>NC_090442.1:938992994-939668394 GCF_031143425.1 Pleurodeles waltl | reverse complement strand
CCTGTGCATTTCTGAAAACTAGAGACCTAGGGGAATCCAAGATGGGGTGACTTGTGGGGCTCTGACCAGATTCTGTTACTCAGAATCCTTTGCAAACCTCAAAATGTGGCTAAAAAAACACATGTTCCTCACATTTCTGTGGCAGAAAGTTCTGGAATCTGAGAGGAGGCACAAATTTCCTTCCACCCAGCGTTCCCCCAAGTCTCCCCATAATTATGATACCTCACTTGTGTGGGTAGGCCTAGCGCCCGCAACAGGAAATGCCCCAAAGCACAACGTGGACACATCCCATTTTTTGACAGAAAACAGAGCTGTATTTTGCAAAGTGCCTACCTGTAGATTTTGGCCTCTAGCTCAGCCGGCACCTAGGGAAACCTACCAAACCTGTGCATTTCTGAAAACTAGAGACCTAGGGGAATCCAAGATGGGGTGACTTGTGGGGCTCTGGCCAGGTTCTGTTACCCAGAATCCTTTGCAAACCTCAAAATTTGGCTAAAAAAACACATGTTCCCCACATTTCTGTGGCAGAAAGTTCTGGAATCTAAGAGGAGGCACAAATTTCCTTCCACCCAGCGTTCCCCCAAGTCTCCTGATAAAAATGATACCTCACTTGTGTGGGTAGGCCTAGCGCCCACGAAAGGAAATGGCCCAAAACACAACGTGGACACATCACATATTTTCATAGAAAACAGTGCCTACCTGTGGATTTTGGCCTATAGCTCAGCCGGCACCTGGGGAAATCTAGAAAACCAGCGCATTTTTTGAAAACTGGAAACCTAGGGGAATCCAAGATGCGGTGACTTGTGGGGCTCTGACCAGATTCTCTTACCCAGAATCCTTTGCAAACCTCAAAATTTGGCTAAAAAAACACATGTTCCTCATATTTCTGTGGAAGAAAGTTCTGGAATCTGAGAGGAGGCACAAATTTCCTTCCACCCAGCGTTCCCCCAAGTCTCACGATAAAAATGATACCTCACTTGTGTGGGTAGGAAGGGCGCCCGTGACAGGAAATGCCCCAAAGCACAACGTGGACACATCCCATTTTTTGACAGAAAACAGAGCTGTATTTTGCAAAGTGCCTACCTGTAGATTTTGGCCTCTAGCTCAGCCGGCACCTAGGGAAACCTACCAAACCTGTGCATTTCTGAAAACTAGAGACCTAGGGGAATCCAAGACGGGGTGACTTGTGGGGCTCTGACCAGATTCTGTTACCCATAAACCTTTGCAAACCTCAAAATTTTGCTAAAAAAACACAAGTTCCTCACATTTCTGTGGCAGAAAGTTCTGGAATCTGAGAGGAGGCGCAAATTTCCTTCCACCCAGCGTTCCCCCAAGTCTCCCGATAAAAATTATACCTCACTTGTGTGGGTAGGCCTAGCGCCCGCGACAGGAAATGCCCCAAAGCACAACGTGGACACATCCCATTTTTTTGACAGAAAACAGAGCTGTATTTTGCAAAGTGCCTACATGTAGATTTTGGCCTCTAGCTCAGCCGGTATCTAGGGAAACCTACCAAACCTGTGCATTTCTGAAAACTAGAGACCTAGGGGAATCCAAGATGGGGTGACTTGTGGGGCTCTGACCAGATTCTGTTACGCAGAATCCTTTGCAAACCTCAAAGTTTGGCTAAAAAAACACATGTTCCTCACATTTCTGTGGCAGAAAGTTCTGGAATCTGAGAGGAGGCACAAATTTCCTTCCACCAAGCGTTCCCCCAAGTCTCCCGATAAAAATTATACCTCACTTGTGTGGGTAGGCCTAGCGCCCGCGACAGGAAATGCCCCAAAGCACAACGTGGACACATCCCATTTTTTGACAGAAAACAGAGCTGTATTTTGCAAAGTGCCTACCTGTAGATTTTGGCCTCTAGCTCAGCCGGCACTTAGGGAAACCTACCAAACCTGTGCATTTCTGAAAACTAGAGACCTAGGGGAATCCAAGATGGGGTGACTTGTGGGGCTCTGACCAGATTCTGTTACTCAGAATCCTTTGCAAACCTCAAAATGTGGCTAAAAAAACACATGATCCTCACATTTCTGTGGCAGAAAGTACTGGAATCTGAGAGGAGGCACAAATTTCCTTTCACCCAGCGTTCCCCCAAGTCTCCCGATAAAAATTATACCTCACTTGTGTGGGTAGGCCTAGCGCCCGCGACAGTAAATGCCCCAAAGCACAACGTGGACACATCCCATTTTTTGACAGAAAACAGAGCTGTATTTTGCAAAGTGCCTACCTGTAGATTTTGGCCTCTAGCTCAGCCGGCACCTAGGGAAACCTACCAAACCTGTGCATTTCTGAAAACTAGAGACCTAGGGGAATCCAAGATGGGGTGACTTGTGGGGCTCTGACCAGATTCTGTTACGCAGAAACCTTTGCAAACCTCAAAGTTTGGCTAAAAAAACAAATGTTCCTCACATTTCTGTGGCAGAAAGTTCTGGAATCTGAGAGGAGGCACAAATTTCCTTCCACCCAGCGTTCCCCCAAGTCTCCCGATAAAAATTATACCTCACTTGTGTGGGTAGGCCTAGCGCCTGCGACAGAAAATGCCCCAAAATGCAACGTGGACACATCCCATTTTTTGACAGAAAACAGAGCTGTATTTTGCAAAGTGCCTACCTGTAGATTTTGGCCTCTAGCTCAGCCGGCACCTAGGGAAACCTACCAAACCTCTGCATTTCTGAAAACTAGAGACCTAGGGGAATCTAAGATGGGGTGACTTGTGGGGCTCTGGCCAGGTTCTGTTACCCAGAATCCTTTGCAAACCTCAAAATTTGGCTAAAAAAACACATGTTCCCCACATTTCTGTGGCAGAAAGTTCTGGAATCTAAGAGGAGGCACAAATTTCCTTCCACCCAGCGTTCCCCCAAGTCTCCCGATAAAAATGATACCTCACTTGTGTGGGTAGGCCTAGCGCCCACGAAAGGAAATGGCCCAAAACACAACGAGGACACATCACATATTTTCATAGAAAACAGTGCCTACCTGTGGATTTTGGCCTGTAGCTCAGCCGGCACCTGGGGAAATCTAGAAAACCAGCGCATATTTGAAAACTGGAAACCTAGGGGAATCCAAGATGCGGTGACTTGTGGGGCTCTGACCAGATTCTGTTACCCAGAATCCTTTGCAAACCTCAAAATTTGGCTAAAAAAACACATGTTCCTCACATTTCTGTGGAAGAAAGTTCTGGAATCTGAGAGGAGGCACAAATTTCCTTCCACCCAGCGTTCCCCCAAGTCTCACGATAAAAATGATACCTCACTTGTGTGGGTAGGCCTAGCGCCCGTGACAGGAAATGCCCCAAAGCACAACGTGGACACATCCCATTTTCTGACAGAAAACAGAGCTGTATTTTGCAAAGTGCCTACCTGTAGATTTTGGCCTCAAGCTCAGCCGGAACCTAGGGAAACCTACCAAACCTGTGCATTTCTGAAAACTAGAGACCTAGGGGAATCCAAGATGGGGTGACTTGTGGGATTCTGACCAGATTCTGTTACCCATAAACCTTTGCAAACCTCAAAATTTTGCTAAAAAAACACAAGTTCCTCACATTTCTGTGGCAGAAAGTTCTGGAATCTGAGAGGAGGCGCAAATTTCCTTCCACCCAGCGTTCCCCCAAGTCTCCCGATAAAAATTATACCTCACTTGTGTGGGTAGGCCTAGCGCCCGCGACAGGAAATGCCCCAAAGCACAACGTGGACACATCCCATTTTTTGACAGAAAACAGAGCTGTATTTTGCAAAGTGCCTACCTGTAGATTTTGGCCTCTAGCTCAGCCGGCACTTAGGGAAACCTACCAAACCTGTGCATTTCTGAAAACTAGAGACCTAGGGGAATCCAAGATGGGGTGACTTGTGGGGCTCTGACCAGATTCTGTTACTCAGAATCCTTTGCAAACCTCAAAATGTGGCTAAAAAAACACATGTTCCTCACATTTCTGTGGCAGAAAGTTCTGGAATCTGAGAGGAGGCACAAATTTCCTTCCACCCAGCGTTCCCCCAAGTCTCCCCATAATTATGATACCTCACTTGTGTGGGTAGGCCTAGCGCCCGCAACAGGAAATGCCCCAAAGCACAACGTGGACACATCCCATTTTTTGACAGAAAACAGAGCTGTATTTTGCAAAGTGCCTACCTGTAGATTTTGGCCTCTAGCTCAGCCGGCACCTAGGGAAACCTACCAAACCTGTGCATTTCTGAAAACTAGAGACCTAGGGGAATCCAAGATGGGGTGACTTGTGGGGCTCTGGCCAGGTTCTGTTACCCAGAATCCTTTGCAAACCTCAAAATTTGGCTAAAAAAACACATGTTCCCCACATTTCTGTGGCAGAAAGTTCTGGAATCTAAGAGGAGGCACAAATTTCCTTCCACCCAGCGTTCCCCCAAGTCTCCTGATAAAAATGATACCTCACTTGTGTGGGTAGGCCTAGCGCCCACGAAAGGAAATGGCCCAAAACACAACGTGGACACATCACATATTTTCATAGAAAACAGTGCCTACCTGTGGATTTTGGCCTGTAGCTCAGCCGGCACCTGGGGAAATCTAGAAAACCAGCGCATTTTTTGAAAACTGGAAACCTAGGGGAATCCAAGATGCGGTGACTTGTGGGGCTCTGACCAGATTCTCTTACCCAGAATCCTTTGCAAACCTCAAAATTTGGCTAAAAAAACACATGTTCCTCATATTTCTGTGGAAGAAAGTTCTGGAATCTGATAGGAGGCACAAATTTCCTTCCACCCAGCGTTCCCCCAAGTCTCACGATAAAAATGATACCTCACTTGTGTGGGTAGGAAGGGCGCCCGTGACAGGAAATGCCCCAAAGCACAACGTGGACACATCCCATTTTTTGACAGAAAACAGAGCTGTATTTTGCAAAGTGCCTACCTGTAGATTTTGGCCTCTAGCTCAGCCGGCACCTAGGGAAACCTACCAAACCTGTGCATTTCTGAAAACTAGAGACCTAGGGGAATCCAAGACGGGGTGACTTGTGGGGCTCTGACCAGATTCTGTTACCCATAAACCTTTGCAAACCTCAAAATTTTGCTAAAAAAACACAAGTTCCTCACATTTCTGTGGCAGAAAGTTCTGGAATCTGAGAGGAGGCGCAAATTTCCTTCCACCCAGCGTTCCCCCAAGTCTCCCGATAAAAATTATACCTCACTTGTGTGGGTAGGCCTAGCGCCCGCGACAGGAAATGCCCCAAAGCACAACGTGGACACATCCCATTTTTTGACAGAAAACAGAGCTGTATTTTGCAAAGTGCCTACATGTAGATTTTGGCCTCTAGCTCAGCCGGTACCTAGGGAAACCTACCAAACCTGTGCATTTCTGAAAACTAGAGACCTAGGGGAATCCAAGATGGGGTGACTTGTGGGGCTCTGACCAGATTCTGTTACGCAGAATCCTTTGCAAACCTCAAAGTTTGGCTAAAAAAACACATGTTCCTCACATTTCTGTGGCAGAAAGTTCTGGAATCTGAGAGGAGGCACAAATTTCCTTCCACCAAGCGTTCCCCCAAGTCTCCCGATAAAAATTATACCTCACTTGTGTGGGTAGGCCTAGCGCCCGCGACAGGAAATGCCCCAAAGCACAACGTGGACACATCCCATTTTTTGACAGAAAACAGAGCTGTATTTTGCAAAGTGCCTACCTGTAGATTTTGGCCTCTAGCTCAGCCGGCACTTAGGGAAACCTACCAAACCTGTGCATTTCTGAAAACTAGAGACCTAGGGGAATCCAAGATGGGGTGACTTGTGGGGCTCTGACCAGATTCTGTTACTCAGAATCCTTTGCAAACCTCAAAATGTGGCTAAAAAAACACATGATCCTCACATTTCTGTGGCAGAAAGTTCTGGAATCTGAGAGGAGGCACAAATTTCCTTTCACCCAGCGTTCCCCCAAGTCTCCCGATAAAAATTATACCTCACTTGTGTGGGTAAGCCTAGCGCCCGCGACAGGAAATGCCCCAAAGCACAACGTGGACACATCCCATTTTTTGACAGAAAACAGAGCTGTATTTTGCAAAGTGCCTATCTGTAGATTTTGGCCTCTAGCTCAGCCGTCACCTAGGGAAACCTACCAAACCTGTGCTTTTCTGAAAACTAGAGACCTAGGGGAATCCAAGATGGGGTGACTTGTGGGGCTCTGACCAGATTCTGTTACGCAGAATCCTTTGCAAACCTCAAAGTTTGGCTAAAAAAACAAATGTTCCTCACATTTCTGTGGCAGAAAGTTCTGGAATCTGAGAGGAGGCACAAATTTCCTTCCACCCAGCGTTCCCACAAGTCTCCCGATAAAAATTATACCTCACTTGTGTGGGTAGGCCTAGCGCCTGCGACAGGAAATGCCCCAAAACGCAACGTGGACACATCCCATTTTTTGACAGAAAACAGAGCTGTATTTTGCAAAGTGCCTATCTGTAGATTTTGGCCTCTAGCTCAGCCGTCACCTAGGGAAACCTACCAAACCTGTGCTTTTCTGAAAACTAGAGACCTAGGGGAATCCAAGATGGGGTGACTTGAGGGGCTCTGACCAGATTCTGTTACGCAGAATCCTTTGCAAACCTCAAAGTTTGGCTAAAAAAACACAAGTTCCTCACATTTCTGTGGCAGAAAGTTCTGGAATCTAAGAGGAGGCACAAATTTCCTTCCACCCAGCGTTCCCCCAAGTCTCCCGATAAAAATGATACCTCACTTGTGTGGGTAGGCCTAGCGCCCACGAAAGGAAATGGCCCAAAACACAACGTGGACACATCACATATTTTCATAGAAAACAGTGCCTACCTGTGGATTTTGGCCTGTAGCTCAGCCGGCACTTGGGGAAATCTAGAAAACCAGTGCATATTTGAAAACTGGAAACCTAGGGGAATCCAAGATGCGGTGACTTGTGGGGCTCTGACCAGATTCTGTTACCCAGAATCCTTTGCAAACCTCAAAATTTGGCTAAAAAAACACATGTTCCTCACATTTCTGTGGAAGAAAGTTCTGGAATCTGAGAGGAGGCACAAATTTCCTTCCACCCAGCGTTCCCCCAAGTCTCACGATAAAAATGATACCTCACTTGTGTGGGTAGGCCTAGCGCCCGTGACAGGAAATGCCCCAAAGCACAACGTGGACACATCCCATTTTTTGACAGAAAACAGAGCTGTATTTTGCAAAGTGCCTACCTGTAGATTTTGGCCTCTAGCTCAGCCGGCACCTAGGGAAACCTACCAAACCTGTGCATTTCTGAAAACTAGATACCTAGGGGAATCCAAGATGGGGTGACTTGTGGGATTCTGACCAGATTCTGTTACCCATAAACCTTTGCAAACCTCAAAATTTGGCTAAAAAAACACAAGTTCCTCACATTTCTGTGGCAGAAAGTTCTGGAATCTGAGAGGAGGCGCAAATTTCCTTCCACCCAGCGTTCCCCCAAGTCTCCCGATAAAAATTATACCTCACTTGTGTGGGTAGGCCTAGCGCCCGCGACAGGAAATGCACCAAAGCACAACGTGGACACATCCCATTTTTTGACAGAAAACAGAGCTGTATTTTGCAAAGTGCCTACCTGTAGATTTTGGCCTCTAGCTCAGCCGGCACTTAGGGAAACCTACCAAACCTGTGCATTTCTGAAAACTAGAGACCTAGGGGAATCCAAGATGGGGTGACTTGTGGGGCTCTGACCAGATTCTGTTACTCAGAATCCTTTGCAAACCTCAAAATGTGGCTAAAAAAACACATGTTCCTCACATTTCTGTGGCAGAAAGTTCTGGAATCTGAGAGGAGGCACAAATTTCCTTCCACCCAGCGTTCCCCCAAGTCTCCCCATAATTATGATACCTCACTTGTGTGGGTAGGCCTAGCGCCGGCAACAGGAAATGCCCCAAAGCACAACGTGGACACATCCCATTTTTTGACAGAAAACAGAGCTGTATTTTGCAAAGTGCCTACCTGTAGATTTTGGCCTCTAGCTCAGCCGGCACCTAGGGAAACCTACCAAACCTGTGCATTTCTGAAAACTAGAGACCTAGGGGAATCCAAGATGGGGTGACTTGTGGGGCTCTGGCCAGGTTCTGTTACCCAGAATCCTTTGCAAACCTCAAAATTTGGCTAAAAAAACACATGTTCCCCACATTTCTGTGGCAGAAAGTTCTGGAATCTAAGAGGAGGCACAAATTTCCTACCACCCAGCGTTCCCCCAAGTCTCCTGATAAAAATGATACCTCACTTGTGTGGGTAGGCCTAGCGCCCACGAAAGGAAATGGCCCAAAACACAACGTGGACACATCACATATTTTCATAGAAAACAGTGCCTACCTGTGGATTTTGGCCTGTAGCTCAGCCGGCACCTGGGGAAATCTAGAAAACCAGCGCATTTTTTGAAAACTGGAAACCTAGGGGAATCCAAGATGCGGTGACTTGTGGGGCTCTGACCAGATTCTCTTACCCAGAATCCTTTGCAAACCTCAAAATTTGGCTATAAAAACACATGTTCCTCATATTTCTGTGGAAGAAAGTTCTGGAATCTGAGAGGAGGCACAAATTTCCTTCCACCCAGCGTTCCCCCAAGTCTCACGATAAAAATGATACCTCACTTGTGTGGGTAGGAAGGGCGCCCGTGACAGGAAATGCCCCAAAGCACAACGTGGACACATCCCATTTTTTGACAGAAAACAGAGCTGTATTTTACAAAGTGCCTACCTGTAGATATTGGCCTCTAGCTCAGCCGGCACCTAGGGAAACCTACCAAACCTGTGCATTTCTGAAAACTAGAGACCTAGGGGAATCCAAGACGGGGTGACTTGTGGGGCTCTGACCAGATTCTGTTACCCATAAACCTTTGCAAACCTCAAAATTTTGCTAAAAAATCACAAGTTCCTCACATTTCTGTGCCAGAAAGTTCTGGAATCTGAGAGGAGGCGCAAATTTCCTTCCACCCAGCGTTCCCCCAAGTCTCCCGATAAAAATTATACCTCACTTGTGTGGGTAGGCCTAGCGCCCGCGACAGGAAATGCCCCAAAGCACAACGTGGACACATCCCATTTTTTGACAGAAAACAGAGCTGTATTTTGCAAAGTGCCTACATGTAGATTTTGGCCTCTAGCTCAGCCGGTACCTAGGGAAACCTACCAAACCTGTGCATTTCTGAAAACTAGAGACCTAGGGGAATCCAAGATGGGGTGACTTGTGGGGCTCTGACCAGATTCTGTTACGCAGAATCCTTTGCAAACCTCAAAGTTTGGCTAAAAAAACACATGTTCCTCACATTTCTGTGGCAGAAAGTTCTGGAATCTGAGAGGAGGCACAAATTTCCTTCCACCAAGCGTTCCCCCAAGTCTCCCGATAAAAATTATACCTCACTTGTGTGGGTAGGCCTAGCGCCCGCGACAGGAAATGCCCCAAAGCACAACGTGGACACATCCCATTTTTTGACAGAAAACAGAGCTGTATTTTGCAAAGTGCCTACCTGTAGATTTTGGCCTCTAGCTCAGCCGGCACCTAGGGAAACCTACCAAACCTGTACATTTCTGAAAACTAGAGACCTAGGGGAATCCAAGATGGGGTGACTTGTGGGGCTCTGACCAGATTCTCTTACGCAGAATCCTTTGCAAACGTCAAAGTTTGGCTAAAAAACACATGTTCCTCACATTTCTGTGGCAGAAAGTTCTGGAATCTGAGAGGAGGCACAAATTTCCTTCCACCCAGCGTTCCCCCAAGTCTCCCGATAAAAATTATACCTCACTTGTGTGGGTAGGCCTAGCGCCTGCGACAGGAAATGCCCCAAAACGCAACGTGGACACATCCCATTTTTTGACAGAAAACAGAGCTGTATTTTGCAAAGTGCCTACCTGTAGATTTTGGCCTCTAGCTCAGCCGGCACCTAGGGAAACCTACCAAACCTGTGCATTTCTGAAAACTAGAGACCTAGGGGAATCCAAGATGGGGTGACTTGTGGGGCTCTGGCCAGGTTCTGTTACCCAGAATCCTTTGCAAACCTCAAAATTTGGCTAAAAAAACACATGTTCCTCACATTTCTGTGGCAGAAAGTTCTGGAATCTAAGAGGAGGCACAAATTTCCTTCCACCCAGCGTTCCCCCAAGTCTCCCGATAAAAATAATACCTCACTTGTGTAGGTAGGCCTAGCGCCCACAAAAGGAAATGGCCCAAAACACAACGTGGACACATCACATTTTTTCATAGAAAACAGTGCCTACCTGTGGATTTTGGCCTGTAGCTCAGCCGGCAACTGGGGAAATCTAGAAACCCAGCGCATTTTTGAAAACTGGAAACCTAGGGGAATCCAAGATGCGGTGACTTGTGGGGCTCTGACCAGATTCTGTTACCCAGAATCCTTTGCAAACCTCAAAATTTGGCTAAAAAAACACATGTTCCTCACATTTCTGTGGAAGAAAGTTCTGGAATCTGAGAGGAGGCACAAATTTCCTTCCACCCAGCGTTCCCCCAAGTCTCACGATAAAAATGATACATCACTTGTGTGGGTAGGCCTAGCGCCCGTGACAGGAAATCCCCCAAAGCACAACGTGGACACATCCCATTTTTTGACAGAAAACAGAGCTGTATTTTGCAAAGTGCCTACCTGTAGATTTTGGCCTCTAGCTCAGCCGGCACCTAGGGAAACCTACCAAACCTGTGCATTTCTGAAAACTAGAGACCTAGGGGAATCCAAGATGGGGTGACTTGTGGGGCTCTGACCAGATTCTGTTACCCATAAACCTTTGCAAACCTCAAAATTTGGCTAAAAAAACACAAGTTCCTCACATTTCTGTGGCAGAAAGTTCTGGAATCTGAGAGGAGGCGCACATTTCCTTCCACCCAGCGTTCCCCCAACTCTCCCAATAAAAATGATACCTCACTTGTGTGGGTAGGCCTAGCGCCCGCGACAGGAAATGCCCCAAAGCACAACGTGGACACATCCCATTTTTTGACAGAAAACAGAGCTGTATTTTGCAAAGTACCTACCTGTAGATTTTGGCCTCTAGCTCAGCCGGCACTTAGGGAAACCTACCAAACCTCTGCATTTCTGAAAACTAGAGACCTAGGGAAATCCAAGATGGGGTGACTTGTGGGGCTCTGACCAGATTCTGTTACGCAGAATCCTTTGCAAACCTCAAAATGTGGCTAAAAAAACACATGTTCCTCACATTTCTGTGGCAGAAAGTTCTGGAATCTGAGAGGAGGCACCAATTTCCTTCCACCCAGTGTTCCCCCAAGTCTCCCCATAATTATGATACCTCACTTGTGTGGGTAGGCCTAGCGCCCGCAACAGGAAATGCCCCAAAGCATAACGTGGACACATCACATTTTTTGACAGAAAACAGAGCTGTATTTTGCAAAGTGCCTACCTGTAGATTTTGGCCTCTAGCTCAGCCGGCACCTAAGGAAACCTACCAAACCTGTGCATTTCTGAAAACTAGAGGCCTCGGGGAATCCAAGATGGGGTGACTTGTGGGGCTCTGGCCAGGTTCTGTTACCCAGAATCCTTTGCAAACCTCAAAATTTGGCTAAAAAAACACATGTTCCCCACATTTCTGTGGCAGAAAGTTCTGGAATCTAAGAGGAGGCACAAATTTCCTTCCACCCAGCGTTCCCCCAAGTCTCCCGATAAAAATGATACCTCACTTGTGTGGGTAGGCCTAGCGCCCACGAAAGGAAATGGCCCAAAACACAACGTGGACACATCACATATTTTCATAGAAAACAGTGCCTACCTGTGGATTTTGGCCTGTAGCTCAGCCGGCACCTGGGGAAATCTAGAAAACCAGCGCATTTTTTGAAAACTGGAAACCTAGGGGAATCCAAGATGCGGTGACTTGTGGGGCTCTGACCAGATTCTCTTACCCAGAATCCTTTGCAAACCTCAAAATTTGGCTAAAGAAACACATGTTCCTCATATTTCTGTGGAAGAAAGTTCTGGAATCTGAGAGGAGGCACAAATTTCCTTCCACCCAGCGTTCCCCCAAGTCTCACGATAAAAATGATACCTCACTTGTGTGGGTAGGCCTAGCGCCCGTGACAGGAAATGCCCCAAAGCACAACGTGGACACATCCCATTTTTTGACAGAAAACAGAGCTGTATTTTGCAAAGTGCCTACCTGTAGATTTTGGCCTCTAGCTCAGCCGGCACCTAGGGAAACCCACCAAACCTGTGCATTTCTGAAAACTAGAGACCTAGGGGAATCCAAGATGGGGTGACTTGTGGGGCTCTGACCAGATTCTATTACCCATAAACCTTTGCAAACCTCAAAATTTGGCTAAAAAAACACAAGTTCCTCACATTTCTGTGGCAGAAAGTTCTGGAATCTGAGAGGAGGCGCAAATTTCCTTCCACCCAGCGTTCCCCCAACTCTCCCAATAAAAATGATACCTCACTTGTGTGGGTAGGCCTAGCGCCCGCGACAGGAAATGCCCCAAAGCACAACGTGGACACATCCCATTTTTTGACAGAAAACAGAGCTGTATTTTGCAAAGTGCCTACCTGTAGATTTTGGCCTCTAGCTCAGCCGGCACTTAGGGAAACCTACCAAACCTGTGCATTTGTTAAAACTAGAGACCTAGGGGAATCCAAGATGGGGTGACTTGTGGGGCTCTGACCAGATTCTGTTACTCAGAATCCTTTGCAAACCTCAAAATGTGGCTAAAAAAACACATGATCCTCACATTTCTGTGGCAGAAAGTTCTGGAATCTGAGAGGAGGCACAAATTTCCTTCCACCCAGCGTTCCCCCAAGTCTCCCGATAAAAATTATACCTCACTTGTGTGGGTAGGCCTAGCGCCCGCGACAGGAAATGCCCCAAAGCACAACGTGGACACATCCCATTTTTTGACAGAAAACAGAGCTGTATTTTGCAAAGTGCCTACATGTAGATTTTGGCCTCTAGCTCAGCCGGTACCTAGGGAAACCTACCAAACCTGTGCATTTCTGAAAACTAGAGACCTAGGGGAATCCAAGATGGGGTGACTTGTGGGGCTCTGACCAGATTCTGTTACGCAGAATCCTTTGCAAACCTCAAAGTTTGGCTAAAAAAACACATGTTCCTCACATTTCTGTGGCAGAAAGTTCTGGAATCTGAGAGGAGGCACAAATTTCCTTCCACCCAGCGTTCCCCCAAGTCTCCCGATAAAAATTATACCTCACTTGTGTGGGTAGGCCTAGCGCCTGCGACAGGAAATGCCCCAAAACGCAACGTGGACACATCCCATTTTTTGACAGAAAACAGAGCTGTATTTTGCAAAGTGCCTACCTGTAGATTTTGGCCTCTAGCTCAGCCGGCACCTAGGGAAACCCACCAAACCTGTGCATTTCTGAAAACTAGAGACCTAGGGGAATCCAAGATGGGGTGACTTGTGGGGCTCTGACCAGATTCTATTACCCATAAACCTTTGCAAACCTCAAAATTTGGCTAAAAAAACACAAGTTCCTCACATTTCTGTGGCAGAAAGTTCTGGAATCTGAGAGGAGGCGCAAATTTCCTTCCACCCAGCGTTCCCCCAACTCTCCCAATAAAAATGATACCTCACTTGTGTGGGTAGGCCTAGCGCCCGCGACAGGAAATGCCCCAAAGCACAACGTGGACACATCCCATTTTTTGACAGAAAACAGAGCTGTATTTTGCAAAGTGCCTACCTGTAAATTTTGGCCTCTAGCTCAGCCGGCACTTAGGGAAACCTACCAAACCTGTGCATTTCTTAAAACTAGAGACCTAGGGGAATCCAAGATGGGGTGACTTGTGGGGCTCTGACCAGATTCTGTTACTCAGAATCCTTTGCAAACCTCAAAATGTGGCTAAAAAAACACATGATCCTCACATTTCTGTGGCAGAAAGTTCTGGAATCTGAGAGGAGGCACAAATTTCCTTCCACCCACCGTTCCCCCAAGTCTCCCGATAAAAATTATACCTCACTTGTGTGGGTAGGCCTAGCGCCCGCGACAGGAAATGCCCCAAAGCACAACGTGGACACATCCCATTTTTTGACAGAAAACAGAGCTGTATTTTGCAAAGTGCCTACATATAGATTTTGGCCTCTAGCTCAGCCGGTACCTAGGGAAACCTACCAAACCTGTGCATTTCTGAAAACTAGAGACCTAGGGGAATCCAAGATGGGGTGACTTGTGGGGCTCTGACCAGATTCTGTTACGCAGAATCCTTTGCAAACCTCAAAGTTTGGCTAAAAAAACACATGTTCCTCACATTTCTGTGGCAGAAAGTTCTGGAATCTGAGAGGAGGCACAAATTTCCTTCCACCCAGCGTTCCCCCAAGTCTCCCGATAAAAATTATACCTCACTTGTGTGGGTAGGCCTAGCGCCTGCGACAGGAAATGCCCCAAAACGCAACGTGGACACATCCCATTTTTTGACAGAAAACAGAGCTGTATTTTGCAAAGTGCCTACCTGTAGATTTTGGCCTCTAGCTCAGCCGGCACCTAGGGAAACCTACCAAACCTGTGCATTTCTGAAAACTAGAGACCTAGGGGAATCCAAGATGGGGTGACTTGTGGGGCTCTGGCCAGGTTCTGTTACCCAGAATCCTTTGCAAACCTCAAAATTTGGCTAAAAAAACACATGTTCCCCACATTTCTGTGGCAGAAAGTTCTGGAATCTAAGAGGAGGCACAAATTTCCTTCCACCCAGCGTTCCCCCAAGTCTCCTGATAAAAATGATACCTCACTTGTGTGGGTAGGCCTAGCGCCCACGAAAGGAAATGGCCCAAAACACAACGTGGACACATCACATATTTTCATAGAAAACAGTGCCTACCTGTGGATTTTGGCCTGTAGCTCAGCCGGCACCTGGGGAAATCTAGAAAACCAGCGCATTTTTTGAAAACTGGAAACCTAGGGGAATCCAAGATGCGGTGACTTGTGGGGCTCTGACCAGATTCTCTTACCCAGAATCCTTTGCAAACCTCAAAATTTGGCTATAAAAACACATGTTCCTCATATTTCTGTGGAAGAAAGTTCTGGAATCTGAGAGGAGGCACAAATTTCCTTCCACCCAGCGTTCCCCCAAGTCTCACGATAAAAATGATACCTCACTTGTGTGGGTAGGAAGGGCGCCCGTGACAGGAAATGCCCCAAAGCACAACGTGGACACATCCCATTTTTTGACAGAAAACAGAGCTGTATTTTACAAAGTGCCTACCTGTAGATATTGGCCTCTAGCTCAGCCGGCACCTAGGGAAACCTACCAAACCTGTGCATTTCTGAAAACTAGAGACCTAGGGGAATCCAAGACGGGGTGACTTGTGGGGCTCTGACCAGATTCTGTTACCCATAAACCTTTGCAAACCTCAAAATTTTGCTAAAAAAACACAAGTTCCTCACATTTCTGTGGCAGAAAGTTCTGGAATCTGAGAGGAGGCGCAAATTTCCTTCCACCCAGCGTTCCCCCAAGTCTCCCGATAAAAATTATACCTCACTTGTGTGGGTAGGCCTAGCGCCCGCGACAGGAAATGCCCCAAAGCACAACGTGGACACATCCCATTTTTTGACAGAAAACAGAGCTGTATTTTGCAAAGTGCCTACATGTAGATTTTGGCCTCTAGCTCAGCCGGTACCTAGGGAAACCTACCAAACCTGTGCATTTCTGAAAACTAGAGACCTAGGGGAATCCAAGATGGGGTGACTTGTGGGGCTCTGACCAGATTCTGTTACGCAGAATCCTTTGCAAACCTCAAAGTTTGGCTAAAAAAACACAAGTTCCTCACATTTCTGTGGCAGAAAGTTCTGGAATCTAAGAGGAGGCACAAATTTCCTTCCACCCAGCGTTCCCCCAAGTCTCCCGATAAAAATGATACCTCACTTGTGTGGGTAGGCCTAGCGCCCACGAAAGGAAATGGCCCAAAACACAACGTGGACACATCACATATTTTCATAGAAAACAGTGCCTACCTGTGGATTTTGGCCTGTAGCTCAGCCGGCACTTGGGGAAATCTAGAAAACCAGTGCATATTTGAAAACTGGAAACCTAGGGGAATCCAAGATGCGGTGACTTGTGGGGCTCTGACCAGATTCTGTTACCCAGAATCCTTTGCAAACCTCAAAATTTGGCTAAAAAAACACATGTTCCTCACATTTCTGTGGAAGAAAGTTCTGGAATCTGAGAGGAGGCACAAATTTCCTTCCACCCAGCGTTCCCCCAAGTCTCACGATAAAAATGATACCTCACTTGTGTGGGTAGGCCTAGCGCCCGTGACAGGAAATGCCCCAAAGCACAACGTGGACACATCCCATTTTTTGACAGAAAACAGAGCTGTATTTTGCAAAGTGCCTACCTGTAGATTTTGGCCTCTAGCTCAGCCGGCACCTAGGGAAACCTACCAAACCTGTGCATTTCTGAAAACTAGATACCTAGGGGAATCCAAGATGGGGTGACTTGTGGGATTCTGACCAGATTCTGTTACCCATAAACCTTTGCAAACCTCAAAATTTGGCTAAAAAAACACAAGTTCCTCACATTTCTGTGGCAGAAAGTTCTGGAATCTGAGAGGAGGCGCAAATTTCCTTCCACCCAGCGTTCCCCCAAGTCTCCCGATAAAAATTATACCTCACTTGTGTGGGTAGGCCTAGCGCCCGCGACAGGAAATGCACCAAAGCACAACGTGGACACATCCCATTTTTTGACAGAAAACAGAGCTGTATTTTGCAAAGTGCCTACCTGTAGATTTTGGCCTCTACCTCAGCCGGCACTTAGGGAAACCTACCAAACCTGTGCATTTCTGAAAACTAGAGACCTAGGGGAATCCAAGATGGGGTGACTTGTGGGGCTCTGACCAGATTCTGTTACTCAGAATCCTTTGCAAACCTCAAAATGTGGCTAAAAAAACACATGTTCCTCACATTTCCGTGGCAGAAAGTTCTGGAATCTGAGAGGAGGCACAAATTTCCTTCCACCCAGCGTTCCCCCAAGTCTCCCCATAATTATGATACCTCACTTGTGTGGGTAGGCCTAGCGCCGGCAACAGGAAATGCCCCAAAGCACAACGTGGACACATCCCATTTTTTGACAGAAAACAGAGCTGTATTTTGCAAAGTGCCTACCTGTAGATTTTGGCCTCTAGCTCAGCCGGCACCTAGGGAAACCTACCAAACCTGTGCATTTCTGAAAACTAGAGACCTAGGGGAATCCAAGATGGGGTGACTTGTGGGGCTCTGGCCAGGTTCTGTTACCCAGAATCCTTTGCAAACCTCAAAATTTGGCTAAAAAAACACATGTTCCCCACATTTCTGTGGCAGAAAGTTCTGGAATCTAAGAGGAGGCACAAATTTCCTTCCACCCAGCGTTCCCCCAAGTCTCCTGATAAAAATGATACCTCACTTGTGTGGGTAGGCCTAGCGCCCACGAAAGGAAATGGCCCAAAACACAACGTGGACACATCACATATTTTCATAGAAAACAGTGCCTACCTGTGGATTTTGGCCTGTAGCTCAGCCGGCACCTGGGGAAATCTAGAAAACCAGCGCATTTTTTGAAAACTGGAAACCTAGGGGAATCCAAGATGCGGTGACTTGTGGGGCTCTGACCAGATTCTCTTACCCAGAATCCTTTGCAAACCTCAAAATTTGGCTATAAAAACACATGTTCCTCATATTTCTGTGGAAGAAAGTTCTGGAATCTGAGAGGAGGCACAAATTTCCTTCCACCCAGCGTTCCCCCAAGTCTCACGATAAAAATGATACCTCACTTGTGTGGGTAGGAAGGGCGCCCGTGACAGGAAATGCCCCAAAGCACAACGTGGACACATCCCATTTTTTGACAGAAAACAGAGCTGTATTTTACAAAGTGCCTACCTGTAGATATTGGCCTCTAGCTCAGCCGGCACCTAGGGAAACCTACCAAACCTGTGCATTTCTGAAAACTAGAGACCTAGGGGAATCCAAGACGGGGTGACTTGTGGGGCTCTGACCAGATTCTGTTACCCATAAACCTTTGCAAACCTCAAAATTTTGCTAAAAAATCACAAGTTCCTCACATTTCTGTGGCAGAAAGTTCTGGAATCTGAGAGGAGGCGCAAATTTCCTTCCACCCAGCGTTCCCCCAAGTCTCCCGATAAAAATTATACCTCACTTGTGTGGGTAGGCCTAGCGCCCGCGACAGGAAATGCCCCAAAGCACAACGTGGACACATCCCATTTTTTGACAGAAAACAGAGCTGTATTTTGCAAAGTGCCTACATGTAGATTTTGGCCTCTAGCTCAGCCGGTACCTAGGGAAACCTACCAAACCTGTGCATTTCTGAAAACTAGAGACCTAGGGGAATCCAAGATGGGGTGACTTGTGGGGCTCTGACCAGATTCTGTTACGCAGAATCCTTTGCAAACCTCAAAGTTTGGCTAAAAAAACACATGTTCCTCACATTTCTGTGGCAGAAAGTTCTGGAATCTGAGAGGAGGCACAAATTTCCTTCCACCAAGCGTTCCCCCAAGTCTCCCGATAAAAATTATACCTCACTTGTGTGGGTAGGCCTAGCGCCCGCGACAGGAAATGCCCCAAAGCACAACGTGGACACATCCCATTTTTTGACAGAAAACAGAGCTGTATTTTGCAAAGTGCCTACCTGTAGATTTTGGCCTCTAGCTCAGCCGGCACCTAGGGAAACCTACCAAACCTGTACATTTCTGAAAATTAGAGACCTAGGGGAATCCAAGATGGGGTGACTTGTGGGGCTCTGACCAGATTCTCTTACGCAGAATCCTTTGCAAACGTCAAAGTTTGGCTAAAAAACACATGTTCCTCACATTTCTGTGGCAGAAAGTTCTGGAATCTGAGAGGAGGCACAAATTTCCTTCCACCCAGCGTTCCCCCAAGTCTCCCGATAAAAATTATACCTCACTTGTGTGGGTAGGCCTAGCGCCTGCGACAGGAAATGCCCCAAAACGCAACGTGGACACATCCCATTTTTTGACAGAAAACAGAGCTGTATTTTGCAAAGTGCCTACCTGTAGATTTTGGCCTCTAGCTCAGCCGGCACCTAGGGAAACCTACCAAACCTGTGCATTTCTGAAAACTAGAGACCTAGGGGAATCCAAGATGGGGTGACTTGTGGGGCTCTGGCCAGGTTCTGTTACCCAGAATCCTTTGCAAACCTCAAAATTTGGCTAAAAAAACACATGTTCCTCACATTTCTGTGGCAGAAAGTTCTGGAATCTAAGAGGAGGCACAAATTTCCTTCCACCCAGCGTTCCCCCAAGTCTCCCGATAAAAATAATACCTCACTTGTGTAGGTAGGCCTAGCGCCCACAAAAGGAAATGGCCCAAAACACAACGTGGACACATCACATTTTTTCATAGAAAACAGTGCCTACCTGTGGATTTTGGCCTGTAGCTCAGCCGGCAACTGGGGAAATCTAGAAACCCAGCGCATTTTTGAAAACTGGAAACCTAGGGGAATCCAAGATGCGGTGACTTGTGGGGCTCTGACCAGATTCTGTTACCCAGAATCCTTTGCAAACCTCAAAATTTGGCTAAAAAAACACATGTTCCTCACATTTCTGTGGAAGAAAGTTCTGGAATCTGAGAGGAGGCACAAATTTCCTTCCACCCAGCGTTCCCCCAAGTCTCACGATAAAAATGATACATCACTTGTGTGGGTAGGCCTAGCGCCCGTGACAGGAAATCCCCCAAAGCACAACGTGGACACATCCCATTTTTTGACAGAAAACAGAGCTGTATTTTGCAAAGTGCCTACCTGTAGATTTTGGCCTCTAGCTCAGCCGGCACCTAGGGAAACCTACCAAACCTGTGCATTTCTGAAAACTAGAGACCTAGGGGAATCCAAGATGGGGTGACTTGTGGGGCTCTGACCAGATTCTGTTACCCATAAACCTTTGCAAACCTCAAAATTTGGCTAAAAAAACACAAGTTCCTCACATTTCTGTGGCAGAAAGTTCTGGAATCTGAGAGGAGGCGCACATTTCCTTCCACCCAGCGTTCCCCCAACTCTCCCAATAAAAATGATACCTCACTTGTGTGGGTAGGCCTAGCGCCCGCGACAGGAAATGCCCCAAAGCACAACGTGGACACATCCCATTTTTTGACAGAAAACAGAGCTGTATTTTGCAAAGTACCTACCTGTAGATTTTGGCCTCTAGCTCAGCCGGCACTTAGGGAAACCTACCAAACCTCTGCATTTCTGAAAACTAGAGACCTAGGGAAATCCAAGATGGGGTGACTTGTGGGGCTCTGACCAGATTCTGTTACGCAGAATCCTTTGCAAACCTCAAAATGTGGCTAAAAAAACACATGTTCCTCACATTTCTGTGGCAGAAAGTTCTGGAATCTGAGAGGAGGCACCAATTTCCTTCCACCCAGTGTTCCCCCAAGTCTCCCCATAATTATGATACCTCACTTGTGTGGGTAGGCCTAGCGCCCGCAACAGGAAATGCCCCAAAGCATAACGTGGACACATCACATTTTTTGACAGAAAACAGAGCTGTATTTTGCAAAGTGCCTACCTGTAGATTTTGGCCTCTAGCTCAGCCGGCACCTAAGGAAACCTACCAAACCTGTGCATTTCTGAAAACTAGAGGCCTCGGGGAATCCAAGATGGGGTGACTTGTGGGGCTCTGGCCAGGTTCTGTTACCCAGAATCCTTTGCAAACCTCAAAATTTGGCTAAAAAAACACATGTTCCCCACATTTCTGTGGCAGAAAGTTCTGGAATCTAAGAGGAGGCACAAATTTCCTTCCACCCAGCGTTCCCCCAAGTCTCCCGATAAAAATGATACCTCACTTGTGTGGGTAGGCCTAGCGCCCACGAAAGGAAATGGCCCAAAACACAACGTGGACACATCACATATTTTCATAGAAAACAGTGCCTACCTGTGGATTTTGGCCTGTAGCTCAGCCGGCACCTGGGGAAATCTAGAAAACCAGCGCATTTTTTGAAAACTGGAAACCTAGGGGAATCCAAGATGCGGTGACTTGTGGGGCTCTGACCAGATTCTCTTACCCAGAATCCTTTGCAAACCTCAAAATTTGGCTAAAGAAACACATGTTCCTCATATTTCTGTGGAAGAAAGTTCTGGAATCTGAGAGGAGGCACAAATTTCCTTCCACCCAGCGTTCCCCCAAGTCTCACGATAAAAATGATACCTCACTTGTGTGGGTAGGCCTAGCGCCCGTGACAGGAAATGCCCCAAAGCACAACGTGGACACATCCCATTTTTTGACAGAAAACAGAGCTGTATTTTGCAAAGTGCCTACCTGTAGATTTTGGCCTCTAGCTCAGCCGGCACCTAGGGAAACCCACCAAACCTGTGCATTTCTGAAAACTAGAGACCTAGGGGAATCCAAGATGGGGTGACTTGTGGGGCTCTGACCAGATTCTATTACCCATAAACCTTTGCAAACCTCAAAATTTGGCTAAAAAAACACAAGTTCCTCACATTTCTGTGGCAGAAAGTTCTGGAATCTGAGAGGAGGCGCAAATTTCCTTCCACCCAGCGTTCCCCCAACTCTCCCAATAAAAATGATACCTCACTTGTGTGGGTAGGCCTAGCGCCCGCGACAGGAAATGCCCCAAAGCACAACGTGGACACATCCCATTTTTTGACAGAAAACAGAGCTGTATTTTGCAAAGTGCCTACCTGTAGATTTTGGCCTCTAGCTCAGCCGGCACTTAGGGAAACCTACCAAACCTGTGCATTTGTTAAAACTAGAGACCTAGGGGAATCCAAGATGGGGTGACTTGTGGGGCTCTGACCAGATTCTGTTACTCAGAATCCTTTGCAAACCTCAAAATGTGGCTAAAAAAACACATGATCCTCACATTTCTGTGGCAGAAAGTTCTGGAATCTGAGAGGAGGCACAAATTTCCTTCCACCCAGCGTTCCCCCAAGTCTCCCGATAAAAATTATACCTCACTTGTGTGGGTAGGCCTAGCGCCCGCGACAGGAAATGCCCCAAAGCACAACGTGGACACATCCCATTTTTTGACAGAAAACAGAGCTGTATTTTGCAAAGTGCCTACATGTAGATTTTGGCCTCTAGCTCAGCCGGTACCTAGGGAAACCTACCAAACCTGTGCATTTCTGAAAACTAGAGACCTAGGGGAATCCAAGATGGGGTGACTTGTGGGGCTCTGACCAGATTCTGTTACGCAGAATCCTTTGCAAACCTCAAAGTTTGGCTAAAAAAACACATGTTCCTCACATTTCTGTGGCAGAAAGTTCTGGAATCTGAGAGGAGGCACAAATTTCCTTCCACCCAGCGTTCCCCCAAGTCTCCCGATAAAAATTATACCTCACTTGTGTGGGTAGGCCTAGCGCCTGCGACAGGAAATGCCCCAAAACGCAACGTGGACACATCCCATTTTTTGACAGAAAACAGAGCTGTATTTTGCAAAGTGCCTACCTGTAGATTTTGGCCTCTAGCTCAGCCGGCACCTAGGGAAACCCACCAAACCTGTGCATTTCTGAAAACTAGAGACCTAGGGGAATCCAAGATGGGGTGACTTGTGGGGCTCTGACCAGATTCTATTACCCATAAACCTTTGCAAACCTCAAAATTTGGCTAAAAAAACACAAGTTCCTCACATTTCTGTGGCAGAAAGTTCTGGAATCTGAGAGGAGGCGCAAATTTCCTTCCACCCAGCGTTCCCCCAACTCTCCCAATAAAAATGATACCTCACTTGTGTGGGTAGGCCTAGCGCCCGCGACAGGAAATGCCCCAAAGCACAACGTGGACACATCCCATTTTTTGACAGAAAACAGAGCTGTATTTTGCAAAGTGCCTACCTGTAAATTTTGGCCTCTAGCTCAGCCGGCACTTAGGGAAACCTACCAAACCTGTGCATTTCTTAAAACTAGAGACCTAGGGGAATCCAAGATGGGGTGACTTGTGGGGCTCTGACCAGATTCTGTTACTCAGAATCCTTTGCAAACCTCAAAATGTGGCTAAAAAAACACATGATCCTCACATTTCTGTGGCAGAAAGTTCTGGAATCTGAGAGGAGGCACAAATTTCCTTCCACCCACCGTTCCCCCAAGTCTCCCGATAAAAATTATACCTCACTTGTGTGGGTAGGCCTAGCGCCCGCGACAGGAAATGCCCCAAAGCACAACGTGGACACATCCCATTTTTTGACAGAAAACAGAGCTGTATTTTGCAAAGTGCCTACATATAGATTTTGGCCTCTAGCTCAGCCGGTACCTAGGGAAACCTACCAAACCTGTGCATTTCTGAAAACTAGAGACCTAGGGGAATCCAAGATGGGGTGACTTGTGGGGCTCTGACCAGATTCTGTTACGCAGAATCCTTTGCAAACCTCAAAGTTTGGCTAAAAAAACACATGTTCCTCACATTTCTGTGGCAGAAAGTTCTGGAATCTGAGAGGAGGCACAAATTTCCTTCCACCCAGCGTTCCCCCAAGTCTCCCGATAAAAATTATACCTCACTTGTGTGGGTAGGCCTAGCGCCTGCGACAGGAAATGCCCCAAAACGCAACGTGGACACATCCCATTTTTTGACAGAAAACAGAGCTGTATTTTGCAAAGTGCCTACCTGTAGATTTTGGCCTCTAGCTCAGCCGGCACCTAGGGAAACCTACCAAACCTGTGCATTTCTGAAAACTAGAGACCTAGGGGAATCCAAGATGGGGTGACTTGTGGGGCTCTGGCCAGGTTCTGTTACCCAGAATCCTTTGCAAACCTCAAAATTTGGCTAAAAAAACACATGTTCCCCACATTTCTGTGGCAGAAAGTTCTGGAATCTAAGAGGAGGCACAAATTTCCTTCCACCCAGCGTTCCCCCAAGTCTCCTGATAAAAATGATACCTCACTTGTGTGGGTAGGCCTAGCGCCCACGAAAGGAAATGGCCCAAAACACAACGTGGACACATCACATATTTTCATAGAAAACAGTGCCTACCTGTGGATTTTGGCCTGTAGCTCAGCCGGCACCTGGGGAAATCTAGAAAACCAGCGCATTTTTTGAAAACTGGAAACCTAGGGGAATCCAAGATGCGGTGACTTGTGGGGCTCTGACCAGATTCTCTTACCCAGAATCCTTTGCAAACCTCAAAATTTGGCTATAAAAACACATGTTCCTCATATTTCTGTGGAAGAAAGTTCTGGAATCTGAGAGGAGGCACAAATTTCCTTCCACCCAGCGTTCCCCCAAGTCTCACGATAAAAATGATACCTCACTTGTGTGGGTAGGAAGGGCGCCCGTGACAGGAAATGCCCCAAAGCACAACGTGGACACATCCCATTTTTTGACAGAAAACAGAGCTGTATTTTACAAAGTGCCTACCTGTAGATATTGGCCTCTAGCTCAGCCGGCACCTAGGGAAACCTACCAAACCTGTGCATTTCTGAAAACTAGAGACCTAGGGGAATCCAAGACGGGGTGACTTGTGGGGCTCTGACCAGATTCTGTTACCCATAAACCTTTGCAAACCTCAAAATTTTGCTAAAAAAACACAAGTTCCTCACATTTCTGTGGCAGAAAGTTCTGGAATCTGAGAGGAGGCGCAAATTTCCTTCCACCCAGCGTTCCCCCAAGTCTCCCGATAAAAATTATACCTCACTTGTGTGGGTAGGCCTAGCGCCCGCGACAGGAAATGCCCCAAAGCACAACGTGGACACATCCCATTTTTTGACAGAAAACAGAGCTGTATTTTGCAAAGTGCCTACATGTAGATTTTGGCCTCTAGCTCAGCCGGTACCTAGGGAAACCTACCAAACCTGTGCATTTCTGAAAACTAGAGACCTAGGGGAATCCAAGATGGGGTGACTTGTGGGGCTCTGACCAGATTCTGTTACGCAGAATCCTTTGCAAACCTCAAAGTTTGGCTAAAAAAACACAAGTTCCTCACATTTCTGTGGCAGAAAGTTCTGGAATCTAAGAGGAGGCACAAATTTCCTTCCACCCAGCGTTCCCCCAAGTCTCCCGATAAAAATGATACCTCACTTGTGTGGGTAGGCCTAGCGCCCACGAAAGGAAATGGCCCAAAACACAACGTGGACACATCACATATTTTCATAGAAAACAGTGCCTACCTGTGGATTTTGGCCTGTAGCTCAGCCGGCACTTGGGGAAATCTAGAAAACCAGTGCATATTTGAAAACTGGAAACCTAGGGGAATCCAAGATGCGGTGACTTGTGGGGCTCTGACCAGATTCTGTTACCCAGAATCCTTTGCAAACCTCAAAATTTGGCTAAAAAAACACATGTTCCTCACATTTCTGTGGAAGAAAGTTCTGGAATCTGAGAGGAGGCACAAATTTCCTTCCACCCAGCGTTCCCCCAAGTCTCACGATAAAAATGATACCTCACTTGTGTGGGTAGGCCTAGCGCCCGTGACAGGAAATGCCCCAAAGCACAACGTGGACACATCCCATTTTTTGACAGAAAACAGAGCTGTATTTTGCAAAGTGCCTACCTGTAGATTTTGGCCTCTAGCTCAGCCGGCACCTAGGGAAACCTACCAAACCTGTGCATTTCTGAAAACTAGATACCTAGGGGAATCCAAGATGGGGTGACTTGTGGGATTCTGACCAGATTCTGTTACCCATAAACCTTTGCAAACCTCAAAATTTGGCTAAAAAAACACAAGTTCCTCACATTTCTGTGGCAGAAAGTTCTGGAATCTGAGAGGAGGCGCAAATTTCCTTCCACCCAGCGTTCCCCCAAGTCTCCCGATAAAAATTATACCTCACTTGTGTGGGTAGGCCTAGCGCCCGCGACAGGAAATGCACCAAAGCACAACGTGGACACATCCCATTTTTTGACAGAAAACAGAGCTGTATTTTGCAAAGTGCCTACCTGTAGATTTTGGCCTCTAGCTCAGCCGGCACTTAGGGAAACCTACCAAACCTGTGCATTTCTGAAAACTAGAGACCTAGGGGAATCCAAGATGGGGTGACTTGTGGGGCTCTGACCAGATTCTGTTACTCAGAATCCTTTGCAAACCTCAAAATGTGGCTAAAAAAACACATGTTCCTCACATTTCCGTGGCAGAAAGTTCTGGAATCTGAGAGGAGGCACAAATTTCCTTCCACCCAGCGTTCCCCCAAGTCTCCCCATAATTATGATACCTCACTTGTGTGGGTAGGCCTAGCGCCGGCAACAGGAAATGCCCCAAAGCACAACGTGGACACATCCCATTTTTTGACAGAAAACAGAGCTGTATTTTGCAAAGTGCCTACCTGTAGATTTTGGCCTCTAGCTCAGCCGGCACCTAGGGAAACCTACCAAACCTGTGCATTTCTGAAAACTAGAGACCTAGGGGAATCCAAGATGGGGTGACTTGTGGGGCTCTGGCCAGGTTCTGTTACCCAGAATCCTTTGCAAACCTCAAAATTTGGCTAAAAAAACACATGTTCCCCACATTTCTGTGGCAGAAAGTTCTGGAATCTAAGAGGAGGCACAAATTTCCTTCCACCCAGCGTTCCCCCAAGTCTCCTGATAAAAATGATACCTCACTTGTGTGGGTAGGCCTAGCGCCCACGAAAGGAAATGGCCCAAAACACAACGTGGACACATCACATATTTTCATAGAAAACAGTGCCTACCTGTGGATTTTGGCCTGTAGCTCAGCCGGCACCTGGGGAAATCTAGAAAACCAGCGCATTTTTTGAAAACTGGAAACCTAGGGGAATCCAAGATGCGGTGACTTGTGGGGCTCTGACCAGATTCTCTTACCCAGAATCCTTTGCAAACCTCAAAATTTGGCTATAAAAACACATGTTCCTCATATTTCTGTGGAAGAAAGTTCTGGAATCTGAGAGGAGGCACAAATTTCCTTCCACCCAGCGTTCCCCCAAGTCTCACGATAAAAATGATACCTCACTTGTGTGGGTAGGAAGGGCGCCCGTGACAGGAAATGCCCCAAAGCACAACGTGGACACATCCCATTTTTTGACAGAAAACAGAGCTGTATTTTACAAAGTGCCTACCTGTAGATATTGGCCTCTAGCTCAGCCGGCACCTAGGGAAACCTACCAAACCTGTGCATTTCTGAAAACTAGAGACCTAGGGGAATCCAAGACGGGGTGACTTGTGGGGCTCTGACCAGATTCTGTTACCCATAAACCTTTGCAAACCTCAAAATTTTGCTAAAAAATCACAAGTTCCTCACATTTCTGTGGCAGAAAGTTCTGGAATCTGAGAGGAGGCGCAAATTTCCTTCCACCCAGCGTTCCCCCAAGTCTCCCGATAAAAATTATACCTCACTTGTGTGGGTAGGCCTAGCGCCCGCGACAGGAAATGCCCCAAAGCACAACGTGGACACATCCCATTTTTTGACAGAAAACAGAGCTGTATTTTGCAAAGTGCCTACATGTAGATTTTGGCCTCTAGCTCAGCCGGTACCTAGGGAAACCTACCAAACCTGTGCATTTCTGAAAACTAGAGACCTAGGGGAATCCAAGATGGGGTGACTTGTGGGGCTCTGACCAGATTCTGTTACGCAGAATCCTTTGCAAACCTCAAAGTTTGGCTAAAAAAACACATGTTCCTCACATTTCTGTGGCAGAAAGTTCTGGAATCTGAGAGGAGGCACAAATTTCCTTCCACCAAGCGTTCCCCCAAGTCTCCCGATAAAAATTATACCTCACTTGTGTGGGTAGGCCTAGCGCCCGCGACAGGAAATGCCCCAAAGCACAACGTGGACACATCCCATTTTTTGACAGAAAACAGAGCTGTATTTTGCAAAGTGCCTACCTGTAGATTTTGGCCTCTAGCTCAGCCGGCACCTAGGGAAACCTACCAAACCTGTACATTTCTGAAAATTAGAGACCTAGGGGAATCCAAGATGGGGTGACTTGTGGGGCTCTGACCAGATTCTCTTACGCAGAATCCTTTGCAAACGTCAAAGTTTGGCTAAAAAACACATGTTCCTCACATTTCTGTGGCAGAAAGTTCTGGAATCTGAGAGGAGGCACAAATTTCCTTCCACCCAGCGTTCCCCCAAGTCTCCCGATAAAAATTATACCTCACTTGTGTGGGTAGGCCTAGCGCCTGCGACAGGAAATGCCCCAAAACGCAACGTGGACACATCCCATTTTTTGACAGAAAACAGAGCTGTATTTTGCAAAGTGCCTACCTGTAGATTTTGGCCTCTAGCTCAGCCGGCACCTAGGGAAACCTACCAAACCTGTGCATTTCTGAAAACTAGAGACCTAGGGGAATCCAAGATGGGGTGACTTGTGGGGCTCTGGCCAGGTTCTGTTACCCAGAATCCTTTGCAAACCTCAAAATTTGGCTAAAAAAACACATGTTCCTCACATTTCTGTGGCAGAAAGTTCTGGAATCTAAGAGGAGGCACAAATTTCCTTCCACCCAGCGTTCCCCCAAGTCTCCCGATAAAAATAATACCTCACTTGTGTAGGTAGGCCTAGCGCCCACAAAAGGAAATGGCCCAAAACACAACGTGGACACATCACATTTTTTCATAGAAAACAGTGCCTACCTGTGGATTTTGGCCTGTAGCTCAGCCGGCAACTGGGGAAATCTAGAAACCCAGCGCATTTTTGAAAACTGGAAACCTAGGGGAATCCAAGATGCGGTGACTTGTGGGGCTCTGACCAGATTCTGTTACCCAGAATCCTTTGCAAACCTCAAAATTTGGCTAAAAAAACACATGTTCCTCACATTTCTGTGGAAGAAAGTTCTGGAATCTGAGAGGAGGCACAAATTTCCTTCCACCCAGCGTTCCCCCAAGTCTCACGATAAAAATGATACATCACTTGTGTGGGTAGGCCTAGCGCCCGTGACAGGAAATCCCCCAAAGCACAACGTGGACACATCCCATTTTTTGACAGAAAACAGAGCTGTATTTTGCAAAGTGCCTACCTGTAGATTTTGGCCTCTAGCTCAGCCGGCACCTAGGGAAACCTACCAAACCTGTGCATTTCTGAAAACTAGAGACCTAGGGGAATCCAAGATGGGGTGACTTGTGGGGCTCTGACCAGATTCTGTTACCCATAAACCTTTGCAAACCTCAAAATTTGGCTAAAAAAACACAAGTTCCTCACATTTCTGTGGCAGAAAGTTCTGGAATCTGAGAGGAGGCGCACATTTCCTTCCACCCAGCGTTCCCCCAACTCTCCCAATAAAAATGATACCTCACTTGTGTGGGTAGGCCTAGCGCCCGCGACAGGAAATGCCCCAAAGCACAACGTGGACACATCCCATTTTTTGACAGAAAACAGAGCTGTATTTTGCAAAGTACCTACCTGTAGATTTTGGCCTCTAGCTCAGCCGGCACTTAGGGAAACCTACCAAACCTCTGCATTTCTGAAAACTAGAGACCTAGGGAAATCCAAGATGGGGTGACTTGTGGGGCTCTGACCAGATTCTGTTACGCAGAATCCTTTGCAAACCTCAAAATGTGGCTAAAAAAACACATGTTCCTCACATTTCTGTGGCAGAAAGTTCTGGAATCTGAGAGGAGGCACCAATTTCCTTCCACCCAGTGTTCCCCCAAGTCTCCCCATAATTATGATACCTCACTTGTGTGGGTAGGCCTAGCGCCCGCAACAGGAAATGCCCCAAAGCATAACGTGGACACATCACATTTTTTGACAGAAAACAGAGCTGTATTTTGCAAAGTGCCTACCTGTAGATTTTGGCCTCTAGCTCAGCCGGCACCTAAGGAAACCTACCAAACCTGTGCATTTCTGAAAACTAGAGGCCTCGGGGAATCCAAGATGGGGTGACTTGTGGGGCTCTGGCCAGGTTCTGTTACCCAGAATCCTTTGCAAACCTCAAAATTTGGCTAAAAAAACACATGTTCCCCACATTTCTGTGGCAGAAAGTTCTGGAATCTAAGAGGAGGCACAAATTTCCTTCCACCCAGCGTTCCCCCAAGTCTCCCGATAAAAATGATACCTCACTTGTGTGGGTAGGCCTAGCGCCCACGAAAGGAAATGGCCCAAAACACAACGTGGACACATCACATATTTTCATAGAAAACAGTGCCTACCTGTGGATTTTGGCCTGTAGCTCAGCCGGCACCTGGGGAAATCTAGAAAACCAGCGCATTTTTTGAAAACTGGAAACCTAGGGGAATCCAAGATGCGGTGACTTGTGGGGCTCTGACCAGATTCTCTTACCCAGAATCCTTTGCAAACCTCAAAATTTGGCTAAAGAAACACATGTTCCTCATATTTCTGTGGAAGAAAGTTCTGGAATCTGAGAGGAGGCACAAATTTCCTTCCACCCAGCGTTCCCCCAAGTCTCACGATAAAAATGATACCTCACTTGTGTGGGTAGGCCTAGCGCCCGTGACAGGAAATGCCCCAAAGCACAACGTGGACACATCCCATTTTTTGACAGAAAACAGAGCTGTATTTTGCAAAGTGCCTACCTGTAGATTTTGGCCTCTAGCTCAGCCGGCACCTAGGGAAACCCACCAAACCTGTGCATTTCTGAAAACTAGAGACCTAGGGGAATCCAAGATGGGGTGACTTGTGGGGCTCTGACCAGATTCTATTACCCATAAACCTTTGCAAACCTCAAAATTTGGCTAAAAAAACACAAGTTCCTCACATTTCTGTGGCAGAAAGTTCTGGAATCTGAGAGGAGGCGCAAATTTCCTTCCACCCAGCGTTCCCCCAACTCTCCCAATAAAAATGATACCTCACTTGTGTGGGTAGGCCTAGCGCCCGCGACAGGAAATGCCCCAAAGCACAACGTGGACACATCCCATTTTTTGACAGAAAACAGAGCTGTATTTTGCAAAGTGCCTACCTGTAGATTTTGGCCTCTAGCTCAGCCGGCACTTAGGGAAACCTACCAAACCTGTGCATTTGTTAAAACTAGAGACCTAGGGGAATCCAAGATGGGGTGACTTGTGGGGCTCTGACCAGATTCTGTTACTCAGAATCCTTTGCAAACCTCAAAATGTGGCTAAAAAAACACATGATCCTCACATTTCTGTGGCAGAAAGTTCTGGAATCTGAGAGGAGGCACAAATTTCCTTCCACCCAGCGTTCCCCCAAGTCTCCCGATAAAAATTATACCTCACTTGTGTGGGTAGGCCTAGCGCCCGCGACAGGAAATGCCCCAAAGCACAACGTGGACACATCCCATTTTTTGACAGAAAACAGAGCTGTATTTTGCAAAGTGCCTACATGTAGATTTTGGCCTCTAGCTCAGCCGGTACCTAGGGAAACCTACCAAACCTGTGCATTTCTGAAAACTAGAGACCTAGGGGAATCCAAGATGGGGTGACTTGTGGGGCTCTGACCAGATTCTGTTACGCAGAATCCTTTGCAAACCTCAAAGTTTGGCTAAAAAAACACATGTTCCTCACATTTCTGTGGCAGAAAGTTCTGGAATCTGAGAGGAGGCACAAATTTCCTTCCACCCAGCGTTCCCCCAAGTCTCCCGATAAAAATTATACCTCACTTGTGTGGGTAGGCCTAGCGCCTGCGACAGGAAATGCCCCAAAACGCAACGTGGACACATCCCATTTTTTGACAGAAAACAGAGCTGTATTTTGCAAAGTGCCTACCTGTAGATTTTGGCCTCTAGCTCAGCCGGCACCTAGGGAAACCCACCAAACCTGTGCATTTCTGAAAACTAGAGACCTAGGGGAATCCAAGATGGGGTGACTTGTGGGGCTCTGACCAGATTCTATTACCCATAAACCTTTGCAAACCTCAAAATTTGGCTAAAAAAACACAAGTTCCTCACATTTCTGTGGCAGAAAGTTCTGGAATCTGAGAGGAGGCGCAAATTTCCTTCCACCCAGCGTTCCCCCAACTCTCCCAATAAAAATGATACCTCACTTGTGTGGGTAGGCCTAGCGCCCGCGACAGGAAATGCCCCAAAGCACAACGTGGACACATCCCATTTTTTGACAGAAAACAGAGCTGTATTTTGCAAAGTGCCTACCTGTAAATTTTGGCCTCTAGCTCAGCCGGCACTTAGGGAAACCTACCAAACCTGTGCATTTCTTAAAACTAGAGACCTAGGGGAATCCAAGATGGGGTGACTTGTGGGGCTCTGACCAGATTCTGTTACTCAGAATCCTTTGCAAACCTCAAAATGTGGCTAAAAAAACACATGATCCTCACATTTCTGTGGCAGAAAGTTCTGGAATCTGAGAGGAGGCACAAATTTCCTTCCACCCACCGTTCCCCCAAGTCTCCCGATAAAAATTATACCTCACTTGTGTGGGTAGGCCTAGCGCCCGCGACAGGAAATGCCCCAAAGCACAACGTGGACACATCCCATTTTTTGACAGAAAACAGAGCTGTATTTTGCAAAGTGCCTACATATAGATTTTGGCCTCTAGCTCAGCCGGTACCTAGGGAAACCTACCAAACCTGTGCATTTCTGAAAACTAGAGACCTAGGGGAATCCAAGATGGGGTGACTTGTGGGGCTCTGACCAGATTCTGTTACGCAGAATCCTTTGCAAACCTCAAAGTTTGGCTAAAAAAACACATGTTCCTCACATTTCTGTGGCAGAAAGTTCTGGAATCTGAGAGGAGGCACAAATTTCCTTCCACCCAGCGTTCCCCCAAGTCTCCCGATAAAAATTATACCTCACTTGTGTGGGTAGGCCTAGCGCCTGCGACAGGAAATGCCCCAAAACGCAACGTGGACACATCCCATTTTTTGACAGAAAACAGAGCTGTATTTTGCAAAGTGCCTACCTGTAGATTTTGGCCTCTAGCTCAGCCGGCACCTAGGGAAACCTACCAAACCTGTGCATTTCTGAAAACTAGAGACCTAGGGGAATCCAAGATGGGGTGACTTGTGGGGCTCTGACCAGATTCTGTTACGCAGAATCCTTTGCAAACCTCAAAATTTGGCTAAAAAAACACATGTTCCCCACATTTCTGTGGCAGAAAGTTCTGGAATCTAAGAGGAGGCACAAATTTCCTTCCACCCAGCGTTCCCCCAAGTCTCCTGATAAAAATGATACCTCACTTGTGTGGGTAGGCCTAGCGCCCACGAAAGGAAATGGCCCAAAACACAACGTGGACACATCACATATTTTCATAGAAAACAGTGCCTACCTGTGGATTTTGGCCTGTAGCTCAGCCGGCACCTGGGGAAATCTAGAAAACCAGCGCATTTTTTGAAAACTGGAAACCTAGGGGAATCCAAGATGCGGTGACTTGTGGGGCTCTGACCAGATTCTCTTACCCAGAATCCTTTGCAAACCTCAAAATTTGGCTATAAAAACACATGTTCCTCATATTTCTGTGGAAGAAAGTTCTGGAATCTGAGAGGAGGCACAAATTTCCTTCCACCCAGCGTTCCCCCAAGTCTCACGATAAAAATGATACCTCACTTGTGTGGGTAGGAAGGGCGCCCGTGACAGGAAATGCCCCAAAGCACAACGTGGACACATCCCATTTTTTGACAGAAAACAGAGCTGTATTTTACAAAGTGCCTACCTGTAGATATTGGCCTCTAGCTCAGCCGGCACCTAGGGAAACCTACCAAACCTGTGCATTTCTGAAAACTAGAGACCTAGGGGAATCCAAGACGGGGTGACTTGTGGGGCTCTGACCAGATTCTGTTACCCATAAACCTTTGCAAACCTCAAAATTTTGCTAAAAAAACACAAGTTCCTCACATTTCTGTGGCAGAAAGTTCTGGAATCTGAGAGGAGGCGCAAATTTCCTTCCACCCAGCGTTCCCCCAAGTCTCCCGATAAAAATTATACCTCACTTGTGTGGGTAGGCCTAGCGCCCGCGACAGGAAATGCCCCAAAGCACAACGTGGACACATCCCATTTTTTGACAGAAAACAGAGCTGTATTTTGCAAAGTGCCTACATGTAGATTTTGGCCTCTAGCTCAGCCGGTACCTAGGGAAACCTACCAAACCTGTGCATTTCTGAAAACTAGAGACCTAGGGGAATCCAAGATGGGGTGACTTGTGGGGCTCTGACCAGATTCTGTTACGCAGAATCCTTTGCAAACCTCAAAGTTTGGCTAAAAAAACACATGTTCCTCACATTTCTGTGGCAGAAAGTTCTGGAATCTGAGAGGAGGCACAAATTTCCTTCCACCAAGCGTTCCCCCAAGTCTCCCGATAAAAATTATACCTCACTTGTGTGGGTAGGCCTAGCGCCCGCGACAGGAAATGCCCCAAAGCACAACGTGGACACATCCCATTTTTTGACAGAAAACAGAGCTGTATTTTGCAAAGTGCCTACCTGTAGATTTTGGCCTCTAGCTCAGCCGGCACCTAGGGAAACCTACCAAACCTGTACATTTCTGAAAACTAGAGACCTAGGGGAATCCAAGATGGGGTGACTTGTGGGGCTCTGACCAGATTCTCTTACGCAGAATCCTTTGCAAACGTCAAAGTTTGGCTAAAAAACACATGTTCCTCACATTTCTGTGGCAGAAAGTTCTGGAATCTGAGAGGAGGCACAAATTTCCTTCCACCCAGCGTTCCCCCAAGTCTCCCGATAAAAATTATACCTCACTTGTGTGGGTAGGCCTAGCGCCTGCGACAGGAAATGCCCCAAAACGCAACGTGGACACATCCCATTTTTTGACAGAAAACAGAGCTGTATTTTGCAAAGTGCCTACCTGTAGATTTTGGCCTCTAGCTCAGCCGGCACCTAGGGAAACCTACCAAACCTGTGCATTTCTGAAAACTAGAGACCTAGGGGAATCCAAGATGGGGTGACTTGTAGGGCTCTGGCCAGGTTCTGTTACCCAGAATCCTTTGCAAACCTCAAAATTTGGCTAAAAAAACACATGTTCCTCACATTTCTGTGGCAGAAAGTTCTGGAATCTAAGAGGAGGCACAAATTTCCTTCCACCCAGCGTTCCCCCAAGTCTCCCGATAAAAATAATACCTCACTTGTGTGGGTAGGCCTAGCGCCCACAAAAGGAAATGGCCCAAAACACAACGTGGACACATCACATTTTTTCATAGAAAACAGTGCCTACCTGTGGATTTTGGCCTGTAGCTCAGCCGGCAACTGGGGAAATCTAGAAAACCAGCGCATTTTTCAAAACTGGAAACCTAGGGGAATCCAAGATGCGGTGACTTGTGGGGCTCTGACCAGATTCTGTTACCCAGAATCCTTTGCAAACCTCAAAATGTGGCTAAAAAAACACATGTTCCTCACATTTCTGTGGAAGAAAGTTCTGGAATCTGAGAGGAGGCACAAATTTCCTTCCACCCAGCGTTCCCCCAAGTCTCACGATAAAAATTATACCTCACTTGTGTGGGTAGGCCTAGCGCCTGCGACAGGAAATGCCCCAAAACGCAACGTGGACACATCCCATTTTTTGACAGAAAACAGAGCTGTATTTTGCAAAGTGCCTACCTGTAGATTTTGGCCTCTAGCTCAGCCGGCACCTAGGGAAACCTACCAAACATGTGCATTTCTGAAAACTAGAGACCTAGGGGAATCCAAGATGGGGTGACTTGTGGGGCTCTGACCAGATTCTGTTACGCAGAATCCTTTGCAAACGTCAAAGTTTGGCTAAAAAAACACATGTTCCTCACATTTCTGTGGCAGAAAGTTCTGGAATCTGAGAGGAGGCACAAATTTCCTTCCACCCAGCGTTCCCCCAAGTCTCCCGATAAAAATTATACCTCACTTGTGTGGGTAGGCCTAGCGCCTGCGACAGGAAATGCCCCAAAACGCATCGTGGACACATCCCATTTTTTGACAGAAAACAGAGCTGTATTTTGCAAAGTGCCTACCTGTAGATTTTGGCCTCTAGCTCAGCCGGCACCTAGGGAAACCTACCAAACCTGTGCATTTCTGAAAACTAGAGACCTAGGGGAATCCAAGATGGGGTGACTTGTGGGGCTCTGGCCAGGTTCTGTTACCCAGAATCCTTTGCAAACCTCAAAATTTGGCTAAAAAAACACATGTTCCTCACATTTCTGTGGCAGAAAGTTCTGGAATCTAAGAGGAGGCACAAATTTCCTTCCACCCAGCGTTCCCCCAAGTCTCCCGATAAAAATAATACCTCACTTGTGTAGGTAGGCCTAGCGCCCACAAAAGGAAATGGCCCAAAACACAACGTGGACACATCACATTTTTTCATAGAAAACAGTGCCTACCTGTGGATTTTGGCCTGTAGCTCAGCCGGCAACTGGGGAAATCTAGAAACCCAGCGCATTTTTGAAAACTGGAAACCTAGGGGAATCCAAGATGCGGTGACTTGTGGGGCTCTGACCAGATTCTGTTACCCAGAATCCTTTGCAAACCTCAAAATTTGGCTAAAAAAACACATGTTCCTCACATTTCTGTGGAAGAAAGTTCTGGAATCTGAGAGGAGGCACAAATTTCCTTCCACCCAGCGTTCCCCCAAGTCTCACGATAAAAATGATACATCACTTGTGTGGGTAGGCCTAGCGCCCGTGACAGGAAATCCCCCAAAGCACAACGTGGACACATCCCATTTTTTGACAGAAAACAGAGCTGTATTTTGCAAAGTGCCTACCTGTAGATTTTGGCCTCTAGCTCAGCCGGCACCTAGGGAAACCTACCAAACCTGTGCATTTCTGAAAACTAGAGACCTAGGGGAATCCAAGATGGGGTGACTTGTGGGGCTCTGACCAGATTCTGTTACCCATAAACCTTTGCAAACCTCAAAATTTGGCTAAAAAAACACAAGTTCCTCACATTTCTGTGGCAGAAAGTTCTGGAATCTGAGAGGAGGCGCACATTTCCTTCCACCCAGCGTTCCCCCAACTCTCCCAATAAAAATGATACCTCACTTGTGTGGGTAGGCCTAGCGCCCGCGACAGGAAATGCCCCAAAGCACAACGTGGACACATCCCATTTTTTGACAGAAAACAGAGCTGTATTTTGCAAAGTACCTACCTGTAGATTTTGGCCTCTAGCTCAGCCGGCACTTAGGGAAACCTACCAAACCTCTGCATTTCTGAAAACTAGAGACCTAGGGAAATCCAAGATGGGGTGACTTGTGGGGCTCTGACCAGATTCTGTTACGCAGAATCCTTTGCAAACCTCAAAATGTGGCTAAAAAAACACATGTTCCTCACATTTCTGTGGCAGAAAGTTCTGGAATCTGAGAGGAGGCACCAATTTCCTTCCACCCAGTGTTCCCCCAAGTCTCCCCATAATTATGATACCTCACTTGTGTGGGTAGGCCTAGCGCCCGCAACAGGAAATGCCCCAAAGCATAACGTGGACACATCACATTTTTTGACAGAAAACAGAGCTGTATTTTGCAAAGTGCCTACCTGTAGATTTTGGCCTCTAGCTCAGCCGGCACCTAAGGAAACCTACCAAACCTGTGCATTTCTGAAAACTAGAGGCCTCGGGGAATCCAAGATGGGGTGACTTGTGGGGCTCTGGCCAGGTTCTGTTACCCAGAATCCTTTGCAAACCTCAAAATTTGGCTAAAAAAACACATGTTCCCCACATTTCTGTGGCAGAAAGTTCTGGAATCTAAGAGGAGGCACAAATTTCCTTCCACCCAGCGTTCCCCCAAGTCTCCCGATAAAAATGATACCTCACTTGTGTGGGTAGGCCTAGCGCCCACGAAAGGAAATGGCCCAAAACACAACGTGGACACATCACATATTTTCATAGAAAACAGTGCCTACCTGTGGATTTTGGCCTGTAGCTCAGCCGGCACCTGGGGAAATCTAGAAAACCAGCGCATTTTTTGAAAACTGGAAACCTAGGGGAATCCAAGATGCGGTGACTTGTGGGGCTCTGACCAGATTCTCTTACCCAGAATCCTTTGCAAACCTCAAAATTTGGCTAAAGAAACACATGTTCCTCATATTTCTGTGGAAGAAAGTTCTGGAATCTGAGAGGAGGCACAAATTTCCTTCCACCCAGCGTTCCCCCAAGTCTCACGATAAAAATGATACCTCACTTGTGTGGGTAGGCCTAGCGCCCGTGACAGGAAATGCCCCAAAGCACAACGTGGACACATCCCATTTTTTGACAGAAAACAGAGCTGTATTTTGCAAAGTGCCTACCTGTAGATTTTGGCCTCTAGCTCAGCCGGCACCTAGGGAAACCCACCAAACCTGTGCATTTCTGAAAACTAGAGACCTAGGGGAATCCAAGATGGGGTGACTTGTGGGGCTCTGACCAGATTCTATTACCCATAAACCTTTGCAAACCTCAAAATTTGGCTAAAAAAACACAAGTTCCTCACATTTCTGTGGCAGAAAGTTCTGGAATCTGAGAGGAGGCGCAAATTTCCTTCCACCCAGCGTTCCCCCAACTCTCCCAATAAAAATGATACCTCACTTGTGTGGGTAGGCCTAGCGCCCGCGACAGGAAATGCCCCAAAGCACAACGTGGACACATCCCATTTTTTGACAGAAAACAGAGCTGTATTTTGCAAAGTGCCTACCTGTAGATTTTGGCCTCTAGCTCAGCCGGCACTTAGGGAAACCTACCAAACCTGTGCATTTGTTAAAACTAGAGACCTAGGGGAATCCAAGATGGGGTGACTTGTGGGGCTCTGACCAGATTCTGTTACTCAGAATCCTTTGCAAACCTCAAAATGTGGCTAAAAAAACACATGATCCTCACATTTCTGTGGCAGAAAGTTCTGGAATCTGAGAGGAGGCACAAATTTCCTTCCACCCAGCGTTCCCCCAAGTCTCCCGATAAAAATTATACCTCACTTGTGTGGGTAGGCCTAGCGCCCGCGACAGGAAATGCCCCAAAGCACAACGTGGACACATCCCATTTTTTGACAGAAAACAGAGCTGTATTTTGCAAAGTGCCTACATGTAGATTTTGGCCTCTAGCTCAGCCGGTACCTAGGGAAACCTACCAAACCTGTGCATTTCTGAAAACTAGAGACCTAGGGGAATCCAAGATGGGGTGACTTGTGGGGCTCTGACCAGATTCTGTTACGCAGAATCCTTTGCAAACCTCAAAGTTTGGCTAAAAAAACACATGTTCCTCACATTTCTGTGGCAGAAAGTTCTGGAATCTGAGAGGAGGCACAAATTTCCTTCCACCCAGCGTTCCCCCAAGTCTCCCGATAAAAATTATACCTCACTTGTGTGGGTAGGCCTAGCGCCTGCGACAGGAAATGCCCCAAAACGCAACGTGGACACATCACATATTTTCATAGAAAACAGTGCCTACCTGTGGATTTTGGCCTGTAGCTCAGCCGGCACCTGGGGAAATCTAGAAAACCAGCGCATTTTTTGAAAACTGGAAACCTAGGGGAATCCAAGATGCGGTGACTTGTGGGGCTCTGACCAGATTCTCTTACCCAGAATCCTTTGCAAACCTCAAAATTTGGCTAAAGAAACACATGTTCCTCATATTTCTGTGGAAGAAAGTTCTGGAATCTGAGAGGAGGCACAAATTTCCTTCCACCCAGCGTTCCCCCAAGTCTCACGATAAAAATGATACCTCACTTGTGTGGGTAGGCCTAGCGCCCGTGACAGGAAATGCCCCAAAGCACAACGTGGACACATCCCATTTTTTGACAGAAAACAGAGCTGTATTTTGCAAAGTGCCTACCTGTAGATTTTGGCCTCTAGCTCAGCCGGCACCTAGGGAAACCCACCAAACCTGTGCATTTCTGAAAACTAGAGACCTAGGGGAATCCAAGATGGGGTGACTTGTGGGGCTCTGACCAGATTCTATTACCCATAAACCTTTGCAAACCTCAAAATTTGGCTAAAAAAACACAAGTTCCTCACATTTCTGTGGCAGAAAGTTCTGGAATCTGAGAGGAGGCGCAAATTTCCTTCCACCCAGCGTTCCCCCAACTCTCCCAATAAAAATGATACCTCACTTGTGTGGGTAGGCCTAGCGCCCGCGACAGGAAATGCCCCAAAGCACAACGTGGACACATCCCATTTTTTGACAGAAAACAGAGCTGTATTTTGCAAAGTGCCTACCTGTAGATTTTGGCCTCTAGCTCAGCCGGCACTTAGGGAAACCTACCAAACCTGTGCATTTGTTAAAACTAGAGACCTAGGGGAATCCAAGATGGGGTGACTTGTGGGGCTCTGACCAGATTCTGTTACTCAGAATCCTTTGCAAACCTCAAAATGTGGCTAAAAAAACACATGATCCTCACATTTCTGTGGCAGAAAGTTCTGGAATCTGAGAGGAGGCACAAATTTCCTTCCACCCAGCGTTCCCCCAAGTCTCCCGATAAAAATTATACCTCACTTGTGTGGGTAGGCCTAGCGCCCGCGACAGGAAATGCCCCAAAGCACAACGTGGACACATCCCATTTTTTGACAGAAAACAGAGCTGTATTTTGCAAAGTGCCTACATGTAGATTTTGGCCTCTAGCTCAGCCGGTACCTAGGGAAACCTACCAAACCTGTGCATTTCTGAAAACTAGAGACCTAGGGGAATCCAAGATGGGGTGACTTGTGGGGCTCTGACCAGATTCTGTTACGCAGAATCCTTTGCAAACCTCAAAGTTTGGCTAAAAAAACACATGTTCCTCACATTTCTGTGGCAGAAAGTTCTGGAATCTGAGAGGAGGCACAAATTTCCTTCCACCCAGCGTTCCCCCAAGTCTCCCGATAAAAATTATACCTCACTTGTGTGGGTAGGCCTAGCGCCTGCGACAGGAAATGCCCCAAAACGCAACGTGGACACATCCCATTTTTTGACAGAAAACAGAGCTGTATTTTGCAAAGTGCCTACCTGTAGATTTTGGCCTCTAGCTCAGCCGGCACCTAGGGAAACCCACCAAACCTGTGCATTTCTGAAAACTAGAGACCTAGGGGAATCCAAGATGGGGTGACTTGTGGGGCTCTGACCAGATTCTATTACCCATAAACCTTTGCAAACCTCAAAATTTGGCTAAAAAAACACAAGTTCCTCACATTTCTGTGGCAGAAAGTTCTGGAATCTGAGAGGAGGCGCAAATTTCCTTCCACCCAGCGTTCCCCCAACTCTCCCAATAAAAATGATACCTCACTTGTGTGGGTAGGCCTAGCGCCCGCGACAGGAAATGCCCCAAAGCACAACGTGGACACATCCCATTTTTTGACAGAAAACAGAGCTGTATTTTGCAAAGTGCCTACCTGTAAATTTTGGCCTCTAGCTCAGCCGGCACTTAGGGAAACCTACCAAACCTGTGCATTTCTTAAAACTAGAGACCTAGGGGAATCCAAGATGGGGTGACTTGTGGGGCTCTGACCAGATTCTGTTACTCAGAATCCTTTGCAAACCTCAATATGTGGCTAAAAAAACACATGATCCTCACATTTCTGTGGCAGAAAGTTCTGGAATCTGAGAGGAGGCACAAATTTCCTTCCACCCACCGTTCCCCCAAGTCTCCCGATAAAAATTATACCTCACTTGTGTGGGTAGGCCTAGCGCCCGCGACAGGAAATGCCCCAAAGCACAACGTGGACACATCCCATTTTTTGACAGAAAACAGAGCTGTATTTTGCAAAGTGCCTACATGTAGATTTTGGCCTCTAGCTCAGCCGGTACCTAGGGAAACCTACCAAACCTGTGCATTTCTGAAAACTAGAGACCTAGGGGAATCCAAGATGGGGTGACTTGTGGGGCTCTGACCAGATTCTGTTACGCAGAATCCTTTGCAAACCTCAAAGTTTGGCTAAAAAAACACATGTTCCTCACATTTCTGTGGCAGAAAGTTCTGGAATCTGAGAGGAGGCACAAATTTCCTTCCACCCAGCGTTCCCCCAAGTCTCCCGATAAAAATTATACCTCACTTGTGTGGGTAGGCCTAGCGCCTGCGACAGGAAATGCCCCAAAACGCAACGTGGACACATCCCATTTTTTGACAGAAAACAGAGCTGTATTTTGCAAAGTGCCTACCTGTAGATTTTGGCCTCTAGCTCAGCCGGCACCTAGGGAAACCTACCAAACCTGTGCATTTCTGAAAACTAGAGACCTAGGGGAATCCAAGATGGGGTGACTTGTGGGGCTCTGGCCAGGTTCTGTTACCCAGAATCCTTTGCAAACCTCAAAATTTGGCTAAAAAAACACATGTTCCCCACATTTCTGTGGCAGAAAGTTCTGGAATCCAAGAGGAGGCACACATTTCCTTCCACCCAGCGTTCCCCCAAGTCTCCCGATAAAAATGATACCTCACTTGTGTGGGTAGGCCTAGTGCCCACGAAAGGAAATGGCCCAAAACACAACGTGGACACATCACATATTTTCATAGAAAACAGTACCTACCTGTGGATTTTGGCCTGTAGCTCAGCCGGCACCTGGGGAAATCTAGAAAACCAGTGCATTTTTTAAAACTGGAAACCTAGGGGAATCCAAGATGCGGTGACTTGTGGGGCTCTGACCAGATTCTGTTACCCAGAATCCTTTGCAAACCTCAAAATTTGGCTAAAAAAACACATGTTCCTCACATTTCTGTGGAAGAAACTTCTGGAGTCTGAGAGGAGGCACAAATTTCCTTCCACCCAGCGTTCCCCCAAGTCTCACGATAAAAATGATACCTCACTTGTGTGGGTAGGCCTAGCGCCCGTGACAGGAAATGCCCCAAAGCACAACGTGGACACATCCCATTTTTTGACAGAAAACAGAGCTGTATTTTGCAAAGTGCCTACCTGTAGATTTTGGCCTCTAGCTCAGCCGGCACCTAGGGAAACCTACCAAACCTGTGCATTTCTGAAAACTAGAGCCCTAGGGGAATCCAAGATGGAGTGACTTGTGGGATTCTGACCAGATTCTGTTACCCATAAACCTTTGCAAACCTCAAAATTTGGCTAAAAAAACACAAGTTCCTCACATTTCTGTGGCAGAAAGTTCTGGAATCTGAGAGGAGGCGCAAATTTCCTTCCACCCAGCGTTCCCCCAAGTCTCCCGATAAAAATGATACCTCACTTGTGTGGGTAGGCCTAGCGCCCGCGACAGGAAATGCCCCAAAGCACAACGTGGACACATCCCATTTTTTGACAGAAAACAGAGCTGTATTTTGCAAAGTGCCTACCTGTAGATTTTGGCCTCTAGCTCAGCCGGCACTTAGGGAAACCTACCAAACCTGTGCATTTCTGAAAACTAGAGACCTAGGGGAATCCAAGATGGGTGACTTGTGGGGCTCTGACCAGATTCTGTTACTCAGAATCCTTTGCAAACCTCAAAATGTGGCTAAAAAAACACATGTTCCTCACATTTCTGTGGCAGAAAGTTCTGGAATCTGAGAGGAGGCACAAATTTCCTTCCACCCAGCGTTCCCCCAAGTCTCCCCATACTTATGATACCTCACTTGTGTGGGTAGGCCTAGCGCCCGCAACAGGAAATGCCCCAAAGCACAACGTGGACACATCACATTTTTTGACAGAAAACAGAGCTGTATTTTGCAAAGTGCCTACCTGTAGATTTTGGCCTCTAGCTCAGCCGGCACCTAAGGAATCTACCAAACCTGTGCATTTCTGAAAACTAGAGACCTCGGGGAATCCAAGATGGGGTGACTTGTGGGGCTCTGGCCAGGTTCTGTTACCCAGAATCCTTTGCAAACCTCAAAATTTGGCTAAAAAAACACATGTTCCTCACATTTCTGTGGCAGAAAGTTCTGGAATCTAAGAGGAGGCACAAAGTTCCTTCCACCCAGCGTTCCCCCAAGTCTCCCGATAAAAATGATACCTCACTTGTGTGGGTAGGCCTAGCGCCCACGAAAGGAAATGGCCCAAAACACAACGTGGACACATCACATATTTTCATAGAAAACAGTGCCTGCCTGTGGATTTTGGCCTGTAGCTCAGCCGGCACCTGGGGAAATCTAGAAAACCAGCGCATTTTTTTAAAACTGGAAACCTAGGGGAATCCAAGATGCGGTGACTTGTGAGGCTCTGACCAGATTCTCTTACCCAGAATCCTTTGCAAACCTCAAAATTTGGCTAAAAAAACACATGTTCCTCATATTTCTGTGGAAGAAAGTTCTGGAATCTGAGAGGAGGCACAAATTTCCTTCCACCCAGCGTTCCCCCAAGTCTCACGATAAAAATGATACCTCACTTGTGTGGGTAGGCCTAGCGCCCGTGACAGGAAATGCCCCAAAGCACAACGTGGACACATCCCATTTTTTGACAGAAAACAGAGCTGTATTTTGCAAAGTGCCTACCTGTAGATTTTGGCCTCTAGCTCAGCCGGCACCTAGGGAAACCTACCAAACCTGTGCATTTCTGAAAACTAGAGACCTAGGGGAATCCAAGACGGGGTGACTTGTGGGGCTCTGACCAGATTCTGTTACCCATAAACCTTTGCAAACCTCAAAATTTGGCTAAAAAAACACAAGTTCCTCACATTTCTGTGGCAGAAAGTTCTGGAATCTGAGAGGAGGCGCAAATTTCCTTCCACCCAGCGTTCCCCCAAGTCTCCCGATAAAAATTATACCTCACTTGTGTCGGTAGACCTAGCGCCCGCGACAGGAAATGCCCCAAAGCACAACGTGGACACATCCCATTTTTTGACAGAAAACAGAGCTGTATTTTGCAAAGTGCCTACATGTAGATTTTGGCCTCTAGCTCAGCCGGTACCTAGGGAAACCTACCAAACCTGTGCATTTCTGAAAACTAGAGACCTAGGGGAATCCAAGATGGGGTGACTTGTGGGGCTCTGACCAGATTCTGTTACGCAGAATCCTTTGCAAACCTCAAAGTTTGGCTAAAAAAACACATGTTCCTCACATTTCTGTGGCAGAAAGTTCTGGAATCTGAGAGGAGGCACAAATTTCCTTCCACCAAGCGTTCCCCCAAGTCTCCCGATAAAAATTATACCTCACTTGTGTGGGTAGGCCTAGCGCCTGCGACAGGACATGCCCCAAAACGCAACGTGGACACATCCCATTTTTTGACAGAAAACAGAGCTGTATTTTGCAAAGTGCCTACCTATAGATGTTGGCCTCTAGCTCAGCCGGCACCTAGGGAAACCTACCAAACCTGTGCATTTCTGAAAACTTGAGACCTAGGGGAATCCAAGATGGGGTGACTTGTGGGGCTCTGGTCAGGTTCTGTTACCCAGAATCCTTTGCAAACCTCAAAATTTGGCTAAAAAAACACATGTTCCTCACATTTCTGTGGCAGAAAGTTCTGGAATCTGAGAGGAGGCGCAAATTTCCTTCTACCCAGCGTTCCCCCAAGTCTCCCGATAAAAATGATACCTCACTTGTGTGGGTAGGCCTAGCGCCCGCGACAGGAAATGCCCCAAAGCACAACGTGGACACATCCCATTTTTTGACAGAAAACAGAGCTGTATTTTGCAAAGTGCCTACCTGTAGATTTTGGCCTCTAGCTCAGCCGGCACTTAGGGAAACCTACCAAACCTGTGCATTTCTGAAAACTAGAGACCTAAGGGAATCCAAGATGGGGTGACTTGTGGGGCTCTGACCAGATTCTGTTACTCAGAATCCTTTGCAAACCTCAAAATGTGGCTAAAAAAACACATGTTCCTCACATTTCTGTGGCAGAAAGTTCTGGAATCTGAGAGGAGGCACAAATTTCCTTCCACCCAGCGTTCCCCCAAGTCTCCCCATAATTATGATACCTCACTTGTGTGGGTAGGCCTAGCGCCCGCGACAGGAAATGCCCCAAAGCACAACATGGACACATCCCATTTTTTGACAGAAAACAGAGATGTATTTTGCAAAGTGCCTACCTGTAGATTTTGGCCTCTAGCTCAGCCGGCACCTAGGGAAACCTACCAAACCTGTGCATTTCTGAAAACTAGAGACCTAGGGGAATCCAAGATGGGGTGACTTGTGGGGCTCTGACCAGATTCTCTTACGCAGAATCCTTTGCAAACGTCAAAGTTTGGCTAAAAAAACACATGTTCCTCACATTTCTGTGGCAGAAAGTTCTGGAATCTGAGAGGAGGCACAAATTTCCTTCCACCAAGCGTTCCCCCAAGTCTCCCGATAAAAATTATACCTCACTTGTGTGGGTAGGCCTAGCGCCCGCGACAGGAAATGCCCCAAAGCACAACGTGGACACATCCCATTTTTTGACAGAAAACAGAGCTGTATTTTGCAAAGTGCCTACCTGTAGATTTTGGCCTCTAGCTCAGCCGGCACTTAGGGAAACCTACCAAACCTGTGCATTTCTGAAAACTAGAGACCTAGGGGAATCCAAGACGGGGTCCCTTGTGGGGCTCTGACCAGATTCTGTTACCCATAAACCTTTGCAAACCTCAAAATTTTGCTAAAAAAACACAAGTTCCTCACATTTCTGTGGCAGAAAGTTCTGGAATCTGAGAGGAGGCGCAAATTTCCTTCCACCCAGCGTTCCCCCAAGTCTCCCGATAAAAATTATACCTCACTTGTGTGGGTAGGCCTAGCGCCCGCGACAGGAAATGCCCCAAAGCACAACGTGGACACATCCCATTTTTTTGACAGAAAACAGAGCTGTATTTTGCAAAGTGCCTACATGTAGATTTTGGCCTCTAGCTCAGCCGGTATCTAGGGAAACCTACCAAACCTGTGCATTTCTGAAAACTAGAGACCTAGGGGAATCCAAGATGGGGTGACTTGTGGGGCTCTGACCAGATTCTGTTACGCAGAATCCTTTGCAAACCTCAAAGTTTGGCTAAAAAAACACATGTTCCTCACATTTCTGTGGCAGAAAGTTCTGGAATCTGAGAGGAGGCACAAATTTCCTTCCACCAAGCGTTCCCCCAAGTCTCCCGATAAAAATTATACCTCACTTGTGTGGGTAGGCCTAGCGCCCGCGACAGGAAATGCCCCAAAGCACAACGTGGACACATCCCATTTTTTGACAGAAAACAGAGCTGTATTTTGCAAAGTGCCTACCTGTAGATTTTGGCCTCTAGCTCAGCCGGCACTTAGGGAAACCTACCAAACCTGTGCATTTCTGAAAACTAGAGACCTAGGGGAATCCAAGATGGGGTGACTTGTGGGGCTCTGACCAGATTCTGTTACTCAGAATCCTTTGCAAACCTCAAAATGTGGCTAAAAAAACACATGATCCTCACATTTCTGTGGCAGAAAGTACTGGAATCTGAGAGGAGGCACAAATTTCCTTTCACCCAGCGTTCCCCCAAGTCTCCCGATAAAAATTATACCTCACTTGTGTGGGTAGGCCTAGCGCCCGCGACAGTAAATGCCCCAAAGCACAACGTGGACACATCCCATTTTTTGACAGAAAACAGAGCTGTATTTTGCAAAGTGCCTACCTGTAGATTTTGGCCTCTAGCTCAGCCGGCACCTAGGGAAACCTACCAAACCTGTGCATTTCTGAAAACTAGAGACCTAGGGGAATCCAAGATGGGGTGACTTGTGGGGCTCTGACCAGATTCTGTTACGCAGAAACCTTTGCAAACCTCAAAGTTTGGCTAAAAAAACAAATGTTCCTCACATTTCTGTGGCAGAAAGTTCTGGAATCTGAGAGGAGGCACAAATTCCCTTCCACCCAGCGTTCCCCCAAGTCTCCCGATAAAAATTATACCTCACTTGTGTGGGTAGGCCTAGCGCCTGCGACAGGAAATGCCCCAAAACGCAACGTGGACACATCCCATTTTTTGACAGAAAACAGAGCTGTATTTTGCAAAGTGCCTACCTGTAGATTTTGGCATCTAGCTCAGCCGGCACCTAGGGAAACCTACCAAACCTGTGCATTTCTGAAAACTAGAGACCTAGGGGAATCTAAGATGGGGTGACTTGTGGGGCTCTGGCCAGGTTCTGTTACCCAGAATCCTTTGCAAACCTCAAAATTTGGCTAAAAAAACACATGTTCCCCACATTTCTGTGGCAGAAAGTTCTGGAATCTAAGAGGAGGCACAAATTTCCTTCCACCCAGCGTTCCCCCAAGTCTCCCGATAAAAATGATACCTCACTTGTGTGGGTAGGCCTAGCGCCCACGAAAGGAAATGGCCCAAAACACAACGTGGACACATCACATATTTTCCTAGAAAACAGTGCCTACCTGTGGATTTTGGCCTGTAGCTCAGCCGGCACCTGGGGAAATCTAGAAAACCAGCGCATATTTGAAAACTGGAAACCTAGGGGAATCCAAGATGCGGTGACTTGTGGGGCTCTGACCAGATTCTGTTACCCAGAATCCTTTGCAAACCTCAAAATTTGGCTAAAAAAACACATGTTCCTACCATTTCTGTGGAAGAAAGTTCTGGAATCTGAGAGGAGGCACAAATTTCCTTCCACCCAGCGTTCCCCCAAGTCTCACGATAAAAATGATACCTCACTTGTGTGGGTAGGCCTAGCGCCCGTGACAGGAAATGCCCCAAAGCACAACGTGGACACATCCCATTTTCTGACAGAAAACAGAGCTGTATTTTGCAAAGTGCCTACCTGTAGATTTTGGCCTCAAGCTCAGCCGGAACCTAGGGAAACCTACCAAACCTGTGCATTTCTGAAAACTAGAGACCTAGGGGAATCCAAGATGGGGTGACTTGTGGGATTCTGACCAGATTCTGTTACCCATAAACCTTTGCAAACCTCAAAATTTTGCTAAAAAAACACAAGTTCCTCACATTTCTGTGGCAGAAAGTTCTGGAATCTGAGAGGAGGCGCAAATTTCCTTCCACCCAGCGTTCCCCCAAGTCTCCCGATAAAAATTATACCTCACTTGTGTGGGTAGGCCTAGCGCCCGCGACAGGAAATGCACCAAAGCACAACGTGGACACATCCCATTTTTTGACAGAAAACAGAGCTGTATTTTGCAAAGTGCCTACCTGTAGATTTTGGCCTCTAGCTCAGCCGGCACTTAGGGAAACCTACCAAACCTGTGCATTTCTGAAAACTAGAGACCTAGGGGAATCCAAGATGGGGTGACTTGTGGGGCTCTGACCAGATTCTGTTACTCAGAATCCTTTGCAAACCTCAAAATGTGGCTAAAAAAACACATGTTCCTCACATTTCTGTAGCAGAAAGTTCTGGAATCTGAGAGGAGGCACAAATTTCCTTCCACCCAGCGTTCCCCCAAGTCTCCCCATAATTATGATACCTCACTTGTGTGGGTAGGCCTAGCGCCCGCAACAGGAAATGCCCCAAAGCACAACGTGGACACATCCCATTTTTTGACAGAAAACAGAGCTGTATTTTGCAAAGTGCCTACCTGTAGATTTTGGCCTCTAGCTCAGCCGGCACCTAGGGAAACCTACCAAACCTGTGCATTTCTGAAAACTAGAGACCTAGGGGAATCCAAGATGGGGTGACTTGTGGGGCTCTGGCCAGGTTCTGTTACCCAGAATCCTTTGCAAACCTCAAAATTTGGCTAAAAAAACACATGTTCCCCACATTTCTGTGGCAGAAAGTTCTGGAATCTAAGAGGAGGCACAAATTTCATTCCACCCAGCGTTCCCCCAAGTCTCCTGATAAAAATGATACCTCACTTGTGTGGGTAGGCCTAGCGCCCACGAAAGGAAATGGCCCAAAACACAACGTGGACACATCACATATTTTCATAGAAAACAGTGCCTACCTGTGGATTTTGGCCTGTAGCTCAGCCGGCACCTGGGGAAATCTAGAAAACCAGCGCATTTTTTGAAAACTGGAAACCTAGGGGAATCCAAGATGCGGTGACTTGTGGGGCTCTGACCAGATTCTCTTACCCAGAATCCATTGCAAACCTCAAAATTTGGCTAAAAAAACACATGTTCCTCATATTTCTGTGGAAGAAAGTTCTGGAATCTGAGAGGAGGCACAAATTTCCTTCCACCCAGCGTTCCCCCAAGTCTCACGATAAAAATGATACCTCACTTGTGTGGGTAGGAAGGGCGCCCGTGACAGGAAATGCCCCAAAGCACAACGTGGACACATCCCATTTTTTGACAGAAAACAGAGCTGTATTTTGCAAAGTGCCTACCTGTAGATTTTGGCCTCTAGCTCAGCCGGCACCTAGGGAAACCTACCAAACCTGTGCATTTCTGAAAACTAGAGACCTAGGGGAATCCAAGACGGGGTGACTTGTGGGGCTCTGACCAGATTCTGTTACCCATAAACCTTTGCAAACCTCAAAATTTTGCTAAAAAAACACAAGTTCCTCACATTTCTGTGGCAGAAAGTTCTGGAATCTGAGAGGAGGCGCAAATTTCCTTCCACCCAGCGTTCCCCCAAGTCTCCCGATAAAAATTATACCTCACTTGTGTGGGTAGGCCTAGCGCCCGCGACAGGAAATGCCCCAAAGCACAACGTGGACACATCCCATTTTTTGACAGAAAACAGAGCTGTATTTTGCAAAGTGCCTACATGTAGATTTTGGCCTCTAGCTCAGCCGGTACCTAGGGAAACCTACCAAACCTGTGCATTTCTGAAAACTAGAGACCTAGGGGAATCCAAGATGGGGTGACTTGTGGGGCTCTGACCAGATTCTGTTACGCAGAATCCTTTGCAAACCTCAAAGTTTGGCTAAAAAAACACATGTTCCTCACATTTCTGTGGCAGAAAGTTCTGGAATCTGAGAGGAGGCACAAATTTCCTTCCACCAAGCGTTCCCCCAAGTCTCCCGATAAAAATTATACCTCACTTGTGTGGGTAGGCCTAGCGCCCGCGACAGGAAATGCCCCAAAGCACAACGTGGACACATCCCATTTTTTGACAGAAAACAGAGCTGTATTTTGCAAAGTGCCTACCTGTAGATTTTGGCCTCTAGCTCAGCCGGCACTTAGGGAAACCTACCAAACCTGTGCATTTCTGAAAACTAGAGACCTAGGGGAATCCAAGATGGGGTGACTTGTGGGGCTCTGACCAGATTCTGTTACTCAGAATCCTTTGCAAACCTCAAAATGTGGCTAAAAAAACACATGATCCTCACATTTCTGTGGCAGAAAGTTCTGGAATCTGAGAGGAGGCACAAATTTCCTTTCACCCAGCGTTCCCCCAAGTCTCCCGATAAAAATTATACCTCACTTGTGTGGGTAGGCCTAGCGCCCGCGACAGGAAATGCCCCAAAGCACAACGTGGACACATCCCATTTTTTGACAGAAAACAGAGCTGTATTTTGCAAAGTGCCTATCTGTAGATTTTGGCCTCTAGCTCAGCCGTCACCTAGGGAAACCTACCAAACCTGTGCTTTTCTGAAAACTAGAGACCTAGGGGAATCCAAGATGGGGTGACTTGTGGGGCTCTGACCAGATTCTGTTACGCAGAATCCTTTGCAAACCTCAAAGTTTGGCTAAAAAAACAAATGTTCCTCACATTTCTGTGGCAGAAAGTTCTGGAATCTGAGAGGAGGCACACATTTCCTTCCACCCAGCGTTCCCCCAAGTCTCCCGATAAAAATTATACCTCACTTGTGTGGGTAGGCCTAGCGCCTGCGACAGGAAATGCCCCAAAACGCAACGTGGACACATCCCATTTTTTGACAGAAAACAGAGCTGTATTTTGCAAAGTGCCTACCTGTAGATTTTGGCCTCTAGCTCAGCCGGCACCTAGGGAAACCTACCAAACCTGTGCATTTCTGAAAACTAGAGACCTAGAGGAATCTAAGATGGGGTGACTTGTGGGGCTCTGGCCAGGTTCTGTTACCCAGAATCCTTTGCAAACCTCAAAATTTGGCTAAAAAAACACATGTTCCTCACATTTCTGTGGAAGAAAGTTCTGGAATCTGAGAGGAGGCACAAATTTCCTTCCACCCAGCGTTCCCCCAAGTCTCCCGATAAAAATGATACCTCACTTGTGTGGGTAGGCCTAGCGCCCACGAAAGGAAATGGCCCAAAACACAACGTGGACACATCACATATTTTCATAGAAAACAGTGCCTACCTGTGGATTTTGGCCTGTAGCTCAGCCGGCACTTGGGGAAATCTAGAAAACCAGCGCATATTTGAAAACTGGAAACCTAGGGGAATCCAAGATGCGGTGACTTGTGGGGCTCTGACCAGATTCTGTTACCCAGAATCCTTTGCAAACCTCAAAATTTGGCTAAAAAAACACATGTTCCTCACATTTCTGTGGAAGAAAGTTCTGGAATCTGAGAGGAGGCACAAATTTCCTTCCACCCAGCGTTCCCCCAAGTCTCACGATAAAAATGATACCTCACTTGTGTGGGTAGGCCTAGCGCCCGTGACAGGAAATGCCCCAAAGCACAACGTGGACACATCCCATTTTTTGACAGAAAACAGAGCTGTATTTTGCAAAGTGCCTACCTGTAGATTTTGGCCTCTAGCTCAGCCGGCACCTAGGGAAACCTACCAAACCTGTGCATTTCTGAAAACTAGATACCTAGGGGAATCCAAGATGGGGTGACTTGTGGGATTCTGACCAGATTCTGTTACCCATAAACCTTTGCAAACCTCAAAATTTGGCTAAAAAAACACAAGTTCCTCACATTTCTGTGGCAGAAAGTTCTGGAATCTGAGAGGAGGCGCAAATTTCCTTCCACCCAGCGTTCCCCCAAGTCTCCCGATAAAAATTATACCTCACTTGTGTGGGTAGGCCTAGCGCCCGCGACAGGAAATGCACCAAAGCACAACGTGGACACATCCCATTTTTTGACAGAAAACAGAGCTGTATTTTGCAAAGTGCCTACCTGTAGATTTTGGCCTCTAGCTCAGCCGGCACTTAGGGAAACCTACCAAACCTGTGCATTTCTGAAAACTAGAGACCTAGGGGAATCCAAGATGGGGTGACTTGTGGGATTCTGACCAGATTCTGTTACCCATAAACCTTTGCAAACCTCAAAATTTTGCTAAAAAAACACAAGTTCCTCACATTTCTGTGGCAGAAAGTTCTGGAATCTGAGAGGAGGCGCAAATTTCCTTCCACCCAGCGTTCCCCCAAGTCTCCCGATAAAAATTATACCTCACTTGTGTGGGTAGGCCTAGCGCCCGCGACAGGAAATGCACCAAAGCACAACGTGGACACATCCCATTTTTTGACAGAAAACAGAGCTGTATTTTGCAAAGTGCCTACCTGTAGATTTTGGCCTCTAGCTCAGCCGGCACTTAGGGAAACCTACCAAACCTGTGCATTTCTGAAAACTAGAGACCTAGGGGAATCCAAGATGGGGTGACTTGTGGGGCTCTGACCAGATTCTGTTACTCAGAATCCTTTGCAAACCTCAAAATGTGGCTAAAAAAACACATGTTCCTCACATTTCTGTGGCAGAAAGTTCTGGAATCTGAGAGGAGGCACAAATTTCCTTCCACCCAGCGTTCCCCCAAGTCTCCCCATAATTATGATACCTCACTTGTGTGGGTAGGCCTAGCGCCCGCAACAGGAAATGCCCCAAAGCACAACGTGGACACATCCCATTTTTTGACAGAAAACAGAGCTGTATTTTGCAAAGTGCCTACCTGTAGATTTTGGCCTCTAGCTCAGCCGGCACCTAGGGAAACCTACCAAACCTGTGCATTTCTGAAAACTAGAGACCTAGGGGAATCCAAGATGGGGTGACTTGTGGGGCTCTGGCCAGGTTCTGTTACCCAGAATCCTTTGCAAACCTCAAAATTTGGCTAAAAAAACACATGTTCCCCACATTTCTGTGGCAGAAAGTTCTGGAATCTAAGAGGAGGCACAAATTTCATTCCACCCAGCGTTCCCCCAAGTCTCCTGATAAAAATGATACCTCACTTGTGTGGGTAGGCCTAGCGCCCACGAAAGGAAATGGCCCAAAACACAACGTGGACACATCACATATTTTCATAGAAAACAGTGCCTACCTGTGGATTTTGGCCTGTAGCTCAGCCGGCACCTGGGGAAATCTAGAAAACCAGCGCATTTTTTGAAAACTGGAAACCTAGGGGAATCCAAGATGCGGTGACTTGTGGGGCTCTGACCAGATTCTCTTACCCAGAATCCTTTGCAAACCTCAAAATTTGGCTAAAAAAACACATGTTCCTCATATTTCTGTGGAAGAAAGTTCTGGAATCTGAGAGGAGGCACAAATTTCCTTCCACCCAGCGTTCCCCCAAGTCTCACGATAAAAATGATACCTCACTTGTGTGGGTAGGAAGGGCGCCCGTGACAGGAAATGCCCCAAAGCACAACGTGGACACATCCCATTTTTTGACAGAAAACAGAGCTGTATTTTGCAAAGTGCCTACCTGTAGATTTTGGCCTCTAGCTCAGCCGGCACCTAGGGAAACCTACCAAACCTGTGCATTTCTGAAAACTAGAGACCTAGGGGAATCCAAGACGGGGTGACTTGTGGGGCTCTGACCAGATTCTGTTACCCATAAACCTTTGCAAACCTCAAAATTTTGCTAAAAAAACACAAGTTCCTCACATTTCTGTGGCAGAAAGTTCTGGAATCTGAGAGGAGGCGCAAATTTCCTTCCACCCAGCGTTCCCCCAAGTCTCCCGATAAAAATTATACCTCACTTGTGTGGGTAGGCCTAGCGCCCGCGACAGGAAATGCCCCAAAGCACAACGTGGACACATCCCATTTTTTGACAGAAAACAGAGCTGTATTTTGCAAAGTGCCTACATGTAGATTTTGGCCTCTAGCTCAGCCGGTACCTAGGGAAACCTACCAAACCTGTGCATTTCTGAAAACTAGAGACCTAGGGGAATCCAAGATGGGGTGACTTGTGGGGCTCTGACCAGATTCTGTTACGCAGAATCCTTTGCAAACCTCAAAGTTTGGCTAAAAAAACACATGTTCCTCACATTTCTGTGGCAGAAAGTTCTGGAATCTGAGAGGAGGCACAAATTTCCTTCCACCAAGCGTTCCCCCAAGTCTCCCGATAAAAATTATACCTCACTTGTGTGGGTAGGCCTAGCGCCCGCGACAGGAAATGCCCCAAAGCACAACGTGGACACATCCCATTTTTTGACAGAAAACAGAGCTGTATTTTGCAAAGTGCCTACCTGTAGATTTTGGCCTCTAGCTCAGCCGGCACTTAGGGAAACCTACCAAACCTGTGCATTTCTGAAAACTAGAGACCTAGGGGAATCCAAGATGGGGTGACTTGTGGGGCTCTGACCAGATTCTGTTACTCAGAATCCTTTGCAAACCTCAAAATGTGGCTAAAAAAACACATGATCCTCACATTTCTGTGGCAGAAAGTTCTGGAATCTGAGAGGAGGCACAAATTTCCTTTCACCCAGCGTTCCCCCAAGTCTCCCGATAAAAATTATACCTCACTTGTGTGGGTAGGCCTAGCGCCCGCGACAGGAAATGCCCCAAAGCACAACGTGGACACATCCCATTTTTTGACAGAAAACAGAGCTGTATTTTGCAAAGTGCCTATCTGTAGATTTTGGCCTCTAGCTCAGCCGTCACCTAGGGAAACCTACCAAACCTGTGCTTTTCTGAAAACTAGAGACCTAGGGGAATCCAAGATGGGGTGACTTGTGGGGCTCTGACCAGATTCTGTTACGCAGAATCCTTTGCAAACCTCAAAGTTTGGCTAAAAAAACAAATGTTCCTCACATTTCTGTGGCAGAAAGTTCTGGAATCTGAGAGGAGGCACACATTTCCTTCCACCCAGCGTTCCCCCAAGTCTCCCGATAAAAATTATACCTCACTTGTGTGGGTAGGCCTAGCGCCTGCGACAGGAAATGCCCCAAAACGCAACGTGGACACATCCCATTTTTTGACAGAAAACAGAGCTGTATTTTGCAAAGTGCCTACCTGTAGATTTTGGCCTCTAGCTCAGCCGGCACCTAGGGAAACCTACCAAACCTGTGCATTTCTGAAAACTAGAGACCTAGAGGAATCTAAGATGGGGTGACTTGTGGGGCTCTGGCCAGGTTCTGTTACCCAGAATCCTTTGCAAACCTCAAAATTTGGCTAAAAAAACACATGTTCCTCACATTTCTGTGGAAGAAAGTTCTGGAATCTGAGAGGAGGCACAAATTTCCTTCCACCCAGCGTTCCCCCAAGTCTCCCGATAAAAATGATACCTCACTTGTGTGGGTAGGCCTAGCGCCCACGAAAGGAAATGGCCCAAAACACAACGTGGACACATCACATATTTTCATAGAAAACAGTGCCTACCTGTGGATTTTGGCCTGTAGCTCAGCCGGCACTTGGGGAAATCTAGAAAACCAGCGCATATTTGAAAACTGGAAACCTAGGGGAATCCAAGATGCGGTGACTTGTGGGGCTCTGACCAGATTCTGTTACCCAGAATCCTTTGCAAACCTCAAAATTTGGCTAAAAAAACACATGTTCCTCACATTTCTGTGGAAGAAAGTTCTGGAATCTGAGAGGAGGCACAAATTTCCTTCCACCCAGCGTTCCCCCAAGTCTCACGATAACAATGATACCTCACTTGTGTGGGTAGGCCTAGCGCCCGTGACAGGAAATGCCCCAAAGCACAACGTGGACACATCCCATTTTTTGACAGAAAACAGAGCTGTATTTTGCAAAGTGCCTACCTGTAGATTTTGGCCTCTAGCTCAGCCGGCACCTAGGGAAACCTACCAAACCTGTGCATTTCTGAAAACTAGATACCTAGGGGAATCCAAGATGGGGTGACTTGTGGGATTCTGACCAGATTCTGTTACCCATAAACCTTTGCAAACCTCAAAATTTGGCTAAAAAAACACAAGTTCCTCACATTTCTGTGGCAGAAAGTTCTGGAATCTGAGAGGAGGCGCAAATTTCCTTCCACCCAGCGTTCCCCCAAGTCTCCCGATAAAAATTATACCTCACTTGTGTGGGTAGGCCTAGCGCCCGCGACAGGAAATGCACCAAAGCACAACGTGGACACATCCCATTTTTTGACAGAAAACAGAGCTGTATTTTGCAAAGTGCCTACCTGTAGATTTTGGCCTCTAGCTCAGCCGGCACTTAGGGAAACCTACCAAACCTGTGCATTTCTGAAAACTAGAGACCTAGGGGAATCCAAGATGGGGTGACTTGTGGGGCTCTGACCAGATTCTGTTACTCAGAATCCTTTGCAAACCTCAAAATGTGGCTAAAAAAACACATGTTCCTCACATTTCTGTGGCAGAAAGTTCTGGAATCTGAGAGGAGGCACAAATTTCCTTCCACCCAGCGTTCCCCCAAGTCTCCCCATAATTATGATACCTCACTTGTGTGGGTAGGCCTAGCGCCCGCAACAGGAAATGCCCCAAAGCACAACGTGGACACATCCCATTTTTTGACAGAAAACAGAGCTGTATTTTGCAAAGTGCCTACCTGTAGATTTTGGCCTCTAGCTCAGCCGGCACCTAGGGAAACCTACCAAACCTGTGCATTTCTGAAAACTAGAGACCTAGGGGAATCCAAGATGGGGTGACTTGTGGGGCTCTGGCCAGGTTCTGTTACCCAGAATCCTTTGCAAACCTCAAAATTTGGCTAAAAAAACACATGTTCCCCACATTTCTGTGGCAGAAAGTTCTGGAATCTAAGAGGAGGCACAAATTTCCTTCCACCCAGCGTTCCCCCAAGTCTCCTGATAAAAATGATACCTCACTTGTGTGGGTAGGCCTAGCGCCCACAAAAGGAAATGGCCCAAAACACAACGTGGACACATCACATATTTTCATAGAAAACAGTGCCTACCTGTGGATTTTGGCCTGTAGCTCAGCCGGCACCTGGGGAAATCTAGAAAACCAGCGCATTTTTTGAAAACTGGAAACCTAGGGGAATCCAAGATGCGGTGACTTGTGGGGCTCTGACCAGATTCTCTTACCCAGAATCCTTTGCAAACCTCAAAATTTGGCTATAAAAACACATGTTCCTCATATTTCTGTGGAAGAAAGTTCTGGAATCTGAGAGGAGGCACAAATTTCCTTCCACCCAGCGTTCCCCCAAGTCTCACGATAAAAATGATACCTCACTTGTGTGGGTAGGAAGGGCGCCCGTAACAGGAAATGCCCCAAAGCACAACATGGACACATCCCATTTTTTGACAGAAAACAGAGCTGTATTTTGCAAAGTGCCTACCTGTAGATATTGGCCTCTAGCTCAGCCGGCACCTAGGGAAACCTACCAAACCTGTGCATTTCTGAAAACTAGAGACCTAGGGGAATCCAAGACGGGGTGACTTGTGGGGCTCTGACCAGATTCTGTTACCCATAAACCTTTGCAAACCTCAAAATTTTGCTAAAAAAACACAAGTTCCTCACATTTCTGTGGCAGAAAGTTCTGGAATCTGAGAGGAGGCGCAAATTTCCTTCCACCCAGCGTTCCCCCAAGTCTCCCGATAAAAATTATACCTCACTTGTGTGGGTAGGCCTAGCGCCCGCGACAGGAAATGCCCCAAAGCACAACGTGGACACATCCCATTTTTTGACAGAAAACAGAGCTGTATTTTGCAAAGTGCCTACATGTAGATTTTGGCCTCTAGCTCAGCCGGTACCTAGGGAAACCTACCAAACCTGTGCATTTCTGAAAACTAGAGACCTAGGGGAATCCAAGATGGGGTGACTTGTGGGGCTCTGACCAGATTCTGTTACGCAGAATCCTTTGCAAACCTCAAAGTTTGGCTAAAAAAACACATGTTCCTCACATTTCTGTGGCAGAAAGTTCTGGAATCTGAGAGGAGGCACAAATTTCCTTCCACCAAGCGTTCCCCCAAGTCTCCCGATAAAAATTATACCTCACTTGTGTGGGTAGGCCTAGCGCCCGCGACAGGAAATGCCCCAAAGCACAACGTGGACACATCCCATTTTTTGACAGAAAACAGAGCTGTATTTTGCAAAGTGCCTACCTGTAGATTTTGGCCTCTAGCTCAGCCGGCACCTAGGGAAACCTACCAAACCTGTACATTTCTGAAAACTAGAGACCTAGCGGAATCCAAGATGGGGTGACTTGTGGGGCTCTGACCAGATTCTCTTACGCAGAATCCTTTGCAAACGTCAAAGTTTGGCTAAAAAACACATGTTCCTCACATTTCTGTGGCAGAAAGTTCTGGAATCTGAGAGGAGGCACAAATTTCCTTCCACCCAGCGTTCCCCCAAGTCTCCCGATAAAAATTATACCTCACTTGTGTGGGTAGGCCTAGCGCCTGCGACAGGAAATGCCCCAAAACGCAACGTGGACACATCCCATTTTTTGACAGAAAACAGAGCTGTATTTTGCAAAGTGCCTACCTGTAGATTTTGGCCTCTAGCTCAGCCGGCACCTAGGGAAACCTACCAAACCTGTGCATTTCTGAAAACTAGAGACCTAGGGGAATCCAAGATGGGGTGACTTGTAGGGCTCTGGCCAGGTTCTGTTACCCAGAATCCTTTGCAAACCTCAAAATTTGGCTAAAAAAACACATGTTCCTCACATTTCTGTGGCAGAAAGTTCTGGAATCTAAGAGGAGGCACAAATTTCCTTCCACCCAGCGTTCCCCCAAGTCTCCCGATAAAAATAATACCTCACTTGTGTGGGTAGGCCTAGCGCCCACAAAAGGAAATGGCCCAAAACACAACGTGGACACATCACATTATTTCATAGAAAACAGTGCCTACCTGTGGATTTTGGCCTGTAGCTCAGCCGGCAACTGGGGAAATCTAGAAAACCAGCGCATTTTTCAAAACTGGAAACCTAGGGGAATCCAAGATGCGGTGACTTGTGGGGCTCTGACCAGATTCTGTTACCCAGAATCCTTTGCAAACCTCAAAATTTGGCTAAAAAAACACATGTTCCTCACATTTCTGTGGAAGAAAGTTCTGGAATCTGAGAGGAGGCACAAATTTCCTTCCACCCAGCATTCCCCCAAGTCTCACGATAAAAATTATACCTCACTTGTGTGGGTAGGCCTAGCGCCTGCGACAGGAAATGCCCCAAAACGCAACGTGGACACATCCCATTTTTTGACAGAAAACAGAGCTGTATTTTGCAAAGTGCCTACCTGTAGATTTTGGCCTCTAGCTCAGCCGGCACCTAGGGAAACCTACCAAACCTGTGCATTTCTGAAAACTAGAGACCTAGGGGAATCCAAGATGGGGTGACTTGTGGGGCTCTGACCAGATTCTGTTACGCAGAATCCTTTGCAAACGTCAAAGTTTGGCTAAAAAAACACATGTTCCTCACATTTCTGTGGCAGAAAGTTCTGGAATCTGAGAGGAGGCACAAATTTCCTTCCACCCAGCGTTCCCCCAAGTCTCCCGATAAAAATTATACCTCACTTGTGTGGGTAGGCCTAGCGCCTGCGACAGGAAATGCCCCAAAACGCAACGTGGACACATCCCATTTTTTGACAGAAAACAGAGCTGTATTTTGCAAAGTGCCTACCTGTAGATTTTGGCCTCTAGCTCAGCCGGCACCTAGGGAAACCTACCAAACCTGTGCATTTCTGAAAACTAGAGACCTAGGGGAATCCAAGATGGGGTGACTTGTAGGGCTCTGGCCAGGTTCTGTTACCCAGAATCCTTTGCAAACCTCAAAATTTGGCTAAAAAAACACATGTTCCTCACATTTCTGTGGCAGAAAGTTCTGGAATCTAAGAGGAGGCACAAATTTCCTTCCACCCAGCGTTCCCCCAAGTCTCCCGATAAAAATAATACCTCACTTGTGTGGGTAGGCCTAGCGCCCACAAAAGGAAATGGCCCAAAACACAACGTGGACACATCACATTTTTTCATAGAAAACAGTGCCTACCTGTGGATTTTGGCCTGTAGCTCAGCCGGCAACTGGGGAAATCTAGAAAACCAGCGCATTTTTCAAAACTGGAAACCTAGGGGAATCCAAGATGCGGTGACTTGTGGGGCTCTGACCAGATTCTGTTACCCAGAATCCTTTGCAAACCTCAAAATTTGGCTAAAAAAACACATGTTCCTCACATTTCTGTGGAAGAAAGTTCTGGAATCTGAGAGGAGGCACAAATTTCCTTCCACCCAGCGTTCCCCCAAGTCTCACGATAAAAATTATACCTCACTTGTGTGGGTAGGCCTAGCGCCTGCGACAGGAAATGCCCCAAAACGCAACGTGGACACATCCCATTTTTTGACAGAAAACAGAGCTGTATTTTGCAAAGTGCCTACCTGTAGATTTTGGCCTCTAGCTCAGCCGGCACCTAGGGAAACCTACCAAACCTGTGCATTTCTGAAAACTAGAGACCTAGGGGAATCCAAGATGGGGTGACTTGTGGGGCTCTGACCAGATTCTGTTACGCAGAATCCTTTGCAAACGTCAAAGTTTGGCTAAAAAAACACATGTTCCTCACATTTCTGTGGCAGAAAGTTCTGGAATCTGAGAGGAGGCACAAATTTCCTTCCACCCAGCGTTCCCCCAAGTCTCCCGATAAAAATTATACCTCACTTGTGTGGGTAGGCCTAGCGCCTGCGACAGGAAATGCCCCAAAACGCATCGTGGACACATCCCATTTTTTGACAGAAAACAGAGCTGTATTTTGCAAAGTGCCTACCTGTAGATTTTGGCCTCTAGCTCAGCCGGCACCTAGGGAAACCTACCAAACCTGTGCATTTCTGAAAACTAGAGACCTAGGGGAATCCAAGATGGGGTGACTTGTGGGGCTCTGGTCAGGTTCTGTTACCCAGAATCCTTTGCAAACCTCAAAATTTGGCTAAAAAAACACATGTTCCTCACATTTCTGTGGCAGAAAGTTCTGGAATCTAAGAGGAGGCACAAATTTCCTTCCACCCAGCGTTCCCCCAAGTCTCCCGATAAAAATAATACCTCACTTGTGTGGGTAGGCCTAGCGCCCACAAAAGGAAATGGCCCAAAACACAACGTGGACACATCACATTTTTTCATAGAAAACAGTGCCTACCTGTGGATTTTGGCCTGTAGCTCAGCCGGCAACTGGGGAAATCTAGAAACCCAGCGCATTTTTGAAAACTGGAAACCTAGGGGAATCCAAGATGCGGTGACTTGTGGGGCTCTGACCAGATTCTGTTACCCAGAATCCTTTGCAAACCTCAAAATTTGGCTAAAAAAACACATGTTCCTCACATTTCTGTGGAAGAAAGTTCTGGAATCTGAGAGGAGGCACAAATTTCCTTCCACCCAGCGTTCCCCCAAGTCTCACGATAAAAATGATACATCACTTGTGTGGGTAGGCCTAGCGCCCGTGACAGGAAATCCCCCAAAGCACAACGTGGACACATCCCATTTTTTGACAGAAAACAGAGCTGTATTTTGCAAAGTGCCTACCTGTAGATTTTGGCCTCTAGCTCAGCCGGCACCTAGGGAAACCTACCAAACCTGTGCATTTCTGAAAACTAGAGACCTAGGGGAATCCAAGATGGGGTGACTTGTGGGGCTCTGACCAGATTCTGTTACCCATAAACCTTTGCAAACCTCAAAATTTGGCTAAAAAAACACAAGTTCCTCACATTTCTGTGGCAGAAAGTTCTGGAATCTGAGAGGAGGCGCACATTTCCTTCCACCCAGCGTTCCCCCAACTCTCCCAATAAAAATGATACCTCACTTGTGTGGGTAGGCCTAGCGCCCGCGACAGGAAATGCCCCAAAGCACAACGTGGACACATCCCATTTTTTGACAGAAAACAGAGCTGTATTTTGCAAAGTACCTACCTGTAGATTTTGGCCTCTAGCTCAGCCGGCACTTAGGGAAACCTACCAAACCTCTGCATTTCTGAAAACTAGAGACCTAGGGAAATCCAAGATGGGGTGACTTGTGGGGCTCTGACCACATTCTGTTACGCAGAATCCTTTGCAAACCTCAAAATGTGGCTAAAAAAACACATGTTCCTCACATTTCTGTGGCAGAAAGTTCTGGAATCTGAGAGGAGGCACCAATTTCCTTCCACCCAGTGTTCCCCCAAGTCTCCCCATAATTATGATACCTCACTTGTGTGGGTAGGCCTAGCGCCCGCAACAGGAAATGCCCCAAAGCATAACGTGGACACATCACATTTTTTGACAGAAAACAGAGCTGTATTTTGCAAAGTGCCTACCTGTAGATTTTGGCCTCTAGCTCAGCCGGCACCTAAGGAAACCTACCAAACCTGTGCATTTCTGAAAACTAGAGGCCTCGGGGAATCCAAGATGGGGTGACTTGTGGGGCTCTGGCCAGGTTCTGTTACCCAGAATCCTTTGCAAACCTCAAAATTTGGCTAAAAAAACACATGTTCCTCACATTTCTGTGGCAGAAAGTTCTGGAATCTAAGAGGAGGCACAAATTTCCTTCCACCCAGCGTTCCCCCAAGTCTCCCGATAAAAATGATACCTCACTTGTGTGGGTAGGCCTAGCGCCCACGAAAGGAAATGGCCCAAAACACAACGTGGACACATCACATATTTTCATAGAAAACAGTGCCTACCTGTGGATTTTGGCCTGTAGCTCAGCCGGCACCTGGGGAAATCTAGAAAACCAGCGCATTTTTTGAAAACTGGAAACCTAGGGGAATCCAAGATGCGGTGACTTGTGGGGCTCTGACCAGATTCTCTTACCCAGAATCCTTTGCAAACCTCAAAATTTGGCTAAAGAAACACATGTTCCTCATATTTCTGTGGAAGAAAGTTCTGGAATCTGAGAGGAGGCACAAATTTCCTTCCACCCAGCGTTCCCCCAAGTCTCACGATAAAAATGATACCTCACTTGTGTGGGTAGGCCTAGCGCCCGTGACAGGAAATGCCCCAAAGCACAACGTGGACACATCCCATTTTTTGACAGAAAACAGAGCTGTATTTTGCAAAGTGCCTACCTGTAGATTTTGGCCTCTAGCTCAGCCGGCACCTAGGGAAACCTACCAAACCTGTGCATTTCTGAAAACTAGATACCTAGGGGAATCCAAGATGGGGTGACTTGTGGGATTCTGACCAGATTCTGTTACCCATAAACCTTTGCAAACCTCAAAATTTGGCTAAAAAAACACAAGTTCCTCACATTTCTGTGGCAGAAAGTTCTGGAATCTGAGAGGAGGCGCAAATTTCCTTCCACCCAGCGTTCCCCCAAGTCTCCCGATAAAAATTATACCTCACTTGTGTGGGTAGGCCTAGCGCCCGCGACAGGAAATGCACCAAAGCACAACGTGGACACATCCCATTTTTTGACAGAAAACAGAGCTGTATTTTGCAAAGTGCCTACCTGTAGATTTTGGCCTCTAGCTCAGCCGGCACTTAGGGAAACCTACCAAACCTGTGCATTTCTGAAAACTAGAGACCTAGGGGAATCCAAGATGGGGTGACTTGTGGGGCTCTGACCAGATTCTGTTACTCAGAATCCTTTGCAAACCTCAAAATGTGGCTAAAAAAACACATGTTCCTCACATTTCTGTGGCAGAAAGTTCTGGAATCTGAGAGGAGGCACAAATTTCCTTCCACCCAGCGTTCCCCCAAGTCTCCCCATAATTATGATACCTCACTTGTGTGGGTAGGCCTAGCGCCCGCAACAGGAAATGCCCCAAAGCACAACGTGGACACATCCCATTTTTTGACAGAAAACAGAGCTGTATTTTGCAAAGTGCCTACCTGTAGATTTTGGCCTCTAGCTCAGCCGGCACCTAGGGAAACCTACCAAACCTGTGCATTTCTGAAAACTAGAGACCTAGGGGAATCCAAGATGGGGTGACTTGTGGGGCTCTGGCCAGGTTCTGTTACCCAGAATCCTTTGCAAACCTCAAAATTTGGCTAAAAAAACACATGTTCCCCACATTTCTGTGGCAGAAAGTTCTGGAATCTAAGAGGAGGCACAAATTTCCTTCCACCCAGCGTTCCCCCAAGTCTCCTGATAAAAATGATACCTCACTTGTGTGGGTAGGCCTAGCGCCCACGAAAGGAAATGGCCCAAAACACAACGTGGACACATCACATATTTTCATAGAAAACAGTGCCTACCTGTGGATTTTGGCCTGTAGCTCAGCCGGCACCTGGGGAAATCTAGAAAACCAGCGCATTTTTTGAAAACTGGAAACCTAGGGGAATCCAAGATGCGGTGACTTGTGGGGCTCTGACCAGATTCTCTTACCCAGAATCCTTTGCAAACCTCAAAATTTGGCTATAAAAACACATGTTCCTCATATTTCTGTGGAAGAAAGTTCTGGAATCTGAGAGGAGGCACAAATTTCCTTCCACCCAGCGTTCCCCCAAGTCTCACGATAAAAATGATACCTCACTTGTGTGGGTAGGAAGGGCGCCCGTGACAGGAAATGCCCCAAAGCACAACGTGGACACATCCCATTTTTTGACAGAAAACAGAGCTGTATTTTGCAAAGTGCCTACCTGTAGATATTGGCCTCTAGCTCAGCCGGCACCTAGGGAAACCTACCAAACCTGTGCATTTCTGAAAACTAGAGACCTAGGGGAATCCAAGACGGGGTGACTTGTGGGGCTCTGACCAGATTCTGTTACCCATAAACCTTTGCAAACCTCAAAATGTTGCTAAAAAAACACAAGTTCCTCACATTTCTGTGGCAGAAAGTTCTGGAATCTGAGAGGAGGCGCAAATTTCCTTCCACCCAGCGTTCCCCCAAGTCTCCCGATAAAAATTATACCTCACTTGTGTGGGTAGGCCTAGCGCCCGCGACAGGAAATGCCCCAAAGCACAACGTGGACACATCCCATTTTTTGACAGAAAACAGAGCTGTATTTTGCAAAGTGCCTACATGTAGATTTTGGCCTCTAGCTCAGCCGGTACCTAGGGAAACCTACCAAACCTGTGCATTTCTGAAAACTAGAGACCTGGGGGAATCCAAGATGGGGTGACTTGTGGGGCTCTGACCAGATTCTGTTACGCAGAATCCTTTGCAAACCTCAAAGTTTGGCTAAAAAAACACATGTTCCTCACATTTCTGTGGCAGAAAGTTCTGGAATCTGAGAGGAGGCACAAATTTCCTTCCACCAAGCGTTCCCCCAAGTCTCCCGATAAAAATTATACCTCACTTGTGTGGGTAGGCCTAGCGCCCGCGACAGGAAATGCCCCAAAGCACAACGTGGACACATCCCATTTTTTGACAGAAAACAGAGCTGTATTTTGCAAAGTGCCTACCTGTAGATTTTGGCCTCTAGCTCAGCCGGCACCTAGGGAAACCTACCAAACCTGTACATTTCTGAAAACTAGAGACCTAGGGGAATCCAAGATGGGGTGACTTGTGGGGCTCTGACCAGATTCTCTTACGCAGAATCCTTTGCAAACGTCAAAGTTTGGCTAAAAAACACATGTTCCTCACATTTCTGTGGCAGAAAGTTCTGGAATCTGAGAGGAGGCACAAATTTCCTTCCACCCAGCGTTCCCCCAAGTCTCCCGATAAAAATTATACCTCACTTGTGTGGGTAGGCCTAGCGCCTGCGACAGGAAATGCCCCAAAACGCAACGTGGACACATCCCATTTTTTGACAGAAAACAGAGCTGTATTTTGCAAAGTGCCTACCTGTAGATTTTGGCCTCTAGCTCAGCCGGCACCTAGGGAAACCTACCAAACCTGTGCATTTCTGAAAACTAGAGACCTAGGGGAATCCAAGATGGGGTGACTTGTAGGGCTCTGGCCAGGTTCTGTTACCCAGAATCCTTTGCAAACCTCAAAATTTGGCTAAAAAAACACATGTTCCTCACATTTCTGTGGCAGAAAGTTCTGGAATCTAAGAGGAGGCACAAATTTCCTTCCACCCAGCGTTCCCCCAAGTCTCCCGATAAAAATAATACCTCACTTGTGTGGGTAGGCCTAGCGCCCACAAAAGGAAATGGCCCAAAACACAACGTGGACACATCACATTTTTTCATAGAAAACAGTGCCTACCTGTGGATTTTGGCCTGTAGCTCAGCCGGCAACTGGGGAAATCTAGAAAACCAGCGCATTTTTCAAAACTGGAAACCTAGGGGAATCCAAGATGCGGTGACTTGTGGGGCTCTGACCAGATTCTGTTACCCAGAATCCTTTGCAAACCTCAAAATTTGGCTAAAAAAACACATGTTCCTCACATTTCTGTGGAAGAAAGTTCTGGAATCTGAGAGGAGGCACAAATTTCCTTCCACCCAGCGTTCCCCCAAGTCTCACGATAAAAATTATACCTCACTTGTGTGGGTAGGCCTAGCGCCTGCGACAGGAAATGCCCCAAAACGCAACGTGGACACATCCCATTTTTTGACAGAAAACAGAGCTGTATTTTGCAAAGTGCCTACCTGTAGATTTTGGCCTCTAGCTCAGCCGGCACCTAGGGAAACCTACCAAACCTGTGCATTTCTGAAAACTAGAGACCTAGGGGAATCCAAGATGGGGTGACTTGTGGGGCTCTGACCAGATTCTGTTACGCAGAATCCTTTGCACACGTCAAAGTTTGGCTAAAAAAACACATGTTCCTCACATTTCTGTGGCAGAAAGTTCTGGAATCTGAGAGGAGGCACAAATTTCCTTCCACCCAGCGTTCCCCCAAGTCTCCCGATAAAAATTATACCTCATTTGTGTGGGTAGGCCTAGCGCCTGCGACAGGAAATGCCCCAAAACGCATCGTGGACACATCCCATTTTTTGACAGAAAACAGAGCTGTATTTTGCAAAGTGCCTACCTGTAGATTTTGGCCTCTAGCTCAGCCGGCACCTAGGGAAACCTACCAAACCTGTGCATTTCTGAAAACTAGAGACCTAGGGGAATCCAAGATGGGGTGACTTGTGGGGCTCTGGCCAGGTTCTGTTACCCAGAATCCTTTGCAAACCTCAAAATTTGGCTAAAAAAACACATGTTCCTCACATTTCTGTGGCAGAAAGTTCTGGAATCTAAGAGGAGGCACAAATTTCCTTCCACCCAGCGTTCCCCCAAGTCTCCCGATAAAAATAATACCTCACTTGTGTGGGTAGGCCTAGCGCCCACAAAAGGAAATGGCCCAAAACACAACGTGGACACATCACATTTTTTCATAGAAAACAGTGCCTACCTGTGGATTTTGGCCTGTAGCTCAGCCGGCAACTGGGGAAATCTAGAAACCCAGCGCATTTTTGAAAACTGGAAACCTAGGGGAATCCAAGATGCGGTGACTTGTGGGGCTCTGACCAGATTCTGTTACCCAGAATCCTTTGCAAACCTCAAAATTTGGCTAAAAAAACACATGTTCCTCACATTTCTGTGGAAGAAAGTTCTGGAATCTGAGAGGAGGCACAAATTTCCTTCCACCCAGCGTTCCCCCAAGTCTCACGATAAAAATGATACATCACTTGTGTGGGTAGGCCTAGCGCCCGTGACAGGAAATCCCCCAAAGCACAACGTGGACACATCCCATTTTTTGACAGAAAACAGAGCTGTATTTTGCAAAGTGCCTACCTGTAGATTTTGGCCTCTAGCTCAGCCGGCACCTAGGGAAACCTACCAAACCTGTGCATTTCTGAAAACTAGAGACCTAGGGGAATCCAAGATGGGGTGACTTGTGGGGCTCTGACCAGATTCTGTTACCCATAAACCTTTGCAAACCTCAAAATTTGGCTAAAAAAACACAAGTTCCTCACATTTCTGTGGCAGAAAGTTCTGGAATCTGAGAGGAGGCGCACATTTCCTTCCACCCAGCGTTCCCCCAACTCTCCCAATAAAAATGATACCTCACTTGTGTGGGTAGGCCTAGCGCCCGCGACAGGAAATGCCCCAAAGCACAACGTGGACACATCCCATTTTTTGACAGAAAACAGAGCTGTATTTTGCAAAGTACCTACCTGTAGATTTTGGCCTCTAGCTCAGCCGGCACTTAGGGAAACCTACCAAACCTCTGCATTTCTGAAAACTAGAGACCTAGGGAAATCCAAGATGGGGTGACTTGTGGGGCTCTGACCAGATTCTGTTACGCAGAATCCTTTGCAAACCTCAAAATGTGGCTAAAAAAACACATGTTCCTCACATTTCTGTGGCAGAAAGTTCTGGAATCTGAGAGGAGGCACCAATTTCCTTCCACCCAGTGTTCCCCCAAGTCTCCCCATAATTATGATACCTCACTTGTGTGGGTAGGCCTAGCGCCCGCAACAGGAAATGCCCCAAAGCATAACGTGGACACATCACATTTTTTGACAGAAAACAGAGCTGTATTTTGCAAAGTGCCTACCTGTAGATTTTGGCCTCTAGCTCAGCCGGCACCTAAGGAAACCTACCAAACCTGTGCATTTCTGAAAACTAGAGGCCTCGGGGAATCCAAGATGGGGTGACTTGTGGGGCTCTGGCCAGGTTCTGTTACCCAGAATCCTTTGCAAACCTCAAAATTTGGCTAAAAAAACACATGTTCCTCACATTTCTGTGGCAGAAAGTTCTGGAATCTAAGAGGAGGCACAAATTTCCTTCCACCCAGCGTTCCCCCAAGTCTCCCGATAAAAATGATACCTCACTTGTGTGGGTAGGCCTAGCGCCCACGAAAGGAAATGGCCCAAAACACAACGTGGACACATCACATATTTTCATAGAAAACAGTGCCTACCTGTGGATTTTGGCCTGTAGCTCAGCCGGCACCTGGGGAAATCTAGAAAACCAGCGCATTTTTTGAAAACTGGAAACCTAGGGGAATCCAAGATGCGGTGACTTGTGGGGCTCTGACCAGATTCTCTTACCCAGAATCCTTTGCAAACCTCAAAATTTGGCTAAAGAAACACATGTTCCTCATATTTCTGTGGAAGAAAGTTCTGGAATCTGAGAGGAGGCACAAATTTCCTTCCACCCAGCGTTCCCCCAAGTCTCACGATAAAAATGATACCTCACTTGTGTGGGTAGGCCTAGCGCCCGTGACAGGAAATGCCCCAAAGCACAACGTGGACACATCCCATTTTTTGACAGAAAACAGAGCTGTATTTTGCAAAGTGCCTACCTGTAGATTTTGGCCTCTAGCTCAGCCGGCACCTAGGGAAACCCACCAAACCTGTGCATTTCTGAAAACTAGAGACCTAGGGGAATCCAAGATGGGGTGACTTGTGGGGCTCTGACCAGATTCTATTACCCATAAACCTTTGCAAACCTCAAAATTTGGCTAAAAAAACACAAGTTCCTCACATTTCTGTGGCAGAAAGTTCTGGAATCTGAGAGGAGGCGCAAATTTCCTTCCACCCAGCGTTCCCCCAACTCTCCCAATAAAAATGATACCTCACTTGTGTGGGTAGGCCTAGCGCCCGCGACAGGAAATGCCCCAAAGCACAACGTGGACACATCCCATTTTTTGACAGAAAACAGAGCTGTATTTTGCAAAGTGCCTACCTGTAGATTTTGGCCTCTAGCTCAGCCGGCACTTAGGGAAACCTACCAAACCTGTGCATTTGTTAAAACTAGAGACCTAGGGGAATCCAAGATGGGGTGACTTGTGGGGCTCTGACCAGATTCTGTTACTCAGAATCCTTTGCAAACCTCAAAATGTGGCTAAAAAAACACATGATCCTCACATTTCTGTGGCAGAAAGTTCTGGAATCTGAGAGGAGGCACAAATTTCCTTCCACCCAGCGTTCCCCCAAGTCTCCCGATAAAAATTATACCTCACTTGTGTGGGTAGGCCTAGCGCCCGCGACAGGAAATGCCCCAAAGCACAACGTGGACACATCCCATTTTTTGACAGAAAACAGAGCTGTATTTTGCAAAGTGCCTACATGTAGATTTTGGCCTCTAGCTCAGCCGGTACCTAGGGAAACCTACCAAACCTGTGCATTTCTGAAAACTAGAGACCTAGGGGAATCCAAGATGGGGTGACTTGTGGGGCTCTGACCAGATTCTGTTACGCAGAATCCTTTGCAAACCTCAAAGTTTGGCTAAAAAAACACATGTTCCTCACATTTCTGTGGCAGAAAGTTCTGGAATCTGAGAGGAGGCACAAATTTCCTTCCACCCAGCGTTCCCCCAAGTCTCCCGATAAAAATTATACCTCACTTGTGTGGGTAGGCCTAGCGCCTGCGACAGGAAATGCCCCAAAACGCAACGTGGACACATCCCATTTTTTGACAGAAAACAGAGCTGTATTTTGCAAAGTGCCTACCTGTAGATTTTGGCCTCTAGCTCAGCCGGCACCTAGGGAAACCTACCAAACCTGTGCATTTCTGAAAACTAGAGACCTAGGGGAATCCAAGATGGGGTGACTTGTGGGGCTCTGGCCAGGTTCTGTTACCCAGAATCCTTTGCAAACCTCAAAATTTGGCTAAAAAAACACATGTTCCCCACATTTCTGTGGCAGAAAGTTCTGGAATCCAAGAGGAGGCACAAATTTCCTTCCACCCAGCGTTCCCCCAAGTCTCCCGATAAAAATGATACCTCACTTGTGTGGGTAGGCCTAGTGCCCACGAAAGGAAATGGCCCAAAACACAACGTGGACACATCACATATTTTCATAGAAAACAGTACCTACCTGTGGATTTTGGCCTGTAGCTCAGCCGGCACCTGGGGAAATCTAGAAAACCAGTGCATTTTTTTAAACTGGAAACCTAGGGGAATCCAAGATGCGGTGACTTGTGGGGCTCTGACCAGATTCTGTTACCCAGAATCCTTTGCAAACCTCAAAATTTGGCTAAAAAAACACATGTTCCTCACATTTCTGTGGAAGAAAGTTCTGGAATCTGAGAGGAGGCACAAATTTCCTTCCACCCAGCGTTCCCCCAAGTCTCACGATAAAAATGATACCTCACTTGTGTGGGTAGGCCTAGCGCCCGTGACAGGAAATGCCCCAAAGCACAACGTGGACACATCCCATTTTTTGACAGAAAACAGAGCTGTATTTTGCAAAGTGCCTACCTGTAGATTTTGGCCTCTAGCTCAGCCGGCACCTAGGGAAACCTACCAAACCTGTGCATTTCTGAAAACTAGAGCCCTAGGGGAATCCAAGATGGAGTGACTTGTGGGATTCTGACCAGATTCTGTTACCCATAAACCTTTGCAAACCTCAAAATTTGGCTAAAAAAACACAAGTTCCTCACATTTCTGTGGCAGAAAGTTCTGGAATCTGAGAGGAGGCGCAAATTTCCTTCCACCCAGCGTTCCCCCAAGTCTCCCGATAAAAATGATACCTCACTTGTGTGGGTAGGCCTAGCGCCCGCGACAGGAAATGCCCCAAAGCACAACGTGGACACATCCCATTTTTTGACAGAAAACAGAGCTGTATTTTGCAAAGTGCCTACCTGTAGATTTTGGCCTCTAGCTCAGCCGGCACTTAGGGAAACCTACCAAACCTGTGCATTTCTGAAAACTAGAGACCTAGGGGAATCCAAGATGGGTGACTTGTGGGGCTCTGACCAGATTCTGTTACTCAGAATCCTTTGCAAACCTCAAAATGTGGCTAAAAAAACACATGTTCCTCACATTTCTGTGGCAGAAAGTTCTGGAATCTGAGAGGAGGCACAAATTTCCTTCCACCCAGCGTTCCCCCAAGTCTCCCCATACTTATGATACCTCACTTGTGTGGGTAGGCCTAGCGCCCGCAACAGGAAATGCCCCAAAGCACAACGTGGACACATCACATTTTTTGACAGAAAACAGAGCTGTATTTTGCAAAGTGCCTACCTGTAGATTTTGGCCTCTAGCTCAGCCGGCACCTAAGGAATCTACCAAACCTGTGCATTTCTGAAAACTAGAGACCTCGGGGAATCCAAGATGGGGTGACTTGTGGGGCTCTGGCCAGGTTCTGTTACCCAGAATCCTTTGCAAACCTCAAAATTTGGCTAAAAAAACACATGTTCCTCACATTTCTGTGGCAGAAAGTTCTGGAATCTAAGAGGAGGCACAAAGTTCCTTCCACCCAGCGTTCCCCCAAGTCTCCCGATAAAAATGATACCTCACTTGTGTGGGTAGGCCTAGCGCCCACGAAAGGAAATGGCCCAAAACACAACGTGGACACATCACATATTTTCATAGAAAACAGTGCCTGCCTGTGGATTTTGGCCTGTAGCTCAGCCGGCACCTGGGGAAATCTAGAAAACCAGCGCATTTTTTTAAAACTGGAAACCTAGGGGAATCCAAGATGCGGTGACTTGTGAGGCTCTGACCAGATTCTCTTACCCAGAATCCTTTGCAAACCTCAAAATTTGGCTAAAAAAACACATGTTCCTCATATTTCTGTGGAAGAAAGTTCTGGAATCTGAGAGGAGGCACAAATTTCCTTCCACCCAGCGTTCCCCCAAGTCTCACGATAAAAATGATACCTCACTTGTGTGGGTAGGCCTAGCGCCCGTGACTGGAAATGCCCCAAAGCACAACGTGGACACATCCCATTTTTTGACAGAAAACAGAGCTGTATTTTGCAAAGTGCCTACCTGTAGATTTTGGCCTCTAGCTCAGCCGGCACCTAGGGAAACCTACCAAACCTGTGCATTTCTGAAAACTAGAGACCTAGGGGAATCCAAGACGGGGTGACTTGTGGGGCTCTGACCAGATTCTGTTACCCATAAACCTTTGCAAACCTCAAAATTTGGCTAAAAAAACACAAGTTCCTCACATTTCTGTGGCAGAAAGTTCTGGAATCTGAGAGGAGGCGCAAATTTCCTTCCACCCAGCGTTCCCCCAAGTCTCCCGATAAAAATTATACCTCACTTGTGTGGGTAGACCTAGCGCCCGCGACAGGAAATGCCCCAAAGCACAACGTGGACACATCCCATTTTTTGACAGAAAACAGAGCTGTATTTTGCAAAGTGCCTACATGTAGATTTTGGCCTCTAGCTCAGCCGGTACCTAGGGAAACCTACCAAACCTGTGCATTTCTGAAAACTAGAGACCTAGGGGAATCCAAGATGGGGTGACTTGTGGGGCTCTGACCAGATTCTGTTACGCAGAATCCTTTCCAAACCTCAAAGTTTGGCTAAAAAAACACATGTTCCTCACATTTCTGTGGCAGAAAGTTCTGGAATCTGAGAGGAGGCACAAATTTCCTTCCACCAAGCGTTCCCCCAAGTCTCCCGATAAAAATTATACCTCACTTGTGTGGGTAGGCCTAGCGCCTGCGACAGGACATGCCCCAAAACGCAACGTGGACACATCCCATTTTTTGACAGAAAACAGAGCTGTATTTTGCAAAGTGCCTACCTATAGATGTTGGCCTCTAGCTCAGCCGGCACCTAGGGAAACCTACCAAACCTGTGCATTTCTGAAAACTTGAGACCTAGGGGAATCCAAGATGGGGTGACTTGTGGGGCTCTGGTCAGGTTCTGTTACCCAGAATCCTTTGCAAACCTCAAAATTTGGCTAAAAAAACACATGTTCCTCACATTTCTGTGGCAGAAAGTTCTGGAATCTGAGAGGAGGCGCAAATTTCCTTCTACCCAGCGTTCCCCCAAGTCTCCCGATAAAAATGATACCTCACTTGTGTGGGTAGGCCTAGCGCCCGCGACAGGAAATGCCCCAAAGCACAACGTGGACACATCCCATTTTTTGACAGAAAACAGAGCTGTATTTTGCAAAGTGCCTACCTGTAGATTTTGGCCTCTAGCTCAGCCGGCACTTAGGGAAACCTACCAAACCTGTGCATTTCTGAAAACTAGAGACCTAAGGGAATCCAAGATGGGGTGACTTGTGGGGCTCTGACCAGATTCTGTTACTCAGAATCCTTTGCAAACCTCAAAATGTGGCTAAAAAAACACATGTTCCTCACATTTCTGTGGCAGAAAGTTCTGGAATCTGAGAGGAGGCACAAATTTCCTTCCACCCAGCGTTCCCCCAAGTCTCCCCATAATTATGATACCTCACTTGTGTGGGTAGGCCTAGCGCCCGCGACAGGAAATGCCCCAAAGCACAACATGGACACATCCCATTTTTTGACAGAAAACAGAGCTGTATTTTGCAAAGTGCCTACCTGTAGATTTTGGCCTCTAGCTCAGCCGGCACCTAGGGAAACCTACCAAACCTGTGCATTTCTGAAAACTAGAGACCTAGGGGAATCCAAGATGGGGTGACTTGTGGGGCTCTGACCAGATTCTCTTACGCAGAATCCTTTGCAAACGTCAAAGTTTGGCTAAAAAAACACATGTTCCTCACATTTCTGTGGCAGAAAGTTCTGGAATCTGAGAGGAGGCACAAATTTCCTTCCACCAAGCGTTCCCCCAAGTCTCCCGATAAAAATTATACCTCACTTGTGTGGGTAGGCCTAGCGCCCGCGACAGGAAATGCCCCAAAGCACAACGTGGACACATCCCATTTTTTGACAGAAAACAGAGCTGTATTTTGCAAAGTGCCTACCTGTAGATTTTGGCCTCTAGCTCAGCCGGCACTTAGGGAAACCTACCAAACCTGTGCATTTCTGAAAACTAGAGACCTAGGGGAATCCAAGACGGGGTGACTTGTGGGGCTCTGACCAGATTCTGTTACCCATAAACCTTTGCAAACCTCAAAATTTTGCTAAAAAAACACAAGTTCCTCACATTTCTGTGCCAGAAAGTTCTGGAATCTGAGAGGAGGCGCAAATTTCCTTCCACCCAGCGTTCCCCCAAGTCTCCCGATAAAAATTATACCTCACTTGTGTGGGTAGGCCTAGCGCCCGCGACAGGAAATGCCCCAAAGCACAACGTGGACACATCCCATTTTTTTGACAGAAAACAGAGCTGTATTTTGCAAAGTGCCTACCTGTAGATTTTGGCCTCTAGCTCAGCCGGCACCTAGGGAAACCTACCAAACCTGTGCATTTCTGAAAACTAGAGCCCTAGGGGAATCCAAGATGGAGTGACTTGTGGGATTCTGACCAGATTCTGTTACCCATAAACCTTTGCAAACCTCAAAATTTGGCTAAAAAAACACAAGTTCCTCACATTTCTGTGGCAGAAAGTTCTGGAATCTGAGAGGAGGCGCAAATTTCCTTCCACCCAGCGTTCCCCCAAGTCTCCCGATAAAAATGATACCTCACTTGTGTGGGTAGGCCTAGCGCCCGCGACAGGAAATGCCCCAAAGCACAACGTGGACACATCCCATTTTTTGACAGAAAACAGAGCTGTATTTTGCAAAGTGCCTACCTGTAGATTTTGGCCTCTAGCTCAGCCGGCACTTAGGGAAACCTACCAAACCTGTGCATTTCTGAAAACTAGAGACCTAGGGGAATCCAAGATGGGTGACTTGTGGGGCTCTGACCAGATTCTGTTACTCAGAATCCTTTGCAAACCTCAAAATGTGGCTAAAAAAACACATGTTCCTCACATTTCTGTGGCAGAAAGTTCTGGAATCTGAGAGGAGGCACAAATTTCCTTCCACCCAGCGTTCCCCCAAGTCTCCCCATACTTATGATACCTCACTTGTGTGGGTAGGCCTAGCGCCCGCAACAGGAAATGCCCCAAAGCACAACGTGGACACATCACATTTTTTGACAGAAAACAGAGCAGTATTTTGCAAAGTGCATACCTGTAGATTTTGGCCTCTAGCTCAGCCGGCACCTAAGGAATCTACCAAACCTGTGCATTTCTGAAAACTAGAGACCTCGGGGAATCCAAGATGGGGTGACTTGTGGGGCTCTGGCCAGGTTCTGTTACCCAGAATCCTTTGCAAACCTCAAAATTTGGCTAAAAAAACACATGTTCCTCACATTTCTGTGGCAGAAAGTTCTGGAATCTAAGAGGAGGCACAAAGTTCCTTCCACCCAGCGTTCCCCCAAGTCTCCCGATAAAAATGATACCTCACTTGTGTGGGTAGGCCTAGCGCCCACGAAAGGAAATGGCCCAAAACACAACGTGGACACATCACATATTTTCATAGAAAACAGTGCCTGCCTGTGGATTTTGGCCTGTAGCTCAGCCGGCACCTGGGGAAATCTAGAAAACCAGCGCATTTTTTTAAAACTGGAAACCTAGGGGAATCCAAGATGCGGTGACTTGTGAGGCTCTGACCAGATTCTCTTACCCAGAATCCTTTGCAAACCTCAAAATTTGGCTAAAAAAACACATGTTCCTCATATTTCTGTGGAAGAAAGTTCTGGAATCTGAGAGGAGGCACAAATTTCCTTCCACCCAGCGTTCCCCCAAGTCTCACGATAAAAATGATACCTCACTTGTGTGGGTAGGCCTAGCGCCCGTGACAGGAAATGCCCCAAAGCACAACGTGGACACATCCCATTTTTTGACAGAAAACAGAGCTGTATTTTGCAAAGTGCCTACCTGTAGATTTTGGCCTCTAGCTCAGCCGGCACCTAGGGAAACCTACCAAACCTGTGCATTTCTGAAAACTAGAGACCTAGGGGAATCCAAGACGGGGTGACTTGTGGGGCTCTGACCAGATTCTGTTACCCATAAACCTTTGCAAACCTCAAAATTTGGCTAAAAAAACACAAGTTCCTCACATTTCTGTGGCAGAAAGTTCTGGAATCTGAGAGGAGGCGCAAATTTCCTTCCACCCAGCGTTCCCCCAAGTCTCCCGATAAAAATTATACCTCACTTGTGTGGGTAGACCTAGCGCCCGCGACAGGAAATGCCCCAAAGCACAACGTGGACACATCCCATTTTTTGACAGAAAACAGAGCTGTATTTTGCAAAGTGCCTACATGTAGATTTTGGCCTCTAGCTCAGCCGGTACCTAGGGAAACCTACCAAACCTGTGCATTTCTGAAAACTAGAGACCTAGGGGAATCCAAGATGGGGTGACTTGTGGGGCTCTGACCAGATTCTGTTACGCAGAATCCTTTGCGAACCTCAAAGTTTGGCTAAAAAAACACATGTTCCTCACATTTCTGTGGCAGAAAGTTCTGGAATCTGAGAGGAGGCACAAATTTCCTTCCACCAAGCGTTCCCCCAAGTCTCCCCATAAAAATTATACCTCACTTGTGTGGGTAGGCCTAGCGCCTGCGACAGGACATGCCCCAAAACGCAACGTGGACACATCCCATTTTTTGACAGAAAACAGAGCTGTATTTTGCAAAGTGCCTACCTATAGATGTTGGCCTCTAGCTCAGCCGGCACCTAGGGAAACCTACCAAACCTGTGCATTTCTGAAAACTTGAGACCTAGGGGAATCCAAGATGGGGTGACTTGTGGGGCTCTGGTCAGGTTCTGTTACCCAGAATCCTTTGCAAACCTCAAAATTTGGCTAAAAAAACACATGTTCCTCACATTTCTGTGGCAGAAAGTTCTGGAATCTGAGAGGAGGCACAAATTTCCTTCCACCCAGCGTTCCCCCAAGTCTCCCCATACTTATGATACCTCACTTGTGTGGGTAGGCCTTGCGCCCGCAACAGGAAATGCCCCAAAGCACAACGTGGACACATCACATTTTTTGACAGAAAACAGAGCTGTATTTTGCAAAGTGCATACCTGTAGATTTTGGCCTCTAGCTCAGCCGACACTTAGGGAAACCTACCAAACCTGTGCATTTCTGAAAACTAGAGACCTAAGGGAATCCAAGATGGGGTGACTTGTGGGGCTCTGACCAGATTCTGTTACTCAGAATCCTTTGCAAACCTCAAAATGTGGCTAAAAAAACACATGTTCCTCACATTTCTGTGGCAGAAAGTTCTGGAATCTGAGAGGAGGCACAAATTTCCTTCCACCCAGCGTTCCCCCAAGTCTCCCCATAATTATGATACCTCACTTGTGTGGGTAGGCCTAGCGCCCGCGACAGGAAATGCCCCAAAGCACAACATGGACACATCCCATTTTTTGACAGAAAACAGAGCTGTATTTTGCAAAGTGCCTACCTGTAGATTTTGGCCTCTAGCTCAGCCGGCACCTAGGGAAACCTACCAAACCTGTGCATTTCTGAAAACTAGAGACCTAGGGGAATCCAAGATGGGGTGACTTGTGGGGCTCTGGCCAGGTTCTGTTACCCAGAATCCTTTGCAAACCTCAAAATTTGGCTAAACAAACACATGATCCTCACATTTCTGTGGCAGAAAGTTCTGGAATCTAAGAGGAGGCACAAATTTCCTTCCACCCAGCGTTCCTCCAAGTCTCCCGATAAAAATTATACCTCACTTGTGTGGGTAGGCCTAGCGCCTGCGACAGGAAATGCCCCAAAACGCAACGTGGACACATCCCATTTTTTGACAGAAAACAGAGCTGTATTTTGCAAAGTGCCTACCTGTAGATTTTGGCCTCTAGCTCAGCCGGCACCTAGGGAAACCTACCAAACCTGTGCATTTCTGAAAACTAGAGACCTAGGGGAATCTAAGATGGGGTGACTTGTGGGGCTCTGGCCAGGTTCTGTTACCCAGAATCCTTTGCAAACCTCAAAATTTGGCTAAAAAAACACATGTTCCTCACATTTCTGTGGCAGAAAGTTCTGGAATCTGAGAGGAGGCGCAAATTTCCTTCCACCCAGCGTTCCCCCAAGTCTCCCGATAAAAATTATACCTCACTTGTGTGGGTAGACCTAGCACCCGCGACAGGAAATGCCCCAAAGCACAACGTGGACACATCCCATTTTTTGACAGAAAACAGAGCTGTATTTTGCAAAGTGCCTACATGTAGATTTTGGCCTCTAGCTCAGCCGGTACCTAGGGAAACCTACCAAACCTGTGCATTTCTGAAAACTAGAGACCTAGGGGAATCCAAGATGGGGTGACTTGTGGGGCTCTGACCAGATTCTGTTACGCAGAATCCTTTGCAAACCTCAAAGTTTGGCTAAAAAAACACATGTTCCTCACATTTCTGTGGCAGAAAGTTCTGGAATCTGAGAGGAGGCACAAATTTCCTTCCACCAAGCGTTCCCCCAAGTCTCCCGATCAAAATTATACCTCACTTGTGTGGGTAGGCCTAGCGCCTGCGATAGGAAATGCCCCAAAACGCAACGTGGACACATCCCATTTTTTGACAGAAAACAGAGCTGTATTTTGCAAAGTGCCTACCTATAGATGTTGGCCTCTAGCTCAGCCGGCACCTAGGGAAACCTACCAAACCTGTGCATTTCTGAAAACTTGAGACCTAGGGGAATCCAAGATGGGGTGACTTGTGGGGCTCTGGTCAGGTTCTGTTACCCAGAATCCTTTGCAAACCTCAAAATTTGGCTAAAAAAACACATGTTCCTCACATTTCTGTGGCAGAAAGTTCTGGAATCTGAGAGGAGGCGCAAATTTCCTTCCACCCAGCGTTCCCCCAAGTCTCCCGATAAAAATGATACCTCACTTGTGTGGGTAGGCCTAGCGCCCGCGACAGGAAATGCCCCAAAGCACAACGTGGACACATCCCATTTTTTGACATAAAACAGAGCTGTATTTTGCAAAGTGCCTACCTGTAGATTTTGGCCTCTAGCTCAGCCGGCACTTAGGGAAACCTACCAAACCTGTGCATTTCTGAAAACTAGAGACCTAAGGGAATCCAAGATGGGGTGACTTGTGGGGCTCTGACCAGATTCTGTTACTCAGAATCCTTTGCAAACCTCAAAATGTGGCTAAAAAAACACATGTTCCTCACATTTCTGTGGCAGAAAGTTCTGGAATCTGAGAGGAGGCACAAATTTCCTTCCACCCAGCGTTCCCCCAAGTCTCCCCATAATTATGATACCTCACTTGTGTGGGTAGGCCTAGCGCCCGCGACAGGAAATGCCCCAAAGCACAACATGGACACATCCCATTTTTTGACAGAAAACAGAGCTGTATTTTGCAAAGTGCCTACCTGTAGATTTTGGCCTCTAGCTCAGCCGGCACCTAGGGAAACCTACCAAACCTGTGCATTTCTGAAAACTAGAGACCTAGGGGAATCCAAGATGGGGTGACTTGTGGGGCTCTGACCAGATTCTCTTACGCAGAATCCTTTGCAAACGTCAAAGTTTGGCTAAAAAAACACATGTTCCTCACATTTCTGTGGCAGAAAGTTCTGGAATCTGAGAGGAGGCACAAATTTCCTTCCACCCAGCGTTCCTCCAAGTCTCCCGATAAAAATTATACCTCACTTGTGTGGGTAGGCCTAGCGCCTGCGACAGGAAATGCCCCAAAACGCAACGTGGACACATCCCATTTTTTGACAGAAAACAGAGCTGTATTTTGCAAAGTGCCTACCTGTAGATTTTGGCCTCTAGCTCAGCCGGCACCTAGGGAAAGCTACCAAACCTGTGCATTTCTGAAAACTAGAGACCTAGGGGAATCTAAGATGGGGTGACTTGTGGGGCTCTGGCCAGGTTCTGTTACCCAGAATCCTTTGCAAACCTCAAAATTTGGCTAAAAAAACACATGTTCCTCACATTTCTGTGGCAGAAAGTTCTGGAATCTAAGAGGAGGCACAAATTTCCTTCCACCCAGCGTTCCCCCAAGTCTCCCGATAAAAATAATACCTCACTTGTGTGGGTAGGCCTAGCGCCCACAAAAGGAAATGGCCCAAAACACAACGTGGACACATCACATTTTTTCATAGAAAACAGTGCCTACCTGTGGATTTTGGCCTGTAGCTCAGCCGGCACCTGGGGAAATCTAGAAAACCAGCGCATTTTTGAAAACTGGAAACCTAGGGGAATCTATGATGCGGTGACTTGTGGGGCTCTGACCAGATTCTGTTACCCAGAATCCTTTGCAAACCTCAAAATTTGGCTAAAAAAACACATGTTTTTCACATTTCTGTGGAAGAAAGTTCTGGAATCTGAGAGGAGGCACAAATTTCCTTCCACCCAGCGTTCCCCCAAGTCTCACGATGAAAACGATACCTCACTTGTGTGGGTAGGCCTAGCGCCCGTGACAGGAAATCCCCCAAAGCACAACGTGGACACATCACATTTTTTGACAGAAAACAGAGCTGTATTTTGCAAAGTGCCTACCTGTAGATTTTGGCCTCTAGCTCAGCCGGCACCTAGGGAAACCTACCAAACCTGTGCATTTCTGAAAACTAGAGACCTAGGGGAATCCAAGATGGGGTGACTTGTGGGGCTCTGACCAGATTCTGTTACGCAGAATCCTTTGCAAACCTCAAAGTTTGGCTAAAAAAACACATGTTCCTCACATTTCTGTGGCAGAAAGTTCTGGAATCTGAGAGGAGGCACAAATTTCCTTTCACCCAGCATTCCCCCAAGTCTCCCGATAAAAATTATACCTCACTTGTGTGGGTAGGCCTAGCGCCCGCGACAGGAAATGCCCCAAAGCACAACGTGGACACATCCCATTTTTTGACAGAAAACAGAGCTGTATTTCGCAAAGTGCCTACCTGTAGATTTTGGCCTCTAGCTCAGCCGGCACCTAGGGAAACCTACCAAACCTGTGCATTTCTGAAAACTAGAGACCTAGGGGAATCCAAGATGGGGTGACTTGTGGGGCTCTGACCAGATTCTCTTACGCAGAATCCTTTGCAAACGTCAAAGTTTGGCTAAAAAAACACATGTTCCTCACATTTCTGTGGCAGAAAGTTATGGAATCTGAGAGGAGGCACAAATTTCCTTCCACCCAGCGTTCCCCCAAGTCTCCCGATAAAAATTATACCTCACTTGTGTGGGTAGGCCTAGCGCCTGCGACAGGAAATGCCCCAAAACGCAACGTGGACACATCCCATTTTTTGACAGAAAACAGAGCTGTATTTTGCAAAGTGCCTACCTGTAGATTTTGGCCTCTAGCTCAGCCGGCACCTAGGGAAACCTACCAAACCTGTGCATTTCTGAAAACTAGAGACCTATGGGAATCCAAGATGGGGTGACTTGTGGGGCTCTGGCCAGGTTCTGTTACCCAGAATCCTTTGCAAACCTCAAAATTTGGCTAAAATAACACATGTTCCTCACATTTCTGTGGCAGAAAGTTCTGGAATCTAAGAGGAGGCACAAATTTCCTTCCACCCAGCGTTCCCCCAAGTCTCCCGATAAAAATAATACCTCACTTGTGTGGGTAGGCCTAGCGCCCACAAAAGGAAATGGCCCAAAACACAACATGGACACATCACATTTTTTCATAGAAAACAGTGCCTACCTGTGGATTATGGCCTGTAGCTCAGCCGGCACCTGGGGAAATCTAGAAAATCAGCGCATTTTTGAAAACTGGAAACCTAGGGGAATCCAAGATGCGGTGACTTGTGGGGCTCTGACCAGATTCTGTTACCCTGAATCCTTTGCAAACCTCAAAATTTGGCTAAAAAAACACATGTTCCTCACATTTCTGTGGAAGAAAGTTCTGGAATCTGAGAGGAGGCACAAATTTCCTTCCACCCAGCGTTCCCCCAAGTCTCACGATAAAAATGATACCTCACTTGTGTGGGTAGGCCTAGCGCCCGTGACAGGAAATCCCCCAAAGCACAACGTGGACACATCCCATTTTTTGACAGAAAACAGAGCTGTATTTTGCAAAGTGCCTACCTGTAGATTTTGGCCTCTAGCTCAGCCGGCACCTAGGGAAACCTACCAAACCTGTGCATTTCTGAAAACTAGAGACCTAGGGGAATCCAAGATGGGGTGACTTGTGGGGCTCTGACCAGATTCTGTTACCCATAAACCTTTGCAAACCTCAAAATTTGGCTAAAAAAACACAAGTTCCTCACATTTCTGTGGCAGAAAGTTCTGGAATCTGAGAGGAGGCGCAAATTTCCTTCCACCCAGCGTTCCCCCAACTCTCCCAATAAAAATGATACCTCACTTGTGTGGGTAGGCCTAGCGCCCGCGACAGGAAATGCCCCAAAGCACAACGTGGACACATCTCATTTTTTGACAGAAAACAGAGCTGTATTTTGCAAAGTGCCTACCTGTAGATTTTGGCCTCTAGCTCAGCCGGCACTTAGGGAAACCTACCAAACCTGTGCATTTCTGAAAACTAGAGACCTAGGGGAATCCAAGATAGGGTGACTTGTGGGGCTCTGACCAGATTCTGTTACGCAGAATCCTTTGCAAACCTCAAAATGTGGCTAAAAAAACACATGTTCCTCACATTTCTGTGGCAGAAAGTTCTGGAATCTGAGAGGAGGCACAAATTTCCTTCCACCCAGCGTTCCCCCAAGTCTCCCCATAATTATGATACCTCACTTGTGTGGGTAGGCCTAGCGCCCGCAACAGGAAATGCCCCAAAGCACAACGTGGACACATCACATTTTTTGACAGAAAACAGAGCTGTATTTTGCAAAGTGCCTACCTGTAGATTTTGGCCTCTAGCTCAGCCGGCACCTAAGGAAACCTACCAAACCTGTGCATTTCTGAAAACTAGAGACCTCGGGGAATCCAAGATGGGGTGACTTGTGGGGCTCTGGCCAGGTTCTGTTACCCAGAATCCTTTGCAAACCTCAAAATTTGGCTAAAAAAACACATGTTCCTCACATTTCTGTGGCAGAAAGTTCTGGAATCTAAGAGGAGGCACAAATTTCCTTCCACCCAGCGTTCCCCCAAGTCTCCCGATAAAAATGATACCTCACTTGTGTGGGTAGCCCTAGCGCCCACGAAAGGAAATGGCCCAAAACACAACGTGGACACATCACATATTTTCATAGAAAACAGTGCCTACCTGTGGATTTTGGCCTGTAGCTCAGCCGGCACCTGGGGAAATCTAGAAAACCAGCGCATTTTTTGAAAACTGGAAACCTAGGGGAATCCAAGATGGGGTGACTTGTGGGGCTCTGACCAGATTCTATTACCCATAAACCTTTGCCAACCTCAAAATTTGGCTAAAAAAACACAAGTTCCTCACATTTCTGTAGCAGAAAGTTCTGGAATCTGAGAGGAGGCGCAAATTTCCTTCCACCCAGCGTTCCCCAACTCTCCCAATAAAAATGATACCTCACTTGTGTGGGTAGGCCTAGCGCCCGATACAGGAAATGCCCCAAAGCACAACGTGGACACATCCCATTTTTTGACAGAAAACAGAGCTGTATTTTGCAAAGTGCCTACCTGTAGATTTTGGCCTCTAGCTCAGCCGGCACTTAGGGAAACCTACCAAACCTGTGCATTTCTGAAAACTAGAGACCTAGGGGAATCCAAGATGGGGTGACTTGTGGGGCTCTGACCAGATTCTGTTACTCAGAATCCTTTGCAAACCTCAAAATGTGGCTAAAAAAACACATGATCCTCACATTTCTGTGGCAGAAAGTTCTGGAATCTGAGAGGAGGCACAAATTTCCTTCCACCCAGCGTTCCCCCAAGTCTCCCGATAAAAATTATACCTCACTTGTGTGGGTAGGCCTAGCGCCCGCGACAGGAAATTCCCCAAAGCACAACGTGGACACATCCCATTTTTTGACAGAAAACAGAGCTGTATTTTGCAAAGTGCCTACATGTAGATTTTGGCCTCTAGCTCAGCCGGTACCTAGGGAAACCTACCAAACCTGTGCATTTCTGAAAACTAGAGACCTAGGGGAATCCAAGATGGGGTGACTTGTGGGGCTCTGACCAGATTCTGTTACGCAGAATCCTTTGCAAACCTCAAAGTTTGGCTAAAAAAACACATGTTCCTCACATTTCTGTGGCAGAAAGTTCTGGAATCTGAGAGGAGGCACAAATTTCCTTCCACCCAGCGTTCCCCCAAGTCTCCCGATAAAAATTATACCTCACTTGTGTGGGTAGGCCTAGCGCCTGCGACAGGAAATGCCCCAAAACGCAACGTGGACACATCCCATTTTTTGACAGAAAACAGAGCTGTATTTTGCAAAGTGCCTACTTGTAGATTTTGGCCTCTAGCTCAACCGGCACCTAGGGAAACCTACCAAACCTGTGCATTTCTGAAAACTAGAGACCTAGGGGAATCCAAGATGGGGTGACTTGTGGGGCTCTGGTCAGGTTCTGTTACCCAGAATCCTTTGCAAAACTCAAAATTTGGCTAAACAAATACATGTTCCTCACATTTCTGTGGCAGAAAGTTCTGGAATCTGAGAGGAGGCACAAATTTCCTTCCACCCAGCGTTCCCCCAACTCTCCCGATAAAAATGATACCTCACTTGTGTGGGTAGGCCTAGCGCCCGCGACAGGAAATGCCCCAAAGCACAACGTGGACACATCCCATTTTTTGACAGAAAACAGAGCTGTATTTTGCAAAGTGCCTAGCTGTAGATTTTGGCCTCCAGCTCAGCCGGCACTTAGGGAAACCTACCAAACCTGTGCATTTCTGGAAACTAGAGACCTAGGGGAATCCAAGATGGGGTGACTTGTGGGGCTCTGACCAGATTCTGTTACTCAGAATCCTTTGCAAACCTCAAAATGTGGCTAAAAAAACACATGATCCTCACATTTCTGTGGCAGAAATTTCTGGAATCTGAGAGGAGGCACAAATTTCCTTTCACCCAGCGTTCCCCCAAGTCTCCCGATAAAAATTATACCTCACTTGTGTGGGTAGGCCTAGCGCCCGCGACAGGAAATGCCCCAAAGCACAACGTGGACACATCCCATTTTTTGACAGAAAACAGAGCTGTATTTTGCAAAGTGCCTACCTGTAGATTTTGGCCTCTAGCTCAGCCGGCACCTAGGGAAACCTACCAAACCTGTGCATTTCTGAAAACTAGAGACCTAGGGGAATCCAAGATGGGGTGACTTGTGGGGCTCTGACCATATTCTGTTACGCAGAATCCTTTGCAAACCTCAAAGTTTGGCTAAAAAAACACATGTTCCTCACATTTCTGTGGCAGAAAGTTCTGGAATCTGAGAGGAGGCACAAATTTCCTTCCACCCAGCGTTCCCCCAAGTCTCCCGATAAAAATTATACCTCACTTGTGTGGGTAGGCCTAGCGCCTGCGACAGGAAATGCCCCAAAACGCAACGTGGACACATCCCATTTTTTGACAGAAAACAGAGCTGTATTTTGCAAAGTGCCTACCTGTAGATTTTGGCCTCTAGCTCAGCCGGCACCTAGGGAAACCTACCAAACCTGTGCATTTCTGATAACTAGAGACCTAGGGGAATCCAAGATGGGGTGACTTGTGGGGCTCTGGCCAGGTTCTGTTACCCAGAATCCTTTGCAAACCTCAAAATTTGGCTAAACAAACACATGATCCTCACATTTCTGTGGCAGAAAGTTCTGGAATCTAAGAGGAGGCACAAATTTCCTTCCACCCAGCGTTCCCCCAAGTCTCCCGATAAAAATTATACCTCACTTGTGTGGGTAGGCCTAGCGCCTGCGACAGGAAATGCCCCAAAACGCAACGTGGACACATCCCATTTTTTGACAGAAAACAGAGCTGTATTTTGCAAAGTGCCTACCTGTAGATTTTGGCCTCTAGCTCAACCGGCACCTAGGGAAACCTACCAAACCTGTGCATTTCTGAAAACTAGAGACCTAGGGGAATCCAAGATGGGGTGACTTGTGGGGCTCTGGTCAGGTTCTGTTACCCAGAATCCTTTGTAAAACTCAAAATTTGGCTAAAAAAATACATGTTCCTCACATTTCTGTGGCAGAAAGTTCTGGAATCTGAGAGGAGGCGCAAATTTCCTTCCACCCAGCGTTCCCCCAACTCTCCCGATAAAAATGATACCTCACTTGTGTGGGTAGGCCTAGCGCCCGCGACAGGAAATGCCCCAAAGCACAACGTGGACACATCCCATTTTTTGACAGAAAACAGAGCTGTATTTTGCAAAGTGCCTAGCTGTAGATTTTGGCCTCCAGCTCAGCCGGCACTTAGGGAAACCTACCAAACCTGTGCATTTCTGGAAACTAGAGACCTAGGGGAATCCAAGATGGGGTGACTTGTGGGGCTCTGACCAGATTCTGTTACTCAGAATCCTTTGCAAACCTCAAAATGTGGCTAAAAAAACACATGATCCTCACATTTCTGTGGCAGAAATTTCTGGAATCTGAGAGGAGGCACAAATTTCCTTTCACCCAGCGTTCCCCCAAGTCTCCTGATAAAAATTATACCTCACTTGTGTGGGTAGGCCTAGCGCCCGCGACAGGAAATGCCCCAAAGCACAACGTGGACACATCCCATTTTTTGACAGAAAACAGAGCTGTATTTTGCAAAGTGCCTACCTGTAGATTTTGGCCTCTAGCTCAGCCGGCACCTAGGGAAACCTACCAAACCTGTGCATTTCTGAAAACTAGAGACCTAGGGGAATCCAAGATGGGGTGACTTGTGGGGCTCTGACCATATTCTGTTACGCAGAATCCTTTGCAAACCTCAAAGTTTGGCTAAAAAAACACATGTTCCTCACATTTCTGTGGCAGAAAGTTCTGGAATCTGAGAGGAGGCACAAATTTCCTTCCACCCAGCGTTCCCCCAAGTCTCCCGATAAAAATTATACCTCACTTGTGTGGGTAGGCCTAGCGCCTGCGACAGGAAATGCCCCAAAACGCAACGTGGACACATCCCATTTTTTGACAGAAAACAGAGCTGTATTTTGCATAGTGCCTACCTGTAGATTTTGGCCTCTAGCTCAGCCGGCACCTAGGGAAACCTACCAAACCTGTGCATTTCTGATAACTAGAGACCTAGGGGAATCCAAGATGGGGTGACTTGTGGGGCTCTGGCCAGGTTCTGTTACCCAGAATCCTTTGCAAACCTCAAAATTTGGCTAAACAAACACATGTTCCTCACATTTCTGTGGCAGAAAGTTCTGGAATCTAAGAGGAGGCACAAATTTCCTTCCACCCAGCGTTCCCCCAAGTCTCCCGATAAAAATGATACCTCACTTGTGTGGGTAGGCCTAGCGCCCACGAAAGGAAATGGCCCAAAACACAACGTGGACACATCACATTTTTTCATTGAAAACAGTGCCTACCTGTGGATTTTGGCATGTAGCTCAGCCGGCACCTGGGGAAATCTAGAAAACCAGCGCATTTTTGAAAACTGGAAACCTAGGGGAATCCAAGATGCGGTGACTTGTGGGGCTCTGACCAGATTCTGTTACCCAGAATCCTTTGCAAACCTCAAAATTTGGCTAAAAAAACACATGTTCCTCACATTTCTGTGGAAGAAAGTTCTGGAATCTGAGAGGAGGCACAAATTTCCTTCCACCCAGCGTTCCCCCAAGTCTCCAGATAAAAATTATACCTCACTTGTGTGGGTAGGCCTAGCGCCTGCGACAGGAAATGCCCCAAAACGCAACGTGGACACATCCCATTTTTTGACAGAAAACAGAGCTGTATTTTGCAAAGTGCCTACCTGTAGATTTTGGCCTCTAGCTCAGCCGGCACCTAGGGAAACCTACCAAACCTGTGCATTTCTGAAAACTAGAGACCTAGGGGAATCCAAGATGGGGTGACTTGTGGGGCTCTGGCCAGGTTCTGTTACCCAGAATCCTTTGCAAACCTCAAAATTTGGCTAAAAAAACACATGTTCCCCACATTTCTGTGGCAGAAAGTTCTGGAATCCAAGAGGAGGCACAAATTTCCTTCCACCCAGCGTTCCCCCAAGTCTCCCGATAAAAATGATACCTCACTTGTGTGGGTAGGCCTAGTGCCCACGAAAGGAAATGGCCCAAAACACAACGTGGACACATCACATATTTTCATAGAAAACAGTACCTACCTGTGGATTTTGGCCTGTAGCTCAGCCGGCACCTGGGGAAATCTAGAAAACCAGTGCATTTTTTAAAACTGGAAACCTAGGGGAATCCAAGATGCGGTGACTTGTGGGGCTCTGACCAGATTCTGTTACCCAGAATCCTTTGCAAACCTCAAAATTTGGCTAAAAAAACACATGTTCCTCACATTTCTGTGGAAGAAAGTTCTGGAATCTGAGAGGAGGCACAAATTTCCTTCCACCCAGCGTTCCCCCAAGTCTCACGATAAAAATGATACCTCACTTGTGTGGGTAGGCCTAGCGCCCGTGACAGGAAATGCCCCAAAGCACAACGTGGACACATCCCATTTTTTGACAGAAAACAGAGCTGTATTTTGCAAAGTGCCTATCTGTAGATTTTGGCCTCTAGCTCAGCCGGCACCTAGGGAAACCTACCAAACCTGTGCATTTCTGATAACTAGAGACCTAGGGGAATCCAAGATGGGGTGACTTGTGGGGCTCTGGCCAGGTTCTGTTACCCAGAATCCTTTGCAAACCTCAAAATTTGGCTAAACAAACACATGATCCTCACATTTCTGTGGCAGAAAGTTCTGGAATCTAAGAGGAGGCACAAATTTCCTTCCACCCAGCGTTCCCCCAAGTCTCCCGATAAAAATTATACCTCACTTGTGTGGGTAGGCCTAGCGCCTGCGACAGGAAATGCCCCAAAACGCAACGTGGACACATCCCATTTTTTGACAGAAAACAGAGCTGTATTTTGCAAAGTGCCTACCTGTAGATTTTGGCCTCTAGCTCAACCGGCACCTAGGGAAACCTACCAAACCTGTGCATTTCTGAAAACTAGAGACCTAGGGGAATCCAAGATGGGGTGACTTGTGGGGCTCTGACCATATTCTGTTACTCAGAATCCTTTGCAAACCTCAAAATGTGGCTAAAAAAACACATGATCCTCACATTTCTGTGGCAGAAATTTCTGGAATCTGAGAGGAGGCACAAATTTCCTTTCACCCAGCGTTCCCCCAAGTCTCCTGATAAAAATTATACCTCACTTGTGTGGGTAGGCCTAGCGCCCGCGACAGGAAATGCCCCAAAGCACAACGTGGACACATCCCATTTTTTGACAGAAAACAGAGCTGTATTTTGCAAAGTGCCTACCTGTAGATTTTGGCCTCTAGCTCAGCCGGCACCTAGGGAAACCTACCAAACCTGTGCATTTCTGAAAACTAGAGACCTAGGGGAATCCAAGATGGGGTGACTTGTGGGGCTCTGACCATATTCTGTTACGCAGAATCCTTTGCAAACCTCAAAGTTTGGCTAAAAAAACACATGTTCCTCACATTTCTGTGGCAGAAAGTTCTGGAATCTGAGAGGAGGCACAAATTTCCTTCCACCCAGCGTTCCCCCAAGTCTCCCGATAAAAATTATACCTCACTTGTGTGGGTAGGCCTAGCGCCTGCGACAGGAAATGCCCCAAAGCACAACGTGGACACATCCCATTTTTTAGACAGAAAACAGAGCTGTATTTTGCAAAGTGCCTACCTGTAGATTTTGGCCTCTAGCTCAGCCGGCACCTAGGGAAACCTACCAAACCTGTGCATTTCTGAAAACTAGAGCCCTAGGGGAATCCAAGATGGAGTGACTTGTGGGATTCTGACCAGATTCTGTTACCCATAAACCTTTGCAAACCTCAAAATTTGGCTAAAAAAACACAAGTTCCTCACATTTCTGTGGCAGAAAGTTCTGGAATCTGAGAGGAGGCGCAAATTTCCTTCCACCCAGCGTTCCCCCAAGTCTCCCGATAAAAATGATACCTCACTTGTGTGGGTAGGCCTAGCGCCCGCGACAGGAAATGCCCCAAAGCACAACGTGGACACATCCCATTTTTTGACAGAAAACAGAGCTGTATTTTGCAAAGTGCCTACCTGTAGATTTTGGCCTCTAGCTCAGCCGGCACTTAGGGAAACCTACCAAACCTGTGCATTTCTGAAAACTAGAGACCTAGGGGAATCCAAGATGGGTGACTTGTGGGGCTCTGACCAGATTCTGTTACTCAGAATCCTTTGCAAACCTCAAAATGTGGCTAAAAAAACACATGTTCCTCACATTTCTGTGGCAGAAAGTTCTGGAATCTGAGAGGAGGCACAAATTTCCTTCCACCCAGCGTTCCCCCAAGTCTCCCCATACTTATGATACCTCACTTGTGTGGGTAGGCCTAGCGCCCGCAACAGGAAATGCCCCAAAGCACAACGTGGACACATCACATTTTTTGACAGAAAACAGAGCAGTATTTTGCAAAGTGCATACCTGTAGATTTTGGCCTCTAGCTCAGCCGGCACCTAAGGAATCTACCAAACCTGTGCATTTCTGAAAACTAGAGACCTCGGGGAATCCAAGATGGGGTGACTTGTGGGGCTCTGGCCAGGTTCTGTTACCCAGAATCCTTTGCAAACCTCAAAATTTGGCTAAAAAAACACATGTTCCTCACATTTCTGTGGCAGAAAGTTCTGGAATCTAAGAGGAGGCACAAAGTTCCTTCCACCCAGCGTTCCCCCAAGTCTCCCGATAAAAATGATACCTCACTTGTGTGGGTAGGCCTAGCGCCCACGAAAGGAAATGGCCCAAAACACAACGTGGACACATCACATATTTTCATAGAAAACAGTGCCTGCCTGTGGATTTTGGCCTGTAGCTCAGCCGGCACCTGGGGAAATCTAGAAAACCAGCGCATTTTTTTAAAACTGGAAACCTAGGGGAATCCAAGATGCAGTGACTTGTGAGGCTCTGACCAGATTCTCTTACCCAGAATCCTTTGCAAACCTCAAAATTTGGCTAAAAAAACACATGTTCCTCATATTTCTGTGGAAGAAAGTTCTGGAATCTGAGAGGAGGCACAAATTTCCTTCCACCCAGCGTTCCCCCAAGTCTCACGATAAAAATGATACCTCACTTGTGTGGGTAGGCCTAGCGCCCGTGACAGGAAATGCCCCAAAGCACAACGTGGACACATCCCATTTTTTGACAGAAAACAGAGCTGTATTTTGCAAAGTGCCTACCTGTAGATTTTGGCCTCTAGCTCAGCCGGCACCTAGGGAAACCTACCAAACCTGTGCATTTCTGAAAACTAGAGACCTAGGGGAATCCAAGACGGGGTGACTTGTGGGGCTCTGACCAGATTCTGTTACCCATAAACCTTTGCAAACCTCAAAATTTGGCTAAAAAAACACAAGTTCCTCACATTTCTGTGGCAGAAAGTTCTGGAATCTGAGAGGAGGCGCAAATTTCCTTCCACCCAGCGTTCCCCCAAGTCTCCCGATAAAAATTATACCTCACTTGTGTGGGTAGACCTAGCGCCCGCGACAGGAAATGCCCCAAAGCACAACGTGGACACATCCCATTTTTTGACAGAAAACAGAGCTGTATTTTGCAAAGTGCCTACATGTAGATTTTGGCCTCTAGCTCAGCCGGTACCTAGGGAAACCTACCAAACCTGTGCATTTCTGAAAACTAGAGACCTAGGGGAATCCAAGATGGGGTGACTTGTGGGGCTCTGACCAGATTCTGTTACGCAGAATCCTTTGCAAACCTCAAAGTTTGGCTAAAAAAACACATGTTCCTCACATTTCTGTGGCAGAAAGTTCTGGAATCTGAGAGGAGGCACAAATTTCCTTCCACCAAGCGTTCCCCCAAGTCTCCCCATAAAAATTATACCTCACTTGTGTGGGTAGGCCTAGCGCCTGCGACAGGACATGCCCCAAAACGCAACGTGGACACATCCCATTTTTTGACAGAAAACAGAGCTGTATTTTGCAAAGTGCCTACCTATAGATGTTGGCCTCTAGCTCAGCCGGCACCTAGGGAAACCTACCAAACCTGTGCATTTCTGAAAACTTGAGACCTAGGGGAATCCAAGATAGGGTGACTTGTGGGGCTCTGGTCAGGTTCTGTTACCCAGAATCCTTTGCAAACCTCAAAATTTGGCTAAAAAAACACATGTTCCTCACATTTCTGTGGCAGAAAGTTCTGGAATCTGAGAGGAGGCACAAATTTCCTTCCACCCAGCGTTCCCCCAAGTCTCCCCATACTTATGATACCTCACTTGTGTGGGTAGGCCTAGCGCCCGCAACAGGAAATGCCCCAAAGCACAACGTGGACACATCACATTTTTTGACAGAAAACAGAGCTGTATTTTGCAAAGTGCATACCTGTAGATTTTGGCCTCTAGCTCAGCCGACACTTAGGGAAACCTACCAAACCTGTGCATTTCTGAAAACTAGAGACCTAAGGGAATCCAAGATGGGGTGACTTGTGGGGCTCTGACCAGATTCTGTTACTCAGAATCCTTTGCAAACCTCAAAATGTGGCTAAAAAAACACATGTTCCTCACATTTCTGTGGCAGAAAGTTCTGGAATCTGAGAGGAGGCACAAATTTCCTTCCACCCAGCGTTCCCCCAAGTCTCCCCATAATTATGATACCTCACTTGTGTGGGTAGGCCTAGCGCCCGCGACAGGAAATGCCCCAAAGCACAACATGGACACATCCCATTTTTTGACAGAAAACAGAGCTGTATTTTGCAAAGTGCCTACCTGTAGATTTTGGCCTCTAGCTCAGCCGGCACCTAGGGAAACCTACCAAACCTGTGCATTTCTGAAAACTAGAGACCTAGGGGAATCCAAGATGGGGTGACTTGTGGGGCTCTGGCCAGGTTCTGTTACCCAGAATCCTTTGCAAACCTCAAAATTTGGCTAAACAAACACATGATCCTCACATTTCTGTGGCAGAAAGTTCTGGAATCTAAGAGGAGGCACAAATTTCCTTCCACCCAGCGTTCCTCCAAGTCTCCCGATAAAAATTATACCTCACTTGTGTGGGTAGGCCTAGCGCCTGCGACAGGAAATGCCCCAAAACGCAACGTGGACACATCCCATTTTTTGACAGAAAACAGAGCTGTATTTTGCAAAGTGCCTACCTGTAGATTTTGGCCTCTAGCTCAGCCGGCACCTAGGGAAACCTACCAAACCTGTGCATTTCTGAAAACTAGAGACCTAGGGGAATCTAAGATGGGGTGACTTGTGGGGCTCTGGCCAGGTTCTGTTACCCAGAATCCTTTGCAAACCTCAAAATTTGGCTAAAAAAACACATGTTCCTCACATTTCTGTGGCAGAAAGTTCTGGAATCTGAGAGGAGGCGCAAATTTCCTTCCACCCAGCGTTCCCCCAAGTCTCCCGATAAAAATTATACCTCACTTGTGTGGGTAGACCTAGCGCCCGCGACAGGAAATGCCCCAAAGCACAACGTGGACACATCCCATTTTTTGACAGAAAACAGAGCTGTATTTTGCAAAGTGCCTACATGTAGATTTTGGCCTCTAGCTCAGCCGGTTCCTAGGGAAACCTACCAAACCTGTGCATTTCTGAAAACTAGAGACCTAGGGGAATCCAAGATGGGGTGACTTGTGGGGCTCTGACCAGATTCTGTTACGCAGAATCCTTTGCAAACCTCAAAGTTTGGCTAAAAAAACACATGTTCCTCACATTTCTGTGGCAGAAAGTTCTGGAATCTGAGAGGAGGCACAAATTTCCTTCCACCAAGCGTTCCCCCAAGTCTCCCGATAAAAATTATACCTCACTTGTGTGGGTAGGCCTAGCGCCTGCGACAGGAAATGCCCCAAAACGCAACGTGGACACATCCCATTTTTTGACAGAAAACAGAGCTGTATTTTGCAAAGTGCCTACCTATAGATGTTGGCCTCTAGCTCAGCCGGCACCTAGGGAAACCTACCAAACCTGTGCATTTCTGAAAACTTGAGACCTAGGGGAATCCAAGATGGGGTGACTTGTGGGGCTCTGGTCAGGTTCTGTTACCCAGAATCCTTTGCAAACCTCAAAATGTGGCTAAAAAAACACATGTTCCTCACATTTCTGTGGCAGAAAGTTCTGGAATCTGAGAGGAGGCGCAAATTTCCTTCCACCCAGCGTTCCCCCAAGTCTCCCGATAAAAATGATACCTCACTTGTGTGGGTAGGCCTAGCGCCCGCGACAGGAAATGCCCCAAAGCACAACGTGGACACATCCCATTTTTTGACAGAAAACAGAGCTGTATTTTGCAAAGTGCATACCTGTAGATTTTGGCCTCTAGCTCAGCCGGCACTTAGGGAAACCTACCAAACCTGTGCATTTCTGAAAACTAGAGACCTAAGGGAATCCAAGATGGGGTGACTTGTGGGGCTCTGACCAGATTCTGTTACTCAGAATCCTTTGCAAACCTCAAAATGTGGCTAAAAAAACACATGTTCCTCACATTTCTGTGGCAGAAAGTTCTGGAATCTGAGAGGAGGCACAAATTTCCTTCCACCCAGCGTTCCCCCAAGTCTCCCCATAATTATGATACCTCACTTGTGTGGGTAGGCCTAGCGCCCGCGACAGGAAATGCCCCAAAGCACAACATGGACACATCCCATTTTTTGACAGAAAACAGAGCTGTATTTTGCAAAGTGCCTACCTGTAGATTTTGGCCTCTAGCTCAGCCGGCACCTAGGGAAACCTACCAAACCTGTGCATTTCTGAAAACTAGAGACCTAGGGGAATCCAAGATGGGGTGACTTGTGGGGCTCTGACCAGATTCTCTTACGCAGAATCCTTTGCAAACGTCAAAGTTTGGCTAAAAAAACACATGTTCCTCACATTTCTGTGGCAGAAAGTTCTGGAATCTGAGAGGAGGCACAAATTTCCTTCCACCCAGCGTTCCTCCAAGTCTCCCGATAAAAATTATACCTCACTTGTGTGGGTAGGCCTAGCGCCTGCGACAGGAAATGCCCCAAAACGCAACGTGGACACATCCCATTTTTTTACAGAAAACAGAGCTGTATTTTGCAAAGTGCCTACCTGTAGATTTTGGCCTCTAGCTCAGCCGGCACCTAGGGAAAGCTACCAAACCTGTGCATTTCTGAAAACTAGAGACCTAGGGGAATCTAAGATGGGGTGACTTGTGGGGCTCTGGCCAGGTTCTGTTACCCAGAATCCTTTGCAAACCTCAAAATTTGGCTAAAAAAACACATGTTCCTCACATTTCTGTGGCAGAAAGTTCTGGAATCTAAGAGGAGGCACAAATTTCCTTCCACCCAGCGTTCCCCCAAGTCTCCCGATAAAAATAATACCTCACTTGTGTGGGTAGGCCTAGCGCCCACAAAAGGAAATGGCCCAAAACACAACGTGGACACATCACATTTTTTCATAGAAAACAGTGCCTACCTGTGGATTTTGGCCTGTAGCTCAGCCGGCACCTGGGGAAATCTAGAAAACCAGCGCATTTTTGAAAACTGGAAACCTAGGGGAATCTATGATGCGGTGACTTGTGGGGCTCTGACCAGATTCTGTTACCCAGAATCCTTTGCAAACCTCAAAATTTGGCTAAAAAAACACATGTTTTTCACATTTCTGTGGAAGAAAGTTCTGGAATCTGAGAGGAGGCACAAATTTCCTTCCACCCAGCGTTCCCCCAAGTCTCACGATGAAAACGATACCTCACTTGTGTGGGTAGGCCTAGCGCCCGTGACAGGAAATCCCCCAAAGCACAACGTGGACACATCACATTTTTTGACAGAAAACAGAGCTGTATTTTGCAAAGTGCCTACCTGTAGATTTTGGCCTCTAGCTCAGCCGGCACCTAGGGAAACCTACCAAACCTGTGCATTTCTGAAAACTAGAGACCTAGGGGAATCCAAGATGGGGTGACTTGTGGGGCTCTGACCAGATTCTGTTACGCAGAATCCTTTGCAAACCTCAAAGTTTGGCTAAAAAAACACATGTTCCTCACATTTCTGTGGCAGAAAGTTCTGGAATCTGAGAGGAGGCACAAATTTCCTTTCACCCAGCATTCCCCCAAGTCTCCCGATAAAAATTATACCTCACTTGTGTGGGTAGGCCTAGCGCCCGCGACAGGAAATGCCCCAAAGCACAACGTGGACACATCCCATTTTTTGACAGAAAACAGAGCTGTATTTCGCAAAGTGCCTACCTGTAGATTTTGGCCTCTAGCTCAGCCGGCACCTAGGGAAACCTACCAAACCTGTGCATTTCTGAAAACTAGAGACCTAGGGGAATCCAAGATGGGGTGACTTGTGGGGCTCTGACCAGATTCTCTTACGCAGAATCCTTTGCAAACGTCAAAGTTTGGCTAAAAAAACACATGTTCCTCACATTTCTGTGGCAGAAAGTTCTGGAATCTGAGAGGAGGCACAAATTTCCTTCCACCCAGCGTTCCCCCAAGTCTCCCGATAAAAATTATACCTCACTTGTGTGGGTAGGCCTAGCGCCTGCGACAGGAAATGCCCCAAAACGCAACGTGGACACATCCCATTTTTTGACAGAAAACAGAGCTGTATTTTGCAAAGTGCCTACCTGTAGATTTTGGCCTCTAGCTCAGCCGGCACCTAGGGAAACCTACCAAACCTGTGCATTTCTGAAAACTAGAGACCTATGGGAATCCAAGATGGGGTGACTTGTGGGGCTCTGGCCAGGTTCTGTTACCCAGAATCCTTTGCAAACCTCAAAATTTGGCTAAAAAAACACATGTTCCTCACATTTCTGTGGCAGAAAGTTCTGGAATCTAAGAGGAGGCACAAATTTCCTTCCACCCAGCGTTCCCCCAAGTCTCCCGATAAAAATAATACCTCACTTGTGTGGGTAGGCCTAGCGCCCACAAAAGGAAATGGCCCAAAACACAACATGGACACATCACATTTTTTCATAGAAAACAGTGCCTACCTGTGGATTATGGCCTGTAGCTCAGCCGGCACCTGGGGAAATCTAGAAAATCAGCGCATTTTTGAAAACTGGAAACCTAGGGGAATCCAAGATGCGGTGACTTGTGGGGCTCTGACCAGATTCTGTTACCCAGAATCCTTTGCAAACCTCAAAATTTGGCTAAAAAAACACATGTTCCTCACATTTCTGTGGAAGAAAGTTCTGGAATCTGAGAGGAGGCACAAATTTCCTTCCACCCAGCGTTCCCCCAAGTCTCACGATAAAAATGATACCTCACTTGTGTGGGTAGGCCTAGCGCCCGTGACAGGAAATCCCCCAAAGCACAACATGGACACATCCCATTTTTTGACAGAAAACAGAGCTGTATTTTGCAAAGTGCCTACCTGTAGATTTTGGCCTCTAGCTCAGCCGGCACCTAGGGAAACCTACCAAACCTGTGCATTTCTGAAAACTAGAGACCTAGGGGAATCCAAGATGGGGTGACTTGTGGGGCTCTGACCAGATTCTGTTACCCATAAACCTTTGCAAACCTCAAAATTTGGCTAAAAAAACACAAGTTCCTCACATTTCTGTGGCAGAAAGTTCTGGAATCTGAGAGGAGGCGCAAATTTCCTTCCACCCAGCGTTCCCCCAACTCTCCCAATAAAAATGATACCTCACTTGTGTGGGTAGGCCTAGCGCCCGCGACAGGAAATGCCCCAAAGCACAACGTGGACACATCCCATTTTTTGACAGAAAACAGAGCTGTATTTTGCAAAGTGCCTACCTGTAGATTTTGGCCTCTAGCTCAGCCGGCACTTAGGGAAACCTACCAAACCTGTGCATTTCTGAAAACTAGAGACCTAGGGGAATCCAAGATAGGGTGACTTGTGGGGCTCTGACCAGATTCTGTTACGCAGAATCCTTTGCAAACCTCAAAATGTGGCTAAAAAAACACATGTTCCTCACATTTCTGTGGCAGAAAGTTCTGGAATCTGAGAGGAGGCACAAATTTCCTTCCACCCAGCGTTCCCCCAAGTCTCCCCATAATTATGATACCTCACTTGTGTGGGTAGGCCTAGCGCCCGCAACAGGAAATGCCCCAAAGCACAACGTGGACACATCACATTTTTTGACAGAAAACAGAGCTGTATTTTGCAAAGTGCCTACCTGTAGATTTTGGCCTCTAGCTCAGCCGGCACCTAAGGAAACCTACCAAACCTGTGCATTTCTGAAAACTAGAGACCTCGGGGAATCCAAGATGGGGTGACTTGTGGGGCTCTGGCCAGGTTCTGTTACCCAGAATCCTTTGCAAACCTCAAAATTTGGCTAAAAAAACACATGTTCCTCACATTTCTGTGGCAGAAAGTTCTGGAATCTAAGAGGAGGCACAAATTTCCTTCCACCCAGCGTTCCCCCAAGTCTCCCGATAAAAATGATACCTCACTTGTGTGGGTAGCCCTAGCGCCCACGAAAGGAAATGGCCCAAAACACAACGTGGACACATCACATATTTTCATAGAAAACAGTGCCTACCTGTGGATTTTGGCCTGTAGCTCAGCCGGCACCTGGGGAAATCTAGAAAACCAGCGCATTTTTTGAAAACTGGAAACCTAGGGGAATCCAAGATGGGGTGACTTGTGGGGCTCTGACCAGATTCTATTACCCATAAACCTTTGCAAACCTCAAAATTTGGCTAAAAAAACACAAGTTCCTCACATTTCTGTAGCAGAAAGTTCTGGAATCTGAGAGGAGGCGCAAATTTCCTTCCACCCAGCGTTCCCCAACTCTCCCAATAAAAATGATACCTCACTTGTGTGGGTAGGCCTAGCGCCCGCGACAGGAAATGCCCCAAAGCACAACGTGGACACATCCCATTTTTTGACAGAAAACAGAGCTGTATTTTGCAAAGTGCCTACCTGTAGATTTTGGCCTCTAGCTCAGCCGGCACTTAGGGAAACCTACCAAACCTGTGCATTTCTGAAAACTAGAGACCTAGGGGAATCCAAGATGGGGTGACTTGTGGGGCTCTGACCAGATTCTGTTACTCAGAATCCTTTGCAAACCTCAAAATGTGGCTAAAAAAACACATGATCCTCACATTTCTGTGGCAGAAAGTTCTGGAATCTGAGAGGAGGCACAAATTTCCTTCCACCCAGCGTTCCCCCAAGTCTCCCGATAAAAATTATACCTCACTTGTGTGGGTAGGCCTAGCGCCCGCGACAGGAAATTCCCCAAAGCACAACGTGGACACATCCCATTTTTTGACAGAAAACAGAGCTGTATTTTGCAAAGTGCCTACATGTAGATTTTGGCCTCTAGCTCAGCCGGTACCTAGGGAAACCTACCAAACCTGTGCATTTCTGAAAACTAGAGACCTAGGGGAATCCAAGATGGGGTGACTTGTGGGGCTCTGACCAGATTCTGTTACGCAGAATCCTTTGCAAACCTCAAAGTTTGGCTAAAAAAACACATGTTCCTCACATTTCTGTGGCAGAAAGTTCTGGAATCTGAGAGGAGGCACAAATTTCCTTCCACCCAGCGTTCCCCCAAGTCTCCCGATAAAAATTATACCTCACTTGTGTGGGTAGGCCTAGCGCCTGCGACAGGAAATGCCCCAAAACGCAACGTGGACACATCCCATTTTTTGACAGAAAACAGAGCTGTATTTTGCAAAGTGCCTACTTGTAGATTTTGGCCTCTAGCTCAACCGGCACCTAGGGAAACCTACCAAACCTGTGCATTTCTGAAAACTAGAGACCTAGGGGAATCCAAGATGGGGTGACTTGTGGGGCTCTGGTCAGGTTCTGTTACCCAGAATCCTTTGCAAAACTCAAAATTTGGCTAAACAAATACATGTTCCTCACATTTCTGTGGCAGAAAGTTCTGGAATCTGAGAGGAGGCACAAATTTCCTTCCACCCAGCGTTCCCCCAACTCTCCCGATAAAAATGATACCTCACTTGTGTGGGTAGGCCTAGCGCCCGCGACAGGAAATGCCCCAAAGCACAACGTGGACACATCCCATTTTTTGACAGAAAACAGAGCTGTATTTTGCAAAGTGCCTAGCTGTAGATTTTGGCCTCCAGCTCAGCCGGCACTTAGGGAAACCTACCAAACCTGTGCATTTCTGGAAACTAGAGACCTAGGGGAATCCAAGATGGGGTGACTTGTGGGGCTCTGACCAGATTCTGTTACTCAGAATCCTTTGCAAACCTCAAAATGTGGCTAAAAAAACACATGATCCTCACATTTCTGTGGCAGAAATTTCTGGAATCTGAGAGGAGGCACAAATTTCCTTTCACCCAGCGTTCCCCCAAGTCTCCCGATAAAAATTATACCTCACTTGTGTGGGTAGGCCTAGCGCCCGCGACAGGAAATGCCCCAAAGCACAACGTGGACACATCCCATTTTTTGACAGAAAACAGAGCTGTATTTTGCAAAGTGCCTACCTGTAGATTTTGGCCTCTAGCTCAGCCGGCACCTAGGGAAACCTACCAAACCTGTGCATTTCTGAAAACTAGAGACCTAGGGGAATCCAAGATGGGGTGACTTGTGGGGCTCTGACCATATTCTGTTACGCAGAATCCTTTGCAAACCTCAAAGTTTGGCTAAAAAAACACATGTTCCTCACATTTCTGTGGCAGAAAGTTCTGGAATCTGAGAGGAGGCACAAATTTCCTTCCACCCAGCGTTCCCCCAAGTCTCCCGATAAAAATTATACCTCACTTGTGTGGGTAGGCCTAGCGCCTGCGACAGGAAATGCCCCAAAACGCAACGTGGACACATCCCATTTTTTGACAGAAAACAGAGCTGTATTTTGCAAAGTGCCTACCTGTAGATTTTGGCCTCTAGCTCAGCCGGCACCTAGGGAAACCTACCAAACCTGTGCATTTCTGATAACTAGAGACCTAGGGGAATCCAAGATGGGGTGACTTGTGGGGCTCTGGCCAGGTTCTGTTACCCAGAATCCTTTGCAAACCTCAAAATTTGGCTAAACAAACACATGATCCTCACATTTCTGTGGCAGAAAGTTCTGGAATCTAAGAGGAGGCACAAATTTCCTTCCACCCAGCGTTCCCCCAAGTCTCCCGATAAAAATTATACCTCACTTGTGTGGGTAGGCCTAGCGCCTGCGACAGGAAATGCCCCAAAACGCAACGTGGACACATCCCATTTTTTGACAGAAAACAGAGCTGTATTTTGCAAAGTGCCTACCTGTAGATTTTGGCCTCTAGCTCAACCGGCACCTAGGGAAACCTACCAAACCTGTTCATTTCTGAAAACTAGAGACCTAGGGGAATCCAAGATGGGGTGACTTGTGGGGCTCTGGTCAGGTTCTGTTACCCAGAATCCTTTGCAAAACTCAAAATTTGGCTAAAAAAATACATGTTCCTCACATTTCTGTGGCAGAAAGTTCTGGAATCTGAGAGGAGGCGCAAATTTCCTTCCACCCAGCGTTCCCCCAACTCTCCCGATAAAAATGATACCTCACTTGTGTGGGTAGGCCTAGCGCCCGCGACAGGAAATGCCCCAAAGCACAACGTGGACACATCCCATTTTTTGACAGAAAACAGAGCTGTATTTTGCAAAGTGCCTAGCTGTAGATTTTGGCCTCCAGCTCAGCCGGCACTTAGGGAAACCTACCAAACCTGTGCATTTCTGGAAACTAGAGACCTAGGGGAATCCAAGATGGGGTGACTTGTGGGGCTCTGACCAGATTCTGTTACTCAGAATCCTTTGCAAACCTCAAAATGTGGCTAAAAAAACACATGATCCTCACATTTCTGTGGCAGAAATTTCTGGAATCTGAGAGGAGGCACAAATTTCCTTTCACCCAGCGTTCCCCCAAGTCTCCTGATAAAAATTATACCTCACTTGTGTGGGTAGGCCTAGCGCCCGCGACAGGAAATGCCCCAAAGCACAACGTGGACACATCCCATTTTTTGACAGAAAACAGAGCTGTATTTTGCAAAGTGCCTACCTGTAGATTTTGGCCTCTAGCTCAGCCGGCACCTAGGGAAACCTACCAAACCTGTGCATTTCTGAAAACTAGAGACCTAGGGGAATCCAAGATGGGGTGACTTGTGGGGCTCTGACCATATTCTGTTACGCAGAATCCTTTGCAAACCTCAAAGTTTGGCTAAAAAAACACATGTTCCTCACATTTCTGTGGCAGAAAGTTCTGGAATCTGAGAGGAGGCACAAATTTCCTTCCACCCAGCGTTCCCCCAAGTCTCCCGATAAAAATTATACCTCACTTGTGTGGGTAGGCCTAGCGCCTGCGACAGGAAATGCCCCAAAACGCAACGTGGACACATCCCATTTTTTGACAGAAAACAGAGCTGTATTTTGCAAAGTGCCTACCTGTAGATTTTGGCCTCTAGCTCAGCCGGCACCTAGGGAAACCTACCAAACTTGTGCATTTCTGATAACTAGAGACCTAGGGGAATCCAAGATGGGGTGACTTGTGGGGCTCTGGCCAGGTTCTGTTACCCAGAATCCTTTGCAAACCTCAAAATTTGGCTAAACAAACACATGTTCCTCACATTTCTGTGGCAGAAAGTTCTGGAATCTAAGAGGAGGCACAAATTTCCTTCCACCCAGCGTTCCCCCAAGTCTCCCGATAAAAATGATACCTCACTTGTGTGGGTAGGCCTAGCGCCCACGAAAGGAAATGGCCCAAAACACAACGTGGACACATCACATTTTTTCATTGAAAACAGTGCCTACCTGTGGATTTTGGCATGTAGCTCAGCCGGCACCTGGGGAAATCTAGAAAACCAGCGCATTTTTGAAAACTGGAAACCTAGGGGAATCCAAGATGCGGTGACTTGTGGGGCTCTGACCAGATTCTGTTACCCAGAATCCTTTGCAAACCTCAAAATTTGGCTAAAAAAACACATGTTCCTCACATTTCTGTGGAAGAAAGTTCTGGAATCTGAGAGGAGGCACAAATTTCCTTCCACCCAGCGTTCCCCCAAGTCTCCAGATAAAAATTATACCTCACTTGTGTGGGTAGGCCTAGCGCCTGCGACAGGAAATGCCCCAAAACGCAACGTGGACACATCCCATTTTTTGACAGAAAACAGAGCTGTATTTTGCAAAGTGCCTACCTGTAGATTTTGGCCTCTAGCTCAGCCGGCACCTAGGGAAACCTACCAAACCTGTGCATTTCTGAAAACTAGAGACCTAGGGGAATCCAAGATGGGGTGACTTGTGGGGCTCTGGCCAGGTTCTGTTACCCAGAATCCTTTGCAAACCTCAAAATTTGGCTAAAAAAACACATGTTCCCCACATTTCTGTGGCAGAAAGTTCTGGAATCCAAGAGGAGGCACAAATTTCCTTCCACCCAGCGTTCCCCCAAGTCTCCCGATAAAAATGATACCTCACTTGTGTGGGTAGGCCTAGTGCCCACGAAAGGAAATGGCCCAAAACACAACGTGGACACATCACATATTTTCATAGAAAACAGTACCTACCTGTGGATTTTGGCCTGTAGCTCAGCCGGCACCTGGGGAAATCTAGAAAACCAGTGCATTTTTTAAAACTGGAAACCTAGGGGAATCCAAGATGCGGTGACTTGTGGGGCTCTGACCAGATTCTGTTACCCAGAATCCTTTGCAAACCTCAAAATTTGGCTAAAAAAACACATGTTCCTCACATTTCTGTGGAAGAAAGTTCTGGAATCTGAGAGGAGGCACAAATTTCCTTCCACCCAGCGTTCCCCCAAGTCTCACGATAAAAATGATACCTCACTTGTGTGGGTAGGCCTAGCGCCCGTGACAGGAAATGCCCCAAAGCACAACGTGGACACATCCCATTTTTTGACAGAAAACAGAGCTGTATTTTGCAAAGTGCCTATCTGTAGATTTTGGCCTCTAGCTCAGCCGGCACCTAGGGAAACCTACCAAACCTGTGCATTTCTGATAACTAGAGACCTAGGGGAATCCAAGATGGGGTGACTTGTGGGGCTCTGGCCAGGTTCTGTTACCCAGAATCCTTTGCAAACCTCAAAATTTGGCTAAACAAACACATGATCCTCACATTTCTGTGGCAGAAAGTTCTGGAATCTAAGAGGAGGCACAAATTTCCTTCCACCCAGCGTTCCCCCAAGTCTCCCGATAAAAATTATACCTCACTTGTGTGGGTAGGCCTAGCGCCTGCGACAGGAAATGCCCCAAAACGCAACGTGGACACATCCCATTTTTTGACAGAAAACAGAGCTGTATTTTGCAAAGTGCCTACCTGTAGATTTTGGCCTCTAGCTCAACCGGCACCTAGGGAAACCTACCAAACCTGTGCATTTCTGAAAACTAGAGACCTAGGGGAATCCAAGATGGGGTGACTTGTGGGGCTCTGGTCAGGTTCTGTTACCCAGAATCCTTTGCAAAACTCAAAATTTGGCTAAAAAAATACATGTTCCTCACATTTCTGTGGCAGAAAGTTCTGGAATCTGAGAGGAGGCGCAAATTTCCTTCCACCCAGCGTTCCCCCAACTCTCCCGATAAAAATGATACCTCACTTGTGTGGGTAGGCCTAGCGCCCGCAACAGGAAATGCCCCAAAGCACAACGTGGACACATCCCATTTTTTGACAGAAAACAGAGCTGTATTTTGCAAAGTGCCTAGCTGTAGATTTTGGCCTCCAGCTCAGCCGGCACTTAGGGAAACCTACCAAACCTGTGCATTTCTGGAAACTAGAGACCTAGGGGAATCCAAGATGGGGTGACTTGTGGGGCTCTGACCAGATTCTGTTACTCAGAATCCTTTGCAAACCTCAAAATGTGGCTAAAAAAACACATGATCCTCACATTTCTGTGGCAGAAATTTCTGGAATCTGAGAGGAGGCACAAATTTCCTTTCACCCAGCGTTCCCCCAAGTCTCCTGATAAAAATTATACCTCACTTGTGTGGGTAGGCCTAGCGCCCGCGACAGGAAATGCCCCAAAGCACAACGTGGACACATCCCATTTTTTGACAGAAAACAGAGCTGTATTTTGCAAAGTGCCTACCTGTAGATTTTGGCCTCTAGCTCAGCCGGCACCTAGGGAAACCTACCAAACCTGTGCATTTCTGAAAACTAGAGACCTAGGGGAATCCAAGATGGGGTGACTTGTGGGGCTCTGACCATATTCTGTTACGCAGAATCCTTTGCAAACCTCAAAGTTTGGCTAAAAAAACACATGTTCCTCACATTTCTGTGGCAGAAAGTTCTGGAATCTGAGAGGAGGCACAAATTTCCTTCCACCCAGCGTTCCCCCAAGTCTCCCGATAAAAATTATACCTCACTTGTGTGGGTAGGCCTAGCGCCTGCGACAGGAAATGCCCCAAAACGCAACGTGGACACATCCCATTTTTTGACAGAAAACAGAGCTGTATTTTGCAAAGTGCCTACCTGTAGATTTTGGCCTCTAGCTCAGCCGGCACCTAGGGAAACCTACCAAACCTGTGCATTTCTGATAACTAGAGACCTAGGGGAATCCAAGATGGGGTGACTTGTGGGGCTCTGGCCAGGTTCTGTTACCCAGAATCCTTTGCAAACCTCAAAATTTGGCTAAACAAACACATGTTCCTCACATTTCTGTGGCAGAAAGTTCTGGAATCTAAGAGGAGGCACAAATTTCCTTCCACCCAGCGTTCCCCCAAGTCTCCCGATAAAAATGATACCTCACTTGTGTGGGTAGGCCTAGCGCCCACGAAAGGAAATGGCCCAAAACACAACGTGGACACATCACATTTTTTCATTGAAAACAGTGCCTACCTGTGGATTTTGGCCTGTAGCTCAGCCGGCACCTGGGGAAATCTAGAAAACCAGCGCATTTTTGAAAACTGGAAACCTAGGGGAATCCAAGATGCGGTGACTTGTGGGGCTCTGACCAGATTCTGTTACCCAGAATCCTTTGCAAACCTCAAAATTTGGCTAAAAAAACACATGTTCCTCACATTTCTGTGGAAGAAAGTTCTGGAATCTGAGAGGAGGCACAAATTTCCTCCCACCCAGCGTTCCCCCAAGTCTCCCGATAAAAATTATACCTCACTTGTGTGGGTAGGCCTAGCGCCTGCGACAGGAAATGCCCCAAAACGCAACGTGGACACATCCCATTTTTTGACAGAAAACAGAGCTGTATTTTGCAAAGTGCCTACCTGTAGATTTTGGCCTCTAGCTCAGCCGGCACCTAGGGAAACCTACCAAACCTGTGCATTTCTGAAAACTAGAGACCTAGGGGAATCCAAGATGGGGTGACTTGTGGGGCTCTGGCCAGGTTCTGTTACCCAGAATCCTTTGCAAACCTCAAAATTTGGCTAAAAAAACACATGTTCCCCACATTTCTGTGGCAGAAAGTTCTGGAATCCAAGAGGAGGCACAAATTTCCTTCCACCCAGCGTTCCCCCAAGTCTCCCGATAAAAATGATACCTCACTTGTGTGGGTAGGCCTAGTGCCCACGAAAGGAAATGGCCCAAAACACAACGTGGACACATCACATATTTTCATAGAAAACAGTACCTACCTGTGGATTTTGGCCTGTAGCTCAGCCGGCACCTGGGGAAATCTAGAAAACCAGTGCATTTTTTAAAACTGGAAACCTAGGGGAATCCAAGATGCGGTGACTTGTGGGGCTCTGACCAGATTCTGTTACCCAGAATCCTTTGCAAACCTCAAAATTTGGCTAAAAAAACACATGTTCCTCACATTTCTGTGGAAGAAAGTTCTGGAATCTGAGAGGAGGCACAAATTTCCTTCCACCCAGCGTTCCCCCAAGTCTCACGATAAAAATGATACCTCACTTGTGTGGGTAGGCCTAGCGCCCGTGACAGGAAATGCCCCAAAGCACAACGTGGACACATCCCATTTTTTGACAGAAAACAGAGCTGTATTTTGCAAAGTGCCTACCTGTAGATTTTGGCCTCTAGCTCAGCCGGCACCTAGGGAAACCTACCAAACCTGTGCATTTCTGAAAACTAGAGCCCTAGGGGAATCCAAGATGGAGTGACTTGTGGGATTCTGACCAGATTCTGTTACCCATAAACCTTTGCAAACCTCAAAATTTGGCTAAAAAAACACAAGTTCCTCACATTTCTGTGGCAGAAAGTTCTGGAATCTGAGAGGAGGCGCAAATTTCCTTCCACCCAGCGTTCCCCCAAGTCTCCCGATAAAAATGATACCTCACTTGTGTGGGTAGGCCTAGCGCCCGCGACAGGAAATGCCCCAAAGCACAACGTGGACACATCCCATTTTTTGACAGAAAACAGAGCTGTATTTTGCAAAGTGCCTACCTGTAGATTTTGGCCTCTAGCTCAGCCGGCACTTAGGGAAACCTACCAAACCTGTGCATTTCTGAAAACTAGAGACCTAGGGGAATCCAAGATGGGTGACTTGTGGGGCTCTGACCAGATTCTGTTACTCAGAATCCTTTGCAAACCTCAAAATGTGGCTAAAAAAACACATGTTCCTCACATTTCTGTGGCAGAAAGTTCTGGAATCTGAGAGGAGGCACAAATTTCCTTCCACCCAGCGTTCCCCCAAGTCTCCCCATACTTATGATACCTCACTTGTGTGGGTAGGCCTAGCGCCCGCAACAGGAAATGCCCCAAAGCACAACGTGGACACATCACATTTTTTGACAGAAAACAGAGCTGTATTTTGCAAAGTGCCTACCTGTAGATTTTGGCCTCTAGCTCAGCCGGCACCTAAGGAATCTACCAAACCTGTGCATTTCTGAAAACTAGAGACCTCGGGGAATCCAAGATGGGGTGACTTGTGGGGCTCTGGCCAGGTTCTGTTACCCAGAATCCTTTGCAAACCTCAAAATTTGGCTAAAAAAACACATGTTCCTCACATTTCTGTGGCAGAAAGTTCTGGAATCTAAGAGGAGGCACAAAGTTCCTTCCACCCAGCGTTCCCCCAAGTCTCCCGATAAAAATGATACCTCACTTGTGTGGGTAGGCCTAGCGCCCACGAAAGGAAATGGCCCAAAACACAACGTGGACACATCACATATTTTCATAGAAAACAGTGCCTGCCTGTGGATTTTGGCCTGTAGCTCAGCCGGCACCTGGGGAAATCTAGAAAACCAGCGCATTTTTTTAAAACTGGAAACCTAGGGGAATCCAAGATGCGGTGACTTGTGAGGCTCTGACCAGATTCTCTTACCCACAATCCTTTGCAAACCTCAAAATTTGGCTAAAAAAACACATGTTCCTCATATTTCTGTGGAAGAAAGTTCTGGAATCTGAGAGGAGGCACAAATTTCCTTCCACCCAGCGTTCCCCCAAGTCTCACGATAAAAATGATACCTCACTTGTGTGGGTAGGCCTAGCGCCCGTGACAGGAAATGCCCCAAAGCACAACGTGGACACATCCCATTTTTTGACAGAAAACAGAGCTGTATTTTGCAAAGTGCCTACCTGTAGATTTTGGCCTCTAGCTCAGCCAGCACCTAGGGAAACCTACCAAACCTGTGCATTTCTGAAAACTAGAGACCTAGGGGAATCCAAGACGGGGTGACTTGTGGGGCTCTGACCAGATTCTGTTACCCATAAACCTTTGCAAACCTCAAAATTTGGCTAAAAAAACACAAGTTCCTCACATTTCTGTGGCAGAAAGTTCTGGAATCTGAGAGGAGGCGCAAATTTCCTTCCACCCAGCGTTCCCCCAAGTCTCCCGATAAAAATTATACCTCACTTGTGTGGGTAGACCTAGCGCCCGCGACAGGAAATGCCCCAAAGCACAACGTGGACACATCCCATTTTTTGACAGAAAACAGAGCTGTATTTTGCAAAGTGCCTACATGTAGATTTTGGCCTCTAGCTCAGCCGGTACCTAGGGAAACCTACCAAACCTGTGCATTTCTGAAAACTAGAGACCTAGGGGAATCCAAGATGGGGTGACTTGTGGGGCTCTGACCAGATTCTGTTACGCAGAATCCTTTGCAAACCTCAAAGTTTGGCTAAAAAAACACATGTTCCTCACATTTCTGTGGCAGAAAGTTCTGGAATCTGAGAGGAGGCACAAATTTCCTTCCACCAAGCGTTCCCCCAAGTCTCCCGATAAAAATTATACCTCACTTGTGTGGGTAGGCCTAGCGCCTGCGACAGGAAATGCCCCAAAACGCAACGTGGAAACATCCCATTTTTTGACAGAAAACAGAGCTGTATTTTGCAAAGTGCCTACCTATAGATGTTGGCCTCTAGCTCAGCCGGCACCTAGGGAAACCTACCAAACCTGTGCATTTCTGAAAACTTGAGACCTAGGGGAATCCAAGATGGGGTGACTTGTGGGGCTCTGGTCAGGTTCTGTTACCCAGAATCCTTTGCAAACCTCAAAATTTGGCTAAAAAAACACATGTTCCTCACATTTCTGTGGCAGAAAGTTCTGGAATCTGAGAGGAGGCGCAAATTTCCTTCTACCCAGCGTTCCCCCAAGTCTCCCGATAAAAATGATACCTCACTTGTGTGGGTAGGCCTAGCGCCCGCGACAGGAAATGCCCCAAAGCACAACGTGGACACATCCCATTTTTTGACAGAAAACAGAGCTGTATTTTGCAAAGTGCCTACCTGTAGATTTTGGCCTCTAGCTCAGCCGGCACTTAGGGAAACCTACCAAACCTGTGCATTTCTGAAAACTAGAGACCTAAGGGAATCCAAGATGGGGTGACTTGTGGGGCTCTGACCAGATTCTGTTACTCAGAATCCTTTGCAAACCTCAAAATGTGGCTAAAAAAACACATGTTCCTCACATTTCTGTGGCAGAAAGTTCTGGAATCTGAGAGGAGGCACAAATTTCCTTCCACCCAGCGTTCCCCCAAGTCTCCCCATAATTATGATACCTCACTTGTGTGGGTAGGCCTAGCGCCCGCGACAGGAAATGCCCCAAAGCACAACATGGACACATCCCATTTTTTGACAGAAAACAGAGCTGTATTTTGCAAAGTGCCTACCTGTAGATTTTGGCCTCTAGCTCAGCCGGCACCTAGGGAAACCTACCAAACCTGTGCATTTCTGAAAACTAGAGACCTAGGGGAATCCAAGATGGGGTGACTTGTGGGGCTCTGACCAGATTCTCTTACGCAGAATCCTTTGCAAACGTCAAAGTTTGGCTAAAAAAACACATGTTCCTCACATTTCTGTGGCAGAAAGTTCTGGAATCTGAGAGGAGGCACAAATTTCCTTCCACCCAGCGTTCCTCCAAGTCTCCCGATAAAAATGATACCTCACTTGTGTGGGTAGGCCTAGCGCCTGCGACAGGAAATGCCCCAAAACGCAACGTGGACACATCCCATTTTTTGACAGAAAACAGAGCTGTATTTTGCAAAGTGCCTACCTGTAGATTTTGGCCTCTAGCTCAGCCGGCACCTAGGGAAACCTACCAAACCTGTGCATTTCTGAAAACTAGAGACCTAGGGGAATCTAAGATGGGGTGACTTGTGGGGCTCTGGCCAGGTTCTGTTACCCAGAATCCTTTGCAAACCTCAAAATTTGGCTAAAAAAACACATGTTCCTCACATTTCTGTGGCAGAAAGTTCTGGAATCTGAGAGGAGGCGCAAATTTCCTTCCACCCAGCGTTCCCCCAAGTCTCCCGATAAAAATTATACCTCACTTGTGTGGGTAGACCTAGCGCCCGCGACAGGAAATGCCCCAAAGCACAACGTGGACACATCCCATTTTTTGACAGAAAACAGAGCTGTATTTTGCAAAGTGCCTACATGTAGATTTTGGCCTCTAGCTCAGCCGGTACCTAGGGAAACCTACCAAACCTGTGCATTTCTGAAAACTAGAGACCTAGGGGAATCCAAGATGGGGTGACTTGTGGGGCTCTGACCAGATTCTGTTACGCAGAATCCTTTGCAAACCTCAAAGTTTGGCTAAAAAAACACATGTTCCTCACATTTCTGTGGCAGAAAGTTCTGGAATCTGAGAGGAGGCACAAATTTCCTTCCACCAAGCGTTCCCCCAAGTCTCCCGATAAAAATTATACCTCACTTGTGTGGGTAGGCCTAGCGCCTGCGACAGGAAATGCCCCAAAACGCAACGTGGACACATCCCATTTTTTGACAGAAAACAGAGCTGTATTTTGCAAAGTGCCTACCTATAGATGTTGGCCTCTAGCTCAGCCGGCACCTAGGGAAACCTACCAAACCTGTGCATTTCTGAAAACTTGAGACCTAGGGGAATCCAAGATGGGGTGACTTGTGGGGCTCTGGTCAGGTTCTGTTACCCAGAATCCTTTGCAAACCTCAAAATTTGGCTAAAAAAACACATGTTCCTCACATTTCTGTGGCAGAAAGTTCTGGAATCTCAGAGGAGGCGCAAATTTCCTTCCACCCAGCGTTCCCCCAAGTCTCCCGATAAAAATGATACCTCACTTGTGTGGGTAGGCCTAGCGCCCGCGACAGGAAATGCCCCAAAGCACAACGTGGACACATCCCATTTTTTGACAGAAAACAGAGCTGTATTTTGCAAAGTGCCTACCTGTAGATTTTGGCCTCTAGCTCAGCCGGCACTTAGGGAAACCTACCAAACCTGTGCATTTCTGAAAACTAGAGACCTAAGGGAATCCAAGATGGGGTGACTTGTGGGGCTCTGACCAGATTCTGTTACTCAGAATCCTTTGCAAACCTCAAAATGTGGCTAAAAAAACACATGTTCCTCACATTTCTGTGGCAGAAAGTTCTGGAATCTGAGAGGAGGCACAAATTTCCTTCCACCCAGCGTTCCCCCAAGTCTCCCCATAATTATGATACCTCACTTGTGTGGGAAGGCCTAGCGCCCGCGACAGGAAATGCCATCCCATTTTTTGACAGAAAACAGAGCTGTATTTTGCAAAGTGCCTACCTGTAGATTTTGGCCTCTAGCTCAGCCGGCACCTAGGGAAACCTACCAAACCTGTGCATTTCTGAAAACTAGAGACCTAGGGGAATCCAAGATGGGGTGACTTGTGGGGCTCTGACCAGATTCTCTTACGCAGAATCCTTTGCAAACGTCAAAGTTTGGCTAAAAAAACACATGTTCCTCACATTTCTGTGGCAGAAAGTTCTGGAATCTGAGAGGAGGCACAAATTTCCTTCCACCCAGCGTTCCTCCAAGTCTCCCGATAAAAATTATACCTCACTTGTGTGGGTAGGCCTAGCGCCTGCGACAGGAAATGCCCCAAAACGCAACGTGGACACATCCCATTTTTTGACAGAAAACAGAGCTGTATTTTGCAAAGTGCCTACCTGTAGATTTTGGCCTCTAGCTCAGCCGGCACCTAGGGAAAGCTACCAAACCTGTGCATTTCTGAAAACTAGAGACCTAGGGGAATCTAAGATGGGGTGACTTGTGGGGCTCTGGCCAGGTTCTGTTACCCAGAATCCTTTGCAAACCTCAAAATTTGGCTAAAAAAACACATGTTCCTCACATTTCTGTGGCAGAAAGTTCTGGAATCTAAGAGGAGGCACAAATTTCCTTCCACCCAGCGTTCCCCCAAGTCTCCCGATAAAAATAATACCTCACTTGTGTGGGTAGGCCTAGCGCCCACAAAAGGAAATGGCCCAAAACACAACGTGGACACATCACATTTTTTCATAGAAAACAGTGCCTACCTGTGGATTTTGGCCTGTAGCTCAGCCGGCACCTGGGGAAATCTAGAAAACCAGCGCATTTTTGAAAACTGGAAACCTAGGGGAATCTATGATGCGGTGACTTGTGGGGCTCTGACCAGATTCTGTTACCCAGAATCCTTTGCAAACCTCAAAATTTGGCTAATAAAACACATGTTTTTCACATTTCTGTGGAAGAAAGTTCTGGAATCTGAGAGGAGGCACAAATTTCCTTCCACCCAGCGTTCCCCCAAGTCTCACGATGAAAACGATACCTCACTTGTGTGGGTAGGCCTAGCGCCCGTGACAGGAAATCCCCCAAAGCACAACGTGGACACATCACATTTTTTGACAGAAAACAGAGCTGTATTTTGCAAAGTGCCTACCTGTAGATTTTGGCCTCTAGCTCAGCCGGCACCTAGGGAAACCTACCAAACCTTTGCATTTCTGAAAACTAGAGACCTAGGGGAATCCAAGATGGGGTGACTTGTGGGGCTCTGACCAGATTCTGTTACGCAGAATCCTTTGCAAACCTCAAAGTTTGGCTAAAAAAACACATGTTCCTCACATTTCTGTGGCAGAAAGTTCTGGAATCTGAGAGGAGGCACAAATTTCCTTTCACCCAGCATTCCCCCAAGTCTCCCGATAACAATTATACCTCACTTGTGTGGGTAGGCCTAGCGCCCGCGACAGGAAATGCCCCAAAGCACAACGTGGACACATCCCATTTTTTGACAGAAAACAGAGCTGTATTTCGCAAAGTGCCTACCTGTAGATTTTGGCCTCTAGCTCAGCCGGCACCTAGGGAAACCTACCAAACCTGTGCATTTCTGAAAACTAGAGACCTAGGGGAATCCAAGATGGGGTGACTTGTGGGGCTCTGACCAGATTCTCTTACGCAGAATCCTTTGCAAACGTCAAAGTTTGGCTAAAAAAACACATGTTCCTCACATTTCTGTGGCAGAAAGTTCTGGAATCTGAGAGGAGGCACAAATTTCCTTCCACCCAGCGTTCCCCCAAGTCTCCCGATAAAAATTATACCTCACTTGTGTGGGTAGGCCTAGCGCCTGCGACAGGAAATGCCCCAAAACGCAACGTGGACACATCCCATTTTTTGACAGAAAACAGAGCTGTATTTTGCAAAGTGCCTACCTGTAGATTTTGGCCTCTAGCTCAGCCGGCACCTAGGGAAACCTACCAAACCTGTGCATTTCTGAAAACTAGAGACCTATGGGAATCCAAGATGGGGTGACTTGTGGGGCTCTGGCCAGGTTCTGTTACCCAGAATCCTTTGCAAACCTCAAAATTTGGCTAAAAAAACACATGTTCCTCACATTTCTGTGGCAGAAAGTTCTGGAATCTAAGAGGAGGCACAAATTTCCTTCCACCCAGCGTTCCCCCAAGTCTCCCGATAAAAATAATACCTCACTTGTGTGGGTAGGCCTAGCGCCCACAAAAGGAAATGGCCCAAAACACAACATGGACACATCACATTTTTTCATAGAAAACAGTGCCTACCTGTGGATTATGGCCTGTAGCTCAGCCGGCACCTGGGGAAATCTAGAAAATCAGCGCATTTTTGAAAACTGGAAACCTAGGGGAATCCAAGATGCGGTGACTTGTGGGGCTCTGACCAGATTCTGTTACCCAGAATCCTTTGCAAACCTCAAAATTTGGCTAAAAAAACACATGTTCATCACATTTCTGTGGAAGAAAGTTCTGGAATCTGAGAGGAGGCACAAATTTCCTTCCACCCAGCGTTCCCCCAAGTCTCACGATAAAAATGATACCTCACTTGTGTGGGTAGGCCTAGCGCCCGTGACAGGAAATCCCCCAAAGCACAACGTGGACACATCCCATTTTTTGACAGAAAACAGAGCTGTATTTTGCAAAGTGCCTACCTGTAGATTTTGGCCTCTAGCTCAGCCGGCACCTAGGGAAACCTACCAAACCTGTGCATTTCTGAAAACTAGAGACCTAGGGGAATCCAAGATGGGGTGACTTGTGGGGCTCTGACCAGATTCTGTTACCCATAAACCTTTGCAAACCTCAAAATTTGGCTAAAAAAACACAAGTTCCTCACATTTCTGTGGCAGAAAGTTCTGGAATCTGAGAGGAGGCGCAAATTTCCTTCCACCCAGCGTTCCCCCAACTCTCCCAATAAAAATGATACCTCACTTGTGTGGGTAGGCCTAGCGCCCGCGACAGGAAATGCCCCAAAGCACAACGTGGACACATCCCATTTTTTGACAGAAAACAGAGCTGTATTTTGCAAAGTGCCTACCTGTAGATTTTGGCCTCTAGCTCAGCCGGCACTTAGGGAAACCTACCAAACCTGTGCATTTCTGAAAACTAGAGACCTAGGGGAATCCAAGATAGGGTGACTTGTGGGGCTCTGACCAGATTCTGTTACGCAGAATCCTTTGCAAACCTCAAAATGTGGCTAAAAAAACACATGTTCCTCACATTTCTGTGGCAGAAAGTTCTGGAATCTGAGAGGAGGCACAAATTTCCTTCCACCCAGCGTTCCCCCAAGTCTCCCGATAAAAATTATACCTCACTTGTGTGGGTAGGCCTAGCGCCCGCGACAGGAAATTCCCCAAAGCACAACGTGGACACATCCCATTTTTTGACAGAAAACAGAGCTGTATTTTGCAAAGTGCCTACATGTAGATTTTGGCCTCTAGCTCAGCCGGTACCTAGGGAAACCTACCAAACCTGTGCATTTCTGAAAACTAGAGACCTAGGGGAATCCAAGATGGGGTGACTTGTGGGGCTCTGACCAGATTCTGTTACGCAGAATCCTTTGCAAACCTCAAAGTTTGGCTAAAAAAACACATGTTCCTCACATTTCTGTGGCAGAAAGTTCTGGAATCTGAGAGGAGGCACAAATTTCCTTCCACCCAGCGTTCCCCCAAGTCTCCCGATAAAAATTATACCTCACTTGTGTGGGTAGGCCTAGCGCCTGCGACAGGAAATGCCCCAAAACGCAACGTGGACACATCCCATTTTTTGACAGAAAACAGAGCTGTATTTTGCAAAGTGCCTACTTGTAGATTTTGGCCTCTAGCTCAACCGGCACCTAGGGAAACCTACCAAACCTGTGCATTTCTGAAAACTAGAGACCTAGGGGAATCCAAGATGGGGTGACTTGTGGGGCTCTGGTCAGGTTCTGTTACCCAGAATCCTTTGCAAAACTCAAAATTTGGCTAAACAAATACATGTTCCTCACATTTCTGTGGCAGAAAGTTCTGGAATCTGAGAGGAGGCACAAATTTCCTTCCACCCAGCGTTCCCCCAACTCTCCCGATAAAAATGATACCTCACTTGTGTGGGTAGGCCTAGCGCCCGCGACAGGAAATGCCCCAAAGCACAACGTGGACACATCCCATTTTTTGACAGAAAACAGAGCTGTATTTTGCAAAGTGCCTAGCTGTAGATTTTGGCCTCCAGCTCAGCCGGCACTTAGGGAAACCTACCAAACCTGTGCATTTCTGGAAACTAGAGACCTAGGGGAATCCAAGATGGGGTGACTTGTGGGGCTCTGACCAGATTCTGTTACTCAGAATCCTTTGCAAACCTCAAAATGTGGCTAAAAAAACACATGATCCTCACATTTCTGTGGCAGAAATTTCTGGAATCTGAGAGGAGGCACAAATTTCCTTTCACCCAGCGTTCCCCCAAGTCTCCCGATAAAAATGATACCTCACTTGTGTGGGTAGGCCTAGCGCCCGCGACAGGAAATGCCCCAAAGCACAACGTGGACACATCCCATTTTTTGACAGAAAACAGAGCTGTATTTTGCAAAGTGCCTACCTGTAGATTTTGGCCTCTAGCTCAGCCGGCACCTAGGGAAACCTACCAAACCCGTGCATTTCTGAAAACTAGAGACCTAGGGGAATCCAAGATGGGGTGACTTGTGGGGCTCTGACCATATTCTGTTACGCAGAATCCTTTGCAAACCTCAAAGTTTGGCTAAAAAAACACATGTTCCTCACATTTCTGTGGCAGAAAGTTCTGGAATCTGAGAGGAGGCACAAATTTCCTTCCACCCAGCGTTCCCCCAAGTCTCCCGATAAAAATTATACCTCACTTGTGTGGGTAGGCCTAGCGCCTGCGACAGGAAATGCCCCAAAACGCAACGTGGACACATCCCATTTTTTGATAGAAAACAGAGCTGTATTTTGCAAAGTGCCTACCTGTCGATTTTGGCCTCTAGCTCAGCCGGCACCTAGGGAAACCTACCAAACCTGTGCATTTCTGATAACTAGAGACCTAGGGGAATCCAAGATGGGGTGACTTGTGGGGCTCTGGCCAGGTTCTGTTACCCAGAATCCTTTGCAAACCTCAAAATTTGGCTAAACAAACACATGATCCTCACATTTCTGTGGCAGAAAGTTCTGGAATCTAAGAGGAGGCACAAATTTCCTTCCACCCAGCGTTCCCCCAAGTCTCCCGATAAAAATTATACCTCACTTGTGTGGGTAGGCCTAGCGCCTGCGACAGGAAATGCCCCAAAACGCAACGTGGACACATCCCATTTTTTGACAGAAAACAGAGCTGTATTTTGCAAAGTGCCTACCTGTAGATTTTGGCCTCTAGCTCAACCGGCACCTAGGGAAACCTACCAAACCTGTGCATTTCTGAAAACTAGAGACCTAGGGGAATCCAAGATGGGGTGACTTGTGGGGCTCTGGTCAGGTTCTGTTACCCAGAATCCTTTGCAAAACTCAAAATTTGGCTAAAAAAATACATGTTCCTCACATTTCTGTGGCAGAAAGTTCTGGAATCTGAGAGGAGGCGCAAATTTCCTTCCACCCAGCTTTCCCCCAACTCTCCCGATAAAAATGATACCTCACTTATGTGGGTAGGCCTAGCGCCCGCGACAGGAAATGCCCCAAAGCACAACGTGGACACATCCCATTTTTTGACAGAAAACAGAGCTGTATTTTGCAAAGTGCCTAGCTGTAGATTTTGGCCTCCAGCTCAGCCGGCACTTAGGGAAACCTACCAAACCTGTGCATTTCTGGAAACTAGAGACCTAGGGGAATCCAAGATGGGGTGACTTGTGGGGCTCTGACCAGATTCTGTTACTCAGAATCCTTTGCAAACCTCAAAATGTGGCAAAAAAAACACATGATCCTCACATTTCTGTGGCAGAAATTTCTGGAATCTGAGAGGAGGCACAAATTTCCTTTCACCCAGCGTTCCCCCAAGTCTCCTGATAAAAATTATACCTCACTTGTGTGGGTAGGCCTAGCGCCCGCGACAGGAAATGCCCCAAAGCACAACGTGGACACATCCCATTTTTTGACAGAAAACAGAGCTGTATTTTGCAAAGTGCCTACCTGTAGATTTTGGCCTCTAGCTCAGCCGGCACCTAGGGAAACCTACCAAACCTGTGCATTTCTGAAAACTAGAGACCTAGGGGAATCCAAGATGGGGTGACTTGTGGGGCTCTGACCATATTCTGTTACGCAGAATCCTTTGCAAACCTCAAAGTTTGGCTAAAAAAACACATGTTCCTCACATTTCTGTGGCAGAAAGTTCTGGAATCTGAGAGGAGGCACAAATTTCCTTCCACCCAGCGTTCCCCCAAGTCTCCCGATAAAAATTATACCTCACTTGTGTGGGTAGGCCTAGCGCCCGCGACAGGAAATTCCCCAAAGCACAACGTGGACACATCCCATTTTTTGACAGAAAACAGAGCTGTATTTTGCAAAGTGCCTACATGTAGATTTTGGCCTCTAGCTCAGCCGGTACCTAGGGAAACCTACCAAACCTGTGCATTTCTGAAAACTAGAGACCTAGGGGAATCCAAGATGGGGTGACTTGTGGGGCTCTGACCAGATTCTGTTACGCAGAATCCTTTGCAAACCTCAAAGTTTGGCTAAAAAAACACATGTTCCTCACATTTCTGTGGCAGAAAGTTCTGGAATCTAAGAGGAGGCACAAATTTCCTTCCACCCAGCGTTCCCCCAAGTCTCCCGATAAAAATAATACCTCACTTGTGTGGGTAGGCCTAGCGCCCACAAAAGGAAATGGCCCAAAACACAACATGGACACATCACATTTTTTCATAGAAAACAGTGCCTACCTGTGGATTATGGCCTGTAGCTCAGCCGGCACCTGGGGAAATCTAGAAAATCAGCGCATTTTTGAAAACTGGAAACCTAGGGGAATCCAAGATGCGGTGACTTGTGGGGCTCTGACCAGATTCTGTTACCCAGAATCCTTTGCAAACCTCAAAATTTGGCTAAAAAAACACATGTTCATCACATTTCTGTGGAAGAAAGTTCTGGAATCTGAGAGGAGGCACAAATTTCCTTCCACCCAGCGTTCCCCCAAGTCTCACGATAAAAATGATACCTCACTTGTGTGGGTAGGCCTAGCGCCCGTGACAGGAAATCCCCCAAAGCACAACGTGGACACATCCCATTTTTTGACAGAAAACAGAGCTGTATTTTGCAAAGTGCCTACCTGTAGATTTTGGCCTCTAGCTCAGCCGGCACCTAGGGAAACCTACCAAACCTGTGCATTTCTGAAAACTAGAGACCTAGGGGAATCCAAGATGGGGTGACTTGTGGGGCTCTGACCAGATTCTGTTACCCATAAACCTTTGCAAACCTCAAAATTTGGCTAAAAAAACACAAGTTCCTCACATTTCTGTGGCAGAAAGTTCTGGAATCTGAGAGGAGGCGCAAATTTCCTTCCACCCAGCGTTCCCCCAACTCTCCCAATAAAAATGATACCTCACTTGTGTGGGTAGGCCTAGCGCCCGCGACAGGAAATGCCCCAAAGCACAACGTGGACACATCCCATTTTTTGACAGAAAACAGAGCTGTATTTTGCAAAGTGCCTACCTGTAGATTTTGGCCTCTAGCTCAGCCGGCACTTAGGGAAACCTACCAAACCTGTGCATTTCTGAAAACTAGAGACCTAGGGGAATCCAAGATAGGGTGACTTGTGGGGCTCTGACCAGATTCTGTTACGCAGAATCCTTTGCAAACCTCAAAATGTGGCTAAAAAAACACATGTTCCTCACATTTCTGTGGCAGAAAGTTCTGGAATCTGAGAGGAGGCACAAATTTCCTTCCACCCAGCGTTCCCCCAAGTCTCCCGATAAAAATTATACCTCACTTGTGTGGGTAGGCCTAGCGCCCGCGACAGGAAATTCCCCAAAGCACAACGTGGACACATCCCATTTTTTGACAGAAAACAGAGCTGTATTTTGCAAAGTGCCTACATGTAGATTTTGGCCTCTAGCTCAGCCGGTACCTAGGGAAACCTACCAAACCTGTGCATTTCTGAAAACTAGAGACCTAGGGGAATCCAAGATGGGGTGACTTGTGGGGCTCTGACCAGATTCTGTTACGCAGAATCCTTTGCAAACCTCAAAGTTTGGCTAAAAAAACACATGTTCCTCACATTTCTGTGGCAGAAAGTTCTGGAATCTGAGAGGAGGCACAAATTTCCTTCCACCCAGCGTTCCCCCAAGTCTCCCGATAAAAATTATACCTCACTTGTGTGGGTAGGCCTAGCGCCTGCGACAGGAAATGCCCCAAAACGCAACGTGGACACATCCCATTTTTTGACAGAAAACAGAGCTGTATTTTGCAAAGTGCCTACTTGTAGATTTTGGCCTCTAGCTCAACCGGCACCTAGGGAAACCTACCAAACCTGTGCATTTCTGAAAACTAGAGACCTAGGGGAATCCAAGATGGGGTGACTTGTGGGGCTCTGGTCAGGTTCTGTTACCCAGAATCCTTTGCAAAACTCAAAATTTGGCTAAACAAATACATGTTCCTCACATTTCTGTGGCAGAAAGTTCTGGAATCTGAGAGGAGGCACAAATTTCCTTCCACCCAGCGTTCCCCCAACTCTCCCGATAAAAATGATACCTCACTTGTGTGGGTAGGCCTAGCGCCCGCGACAGGAAATGCCCCAAAGCACAACGTGGACACATCCCATTTTTTGACAGAAAACAGAGCTGTATTTTGCAAAGTGCCTAGCTGTAGATTTTGGCCTCCAGCTCAGCCGGCACTTAGGGAAACCTACCAAACCTGTGCATTTCTGGAAACTAGAGACCTAGGGGAATCCAAGATGGGGTGACTTGTGGGGCTCTGACCAGATTCTGTTACTCAGAATCCTTTGCAAACCTCAAAATGTGGCTAAAAAAACACATGATCCTCACATTTCTGTGGCAGAAATTTCTGGAATCTGAGAGGAGGCACAAATTTCCTTTCACCCAGCGTTCCCCCAAGTCTCCCGATAAAAATGATACCTCACTTGTGTGGGTAGGCCTAGCGCCCGCGACAGGAAATGCCCCAAAGCACAACGTGGACACATCCCATTTTTTGACAGAAAACAGAGCTGTATTTTGCAAAGTGCCTACCTGTAGATTTTGGCCTCTAGCTCAGCCGGCACCTAGGGAAACCTACCAAACCCGTGCATTTCTGAAAACTAGAGACCTAGGGGAATCCAAGATGGGGTGACTTGTGGGGCTCTGACCATATTCTGTTACGCAGAATCCTTTGCAAACCTCAAAGTTTGGCTAAAAAAACACATGTTCCTCACATTTCTGTGGCAGAAAGTTCTGGAATCTGAGAGGAGGCACAAATTTCCTTCCACCCAGCGTTCCCCCAAGTCTCCCGATAAAAATTATACCTCACTTGTGTGGGTAGGCCTAGCGCCTGCGACAGGAAATGCCCCAAAACGCAACGTGGACACATCCCATTTTTTGACAGAAAACAGAGCTGTATTTTGCAAAGTGCCTACCTGTCGATTTTGGCCTCTAGCTCAGCCGGCACCTAGGGAAACCTACCAAACCTGTGCATTTCTGATAACTAGAGACCTAGGGGAATCCAAGATGGGGTGACTTGTGGGGCTCTGGCCAGGTTCTGTTACCCAGAATCCTTTGCAAACCTCAAAATTTGGCTAAACAAACACATGATCCTCACATTTCTGTGGCAGAAAGTTCTGGAATCTAAGAGGAGGCACAAATTTCCTTCCACCCAGCGTTCCCCCAAGTCTCCCGATAAAAATTATACCTCACTTGTGTGGGTAGGCCTAGCGCCTGCGACAGGAAATGCCCCAAAACGCAACGTGGACACATCCCATTTTTTGACAGAAAACAGAGCTGTATTTTGCAAAGTGCCTACCTGTAGATTTTGGCCTCTAGCTCAACCGGCACCTAGGGAAACCTACCAAACCTGTGCATTTCTGAAAACTAGAGACCTAGGGGAATCCAAGATGGGGTGACTTGTGGGGCTCTGGTCAGGTTCTGTTACCCAGAATCCTTTGCAAAACTCAAAATTTGGCTAAAAAAATACATGTTCCTCACATTTCTGTGGCAGAAAGTTCTGGAATCTGAGAGGAGGCGCAAATTTCCTTCCACCCAGCTTTCCCCCAACTCTCCCGATAAAAATGATACCTCACTTATGTGGGTAGGCCTAGCGCCCGCGACAGGAAATGCCCCAAAGCACAACGTGGACACATCCCATTTTTTGACAGAAAACAGAGCTGTATTTTGCAAAGTGCCTAGCTGTAGATTTTGGCCTCCAGCTCAGCCGGCACTTAGGGAAACCTACCAAACCTGTGCATTTCTGGAAACTAGAGACCTAGGGGAATCCAAGATGGGGTGACTTGTGGGGCTCTGACCAGATTCTGTTACTCAGAATCCTTTGCAAACCTCAAAATGTGGCAAAAAAAACACATGATCCTCACATTTCTGTGGCAGAAATTTCTGGAATCTGAGAGGAGGCACAAATTTCCTTTCACCCAGCGTTCCCCCAAGTCTCCTGATAAAAATTATACCTCACTTGTGTGGGTAGGCCTAGCGCCCGCGACAGGAAATGCCCCAAAGCACAACGTGGACACATCCCATTTTTTGACAGAAAACAGAGCTGTATTTTGCAAAGTGCCTACCTGTAGATTTTGGCCTCTAGCTCAGCCGGCACCTAGGGAAACCTACCAAACCTGTGCATTTCTGAAAACTAGAGACCTAGGGGAATCCAAGATGGGGTGACTTGTGGGGCTCTGACCATATTCTGTTACGCAGAATCCTTTGCAAACCTCAAAGTTTGGCTAAAAAAACACATGTTCCTCACATTTCTGTGGCAGAAAGTTCTGGAATCTGAGAGGAGGCACAAATTTCCTTCCACCCAGCGTTCCCCCAAGTCTCCCGATAAAAATTATACCTCACTTGTGTGGGTAGGCCTAGCGCCCGCGACAGGAAATTCCCCAAAGCACAACGTGGACACATCCCATTTTTTGACAGAAAACAGAGCTGTATTTTGCAAAGTGCCTACATGTAGATTTTGGCCTCTAGCTCAGCCGGTACCTAGGGAAACCTACCAAACCTGTGCATTTCTGAAAACTAGAGACCTAGGGGAATCCAAGATGGGGTGACTTGTGGGGCTCTGACCAGATTCTGTTACCCAGAATCCTTTGCAAACCTCAAAGTTTGGCTAAAAAAACACATGTTCCTCACATTTCTGTGGCAGAAAGTTCTGGAATCTGAGAGGAGGCACAAATTTCCTTCCACCCAGCGTTCCCCCAAGTCTCCCGATAAAAATTATACCTCACTTGTGTGGGTAGGCCTAGCGCCTGCGACAGGAAATGCCCCAAAACGCAACGTGGACACATCCCATTTTTTGACAGAAAACAGAGCTGTATTTTGCAAAGTGCCTACTTGTAGATTTTGGCCTCTAGCTCAACCGGCACCTAGGGAAACCTACCAAACCTGTGCATTTCTGAAAACTAGAGACCTAGGGGAATCCAAGATGGGGTGACTTGTGGGGCTCTGGTCAGGTTCTGTTACCCAGAATCCTTTGCAAAACTCAAAATTTGGCTAAACAAATACATGTTCCTCACATTTCTGTGGCAGAAAGTTCTGGAATCTGAGAGGAGGCACAAATTTCCTTCCACACAGCGTTCCCCCAACTCTCCCGATAAAAATGATACCTCACTTGTGTGGGTAGGCCTAGCGCCCGCGACAGGAAATGCCCCAAAGCACAACGTGGACACATCCCATTTTTTGACAGAAAACAGAGCTGTATTTTGCAAAGTGCCTAGCTGTAGATTTTGGCCTCCAGCTCAGCCGGCACTTAGGGAAACCTACCAAACCTGTGCATTTCTGGAAACTAGAGACCTAGGGGAATCCAAGATGGGGTGACTTGTGGGGCTCTGACCATATTCTGTTACGCAGAATCCTTTGCAAACCTCAAAGTTTGGCTAAAAAAACACATGTTCCTCACATTTCTGTGGCAGAAAGTTCTGGAATCTGAGAGGAGGCACAAATTTCCTTCCACCCAGCGTTCCCCCAAGTCTCCCGATAAAAATTATACCTCACTTGTGTGGGTAGGCCTAGCGCCCGCGACAGGAAATTCCCCAAAGCACAACGTGGACACATCCCATTTTTTGACAGAAAACAGAGCTGTATTTTGCAAAGTGCCTACATGTAGATTTTGGCCTCTAGCTCAGCCGGTACCTAGGGAAACCTACCAAACCTGTGCATTTCTGAAAACTAGAGACCTAGGGGAATCCAAGATGGGGTGACTTGTGGGGCTCTGACCAGATTCTGTTACGCAGAATCCTTTGCAAACCTCAAAGTTTGGCTAAAAAAACACATGTTCCTCACATTTCTGTGGCAGAAAGTTCTGGAATCTGAGAGGAGGCACAAATTTCCTTCCACCCAGCGTTCCCCCAAGTCTCCCGATAAAAATTATACCTCACTTGTGTGGGTAGGCCTAGCGCCTGCGACAGGAAATGCCCCAAAACGCAACGTGGACACATCCCATTTTTTGACAGAAAACAGAGCTGTATTTTGCAAAGTGCCTACTTGTAGATTTTGGCCTCTAGCTCAACCGGCACCTAGGGAAACCTACCAAACCTGTGCATTTCTGAAAACTAGAGACCTAGGGGAATCCAAGATGGGGTGACTTGTGGGGCTCTGGTCAGGTTCTGTTACCCAGAATCCTTTGCAAAACTCAAAATTTGGCTAAACAAATACATGTTCCTCACATTTCTGTGGCAGAAAGTTCTGGAATCTGAGAGGAGGCACAAATTTCCTTCCACCCAGCGTTCCCCCAACTCTCCCGATAAAAATGATACCTCACTTGTGTGGGTAGGCCTAGCGCCCGCGACAGGAAATGCCCCAAAGCACAACGTGGACACATCCCATTTTTTGACAGAAAACAGAGCTGTATTTTGCAAAGTGCCTAGCTGTAGATTTTGGCCTCCAGCTCAGCCGGCACTTAGGGAAACCTACCAAACCTGTGCATTTCTGGAAACTAGAGACCTAGGGGAATCCAAGATGGGGTGACTTGTGGGGCTCTGACCAGATTCTGTTACTCAGAATCCTTTGCAAACCTCAAAATGTGGCTAAAAAAACACATGATCCTCACATTTCTGTGGCAGAAATTTCTGGAATCTGAGAGGAGGCACAAATTTCCTTTCACCCAGCGTTCCCCCAAGTCTCCCGATAAAAATTATACCTCACTTGTATGGGTAGGCCTAGCGCCCGCGACAGGAAATGCCCCAAAGCACAACGTGGACACATCCCATTTTTTGACAGAAAACAGAGCTGTATTTTGCAAAGTGCCTACCTGTAGATTTTGGCCTCTAGCTCAGCCGGCACCTAGGGAAACCTACCAAACCCGTGCATTTCTGAAAACTAGAGACCTAGGGGAATCCAAGATGGGGTGACTTGTGGGGCTCTGACCATATTCTGTTACGCAGAATCCTTTGCAAACCTCAAAGTTTGGCTAAAAAAACACATGTTCCTCACATTTCTGTGGCAGAAAGTTCTGGAATCTGAGAGGAGGCACAAATTTCCTTCCACCCAGCGTTCCCCCAAGTCTCCCGATAAAAATTATACCTCACTTGTGTGGGTAGGCCTAGCGCCTGCGACAGGAAATGCCCCAAAACGCAACGTGGACACATCCCATTTTTTGACAGAAAACAGAGCTGTATTTTGCAAAGTGCCTACCTGTAGATTTTGGCCTCTAGCTCAGCCGGCACCTAGGGAAACCTACCAAACCTGTGCATTTCTGATAACTAGAGACCTAGGGGAATCCAAGATGGGGTGACTTGTGGGGCTCTGGCCAGGTTCTGTTACCCAGAATCCTTTGCAAACCTCAAAATTTGGCTAAACAAACACATGATCCTCACATTTCTGTGGCAGAAAGTTCTGGAATCTAAGAGGAGGCACAAATTTCCTTCCACCCAGCGTTCCCCCAAGTCTCCCGATAAAAATTATACCTCACTTGTGTGGGTAGGCCTAGCGCCTGCGACAGGAAATGCCCCAAAACGCAACGTGGACACATCCCATTTTTTGACAGAAAACAGAGCTGTATTTTGCAAAGTGCCTACCTGTAGATTTTGGCCTCTAGCTCAACCGGCACCTAGGGAAACCTACCAAACCTGTGCATTTCTGAAAACTAGAGACCTAGGGGAATCCAAGATGGGGTGACTTGTGGGGCTCTGGTCAGGTTCTGTTACCCAGAATCCTTTGCAAAACTCAAAATTTGGCTAAAAAAATACATGTTCCTCACATTTCTGTGGCAGAAAGTTCTGGAATCTGAGAGGAGGCGCAAATTTCCTTCCACCCAGCTTTCCCCCAACTCTCCCGATAAAAATGATACCTCACTTATGTGGGTAGGCCTAGCGCCCGCGACAGGAAATGCCCCAAAGCACAACGTGGACACATCCCATTTTTTGACAGAAAACAGAGCTGTATTTTGCAAAGTGCCTAGCTGTAGATTTTGGCCTCCAGCTCAGCCGGCACTTAGGGAAACCTACCAAACCTGTGCATTTCTGGAAACTAGAGACCTAGGGGAATCCAAGATGGGGTGACTTGTGGGGCTCTGACCAGATTCTGTTACTCAGAATCCTTTGCAAACCTCAAAATGTGGCTAAAAAAACACATGATCCTCACATTTCTGTGGCAGAAATTTCTGGAATCTGAGAGGAGGCACAAATTTCCTTTCACCCAGCGTTCCCCCAAGTCTCCTGATAAAAATTATACCTCACTTGTGTGGGTAGGCCTAGCGCCCGCGACAGGAAATGCCCCAAAGCACAACGTGGACACATCCCATTTTTTGACAGAAAACAGAGCTGTATTTTGCAAAGTGCCTACCTGTAGATTTTGGCCTCTAGCTCAGCCGGCACCTAGGGAAACCTACCAAACCTGTGCATTTCTGAAAACTAGAGACCTAGGGGAATCCAAGATGGGGTGACTTGTGGGGCTCTGACCATATTCTGTTACGCAGAATCCTTTGCAAACCTCAAAGTTTGGCTAAAAAAACACATGTTCCTCACATTTCTGTGGCAGAAAGTTCTGGAATCTGAGAGGAGGCACAAATTTCCTTCCACCCAGCGTTCCCCCAAGTCTCCCGATAAAAATTATACCTCACTTGTGTGGGTAGGCCTAGCGCCTGCGACAGGAAATGCCCCAAAACGCAACGTGGACACATCCCATTTTTTGACAGAAAACAGAGCTGTATTTTGCAAAGTGCCTACCTGTAGATTTTGGCCTCTAGCTCAGCCGGCACCTAGGGAAACCTACCAAACCTGTGCATTTCTGATAACTAGAGACCTAGGGGAATCCAAGATGGGGTGACTTGTGGGGCTCTGACCAGATTCTGTTACTCAGAATCCTTTGCAAACCTCAAAATGTGGCTAAAAAAACACATGTTCCTCACATTTCTGTGGCAGAAATTTCTGGAATCTGAGAGGAGGCACAAATTTCCTTTCACCCAGCGTTCCCCCAAGTCTCCTGATAAAAATTATACCTCACTTGTGTGGGTAGGCCTAGCGCCCGCGACAGGAAATGCCCCAAAGCACAACGTGGACACATCCCATTTTTTGACAGAAAACAGAGCTGTATTTTGCAAAGTGCCTACCTGTAGATTTTGGCCTCTAGCTCAGCCGGCACCTAGGGAAACCTACCAAACCTGTGCATTTCTGAAAACGAGAGACCTAGGGGAATCCAAGATGGGGTGACTTGTGGGGCTCTGACCAGATTCTGTTACGCAGAATCCTTTGCAAACCTCAAAGTTTGGCTAAAAAAACACATGTTCCTCACATTTCTGTGGCAGAAAGTTCTGGAATCTGAGAGGAGGCACAAATTTCCTTCCACCCAGCGTTCCCCCAAGTCTCCCGATAAAAATTATACCTCACTTGTGTGGGTAGGCCTAGCGCCTGCGACAGGAAATGCCCCAAAACGCAACGTGGACACATCCCATTTTTTGACAGAAAACAGAGCTGTATTTTGCAAAGTGCCTACTTGTAGATTTTGGCCTCTAGCTCAACCGGCACCTAGGGAAACCTACCAAACCTGTGCATTTCTGAAAACTAGAGACCTAGGGGAATCCAAGATGGGGTGACTTGTGGGGCTCTGGTCAGGTTCTGTTACCCAGAATCCTTTGCAAAACTCAAAATTTGGCTAAACAAATACATGTTCCTCACATTTCTGTGGCAGAAAGTTCTGGAATCTGAGAGGAGGCACAAATTTCCTTCCACCCAGCGTTCCCCCAACTCTCCCGATAAAAATGATACCTCACTTGTGTGGGTAGGCCTAGCGCCCGCGACAGGAAATGCCCCAAAGCACAACGTGGACACATCCCATTTTTTGACAGAAAACAGAGCTGTATTTTGCAAAGTGCCTAGCTGTAGATTTTGGCCTCCAGCTCAGCCGGCACTTAGGGAAACCTACCAAACCTGTGCATTTCTGGAAACTAGAGACCTAGGGGAATCCAAGATGGGGTGACTTGTGGGGCTCTGACCAGATTCTGTTACTCAGAATCCTTTGCAAACCTCAAAATGTGGCTAAAAAAACACATGATCCTCACATTTCTGTGGCAGAAATTTCTGGAATCTGAGAGGAGGCACAAATTTCCTTTCACCCAGCGTTCCCCCAAGTCTCCCGATAAAAATTATACCTCACTTGTATGGGTAGGCCTAGCGCCCGCGACAGGAAATGCCCCAAAGCACAACGTGGACACATCCCATTTTTTGACAGAAAACAGAGCTGTATTTTGCAAAGTGCCTACCTGTAGATTTTGGCCTCTAGCTCAGCCGGCACCTAGGGAAACCTACCAAACCCGTGCATTTCTGAAAACTAGAGACCTAGGGGAATCCAAGATGGGGTGACTTGTGGGGCTCTGACCATATTCTGTTACGCAGAATCCTTTGCAAACCTCAAAGTTTGGCTAAAAAAACACATGTTCCTCACATTTCTGTGGCAGAAAGTTCTGGAATCTGAGAGGAGGCACAAATTTCCTTCCACCCAGCGTTCCCCCAAGTCTCCCGATAAAAATTATACCTCACTTGTGTGGGTAGGCCTAGCGCCTGCGACAGGAAATGCCCCAAAACGCAACGTGGACACATCCCATTTTTTGACAGAAAACAGAGCTGTATTTTGCAAAGTGCCTACCTGTAGATTTTGGCCTCTAGCTCAGCCGGCACCTAGGGAAACCTACCAAACCTGTGCATTTCTGATAACTAGAGACCTAGGGGAATCCAAGATGGGGTGACTTGTGGGGCTCTGGCCAGGTTCTGTTACCCAGAATCCTTTGCAAACCTCAAAATTTGGCTAAACAAACACATGATCCTCACATTTCTGTGGCAGAAAGTTCTGGAATCTAAGAGGAGGCACAAATTTCCTTCCACCCAGCGTTCCCCCAAGTCTCCCGATAAAAATTATACCTCACTTGTGTGGGTAGGCCTAGCGCCTGCGACAGGAAATGCCCCAAAACGCAACGTGGACACATCCCATTTTTTGACAGAAAACAGAGCTGTATTTTGCAAAGTGCCTACCTGTAGATTTTGGCCTCTAGCTCAACCGGCACCTAGGGAAACCTACCAAACCTGTGCATTTCTGAAAACTAGAGACCTAGGGGAATCCAAGATGGGGTGACTTGTGGGGCTCTGGTCAGGTTCTGTTACCCAGAATCCTTTGCAAAACTCAAAATTTGGCTAAAAAAATACATGTTCCTCACATTTCTGTGGCAGAAAGTTCTGGAATCTGAGAGGAGGCGCAAATTTCCTTCCACCCAGCTTTCCCCCAACTCTCCCGATAAAAATGATACCTCACTTATGTGGGTAGGCCTAGCGCCCGCGACAGGAAATGCCCCAAAGCACAACGTGGACACATCCCATTTTTTGACAGAAAACAGAGCTGTATTTTGCAAAGTGCCTAGCTGTAGATTTTGGCCTCCAGCTCAGCCGGCACTTAGGGAAACCTACCAAACCTGTGCATTTCTGGAAACTAGAGACCTAGGGGAATCCAAGATGGGGTGACTTGTGGGGCTCTGACCAGATTCTGTTACTCAGAATCCTTTGCAAACCTCAAAATGTGGCTAAAAAAACACATGATCCTCACATTTCTGTGGCAGAAATTTCTGGAATCTGAGAGGAGGCACAAATTTCCTTTCACCCAGCGTTCCCCCAAGTCTCCTGATAAAAATTATACCTCACTTGTGTGGGTAGGCCTAGCGCCCGCGACAGGAAATGCCCCAAAGCACAACGTGGACACATCCCATTTTTTGACAGAAAACAGAGCTGTATTTTGCAAAGTGCCTACCTGTAGATTTTGGCCTCTAGCTCAGCCGGCACCTAGGGAAACCTACCAAACCTGTGCATTTCTGAAAACTAGAGACCTAGGGGAATCCAAGATGGGGTGACTTGTGGGGCTCTGACCATATTCTGTTACGCAGAATCCTTTGCAAACCTCAAAGTTTGGCTAAAAAAACACATGTTCCTCACATTTCTGTGGCAGAAAGTTCTGGAATCTGAGAGGAGGCACAAATTTCCTTCCACCCAGCGTTCCCCCAAGTCTCCCGATAAAAATTATACCTCACTTGTGTGGGTAGGCCTAGCGCCTGCGACAGGAAATGCCCCAAAACGCAACGTGGACACATCCCATTTTTTGACAGAAAACAGAGCTGTATTTTGCAAAGTGCCTACCTGTAGATTTTGGCCTCTAGCTCAGCCGGCACCTAGGGAAACCTACCAAACCTGTGCATTTCTGATAACTAGAGACCTAGGGGAATCCAAGATGGGGTGACTTGTGGGGCTCTGGCCAGGTTCTGTTACCCAGAATCCTTTGCAAACCTCAAAATTTGGCTAAACAAACACATGTTCCTCACATTTCTGTGGCAGAAAGTTCTGGAATCTAAGAGGAGGCACAAATTTCCTTCCACCCAGCGTTCCCCCAAGTCTCCCGATAAAAATGATACCTCACTTGTGTGGGTAGGCCTAGCGCCCACGAAAGGAAATGGCCCAAAACACAACGTGGACACATCACATTTTTTCATTGAAAACAGTGCCTACCTGTGGATTTTGGCCTGTAGCTCAGCCGGCACCTGGGGAAATCTAGAAAACCAGCGCATTTTTGAAAACTGGAAACCTAGGGGAATCCAAGATGCGGTGACTTGTGGGGCTCTGACCAGATTCTGTTACCCAGAATCCTTTGCAAACCTCAAAATTTGGCTAAAAAAACACATGTTCCTCACATTTCTGTGGAAGAAAGTTCTGGAATCTGAGAGGAGGCACAAATTTCCTTCCACCCAGCGTTCCCCCAAGTCTCACGATAAAAATGATACCTCACTTGTGTGGGTAGGCCTAGCGCCCGTGACAGGAAATGCCCCAAAGCACAACGTGGACACATCCAATTTTTTGACAGAAAACAGAGCTGTATTTTGCAAAGTACCTACCTGTAGATTTTGGCCTCTAGCTCAGCCGGCACCTAGGGAAACCTACCAAACCTGTGCATTTCTGAAAACTAGAGACCTAGGGGAATCCAAGATGGGGTGACTTGTGGGGCTCTGACCAGATTCTGTTACCCATAAACCTTTGCAAACCTCAAAATTTGGCTAAAAAAACACAAGTTCCTCACATTTCTGTGGCAGAAAGTTCTGGAATCTGAGAGGAGGCGCAAATTTCCTTCCACCCAGCGTTCCCCAACTCTCCCAATACAAATGATACCTCACTTGTGTGGGTAGGCCTAGCGCCCGCGACAGGAAATGCCCCAAAGCACAACGTGGACACATCCCATTTTTTGACAGAAAACAGAGCTGTATTTTGCAAAGTGCCTACCTGTAGATTTTGGCCTCTAGCTCAGCCGGCACTTAGGGACACCTACCAAACCTGTGCATTTCTGAAAACTAGAGACCTAGGGGAATCCAAGATGGGGTGACTTGTGGGGCTCTGACCAGATTCTGTTACTCAGAATCCTTTGCAAACCTCAAAATGTGGCTAAAAAAACACATGTTCCTCACATTTCTGTGGCAGAAAGTTCTGGAATCTGAGAGGAGGCACAAATTTCCTTCCACCCAGCGTTCCCCCAAGTCACCCCATAATTATGATACCTCACTTGTGTGGGTAGGCCTAGCGCCCGCGACAGGAAATGCCCCAAAGCACAACGTGGACACATCCCATTTTTTGACAGAAAACAGAGCTGTATTTTGCAAAGTGCCTACCTGTAGATTTTGGCCTCTAGCTCAGCCTGGCACCTAGGGAAACCTACCAAACCTGTGCATTTCTGAAAACTAGAGACCTAGGGGAATCCAAGATGGGGTGACTTGTGGGGCTCTGACCAGGTTCTGTTACCCAGAATCCTTTGCAAACCTCAAAATTTGGCTAAAAAAACACATGTTCCTCACATTTCTGTGGCAGAAAGTTCTGGAATCTGAGAGGAGGCACAAATTTCCTTCCACCCAGCGTTCCCCCAAGTCTCCCGATAAAATTGATACCTCCCTTGTGTGGGTAGGCCTAGCGCCCGCGACAGGAAATGCCCCAAAACGCAACGTGCACACATCACATTTTTTGAAAGAAAACAGAGTTGTTTTTTGCAAAGTGCCTACCTGTGGATTTTGGCCTCTAGCTCAGCCGGCACCTAGGTAAACCTACCAAACCTGTGCATTTTTAAAAACTAGAGACCTAGGGGAATCCAAGATGGGGTGACTTGTGGAGCTCTGACCAGGTTCTGTTACCCAGAATCCTTTGCAAACCTCAAAATTTGGCTAAAAAAACACATGTTCCTCACATTTCTGTGGCAGAAAGTTCTGGAATCTGAGAGGAGGCACAAATTTCCTTTCACCCAGCGTTCCCCCTAGTCTCCCGATAAAAATGATACCTCACTTGTGTGGGTAGGCCTAGCGCCCACGAAAGGAAGTGGCCCAAAACACAAAGTGGACACATCACATTTTTTCATATAAAACAGTGCCTACCTGTGGATTTTGGCCTGTAGCTCAGCCGGCACCTGGGGAAACCTAGCAAACCAGCGCATTTTTGAAAACTGGAAACCCAGGGGAATCCATGATGGGGTGACTTGTGGGGCTCTGACCAGGTTTTGTTACCCAGAATCCTTTGCAAACCTTAACATTTGGCTAAAAAAACACATGTTCCTCACATTTCTGTGGCAGAAAGTTCTGGAATCTGAGAGGAGCCACAAATTTCCTTCCACCCAGCGTTCCTCTAAGTCTCTCGATAAAAATGGTTCCTCACTTCTGTGGGTAGGCCTAGCGCCCACGAAAGGATATGGCCCAAAACACAACGTGGACACAACATATTTTTTCACAGAAAACAGAGGTGTTTTTTGCAAAGTGCCTACCTGTGGATTTTGGTCTCTAGCTCAGCCGGCCCCGGGGGGGCAGAAATGCCCTAAAATAAATTTGCCCCCCCATCCCACCCCAAACCCCCCCTGCCCGGGAGCGACCCTTGCCTACGGGGTCGCTCCCCCTGCGTGACATTGGCGCCAAAAAACAAATCCCCAGTGCCTAGTGGTTTCTGCCCCCAAGGGGGGGGCAGAAATGGCCTAAAATAAATTTCCCCCCCCCCAACCCCCACCTTGGGGGGAGGTGACCTCGTCCAAGGCACAGAAGGGGTTAAAGTAACAAAAACCCTCAAGTGGCTACAAATTCAAAAAAGTGTTGATGAATCTCTCGTTACTAATCTATCAAGGAATATATAATATCATACTAAAACGTATCCTCCACCCTGCATGCATAAGATACGGTCTACAATACCTATGATCCACAATCCAGTGTATAACTCCAGTAGTTCATATGTCCTCATAAAACAAGTGAGTATATTTCTTTCCTCTGTAAACGAAATACCGAGTTCATAAGTGACTAAGCACAAAGACAGTTAACATAGATGTTGCTGCAAGTCGCAAGTGGAAAAGAATATTATAAACCAAAATATCGATCCAAGTAGTTCCCTAGTCTGTCCGACCATCATTACCACAGCAAGAATAATAGCTGTGACATGCGAGTCAGAACACTGTAGGTTAAATAGGTACAAACATCATGAGACACGTGCAAACCAAAATGTTTTAAGATAAATTAGTGAAAACAATATTCGAAACCACATTGGCCAATCCATAACCAGTCATGCAGTATTGCTTGTTAATATTCTAACGCTCCAGTAAGAAGAAACAAAGTGAGCGTCCGTCGCAGCTGCAGCATGTACGTTATTTGCGGTGTGCGAGATGCAATACTTTAAAGTGAAGTAGTAAAAACAAACATAAGAAGCCAAATTATTGTCCCATTAATTCTCAATCATACAATCTCACCTGCTAGTATTCATCGCTCCAATTAGAAAAAAGCGAAGTGTCAGACCGCCATGGCTACAGCGAGTACGCTGGCTGTGGCGTGCGGGTCGGATAGCTCTAAATCCAAACGGTGAAAACAACATGAATGACGGACTGTCCGTGAAAAAATAGAAAATGGACAAAACATCCCAGGCATCCTGCAGTTGTAGTTCCAAAGCAGGAACCCTCAGAAAAGTAACCAATCGAAAGAGCCACCATAGTTAGAAGAGTAAATGTTAATAAATGGCCTTACTTCATACCTCAGTCATGAAAATATATAAACAGTGAATTACAAAATGACCTGTTTCCAACAAATCCGATTAAAGGAATTAATAAAATGATCACAACTCCTGGCCTTCAGTATTAAAAATAAAAATACTAAATTCAAACGGTGAAAACAACATACATGACGGACTGTCCGTAAAAAAAATAGAAAACGGACAAAACATCCCAGGCATCCTGCAGTCGTAGTTCCAAAGCAGGAACCCTCAGAAAAGTAGCCAATCGAAAAAGCCACCCTAGGTAGAAGAGTAAGTGTTAATAAATGGCCTTACTTCATACCCCAATCATGAAAATATATAAACAGTGATTTACAAAATGACCTGTTTCCAACAAATCCTATTAAAGGATTTAATGAAATGATCACAACTCCTGGCCTTCAGTATTAAAAATAAAAGTACTAGAAAAAATAAATACCCAATGCAAAGGAAGAGATGAGTATGGAAAAGGTAACGCATTGTGGTTACCACCTCAAGTGTGGTTGCAAAAAACAAGCCAAAAAGGTACATATCATAAAATGTATATATGGTCATACCACAACACTGATGTCCCCCATTATATCATGTTGGTTACTCATACGTCAATCCCCCAGGAAATATTCCAACTCCCTGTCTGTATTGAGACCCAATTCCACTGCTCTGAGCCTCATTATCCACAATGCTTCCTTTCTACGAAGCGTAAGTTCTCTGTTTCCACCTCTAGGGGCCATAGGGACGTGTTCAAAACCAAAAAAGCAAACCTCTTGTTGGTATCCTGAGAATCACAGGTTAAAATATGTGTCACAACAGGATATTTCTTGTCACCATTCTTGAGTGCCCTGACGTGTTCCTGAATCCTGATTTTGAGTGGGCGTATGGTACTCCCGATATAAATACGGGTACATTTACAACGTATCAAGTAGATAACAAAAGTAGTGTTACAATCAATTGTTGAGTTAATCTTGAAAGCTTTGCAACCATTTGCCTGAAACTCTTTAGTCCCATGACAGGCCCAGCGACACACACCACATTGAACACATTTGAAGAAACACATCCCTCATGTTTGTAACCAAGTATTGGAAGGTGTAACAATTGAAAAACTTGGACAAAGGATACTCCTCAGGGTCCTGCCTTTGCGGTAGGTTGTCACTACTCTATCTGATATGAAATTGCTTAATGTCTCATCATGGTATACAATATCCCAGTGCTTCTTCATAAATTTCCTCAAATTGAGAGATGAATTACTGTAATCCGTTATGAATCTAACTTTATTGGAATCATTATCCAATGTATCTTGACTCTTTGTTTTCAAAGTGTCACTCCTAGCAATCTGTTTAGCCCTAAGTTGTGCTTTTTTTTATCACAGAGTTGTCATAGCCCCCTGACTTAAATCTTTCACCCATTTCTTCAATACAATTTAAGAATTGATCATCAATTCTACAGATGCGTCGAGCTCTCAACATCTCCCTGTAAGGTATGGACTCAATCTGATGTTTAGGATGTGCACTAGCAGCATGTAGAGTGTAATTGCATGCCATGGCCTTACGAAACAATCTACTGTGTATTCTATCCTTATCTATGAACAGTTCCACATCAAGAAACTCAATGATCTTAGAACTAAATTGATAAGTGAATTTAACATTCATGGAATTAGAATTCAAAACATTGCAAAATTCAATCAAACTGTCTAAATCGCCTGTCCAAATCATGAGACAATCGTCAATGTATTGACCCCAATATAATTTATTTGTCTGCCATTGTCTCGATTGTGGACCCCAGACCCACTTGTCCTCAAACCACCCCATAAAGAGATTTGCATACGAGGGGGAGAATCTGGAGCCCATTGCCACCCCTTGTTTTTGCCGAAACCAATCCTTATTGAACAGGAAAAAATTATTGGTCAGTATCAAATTCATCATTTCTACCAACATGTTTGTATGCTCCCACAGGCTTGCTGATCTCCTGTTGAGAAAATATTGTATAGCTTTTTGTCCCAAGTCACGGTTAATACAAGTATACAGTGAGACCACATCTAAAGTTACCAATAACATATTGCTCTCCCATTCAATATCATTTAGAATACTAAGAATATGTGTTGTGTTCTTAATAAAAGATGGAAGATTATAAACGAATGGTTGTAAAAACAAGTCCACATATTCCGATAATTGCTCCGTTGGACCCATAATACCGGAAACAATAGGTCGGCCTGGTGGAAAGGGTACGTTTTTGTGTACTTTAGGTAATGTATAGAGACAAGGAAACCTTGGGTGATCCACCTTAAGATATAGGTATTCATCCTTACTAAGTAATTCTTGTTGTTACCAGGTGAGTAATCTATTATTGATCTTGTTAGTAAGACTGGTAATTGGATTACCTGTAACATGTTCGTAACATGAGACATCATTTTGATAAGATTTCATTGTCATAATCCACTTTATTTATAATGACAACATTTCCACCCTTATCTGCTTGTTTAATAATGATGTTTTTGTTTTGTTGAAGCGACCTGAGTGTAAGTAATTCATCAGAACTCAAATTATGATTTAAATTTCGAAACCTATTCCTTAAGAGATATCTATCAAAATCTCCACATACTAAATCATAGAACACATCTAAATTATTGTTTCCAAATATTTTTGGTGTCCCCCGTGACTTCCTCTTCAAACCACTAACAATACTAATGTTGGGCTCAATGTCTAAATCCAGTAAAACCTGTGAGAGAATGCTCGGATCCTCATTACGTTCTGCAATAGAGAGTAACACTGTTGCATCATGGATATCCTTGATGGGCAAGGCACTCAGCTGTAGACCCTCCGTGAGGATATCAGGAGTTGGTGAGCAAGTTGGATTCAAATGAAAATACTTCTTTAGCTTGAGTTTACGTATGTATTTAAATAGATCTATCTTAGATCTGCAAGGATCCCCAAAACTATTAGGACAAAAGTTAAGACCTTTCTCCAAAAGACTCTTAGCTCCCAGTGAGAGTTCTATATTGGATAGATCGATTACATTAATAGATGGTACCCTACTTTCCCCTATGTTCTCTTGTCCCGGGACCTTGTTTTTATTCCCCCTTGTTCTATCGTTTTTGCGGGCCGATCCTCTCCTCCCTCTTCTGGTCTTCCTGTATTTTGTGTTTGTCCGTTACAATTGTATTTGCCTTGTTTGATCCTTAAAAGTTCTTGTAAAAAAACATTATTCTTAGTTGTGGGACCTGTTTGGGCAGAAATTCCTGAGCCTCCCTCAGCATCACTATCACTAGTCACCAAAGTGCCAATAGAAGTGGAATCAGATACATCAGTAATATTTGAGCCCCTAAAATTTGGGTTTGTGTGAACCAAATTATCATATTTACTCGCAAAAGTGAAAACACTACCAGTCAAGTAGCCGTTTTCATCCCGCTTGAGTTTGCAACTTCCTATTAGAGATATTACAAGTTCATTGTAATGATATATTTGGTTTGAGTGCCTCATGTTAGTTTTATGATGTTCAATTGGAGTATTATGTGCGTAATGAACCATTGTGTACTCAATGTTTTGCAGCCTGCTAGGCCTTGTAAGGGTTCAGGGTTCCAGTGTATCCACCACTGTGTTGGCCCCAGTGTCTGTCACATGTAACCAATAAATCTGAACTTGCACTTTTTTCATTTCAGGACATTTCTACAAGGTCAGGATTGGAGTTTCCATCTGTGTAAATCAGCCTGCATGAGTTAAACAGCGAAAATCACACAAAGGCCTAATCAGTCAATCTCTCCCTTTCTAGGTTTTTGGTTGGCCCTCATGTAATAAAGACTAACACATAAAAGGCTCCCAATCAGCTGTTCTTTGAGGTGGGGTAGGTAATTCACAGTTGCATCTCCTTGAATTAAGTCTGACAACAGGAGCCGTCCCTCGGAACAGACCATGAGGCAAATAGGGCTAAAAACATGGGGGTTCTCTACCACTAAAATAACAGAAATTGCAAGGCAGTTCCACCTTTCGTATGTAATTCACCTTCCTAGGATAATCTCTTAGGTCTAGGTTGTTGCCCTAAACCCTGAGGAATGCCCAAGACCTTTGTTAGGCTGCAGTTTATATGGGCAGAGACATGTCAGCAGGTAATACATATAGGGGCTCAAAGTGGGCATAATACTCAGTATAACCCCGTGGATTACTCCTTGATGAAGTGATTTTAACCACATCAAGAATACCACCCTAATTAAACAGCACACTGTCCGTTGTTTACCCTTAGATAGTTTAACTTACATCTGGACCTGAGTTCCTTATCCAGTTTCTATGGACTCCCTCAGGATAACCTCACATGAGGTCGAGTCCGCCCTAGTAGTATTATCTTGCCAGGGTGGGATGAGGTGGCCGATGATGAAGCATGTCACATTACGTCAGTGAGCCCACTTCATTAAAATCTTTGTGATCTCCAGGAATTATGGAATTGGAAGGGTTACACCTGTAATGATTCTGTGAAACACAAAGCTTCAGGCTAAAGACAGTAGGAGTGCCACACACTTTATGTGTTAGTGATATGAATCAAGGCTTGCATGGCATTCTGTCATGCCTCATCTTGCCTTTCCACCTTGTGTGTAAGAAAACCTCATGTAATAAAGACATATGAAATGCACAAACAATATTTAATTCACATATCCTCTGTATCATTCACAGGTCCAACCCCCCAGACCAGTGCACCACGATCTGGCAGCCAGGAGACTTCTACTTCAGCCCAAAAGCAAGCCTTCAGTGAAGACCCCAGTGCTGCAAGTCCAAATGATAAGGAGCAACCTGGCATATGTGGTCTGCCTGTCCACACAGTTCCAGTAGGTCAGACCCTGTCCTCAGCAATACCTCCAACCACTGCGGAAAAACCACCTCAGCGGGACACCTCCACTACCTGTGCACCAAGAGTCAGCATGCGCATCCTGTGCCCCCAGTCCTGGCTCATGTTGAGGCACCAAGAACCCTGGCAACAGGTCTGCCAGAAACCAGTGGTTTGGGGCACACCTGATGGGCACAGGCCAGTGGGGCAGGGGTTGTGGGAGGAAATCTGCAGGCCGGCCAAGGGAGACTATTGGGGTTTTGGTGATCCAGAACACCCTTGTCGAAGTCTCGGGATCATGCTTACAGTCCCAAAACATGATCACCCAGGTCCTAACTGAGATCTGGGACCTGAAGCAGATGCAGAGGGAGAACAATATGGAGTTCCAAAACACCAATTCCACATTGGGCTCCTTGACTTGGTTGATGTATGACAACCACCAGCTCAAGTGCAGGGCTTTTCACAGTCCATCTGCCCCTGTCTGTGGTCCCTCAACATTTGGGCAAATAACAACTCTGCCAGAAACAGACAGGGATGCCCTGCCACAGAAGGAGCCTGATCTTACCACTCGAGTCCCTGCACCTGTACTCTCCCCTCAAACCCGAGAGGACGATTATCTGGACGCGCGCACAGGATGTTAAGACCAACACCACCACCTCCAAGAAACACCAAACCTAATCTCCCCCTGTGTGTCTACCATTCACCCTGTGGACCGTTCTATGGACACATTTACCTTTTCTGAGGACCGTAGTAATTTGGACTTTTTCTTTGGCTCTACTACCACACTTCGATCCTCTATGACAGACTCTTTTTTGTTGAAAACTAATTATTTGATTACAAGCCTCTTGTTTGATTATTTGTGGCCTTTCCCTTGTCATGTCCATGTACCAACATCATGGTGGGAACACTATGTACAATCATTTTGTAGGAAAAAGGTGCAATTACAAAGAGGAAAAGTGCCAAAAAATGTATTCAAAGATAACAAACTACTGAAAATGCATGTGGGGCATACAGAGTTGGGAAACAAGTCCTTGCAGAAAAGGAGTCTGGGTAACAAAAAACAGTCCTACTCCCAATGTCTGTGCTAATTAGGTCTATAGGCTCCAATACCTTACTACCATGGAAGAAAGGGATAATTAAATGGAAACAGATTAAATAGACAAACTTTCACTGATGCATGACTTCAGTTGGAGCCATGCACCCTACTCTGACAACAGGAATCCTAGATCAATCACACCAATAGTCCACATCATGGCAGTGACAACATTTGGGTCCACATGGCCAGTACAGGACACTGTGACAGTTTCTGGTGCAATAACACATTCACCATTCAGTGGTGCTCTAACAAAAATTCCTTTCACCAATGATGAAACACATCAACAGCTACCTCCACTGTCCACAAATTGAAGATGTAGCCATTGTAAAGGGAGAACAGTATGCTAGAGCTTCACATAGACGTGCCGTTTAAGCAACTCAAGTGGCACATATTGCCTTGGGGGGGTCGTGGCTTGCCTGGCCAAGATGGTGGACGCGTGAAGCGGCAGCTGCGTCTTGGCCTAACATTGATCCTGCTGAAATTGATCCCGCCTGGGGACTGGAAGCGAGGATCACATTGGGGCGAGCCCCGAACACAACAAGGTGGTGATCGGGCGAATTTGCTGAATCGGGCGAGGCCCCGAGCGACGAAAGCGGTGAGGCCACAATTGAAGGACGAAGCACGAGTCTGCAGGGCGGCGCACATCCGTAGGCAGAGACCCGACGCTGATCCGCGGGAGCGGGGAAAGTGTCGTGAAGCGACCGGAGCCTCTCTGGAGGATGGAAGAGAATCACCGAGGTACAGGGGCCCTCGCGCCCCGCTTGTCAACAGATCCACTACCACCCTTATAAAGAAGTAAGGGCGAGGGCTGGAGGGACCCAAAGGGTGCGGCCCGACACTGTAGCACGGAAGAGAAGAGCAGAGCGGGCTGAGGCCGCATTGGTTTGGTGGTAGAGCCGCGGAGGTGGGGATATCGGCAGGCAGCAAAAAGAGCCCCCTGGAGATCGGAGGAGGCCTGTGAGGACACCGCGCCTCGCCTGTCTGCGGACCCGCTACCCCCCTCGTGGGGTGGGGTAGTGTGGGTAGGGGTCGGAAGGGCCCGAAGGGTGCGGGGCCAATGCTGCAGCCCGGCAGAGAGAAGTGGAGCGGGCTGAGGCCGAATTGACTTGGTGGTGGAGCTGCGGAGGAGGGGGAGCGGCAGGAAGCAATTGGTACCCCCTGGAGACTGGAGGAGGCCTGCGAAGACATCGGGTCCTCTCGTCCTCCCCCGCTTATGGACCCATTGACAGCCCCTGAGGTGGAGTAAGCGAGAGCTGGCGAACATCAGAGGGAGTTGGTCTAACAAAACGACCCGACAGAAGGAAGCGGGGCGAGCTATGGTTGGAGGAGGCCCACTTCTAACAGGAGACACTTGACCACTTGCACCTGCATAATGACCCAGTGTGCAAAGAGCAAACAAGGATCTATGCTGATACCAAGGATCTGGGTATACTTGGAACTTTGTCTTATGAGCATTTACTTTACCGCACTGCACAATCCAGATGACTTCCAGAAACCGGAATAAGGGCAAGGCACAGGTCTGCAAAAACCCTGGTGATCCAGACTGCGGGATCATAGAAGACCCCTCGCAACCCATGGTGCAGGATACTCCAGATAAGATCCTGGGAGCAATAGCGGATACCAAGGCAACATCACAACATGATATAAGTCAGGTGGCGGTGGAGGTAAGTCTGCTGAGGGCAGACCACCAAAAGCTAACAGAGAGAGTCCGAAAGGGCGGAGACTACGTTGCAGAGTTCTCACCGAAACAAGGGGACCTAGCGGCCACAGTATTGAAACTGACGGACCGGGTCTGACGCCTGGAGAGCAGGGTGGAGGAGGCAGAGGGAAGGAGCTGCAGGAACAGCGTGCGAGCCGTCTGGAGCGAAAGGTGCAAGCATGGTGGTGTTCCTGGAGGAGTGGATGAGCACGTGGTAGCCCTGGAGCAGCTCAGTTTTTCACATGGGGTGCCCTCGAGACCCTTAGCACCGGGGAGACCACCTCGAGTAGTAGTGGATAAACTGATGCACTATAAAGATAGGGATACACTACTCCAAAGGGCCAGGGAGGCTGGGCCCTTCAAGGTGGCGAGCGGTGTGGTGACACTGTACCCGGACTTTACCATTGAGGTCCAAAATAAACAGGCCTCATTCCTAGCGGTGAAGAGGGCCCTTCGAGAGCACGGGATCCAGTATTCACTCCTGTTCCCGGCTAGACTGAGGGTGATTGCTGAGGATAAGACCACATTCTTCCAGTCCACGGAGGAGGTTTGGGAGTGGCTGGAGGAACGAGGGCCTGAAGGGAGCCACCGTGATAAGATGGACCGATCGGGGCAGGGGGCCACAGAGGAATGAGGAGACAGCGAAACAGAAACCGCCTGCAGGTGGAACCGACCCTGGCCCAAAAGGAATCGACAAAAAAGGCAGCACTGGAGGCGGCGGCGTCCATGCGCGGAGTGGCATCCTCAGCAGAGACTAGCGAGGGGACGCAGACCATGCATCTGTGACCTCGGTGGTGGGATTGCATTATTCTGAGGGGCTCTGAGGGTAACCCCTCAAACTGCGGACGAGCTGGGCTAATTTGACTGATAGTCTGGTTCCGAGGTGAAGGAGATACCATGAGTATGTGGCCCAGATGGCCACCAGGCCACCCCCATATCGGTTTCTCGGCCACCCAGTGAAGAATGGCGGGAACACTGATTGATTTTTTGGCTCGGTTGTGCTCTTGCACTGTATTCTGGGCAGCCTACAGTTGGAGAGGAGTCCTGGGGATGGGGAGTTGGGATTCACAGTTCTATGTTCTAGTGGAGCTGGAGGGGCTGAGAGTTGTTTGTTCAAAAGCGACATGGAAGTATGGGGAGGGGGCTGAGGTCGGGGAGGGTTGGGTGGCCCACCTTACCGTAGACACAAAGGCATGGCAGATTATAATTTCCTAACCTGGAAAATACGGGGGATGGGATCATTGAATAAAAGGCATAGAATCTTGTCCTATCTGAAAAGACGGGGCATACATGTGGCACTACTACAAGAGACTCATCTTACTGCAGGAGAAGCAGATAAGCTAAGGCGTAGGTGGAGAGGGCAAGTGTTTGCCACTAAGTACTCTGCTTATGCTAGAGGGGCGCTGGTGTGGGTCAGAGCCGGGGTTCCATTCAAAGTTCTTGCTACGGATATAGAACAAGAGGTCAGATTTGTGATAGTGGAAGGTAAGCTGCATGGGACCCCGATAGTCCTGGGTAGCGTCTATGCACCTAATCAAGATCAGATTCCCTTCATGCAGCGTCTTTCGAGCCATCTTACAAGGCAACAAGGGGGAGAATTAATAATTGGGGGGGACTTTAACGGGGTATTGGACACGGAGATAGACCGATCCACTCCCCCGCTGGTGGGTGCATTGTCACATAAGATAGCTAAAGGATTGCGGGACTGGATGCAAGGCTGGGGTTTAGTGGACATATGGCGGAACCAACACCCAGAGGACAGAGACTACTCCTACTATTCAAGTCTACACCAGGTACATACTGGAATAGATGGGATAGTGTGCTCTGCAAATATAGCCCATGGAATTGTCCGCTCTGAATACTTAGGACGCACCCTCTCTGACCATAACCCTCTATTACTCACTTGGAGGAACGCCGAGACTAGGCCTCCCATACCAGTGTGGAGACTGGGCCCGGCTGCATTGGAAGACCAAGCCTATAGGGAGGAACTCCGCTCTTATCTCAGGGACCACATTACTATTAATAAAGGGTCTTCTTCGGCTAGACATGTGGAGTGGGAAACACTTTAGGTGGCAGTATGAGGGCACTGCATGGGACAGGCAGTGGGGAGAAAGCGCACGCTGGAGCGGGAACTTATATGCCTAGAAAAGGTCATTCACGACGAGGAAAGGGATGAAGGTAATGTCCTGTCAGGGCGATGCAAGCTTGCGGAAGCAAGGAAAACCCACTCCCAGTTTGAGGAGCAGCTGTGTTGCCACAGCCTGCAGAGGTATTTGGCCTTGAAACAGGCAGAGGAGGGCAAATCGGGCAAGATGCTGGCATGGTTGGTGAAGCCCAAGGGGGAGGGTACACCTATCATGAGTGTGCAAGACATGAAGGGGGAGCGTAAGTACAAGCCGAGTGACATAAATGACACTTTTAGAGATTATTATACCTTCCTTTATAAGAGTCCAGAGGCGCCTATGGCGGTATCTCTGAGTGCCTACCTGCACCTACTGCCTCTGCGCACCCTGGCGGTGGGGGACGGAGACACGCTGGGTGGGACAGTAACATTAGAGGAGGTAAAGGACGCTATCTCGCAATTGTCTGCGGGAAAGACGCCTGGCACAGACGGACCCCCAATGAAATTTTATAAGAAATACATGAGTATGTTGACTCCCCAGCTGGTTGAACTGTACACAGAGGCCCTCCAGCGGGGTCTCCTTCCTGAGTCGTTGAGGGAAGCTTTGGTGGTCCCACAGCCCAAACTCGAGTCCGGTGAGGTATCGGTGCTGATTTTCGACCACTTTCGATGCTGAACTGTGATTTTAAGATTCTAAGCAAAATAATGGCTAATTAATTAGTCCGGCATATTCCTGACCTAGTGCACGAGGACCAAAATGGGTTGATTCCAGCACGAAACACCTCTTTGAATCTCAGGCGCATGTTTGCACTACTGCACATGCCACAGACGGAGAGACCACCTGGGGCCAGATGTAGCAAACGTTTTGCGACTCGCAAACGGCAAAATTTGCCGTTTGCGAGTCGCAAAACGCGTATCCCAATGCAGAAATGCATTTTGCGAGTCGTTACCGACTCGCAAAATGCATTTCAGACTCGCAAATAGGAAGGGGTGTTCCCTTCCTATTTGCGAGTCGCATTGGGATGCAATACCATTTGCGACCGCATATGCGGTCGCAAATGGCATCGCAGTTACCATCCACTTCAAGTGGATGGTAACCCAATCGCAAATTGGAAGGGGTCCCCATGGGACCCCTTCCAGTTTGTGACTGGAGCCCAAAATATTTTTTCAGGGCAGGGAGTGGTCCAAGGGACCACTCCCTGCCCTGAAAAAAAAACGAAACTAAAGGTTTCGTTTTTTTTTTAAGTGCAGCTCGTTTTCCCTTAGGGAAAACGGGCTACACTTCAAAAAAAAAATAACTGCTTTATTTAAAAGCAGGTCGCTAACATGGAGGTCTGCTGACATCAGCAGGCCTCCATGTTAGCGAGTGCCTATACTCGCAATGGGGCCGCAATTTGCGACCCACCTCATGAATATTCATGAGGTGGGTCATTGCGACCCCATTGCGAGTTGCAGTCGGTGTCTGAGACACCGTACTGCATAGCAATTTGCGACTTGCAAATTGCGAGTCGCAGGGACTCGCAATTTGCAAGTCGCAAATTGCTTTTTTCCTACATCTGGCCCCTGGAGCGGTACTCCTGTCAATAGACTTTGAAAAGGCTTTCGATTCGATACGGTGGGACTATTTGAAGGTGGTGATGCTGAGGATGGGACTGGGTGAGGAATGGGTGCGCTGGGTAGACCTGCTGTACGCTGCACCTATGGCGAGAGTAAGGACGGGCCGGACGGTGTCGGCAGCCTATCCAATTTTCAGAGGTACTGGGCAGGGATGTCCATTATCCCCATTATTATTTGCACTCGTCATCGAGCCACTTGCAGCTCAGTTCCGGATGGAGGGCAGGGTAGAGGAGTGGAGTGGGGACAGACTGAACACAATAGCTCACTCTATGCAGATGATATACTAATTTACTTGAGAGATGGAGCATCTGGCTTGACGTGGGCGTTGCACAAGCTGGATGAGTTCGGAGGTTACTCGGGACTTAGACTGAATAGAAGTAAGACCTACGTTTTCCCCCTGACGGCGGGTGGAGAGCAGCCCCACTCGTGTCCAGTAGATGTGGTATGGGCCCCACACACTTTCAAATATCTAGCTATTCAGGTATTCCATGACCTGAGGGAGCTCCGCGAAGGTATTCTGGGCAGGGCGCTCCATTCGCTTCCGGCATCGGTGGTGTTCTGGAGGTCACTTAAATTATTCACAATGGGCAGAATATCCTTGTCCAAAATGATTATGTTGCCCCGCCTTCTATATTACTTCGCTAATCTTCCGGTGCTCATACCCCCGGCTTGGTTCAAAGAATTAAACACACTACTACGTGACCTCATTTGGGATGGAGGGCGCAATCGAACTGCATTATCTGTCCTCTGCTGCCCGGAATGCCGCAGTGGATCTCCAGGTGGTGCGTTGGGGAGGGACGCCTGGATAGGGTCACTGCTGGCGGCGAGGTGAGTATAGAGCAGATTGTAGCACAAATGCTTGGAAGCCAGGTGATTCCCCCAGACGGGAAATGTACTGATGAAAGTAGCCTTAGCTTGCTGGAAGAAATCCAAGCACCGTACGGGAACAGGTGTAGCTTACTCCCCAGCGCCGCCACTAGTAGTGCTGACACAGGATACTACGGGGGATAGATAATGGGATCTGGGCTGGGAGTGTGGATCAGAACAGGGGTGGAATCCTTGGGTGACTTCTTCCGAGACGGAGGACTGCGAACCTTTGCGGGCATGGCCGATGAGAGGGGAGTACAGGGCGGGCAATTTCTATTATATCAAACTCTAATGCATCAAATACGGGAACGTTGGAGTACAGTTAACGTGGAACTGGAAACACATGAAGTCTTGCACCTCCTGCTGACCTCGGGGGGAGATACATACCTCGTCACTAAACTTTACAGAACCCAAATGGAGAGCACACTGGCTCCCTTGCAGTCCCTTAGGGGGAAATGGGAGACGACGTTGGGTAGAGAACTGACTGACACAGAGTGGCGGAGGGTACTGGCCTATCCGCGAAGTGTTACACGAAACACTCGCCTTAGGTTCATACAATATAATTATATTCACAGGGCGTGCCTCACCCCACATCGGCTACGTCTTATATACGAGGGTGACAATAGAACCTGCCCCAGATGTACTGAGCCAGACGCTGAATTGGATCACGTGGTGTGGCACTGCCCTGAACTCCAGCAGTGTTGGAGGGCTGTACTGGGCGAACTGGAAAGAATACTAGATGAAAAAATGGACCTGTCACCATCTCTATGCCTGCTGGGTTTACGCCCTGGACCGGCCGCTAAGAAAGTTGGCGGACGATTTATTGACCTGGCGTTGGTGCTCTTTAGGAGACGCATTACAATGGGCTGGAAGTCACCCAGATGTCCCTCGTTGACGGACTGGAGACGGGATGTAACGAAATGGGCTAGGGCTGAACTGCAGGTTTTAAAACATGAAGAGGCACAGGGAATACGTCAGAAACCCATCGCTCCGCTGTGGGAGGAGGTGCTGGACATATGGGAGGAGCAGATTCGGGAAGGGGGAGCAGACCCGAAGACATTGGGTGAGGGGACAGAGGTGGATCCAGCTATTGTGGGTGTGAGTGGGGACAGTGGGACGCAACACACCAGGGATGAATAGAGACTGAACCAGAATCGGGGGAGGGTGGAGGTTTTGCAAGATGTAGATGGGAACAACCCAGTGCAGCCGAGGCCCGAACAGCGACATTGCCTGGCGGAACGACCTGTTAATTCTAGTGGTAACTTACCAACAAGGAAGTTGGGAAGGAGATGGGCAGACCTAAACCCCTATGGTAAAACCCCCTTGGTCATATCTTCCACTTTAGAGCTAACTCACCTCTCCATTGCACCATTATGTTTACAGTTAGTTTAGAATTTAGGTAATGGTGCGTTATAAATATTAACAGTGGCAGCTCAATGTTGGTCAGAGGGGTACAGGTGGGGAATGGTCACAATAAGTCTAGATGGAAAGAGCATGGTCACTGTAGGGCTGACTAATACTGTATGACATGCATGTGAAATAAAGATACCTGTACACTGACAGCATAATTGAATATAACTCCTGATTTGGTATGAGTATGTCACTGTGATAAATCAAATGGATGATGTATAAAATCAAAATGTTAATAAAAACAGTTTAAAAAATAAAAGTGGCACATATTGCCTTGATGGCAGCATCACACAGAAAACAGGTCAGTTACAATCTTCAGAATTTCCATGCCATCAGAGTGTGGAACTTTTTTTTCCATCCCAAGTGGGTGTCTCTGCCAAGATCAACATACGTTCATTTTGTGCTTCCAAACAGCAACATATCACTGCAAATGTCACAACATTGAAGTGTCCAAATGAAGATGACATGGTTAAAGACCCTGAAACAGAATAACACTGAAAAATCAATTTTAACATATAGAATATGACACTCAATTGACAAGTCATGAGGACACACATTTCAACTATTTCAATGACCGCATAGCCCAATGAGGGTAAACTGATCCGTAGCATCTTTACCTTGACCCTTCCTGCACTGACCAGTCCTAAAAATGTATCATAGCAGCCAGAAATGTACCCTAGGGACCAAGTTGTACTGACACTGGAGCATAAATCTTGTAAAGGTAAACCTACACGCAGGTGAAGAAGTGGGCATTCACATATTGACATAAGTCAACTCCTTCTTCTTCATAACGCATTTCAACATCCTCACCTGGGGGCTCATCACAGTCACCCTCCACTGCAAATAGAGGGATGTCTCTCCTCAGGGCAATCTTATGGAGAATGCAGCAGGTAACTGTGATTTGGCACTCCTTATCAGGTGTGTAGAGGAAGGCTCTACCAGTCTTGTCCGAGTACCTAAACCTAACCTTCAGGAACCCAAAAGCCCGCTCCACTGGCCTCCGTGTTCTTCCATGGGCCTCATTGTAGGAAAGTACCCTCTTTTTGGCATGTTACCCCCAATTTCTGCCTGATGTCAGTGTGTTTTTGACTGTGTCACTGGGATCCTGCTAGTCAGGACCCCAGTGCTTATGGTTTATGACCTGCTTGTCAATGTGTTTCACTGTGTTCTAAATTGTCACTAGGAGTCCTACTAATCAGAACTCCAGTGCTCATGCTCTCTCTCTTTCTAAATTTGTTATTACAGTTTAGTGACTCCATATTTCACTCCAAATTGGCCCACTGGACCCCCACCTATAAGTCCCTAGTATATGGGGGTTCCAGGGAATCCTTATGGGCTGCAGCATTTATTTTGCCACCCATTAGGAGACCACACAAAGGGGGTCATTCTAACTCTGGCGGGCGGCGGAGGCCGCCCGCCAGAGTTCCCCCGACAGAACACCGCTCCGCGGTCTAAAGACCGCTGCGGTGATTCTGTGTTTCCCGCTGGCCTGCGGGTGACCGCCAGAAGGCCGCCCGGCAGCCCAGCGGGAAACCCCTTCCCACGAGGAAGCCGGCTCCGAATGGAGCCGGCGGAGTGGGAAGGTGCGACGGGTGCTGTTGCACCCGTCGCGAATTTCAGTGTCTGCTAGGCAGAAATTCTTTGTGGGGCCCTCTTACGGGGGCCCCTGCAGTGCCCATGCCATTGACACCCCATACCGCCATCCTGTTCCTGGCGGGCGAACCGCCAGGAACAGGATGGCGGTATGGGGTGTCAGAATCCCCAGGATTCCATAGGGCAGCGGAAAACCGGCGGGAGACCGCCGGTTTTCCTGTTCTGACCGCGGCCAAACCACCGCGGTCAGAATGCCCTGCGGGGCACCGCCAGCCTGTTGCTGGTGCTCCCGCCGACCCTGGTCAGAATCACCCCCAAAGACTTCTTCAGGACTGCCATAGCAGAGGTGCCCCATGTCATCCAGGCCCATTTTCCCGGACTCAATACATATATGTAGCTTCACAATGGCAACTCCAAATATGGCCATGTAAGGGATCTAACAACTGGGAATTGTACCGCAGTACTGATTCCAGTACTGGTTGCACAGTCCCATGCACTCTGGGGGCTCCACCATGGCCTCCAGTACTACCATACTTGTCTTCTGAGGTTTTCACTGCAGCCCCAGCTGTTGTCACCTCACAGATAAGCTTCTGCCCTCCTGGGGCTTTAGCAGCTCAATCCCAGGAAGGCAGAACAATGCATTTCCTTTAGGAGAGGGGTGTTAGACCCTCTCCCTCTGGAAATAGGTGTCACAAGCATCCCAGAGCCTCTGGAAATGCTTTGAAGGGCACAGATGGTGCCCTCCTTGCATAATCCAGTCTACTCTGCTTCAGGGACCCCCAGTCCCTGCTCTGGCATGAAACTGGACAAAGGAAAGGAGAGTGGCCACTCCCCTGTCCATCACCACCCCAGGGGTGGTGCCCAGAGCTCCTCCAGAGTGTCCCTGGGTTCTGCCATCTTGTTTTCAGGATGGTCAGGGACCTCTGGGAGCATCTAAGTGGCCAGTGCCAGCAGGTGATGTCAGAGACCCCTCCTGATAGGTGTTTACTTAGTTAGGTGACAAATCCCCCTCTTAGGGCTATTTAGGGTCTCTCCTCTGGGTGTTTCTTCAGATTCGGACTGAAAGACTCCAGTAGGAATCCTCTGCATCCTTTACTTCATCTTCTACCAACGGATCAATCACTGACTGCTCCAGGAACTCTACAAAACTTCTACAAAGAAGCAAAAATGATTTCTGCAAATTTGTAACTTCAGCTCCTGCCAGCAACTGCAACAGTTTCCAGGTCGTGCATCCTCCGAGGACTGCCTGTCTTCAGCCTGCACCAGACGAACTGAAGGAATCTCCCGTGGAGTGATGGAGTCCCTTTCCCTGCTTTAGCAGGGACCTCTCTGCAGCGACGACCGGTGGCTTGGACCCCCTCTCCAAACGACAGGTGTGGTTCCAGCAACATGGGTGGTGGACTAAAGTGATTCCGTCAGTTCCACTGTCCAGCTGTCCAAGTTTAGTGGAGGTAAGAGCTTGCCTCCCCACGCAAGACAGTACCCCCGTGCACTGCATGACTTGCAGTTGCTAAGGCTCGTGTGCAACCTTCAGAGAAGTTCTTCGTAAGGAGCATGGCTTAGGCCCCCATCACTCCATCCTGTGGCGCACAGCTTCCTGAGTGGTTCTCTGGTGGCATGGAAATCCTTTGTGTCGTGCTATGTGGACCTCTATTTAGACCTCCTGTGTCCCCATGCTGTGAGACTCCTGCATGCGCTTCCTGGTCTTCTCAAGGCTCTCTAAGTTGTTCAGAGCACCCTCTGTCTTCCCCTCCTGGGTAGAGGCCACCAGGTCCCTCCTGGTCCCAGGCAGCGCCATTTTCTGCTACCCTCGAGCTTTGCAGGTGCCAAGGCCTGTTGGCGGAATCCAGCGATGTAAACCAGACTGCATTCACCCATCCAGCGTGGAACATCTTCTGCACCAACCAGGAACCCGCATCTGTCTTCTTTGGTACAATACTGAGTTTGTCTTCTCACCGGTGCTTCTACGTTTGCTCCTTCATCCGGGTTAGCGGGGGCTCCTGTTCTTCCTGTACTCTTCAGTGCTTCTTGGACATGGTCCCTTTCTTCCACAGGTCTTCAGGTCCAGGAATCCATTGTTGGTGTCTTTCAATCTCTTCTGGTTCTTGCACTATCTTCTATCCCAACCTCTAGTGTGTTTTAGCTAACCTGCTGTGTTTTACTCCTGCTTTCCTGGGCTCTGGGGTGGGGTATTTTACTTACCTTTGGTGCTTTCTTACACTCCCAGCACCCCTCTACCCACTACCCTTGCCTAGGTGGAAAACCGACTTTCGCATTCCACTATTTTAGTATATGTTTTGTGTTCCCCCTAGGCCCATTGCAACCTATTGTGATTTTCACTATTTGCACTGTTTTCCTACTGTATACTCACCTGTTTTTTTGTTACTGGTGTATATATTGTGTGATTTACTTACCTCAAAAGCCTACAAAGTATTTTTGTCATTGTGTGACTAAAATAAAGTACCTTTATTTTTGTAACACTGAGTATTGTCTTTCATGTGTGTAAGTACTGTGTGACTACAGTGGTATTGGAAGAGCTGTGCATGTCTCCTAATTCAGCCTTGGCTGCTCTGCCTACAGCGACCTCTAGACAGCCTGGCTTCTATGCACTGACTACTTTTCACTAATAAAGGATAACTGGACCTGGTATAAGATGTAAGTTCTTTAGGTACCCACTACAAACTAGGCCAGCGTGGTACAGTCATTGAAGTGGACTTCCCCTGGTGCTGTTGGATTCATCAGCAGTGCCAATAACCACGGTCAGTTAGGATACGCTGCTTCTCCTACACAGAAGCAACACATCAATAGATTACTATCAGATCAAACCATTGTCCCTTCCTAAATTAGGATTCAGACAAAATATCTATGTCATGTTGTACTTACCATTAAGCCAGGCCCTCTCTGGTCCAAGTTTTGACATCCGCATGGGCATATTGCTATTACCTATTATGAATGAATCATGTGTTGACCCAGGGAAGAAGACACACACAGTTGTGATGTATACGTCTGGTAAGCAGACAACTTGCACATTGATGGAATGGAAGTTCTTCCAATTGCGATAGACCTGTCCTCTGTTGTGTGATGGCACAAGGCAATATGCGTACCATCTATTGCTCCAACCACATGTGCTATTCCACCTAAAGCATAGAATTCTCCCTTCACGGTGGCTAAAATCTGTAGATGTGGAAATTTGATGTAGCTGTTCATGCTCTTAATCAGGGAAGCAAGGACTTCTTGCAGCACACCACTGAAAGTTGGCTGGGACATTCCCCCTGATACTGCCACAGTGTATTGAAAGGTGCCAGTGGCTACAAAATGCAGTACTGCCATGAGTTTGACTATTGGTGTTATGGCTGTTGGATTCATATTGTGAGGCTGGACATCAGGCTCCAGCTGCTGGCACAAATCCAGGATAGTTTGCCTATTTAGACGATATACTTTGATTACATCCTTTTCCTCCATGGTGGCAAAGTCTGGAAAGGGCTGGAACTCTCAGGCATGGCTGGCTTCAGGCATTTGTATGTATGGAAAAGAAAATGTCAGATGAAGTGGTCACACCATACTATTAATGTCAAAGCACATCTGACTAATGGATAACAGTAAACTTTCATTGGATGTACACACTGATATCACATATATGGTCCACTAATATGTAAATAATACACATTTATGATTTTTTATCGGTATGTGCAAATAATAAGTTTGACCTGTATTATTTGCAACTTTTTTTAAATACCATCATCAAGGGTAGTACCCTCACAGCACTATTGTAAAATGTGCAGCTAAACACCCTAAAATGGCGGCTGCCTAACTTTGCTGTCAGGACATTGCATAGCTGTCAGCCGTCAGTGGACATTGACCAGGTAGTGGGTGGGAACCCCCACGATGGTCCCTGCCACAGGCTAATGTGTGTGATGGTTACGCACAAACGCTAATGGCTGTGTCCATCTCCATCACGGATCAGATCCATTGTGCACTTGTGCACTGCGTAGGGGTAAAAAAGATCACTTGCTTCCTAACACTGCAGCCATCAAGGTCTCCTCAATTTGTGCTGCTGTTACTGACCTTTGGGAGTAAAGATGCCGGGCAAAAAACAGGTGACTGGGCCCCTGCCTTCTGCCCTGAGGACCTTGAACTCCTTACCAGGGAGGTTCAGTCCCTGTAAGTCAGCTCAATGGGACTCCAGAGGTACAGGTACATGTCTAGCTGGGGAATGTCTGACTGAATAACTTCCTTTATGGTTCACAGGATATTTGTTCCCTTTTGGTAATGTGGTTGTTGTTGTGCTTTGAGTTGACAGAATGATGTATGTGGGACAGATTTTTATGAGCAATGTATGACTGTTCTGTGCATGACTATGTTAAGCCACCTGACTGTAGAAGCTGCAGTGTGTGGGTATGTATCACACACATCCTATTTCCTCACACAAACTACAGGGCACTGACTGACAATGGCCAATAGACAATGTACCAGTTGTATGACCAACACCATACAGCCAATACTGAAACAACAGTGAATAGGTTTTATAAAATTTGTGGGTCTGTAATCATCTGATGCAGTACTGTCACGTGGGAGTCCAACATATAGTGTCGATCGTTTAGCTTTGCATTATTTCAACCTCTCATGAAGTCACATATAGTTAGACTTATTTTAGGTGCAGCAAGTTCAGATGACAGTGGTTTGCCACAATCCATCCCAGTCTGTCCCATTAGAATCCACATATGTCCAAACAATCCACAAATCCCTGCTCTCATTGACAAATAGCAACTCTCCTCTGTTGCCCTCAGTCAGTATATGTCATGTAGACAATGGGTTCTGACTGTTGGGAGTTTAGGCAGAAAGCCATTATAAGATGTGAGTATGATTATGTGCAAGGATTATACAGTGGTTTGGCCTACAGTGGCTCAAAATGATTGTGAGTGATAACGGGTGGCTCATACAACAGAATTAATTGCATAGTTCTCTCCAAGATTATGTTGTAGGCCTGAGTAGGTAATATGAGGATCTAGCAAGTGTTGATGGTGCACATGACTTCACTGCAAATCTGCACTTCCACTCTACCTATGACTGTTTTTGTTGACAAAAGAAATTGCAACTGTTTTCTAACTGTATGTGTTCATTGGGAATATATGATATCACCGCAGTGTTGCCCAACAGTGATAGTGAATTGCCTTTTCCCGTTTTTTTGTGTCATATATAAAGGTCCACGCCCATCAAAAGTGAGATACATGGAAGGCCATCGCGAAGAAGATGTAGACCCTGGGGGTCCACAAGCGGTGTAGCCTTCACTGTCGGAAGAGCTGGGAGGACCTGCGACAGGCAACTCAAAAATCGGCGGAAAGCCAAGTGAACCAGACCTCTCAGTGATCCAGGTGGGTGCAACGCACCCTGACCCCTCTGATGCCCGCATCCTTGTGGTGGCTTACCTGGAGCTGAGTGGACAGTTGAGGGCCCAACAGCAGCAACAAGGGGGTAAGTCATTGTTTTGAGATATTGTTGTGGTTTAACCTCTTTACTTCCCAACCATGTTTTAAACCAACAACTACAAGGAAGGCTCACAGCCAAAGCCCATGATGATTTCTTGAGATGTAAGTTGGTCAGACTGTGACTGATGCTGTGTGTGTTGTGTTGCTTCATGCTGTCTCATGCCACTAGATTCCTCCACCCCAGGTGAGAAGTGTTGTGGGCAGACACATGGCTGCATGCACATAAGAGAATGCCAGCATATACACAATAACATGAGTGACAGTTTAAATAAACGCGCCAGAGCTCATGATTGAGTTAGATGTGATGGTACGTCACACATGTGTGTAGTGGATGTAGACTTACTCACTTGTGACTGTGGTAAACTGCACAATTGTGAAGCAGCTGATATTTCTGACTTGACATTGCTAAGCTGGTGCTATGACAATATGAGGATGTGCATCTGCACTGACAGTTTTGATATTCTGTGTACAGTGACACCCTTCCTTACTTGACACATGTTTGACAGCAGTTTCCCCAGCAAAAGTATGATACTTTATGGTAACAGTAACTGGTGGACCTGAGTTCTTAGCCCATCACAATTGTAAATGTTAGCCAGTCTGTGAATGGCAACATTAATTTTTTACAAAAGTCTCTTGTAGGAAACAGATGGGAATGTATTCACATTGGTGAGAAATGTGTGCATCCCATAGACAACATTTTGGTGTCCTTAATCCTGCCCAGAGAGTAATTTGATGATGGTGAGCAATGTGATCTTGATAGGGATATTTGCATGTGGAAGGCTACTTCACATAGATGTTGTGGTGTCCCATTTTAGGCAGACATATTCCATCCAAAAATCTTAGCCTTTGGGTGAAGGGAACCAATATTAGCTCTATACTGCAGTGGTTCACCTTGCGCCGCCCAAGCATCATTCTGTTTTATGCCAAGGCAGCGTTAGAGAGGCCTTTCTCCCGCGCTATATTTACAAAGTGGCACAATGCTTGCATTGCGTCACATTGTAAACCCTTGCACCACTTTATGTCTGTGCCAGGCATAATGTATGCAAAAGGGGGCGCTCAGACGCAGGGAGGCCCAAAAAAATGGCACAGTTAAATTGACAACATTTCACTTCCCCATTTTTTCCATCATTTTTAACACTTGCTCAGAGCAGGCGTTAAAATGAAGCACCCATTTTAATCAATACAGCAAAGCACCACAATAAATTAAAAAATGTAGATGCTATTGCCTAACAACTGCCACTGTGCGCCGTATTATAGATACAATGCACCATGGTGTCGTTAGGGGGGACTGATGCACCACTTTCTTGTAAATATGCCCATAAAACTGTTGTATCTTGTTTTTCAGCACTTATTGGGTAAGGCAAAGGTGACAGCAGCCACATCGCGGGGATGAAGCTGGCCACTGGGGATCAGGTGGTTGCAGCAGATTTATGGTGAGAGGATGTGTGGAAAGCCTTCAAAAGGTGGGTTTTGTGTTGATATAGCTGTCAATCTGCCAGCTCAGGTATAGAGGTTTAACTTCCACAGTTCCATCGGGAGGACTGCACATTGTGATTGGCTCGGTGATAAAAGGGGTGGACGTCCAGCCGATTTATCCTATGGCGCTGTCAATGCAGGGAATGATTCTTGGTGTCTGCAAATATTTGGCGGTCTTTCTCCTATGCTCCCGTTGACATCTAAATTAGGGGTGGACAGAATTTGTAATACTGCCAGCGGAGTTTGAAGAATTTAGTAATTTTGTGTTACTCTTGTAATGCACAATTATTAAATACTTTCCGCCACCCCGCTCCGCCAACGGAATTAATCATTCAGCCATCTGTGACTCTTCTCTGGTGGGTGAGACTGTTCTTAAATAAAATAGCTTCCAATCGGCGTGCAAAAACAGTAATTATACCTACAGTAAGAGAGCCCCTGCTGCCGGTCTTCAAGTATTTTTTACTTAACACGCGTGCGCAGTGTGCCCACTGATGGCATGGGAGACATGAGTATCAGACAGGGATGCTAAGTATCACTGCAGGGACTCAGTGAATCAAGACAAACACAGTAAATATACCTACAGTAAGAGGGCGCTGGGGAGGGTCTTCTTGCATTTACATAAAGAGCATGTGCAATGTGGCCCTGGTGGTGCGGGAGATTTGTGCGTGAGACACTGGTGGTATCATTGCAGGGACTCAGTTCAAGAAGAGCTGACATGTACTGGGAACTGCAGCTGTGTTAAAGGTGAGATGACAGAAATACGCTGTGCACAGAGCAGCCTGCTGTGAGTCTCTTAGGATATCTCTCTGTCACAGACAAGCAAAAATAGGATGTCATAGGCAGTATTGGGGATCTGTGTGCAAAACATTTAGATGTCAGTGGTTTGTAAACAGTGAGGTGCTCCTATATTGTTTTGGATGTTGCGTCTTCTCCTGATGGACTAGCCATGGGTCTCTAACCATCACATACCAAGTCCAGGAGGTATATTGGTTCAGACGTACTGCTGTATTATATAAATAAATACCAGATTTGTTAGCACTGCTTATGTACATTACTTAATTTGTGAATAACATAATTTTTACAATAATCTTTTCCACTGACAATATTCTGAGTAAGAAATAAAAAACTTTTTCATTTCAAGATGGCCGCATCAATTTCTTGAATTGTGCAAAAGCTGCAGTGTGTAAAGGCTTTCTATAGTGTCGCATTGAGAAGGCCTCTATGGGTTGGAGACTTCCTTTTAAAATATTTCCTATGTGATTCTAGCTGTTTTTTTCTTCGCTTTATATATTTCCAGCTGTGTATGAAGTCTGTCACAGCTGAGATACTGCTGGTAGCGTGTTTGTTCAGCTTCGGTGCTTACGCCCGGTGCGCATCAACAAAGAGGCCCCTCTTTCCATGTGCTGACAAGCTCTGGTCCGTGGACAAATACCGGTGTGTCCCCAAAACAGTATGGCCTGTGCAGAAAAGATCAAACTTTGACCCTCACTCTAGTCAGGGTAGAGGAGAATCACCCACAGCTAACCCCTGCACGCCCCCTTGGTAGCTTGGCACGAGCAGGTAGGCTTACCTTCAGAGTCTAGGTGTAAAGTATTTGTACCAACACACACAGTGACTCAGTGAAAACACTACAAAATGACACAACACAGGTTTAGAAAAATAGGAAATATTTATCTAAACAAACCAAGGCCAAAACGTCAAGAATCCAACATACACAAAACAAGTTATTAATTTTAAAAGTAAAAGAGTCTTAAATCCTTCTGTAAACAGTAAAAACACTGTTAGCGTTGAAAAGTACCTGGGTAGCGTCAAAATAACACGCACGGGTGAGTGTGTGTCGAAAAAGGTTAGCGATGCGTCAATTTCTCACCTGCAAGCGAGACCGTGCATAATTTCGCCTTCTCTGGTCGGGTCGGTGTGCGTCAATGCGTCGAGCCGTGCAAGCACTCGGGTCATGGCAGGCATTGCATTGTTTTTCTGCGCCCAGCAAGGTTTGCGTCGAAAATCCTGCTGCACGGTATCAGCAAAACCGTGTTGTGCGGGTTGCAATGTTACCAGGCTCCGTTAGCGGTGTTGTGCATCGTTTCTCCAGTCGCGTCATTTCTTCAGCGGCATCTCAAAGGTTGCGTCGGAAATTTCCCCGCATGGCAGTCTGTGCATGGATTTTCAATCTTGGTCTGCCAGCTTCACCTGTCAAGGCCCCAGGAACTGGATAGGGTCCACTTGGCAGGGCAGGAGTCTCAACAGAGAGTCCAGGTGCTGGCAGGGGAAGACTTTGATGGCACTGAGACTTCAGGAACAGGAGGCAAGCTCAGGACAAGCCATTGGAGATTTCTTCACAAGCAGGAATGCACAACAAAGTCCAGTCTTTGTCCCCTTTCACCAGGCAGAAGCAGCAACTGCAGGATAGCTCCACAAAGCACAGTCACAGGCAGGGCAGCACTTCTCCTCAGCTCTTCAGACCTTCTCCAGGTAGAGGTTCCTCTTGATTTCCAGAAGTGATCTAAAGTCTGTGGTTTTGGGAGCCCTTCATATACCCATGTTGACCTTTGAAGTAGGCTTACTTCAAATGAAAGTTTTTCTTCTTTGTGAAATCCTGCCTTGCCCAGGCCAGGCCCCAGACACACACCAGGGGGTTGGAGACTGCATTGTGTGAGTGCAGGCACAGCCCTTTCAGGTCTGAGTGACCACTCCTCCCCTCTAGCATAGATGGCTCATCAGGATATGCAGGCTACACCCCAGCTCCCTTTGTATCACTGTCTAGAGAGAAGTGCAAACAGCCCAACTGTCAAACTGACCCAGACAGGGAATACACAAGCAGGCAGAGTCACAGAATGGTTTAGGCAAGAAAATGCCCACTTGTTAAAAGTGGCATTTTCAAACACACAATCTCAAAAGCACATTTACTACAAGATGTATTTTTAAATTGTGAGTTCAGAGACCCCAACCTTCACATGTCTATCTGCTCCCAAAGGGAATCTACACTTTAATCATATTTAAAGGCAGTCCCCATGTTAACCCAAGAGAGGGATAGGCCTTGCAACAGTGGAAACTGAATAAGGCAGTATTTCACTGTCAGGACATATAAAACACCTTAAACATACACTGCATCCTGCCCATGGGGCTAGCTAGGGCCTACCTTAGGGGTGTCTTACACGTAAGAAAAGGGAAGGTTTAGGCCTGGCAAGTGGGTACACTTGCCAAGTCGAATTGGCAGTTTAAAACTGCACACACAGACACTGCAGTGGCATTCCTGAGCCATGTTTACAGGGCTACTAATGTGGGTGGCACAACCAGTGCTGCAGGCCCACTAGTAACATTTAATTTACAGGCCCTGGGCGCCTCTAGTGCACTGTATTAGGGACTTAACAGTAAAACAAATATGCCAATCATGGATAAACCAATCAACAATACAAATTACACAGGGAGCACACACACTTTAGCACTGGTTAGCAGTGGTAAAGTGCACAGAGTTCAAATGGCAACAAAAACAGGTCAGACAAAATAGGCAGGAGGCAAAAAGATTGGGGATGACCCTGCATAAGGAAAAAGGTCCAACAGTGTGTGTGTGTGTGTGTGTGTGTGCATGTGTGTGCGTGTGTCTGTGTGTGTGTTTATGTGTCACCTGCCAGCAACCACCTCTTTAACTAATATTTTAGATATCATGATTTGTCAGAGTATACCAGAGACTAGATGTGATAGACTTTCCTTTATATATGGGGTGCAATACCCCTGTTGCACATTGTATGGGTATAGCAAGTCATGGAGGGATTTCTTTATAAGATCATGGAACTTATAGGTGACTCTAACGTAAGACAGAGTGTATTGATTTCTTATAATATGTTATTGCAACATCAGTCTTCCCACAAACTGCTTAAATGCTTGGTGCCTTTTTCTATATGAAACAGATTGTATGGTTGCAGACAATAGCAATGAAAGCAGAATATGTAGTATGAAACTAGGCACATCAAAACGCAGCTAGTAAATTGATTCAAGGAGATAATTTAGTCAGTTTAATGTAAGAAATAATAAAAACTGCTGTAGCTCAGAATGTATAGAAACTTTCAGAGAGAATGTAACTACCTGTTATGAATAGTGGATTGCAAAAACACACTGTCATAAATATCTCCATTCTGATGATCACTGTTCAATTTTTTAAAATAGATCAGCAGATTGAGAAGCCAGCTCTCATTTTCATTGTTTAAAATGCTCTTGTAATTATGCTCTGTGTCCTGTCATTCATCTTGGCTGGGAGCTCTAGCAGGAGGCAGTATTACATCACAACACAACTGTTATAGGATAATACAGTACAGCAACTACTAGATACTTCAAATCTCAACTGTAATAAGAATTCAGAAACAAGCGTTTGTATAGGAATTACAGGCTTCCAGGTATTATACATTTTTTACTCAGTCACTCCACTTGGGTAGTCTCTGCATTAGTATATTTTTCTTTTGTATGTCTATTTTGGTAACTATCTGGTCGTAAAATTGATTTATGTTACAATAGCTCACACACAGGGAGGACATACTTGCATAATAAACTATTCATCTCAGGCTGTAGAAGCTCACAGTGTGGAATTTCAAGGAGTAACATGTCACAGAAAGGTAATAGTCCTATCAAGCTAATTTTTCCTCCTCAGAACAACTGTCCAGTCAGTTCCTTCATCAAAATTTTTTTCACTCTACTTGTCATACGGGGGCATGCATTTGAGGGTAATCCGCATAGGTGCAAAAGGCACTGTTTCCCTTAAATGGATGTTCAGCTCTTTATTTATGCTGGTGGCCGTCAAAGATGGGCATCCGTAAACATTTTTAAGAACTGGGACTTTTTTTCATCATTAGAATTTTGCCCAGCTAAAGAAAGAGAAAGACAGCAAAAGGGAGGAAGTAGGGGAGAATCAAATAAGAAAATAGTGAAAAAATAGAAACTATCGACGAAAAATAGCCTGCAAGACTGAGATAACGAGACATGAAGTGTAGGGTGGTAGATAAAGGATGCTCAATGTAGAATCAAAATTAGCCAGCCATGGTATTCAACAACACTGGAATTCAGCAGTGGCCAGCAGAGCCTAAAAAGAAAACATTGGGTCCCTGCACTTCCTATTTACGTGCTTGTCGTGTATTCTAATACAACGCAGACTATCACGTGCATGTCTTAAAGATGGAGGAAGCCCCTTGTGTCTCCAGCCTCTGTTTTCCAGAGAAGGTGGTGAAAGTGGAAGCTATACTCCTTGTGGCCTGGCCCATGCAACTTATCCCAACACAGTCGCTTGTACTTGTGAGGATAATGCCACTGCATTTGCCATCCATGGCTCTGTAGATCTAAAGGTACTGTCGGCCTTAGAGGCAAACATCAGCCAACAGCACTGCTAAATGTATAGAGGGATCTCGTGCTCTGTGCCGCCCAGATATTAGCAAGGAAAGGAATATAACCAAAATATTTGCCTCCTCAAAGGATGCTTTCTGTTGTGCTGTACAGGTTGTTTTAATAAAATATTTGGGGGTTTGGGGAGATAATATTGTTTGAGGTAATGTATTGTTAATGCAAGTCCCTATTTAAAATGACTCTTTCCCCTTCGGTCAGTCTTAGATAGGATTCAGTGGCTCAGTGCGCTAGATCATCTGACTGATTCGAGATTTTTTTTTAATGTTGAGGGCTGACTAACATTTTTCAAATTAACTACCTTCACCCTTGGATCTTCTAAAACTACACTTTGCAGGAAAAAAAAAACTCTTTTGGCATTTATAAATGATACGGCACTTGACTTTTTGTCTTCCAATTGCTCTTAAAGCCCATGATGCAGCGCGCCTGGGCGATGTGTTGCGCACACTCCTGTTGTTTTCTGTACAATACACTGCTGTCAAGTTGCCTGCTTCCCCTCCTGGGATGCCTGTGCACAACAGAGTCATCAATCAGGTAAGAAAATATTACCATTTTGTTTTTTTATAGCAGTGAAGTTTTAATGCCCACGTCTTCCAAGAGTAATGATGAGCTGCAAAAGGTAATCGCCTGTTAAAAGCGATGAGTCCCAGAATGCTTTACGTCCGCCATCCTGATCGCGACTGAACAATTTGCTCTGTGCTGAAATGTCAAGATTTACCCATAATGCATTATTCAGATGAATTACCGCCCACTGCCACGTCGACCTGATGCCCACGTGAGCATAACATACATTCTACATTTTCCATAACAAATTGGACGCCACAGCGTACGAAATGCAAAATTGTATGCACTAGTAGACTTTTTAATGTGAAGTAAAAAAAAAAAATATATATATATATATATATATATATATATATAAATGCAACAAGAATTATCCTCTTTAAATGTCACTTCCTTTGGTATGTGATGTTAAAAAACAGAAAGGAAGACGCTCAGGAGACGTTCAGGCAGGCACTTTGCTTGAGTTCTGTGGAGTATGGCAGTTAAAAGTGTCTGAAAAGAAAGTTCACAAACATCAAATCCTTGGGTAGTTTCGAACGTGTAGTTAACTGATCCCCAATGGAGACGTTGTTCAAGTTGATGAACTAGATTTTTTAAAGGCTATATAGTATAGGAAATGACACTCTTCCCACATATGACGCAGGGTTTTAGGATACTAGTGGCCAATTGCATTTGGGTATACTTTGAATTTCTGCATTATTTAGAGGTAAATGTCGAGGCTTTGAGAGGCTTGCTTCTAATGCAATAGCGGTCTTTATATAAAAAAGAGAATGTTCATCTCTTCAGCTGTTCCTAGTTATAGTCCACAGCCCAATGCCTAAGGAGCAGCAGTAGCTTAACTTAAAATGATGGGCCCATGCAGAATGGGATGAGGGACCCTGAGTCCCCCATTTCACGTTGATTTTCATGGATTATGGAATGAATGAGGCCCATATCAAGGGTTGGGCACTCATGGAGGGTTGAGGCACAGTGGCTCCGCAGGGGCTGCGGGGGCCTGTGTTGCTCCCCTGCAGTGAAGAATAATCAACAGAGCTGTATATAAGTTTATTAGATCTTAAACTCAGTTTAACAGGTTTTATGCACACTTACATAGATGAAACCTAAAACAAACTAGCATTGGCAATTACGACAGTCCGTTTTCGATTTAGTATATTTAAAAGACGCTTCTGAGCTTGAATAATACAAGGAAGATTCAGCAAATGGGGAGCAAAGGCGGATACTTATGTTCCACAAGCAAGGAATTTTGCACCGTTTCTGTATTGCTGCACAATATGTGTGTGTGTGTGTGTGTGTGTGCATGCTCTGTGTGTGTGTGTAAGTTTAAGGTGCTGGTGAAGGATTGATTTAGTTTTCGGGTAAGATATCTGTAATGTGGGGCCCTAGGCCCTCATGCTTGTAAGGAAGGTGACGCAGACACGGTGGTAGGGTGGTATTGAACTGGCCTCAGGCACGTGCGCCCGGCCCCTTTTATTGGCAGGGTCACCTGACTGGTGACGCCTGTGTTGGGTGGGTGTAGGCTATACAAGCAAGACCAGCCCTCAGCAGAGTGGCTGGCAGAAACACTAGAATGAGTCCAGCTGGACTCTACAATATCCTCTATGAATACATGTATTGGCAATGTTAATTTTTTATGTTTCAAACTGATTATGGGTTGAGGTGATCCTTTTATCGTTAGCCAGTTGCAAGTAATCTTTTAATTACAATCCTTGTGAAAAGTTACAGGAATCAGCATGGAGCCCTGAGATTGTGATCGAGGCCATTGATGTACAATTTGCATGCACTGTACGAGCTACACTCAAATGAGTATTTATTTGCCAGCTGTATTGGCCTTATCTTCAAATAATCAACCAAAAATTCTGGTTTCGAAAAATGTTGTAAAAAATCCACCCCTCTCATGGGTGGCATGCCAACCTTTACACAACATCACATTTTATGTACTATGTTACATTAGAGCAAAGTCTCATTTAATCACCAAACAGACCCTTTTATTTCCAATATTTGAATAAAAATATCACTTGAACACGAAGTCAACGTACCATTGTTGGTTTTGGGAGATGAGGCATGTAGGTGGCTATGTCTGTGGGCTGGGTGGATGTGTGTGTGTCTGTGAGACACACGTCTTTTTCTAAATGGCCTGATATTACTGAGATGCCGGATCCCATAAACACTAGTACCCAGGGGTACAGTGTTTACCATGTGTTGTATAATCCCTAAATTACGAGATCTGCAGATATGAGGGCTAATGTAGAAAAATTATATATTTGTCCATGTTCCGAGTTGCAAAACTCATAAACCTACTTTTTATCTTGCAAAATAAAACCCAATCTAGTTTAAAATGCAGTCTGTTTGTGACCAATGAAGTAAGTATCAGGTGTGGCCCGTCCTTTAGGCCAGAGGGGCCAAGCCCCCCACCTTTTGCCCCTCATGAAGTGTGTCGTCAGGCTGAACAAAGGTCAGCCTGACAGACACTCTTCATGTTCAGGTGAGGCAGCCAGGAGCAGACATGTGTGATTTGCGCAGACTCCTGGCTGCCTGAGCTGAACTTTGCTGGGCTGAGGAGGTCACAGCTCCTATGGGCGTGACCTCCTCGGCTCAGCAAAGGTGCCTCAAGGCCCTCCCCTGGGTGACAAGGAAAGCGTCACCCATTGACTTCGACCTGGGCGCTTCAGGTTTAAGCCCTGAAGCCCCCAGGGCGAGTGTCAATCAGTGACACTTTTGTCACAGAGTGTGGTGGGGTCAGCAGTCTCACTGACCCCATTCCACTCCGTGACAAGGCTGGGAAGGCAGCAGTCCCAACCCTCCTGGAACCTCCGAGGCTGAAGGTAAGTGTGTGTGTGTGATCATTTAAAATGAATGTTTGGTGCATGCATGCATGTTTGAATGTTATGAGTGTTGTTAACCCCTTCGCTGCCAGGCCTTTTCCCCCTCCTGTGCCAGGCCTTTTTTTGCCTATTTGGGTCAGTTCGCGCTTAGGCCCTCATAACTTTTTGTCCACATAAGCTAGCCAAGCCAAATTTGCGTCCTTTTTTTCCAACATCCTAGGGATTCTAGAGGTACCCAGACTTTGTGGGTTCCCCTGAAGGAGGCCAAGAAATTAGCCAAAATACAGTGAAAAATATTTTTTTTTCAAAAAAATGGGAAAAAGTGGCTGCAGAAGAAGGCTTGTGGTTTTCCCCCTGAAAATGGCATCAACAAAGGGTTTGTGGTGTTAAACTCACCAGCTTCCCAGCTTTCAGGAACAGGCAGACTTGAAGCAGAAAACCCAATTTTTCAACACAAATTTAGCATTTTACTGGGACATATCCCATTTTTTAAACATTTTTGTGCTTTCAGGTATTTCCAGTCAGTGACAGAAATGGGCATGAAACCAATGCTGGATCCCAGAAACCTAAACATTTCTGAAAAGTAGACAAGATTCTGAATTCAGCAAGGGGTCATCCTACAAGGGTTTCCTACAGAAAATAACAAATAAAAAAGAAAAATATTGAAATTGAGGTGAAAAAAACATCAATTTTTCTCTACGTTTTACTCTGTAACTTTTTCCTGCAATGTCAGATTTTCGAAAGCAATATACCGATACGCCTGCTGGACTCCTCTGGTTGCGGGGATATATAGGGCTTGTAGGTTCATCAAGAACCCTAGGTACCTCGAGCTAATAAATGAGCTGCACCCTGCAGTGCGTTTTCATTCTATACTGGGTATACAGCAATTCATTTGCTGAAATATAAAGAGTAAAAAATAACTATCAATAAAACCTTTGTATTTCCAAAAAGGGCACAAGATAAGGTGTTGAGGAGCAGTGGTTATTTGCACATCTCTGAATTCCGGGGTGACCATACTAGCATGTGAATTACAGGGCATTTCTCAAATAGATGTCTTTTTTACACACTCTCCTATATTTGGAAGGAAAAAATGTAGAGAAAGACAAGGGGCAATAACACTTGTTTTGCTAATCTATGTTCCCCCAAGTCTCCCGATAAAAATGATACCTCATTTGTGTGGGTAGGCCTAGCGCCCGCGACAGGTAACGCCCCAAAACACAACGTGGATACATCCCATTTTTTTTAAAGAAAACAGAGGTGTTTTTTACAAAGTGCCTACCTGTAGATTTTGGCCTCTAGCTCAGCCGGCACCTAGGGAAACCTACCAAACCAGTGCATTTTTTAAAACTAGAGACCTAGGGGAATCCAAGATGGGGTGACTTGTGGGGCTCTGACCAGGTTTTGTTACCCAGAATCCTTTGCAAACCTCAGAATTTGGCTAAAAAAACACATGTTCCTCACATTTCTGTGGCAGAAAGTTCTGGAATCTGAGAGGAGGCACAAATTTCCTTCCACCCAGCGTTCCCCCAAGTCTCCCGATAAAAATGATACCTCACTTGTGTGGCCCGCGACAGGAAATGCCCCAAAACGCAACGTGCACACATCACATTTTTTTAAAGAAAACAGAGGTGTTTTTTGCAATGTGCCTACCTGTAGATTTTGGGCTCTAGCTCAGCCGGCACCTGTGGAAACCTACCAAACCTGTGCATTTTTGAAAACTTGAGACCTAGGGGAATCCAAGATGGGGTGACTTGTGGGGCTCTGACCAGGTTTTGTTACCCAGAATCCTTTGCAAACCTCAGAATTTGGCTAAAAAAACAAATTTTCCTCATATTTTTGTGACAGAAAGTTCTGGAATCAGAGAGGAGCAACAAATTTCCTTCCACCCAGCGTTTCCCCAAGTCTCCCGATAAAAATTATACCTCACTTGTGAGGGTAGGACTAGCGCCCACGAAAGGAAATGGCCCAAAACACAACGTGGACACATCACATTTTTTCATAGAAAACAGTGCCTACCTGTGGATTTTGGCCTGTAGCTCAGCCGGCATCTGGGGAAACCTAGCAAACCAGCTAATTTTTGAAAACTAGAAACCCAGGGGAATCCAAGATGGGGTGAATTGCGGGGCTCTGACCAGGTTATGTTACCCAGAATCCTTTGCAAACATAAAAATTTGGCCAAAAAAACACCTTTTCCTCTCATTTCGGTGACAGAGAGTTCTGGAATCTGAATTTCCTTCCACCTAGCGTTCCCCTGAGTCTCTCGATAAGAATGGTACCTCACTTCTGTGGGTAGGCCTAGCGCCCACGAAAGGAAATGGCCCGAAACACAACGTGGACACAAAATATTTTTTCACAGAAAACAGAGGTGTTTTTTGCAAAGTGCCTACCTGTGGATTTTGGCCTCTAGCTCAGCTGGCCCGGGGGGGGGGCAGAAATGGCCTAAAATAAATTTGACCCACCGCCCCCCCAAACCCCCCCTGCCCGGGAGCGACCCTTGCCTACAGGGTCCCTCCCCCTGCGTGACATTGGCGCCAAAAAGCAAATCCCCGGTGCCTAGTGGTTTCTGCCCCCTTGAGGGCAGATTGACCTAAAATCGGCCAATCTGCCCCCAAGGGGGGCAGAAATGGTCTAAATACAATTTGCCCCCCAGGGGAGCGACCCTTGCCTAATGGGTCACTCCCCATCTCTAAAAAAACAAACAAACAAAAAAAAAAACACACAAAAAAAATTTGCCCTGGTGCCTAGAGGTTTCTGCCCATCCTGGGGGCAGATCGGCCTAATAATAGGCCGATCTGCCCCCTGGGGGGCAGAAATGGCCTCAGATAAATTTGTCCCCCAACCCCCACCCCCCTCCCGGGAGCGACCCTTGCCTACGGGGTCGCTCCCCCTGCGTGACATTGGCGCCAAAAAAAACAAATCCCCGGTGCCTAGTGGTTTCTGCCCCCTTGGGGGCAGATTGACCTAAAATCGGCCAATCTGCCCCCAAGGGGGGCAGAAATAGTCTAAATACAATTTGCCCCCCAGGGCAGCGACCCTTGCCTAATGGGTCGCTCCCCATCTCTAAAAAAAAAAAAAAAAAAAAAAAAAAGCACAAAAAAAATTGCCCTGGCGCCTAGAGGTTTCCTACTCCCCCTGGGGGCAGATCGGCCTAATAATAGGCCGATCTGCCCCCAGGGGGGGCAGAAATGGCTTAAAATAAATTTGCCCCTCAACCCAAACCCCCCCCCCCCGGAGTGACCCTTGCCTACAGGGTCGCTCCCCCTGCGTGACATTGGCGCCAAAAAACAAATCCAAGGTGCCTAGTGGTTTCTGCCCCCTTGGGGGCAGATTGACCTAAAATCGGCCAATCTTCCCCCAAGGGGGGCAGAAATGGTCTAAATACAATTTGCCCCCCAGGGCAGCGACCCTTGCCTAATGGGTCGCTCCCCCTGCGTGACATTGGCGCCAAAAAACAAATCCCCGGTGCCTAGTGGTTTCTGCCCCCTTGGGGGCAGATTGACCTAAAATCGGCCAATCTTCCCCCAAGGGGGGCAGAAATGGTATAAATACAATTTGCCCCCCAGGGCAGCGACCCTTGCCTAATGGGTCGCTCCCCATCTCTAAAAAAACAAACAACAAAAAAAAAACAACACCCAAAACATTTACCCTGGCGAATAGATGTTTCTGACGCCCCTGGGGGCAGATTGGCCTAATAATAGGCCGATCTGCCCCCAGGGGTGGCAGAAATGGCCTAAAATAAATTTGCCCCCCCAACCCAAACCCCCCCAGGAGCGACCGATGCCTACGGAGTCGTTCCCCTGCGTGACATTGGCGCCAAAAAACAAATCCCTGGTGCCTAGTGGTTTCTGCCACCTTGGGGGCAGATTGACCTAAAATCGGCCAATCTGCCCCCAAGGGGGGCAGAAATGGTCTAAATACAATTTGCCTCCCAGGGCAGCGACCCTTGCCTAATGGGTCGCTCCCCATCTCTAAAAAAACAAACAAACAAAAAAAAAACACACAAAAAAAAGTGCCCTGGCGCCTAGAGGTTTCTGACCCCCATGGGGGCAGATCGGCCTAATAATAGGCCGATCTGCCCCCAGAGGGGGCAGAAATGGCCTAAAATAAATTGCCCCCCCCACCCCACCCCGGGAGCGACCCTTGCCTACGGGGTCGCTCCCCCTGCGTGACATTGGCGCCAAAAAAAAAATCCCCGGTGCCTAGTGGTTTCTGCCCCCTTGGGGGCAGATTGACCTAAAATCGGCCAATCTGCCCCCAAGGGGGGCAGAAATAGTCTAAATACAATTTGCCCCCCAGGGCAGCGACCCTTGCCTAATGGGTCGCTCCCCATCTCTAAAAAAAAAAAAAAAAAAAAAACACAAAAAAAATTGCCCTGGCGCCTAGAGGTTTCTGCAGAAATGGCCTAAAATAAATTTGACCCACCACCCCCCCCAAACCCCCCCTGCCCGGGAGCGACCCTTGCCTACAGGGTCGCTCCCCCTGCGTGACATTGGCGCCAAAAAGCAAATCCTCGGTGCCTAGTGGTTTCTGCCCCTTGAGGGCAGATTGACCTAAAATCGGCCAATCTGCCCCCAAGGGGGGCAGAAATGGTCTAAATACAATTTGCCCCCCAGGGGAGCGACCCTTGCCTAATGGGTCACTCCCCATCTCTAAAAAAACAAACAAACAAAAAAAAAAACACACAAAAAAAATTTGCCCTGGTGCCTAGAGGTTTCTGCCCATCCTGGGGGCAGAAATGGCCTCAGATAAATTTGTCCCCCAACCCCCACCCCCCTCCCGGGAGCGACCCTTGCCTACGGGGTCGCTCCCCCTGCGTGACATTGGCGCCAAAAAAAAACAAATCCCCGGTGCCTAGTGGTTTCTGCCCCCTTGGGGGCAGATTGACCTAAAATCGGCCAATCTGCCCCTAAAGGGGGCAGAAATGGTCTAAATACAATTTGCCCCCCAGGGCAGCGACCCTTGCCTAATGGGTCGCTCCCCATCTCTAAAAAAAAAAAAAATTGCCCTGGCGCCTAGAGGTTTCCTACTCCCCCTGGGGGCAGATCGGCCTAATAATAGGCCGATCTGCCCCCAGGGGGGGCAGCAATGGCTTAAAATAAATTTGCCCCTCAACCTTAACCCCGCCCCCCGGAGTGACCCTTGCCTACAGGGTCGCTCCCCCTGCGTGACATTGGCGCCAAAAAACAAATCCAATGTGCCTAGTGGTTTCTGCCCCCTTGGGGGCAGATTGACCTAAAATCGGCCAATCTTCCCCCAAGGGGGGCAGAAATGGTCTAAATACAATTTGCCCCCCAGGGCAGCGACCCTTGCCTAATGGGTCGCTCCCCCTGCGTGACATTGGCGCCAAAAAACAAATCCCCGGTGCCTTGTGGTTTCTGCCCCCTTGGGGGCAGATTGACCTAAAATCGGCCAATCTTCCCCCAAGGGGGGCAGAAATGGTCTAAATACAATTTGCCCCCAGGGCAGCGACCCTTGCCTAATGGGTCGCTCCCCATCTCTAAAAAAACAAACAAACAAAAAAAAAACAACACCCAAAACATTTGCCCTGGCGAATAGATGTTTCTGACGCCCCTGGGGGCAGATTGGCCTAATAATAGGCCGATCTGCCCCCAGGGGGGGGCAGAAATGGCCTAAAATAAATTTGCCCCCCCAACCCCCACCCCCCCAGGAGCGACCGTTGCCTACGGAGTCGTTCCCCTGCGTGACATTGGCGCCAAAAAACAAATCCCCGGTGCCTTGTGGTTTCTGCCACCTTGGGGGCAGATTGACCTAAAATCGGCCAATCTGCCCCCAAGGGGGGCAGAAATGGTCTAAATACAATTTGCCCCCCAGGGCAGCGACCCTTGCCTAATGGGTCGCTCCCCATCTCTAAAAAAACAAACAAACAAAAAAAAAACAACACCCAAAACATTTGCCCTGGCGAATAGATGTTTCTGACGCCCCTGGGGGCAGATTGGCCTAATAATAGGCCGATCTGCCCCCAGGGGGGGGCAGAAATGGCCTAAAATAAATTTGCCCCCCCAACCCCCACCCCCCCAGGAGCGACCGTTGCCTACGGAGTCGTTCCCCTGCGTGACATTGGCGCCAAAAAACAAATCCCCGGTGCCTTGTGGTTTCTGCCACCTTGGGGGCAGATTGACCTAAAATCGGCCAATCTTCCCCCAAGGGGGGCAGAAATGGTCTAAATACAATTTGCCCCCCAGGGCAGCGACCCTTGCCTAATGGGTCGCTCCCCCTGCGTGACATTGGCGCCAAAAAACAAATCCCCGGTGCCTTGTGGTTTCTGCCCCCTTGGGGGCAGATTGACCTAAAATCGGCCAATCTTCCCCCAAGGGGGGCAGAAATGGTCTAAATACAATTTGCCCCCAGGGCAGCGACCCTTGCCTAATGGGTCGCTCCCCATCTCTAAAAAAACAAACAAAAAAAAAAAAACAACACCCAAAACATTTGCCCTGGCGAATAGATGTTTCTGACGCCCCTGGGGGCAGATTGGCCTAATAATAGGCCGATCTGCCCCCAGGGGGGGGCAGAAATGGCCTAAAATAAATTTGCCCCCCCAACCCCCACCCCCCCAGGAGCGACCGTTGCCTACGGAGTCGTTCCCCTGCGTGACATTGGCGCCAAAAAACAAATCCCCGGTGCCTTGTGGTTTCTGCCACCTTGGGGGCAGATTGACCTAAAATCGGCCAATCTGCCCCCAAGGGGGGCAGAAATGGTCTAAATACAATTTGCCCCCCAGGGCAGCGACCCTTGCCTAATGGGTCGCTCCCCATCTCTAAAAAAACAAACAAACAAAAAAAAAACAACACCCAAAACATTTGCCCTGGCGAATAGATGTTTCTGACGCCCCTGGGGGCAGATTGGCCTAATAATAGGCCGATCTGCCCCCAGGGGGGGGCAGAAATGGCCTAAAATAAATTTGCCCCCCCAACCCCCACCCCCCCAGGAGCGACCGTTGCCTACGGAGTCGTTCCCCTGCGTGACATTGGCGCCAAAAAACAAATCCCCGGTGCCTTGTGGTTTCTGCCACCTTGGGGGCAGATTGACCTAAAATCGGCCAATCTGCCCCCAAGGGGGGCAGAAATGGTCTAAATACAATTTGCCCCCCAGGGCAGCGACCCTTGCCTAATGGGTCGCTCCCCATCTCTAAAAAAACAAACAAACCAAAAAAAAACACACAAAAAAAAAGTGCCCTGGCGCCTAAAGGTTTCTGACCCCCATGGGGGCAGATCAGCCTAATAATAGGCCGATCTGCCCCCAGAGGGGGCAGAAATGGCCTAAAATAAATTTGCCCCCCCACCCCACCCCGGGAGCGACCCTTGCCTACGGGGTCGCTCCCCCTGCGTGACATTGGCGCCAAAAAAAAAATCCCCGGTGCCTAGTGGTTTCTGCCCCCTTGGGGGCAGATTGACCTAAAATCGGCCAATCTGCCCCCAAGGGGGGCAGAAATAGTCTAAATACAATTTGCCCCCCAGGGCAGCGACCCTTGCCTAATGGGTCGCTCCCCATCTCTAAAAAAAATAAATAAAAAAATAAAAAAAATAAAAAAAATTAATTGCCCTGGTGCCTAGAGGTTTCTGCAGAAATGGCCTAAAATAAATTTGCCCCCCCAACCCCCACCCCCCGTGGGAGCGACCCTTGCCTACGGGGTCGCTCCCCCTGCGTGACATTGGTGCCAAAAAACAAATCCCCGGTGCCTAGTGGTTTCTGCCCCCTTGGGGGCAGATTGACCTAAAATCGGCCAATCTGCCCCCAAGGGGGGCAGAAATAGTCTAAATACAATTTGCCCCCCAGGGCAGCGACCCTTGCCTAATGGGTCGCTCCCCATCTCTAAAAAAACAAACAAACAAAAAAAAAAACACAAAAAAAAATTGCCCTGGCGCCTAGAGGTTCTGACCCCCCTGGGGTCAGAAATGGCCTAAAATAATTCCCCCCCCCAGGGAGCGACCCTTGCCTAAGGGGTCGCTCCCCTTGCATGAAACTCCCTGGTGTCTAGTGGTTTCTGCCCCCATCATCAAAATAGGCCAACCTGCCCCCAAGGGGGACAGAAATGGCCTAAATATAATTTGCCCCCTAGGGGAGCAACCCTTGCCTAAGGGGTAGCTCCCCACCAAAAAAAAAAAAAAAAATAACAAAAAGAAAAAAAAAAATGATCCCTGGTGCCTAGAGGTTTCTGCCCCCCGGGGGCAGAAAAGGCCTTCCCAAAAAAATGCCCCCCCCTGGGAGCGACCCTTGCCCAAGGGGTCTCTCCCTGGTGTCTAGTGGGGTTTCAAAAGCCGGATTGCAAGCAATCCGGCTTTTGAAACCCTGGGAGAGACTTCAAAGGGAAGGAAATACATTTCCTTCCCTTTGAAGCCTCTCCGGGCCTCCCCCAGGTGATTGAAAGAGAAATGGTGAGCATTTCTCTTTCAATCGCGCTGGAAGCAGAGCTTCCAGCGCGATGGGGGAGACCCTGTGACTAATCAGCGCGCGCTCGCTGACGTCACAGTCGGGGTGAGGGGGGGTCAGGGGTGGAAGGGGAAGGGCTTCCCCTTCCATCCCCGCCTGGGGGGGGGATGGGGTGCCAAGGGGGGGGCGCGCTAGCGCTCCCCCAAGTTCCCGTGCCTTGGACAAGGTGACCTCGTCCAAGGCACACGGGAACTGTAGCCTTGGACGAGGTCACCTTGTCCAAGGCACAGAAGCGGTTAATGGATGTGTGTGTGTGCGTGTGTGTGTGAAAGAATGACTATGTGTGTGTGACCTTTTAAAATAAATGTTTGGTGCGTGCGTGCGTGTTTGAATGTTATGAGTGTTGTTAATGGATGTGTGTGTGTGTGTGCGTGTTTGTGAAAGAATGAGTGTGTGTGTGCTTCCCGCCCGCCCGGCCGCCCCCCCCCAAAGCTGCCAGCCGCCACTAGTAAGTATGCAGGTGGAATTTGGGTAGCTCAAACCTAGCCCAAGGCAGTGAAGGGCCTTCGGCTACAGAACCTCTTTACCATTCCACCTTTCTATGTTGCTGTTTGATTAATTACTCTGCTCCCTCTCCTTGCTGATTCCCATACCAGTTTGTGGGCTATCAGAAATTTTGTCCCATTTCCATTACTCATTGCTTGGTATCTTTTTATCCCTACATTCCCTTCTCCTTAAGAACACGTGCCTGTAATTATGAGTTAAATTTTCCCATTGGGGTGCAAAATGTAGCACTGTGCAATCACAACTGTTAGGAAGTAGCTGCAAAAATATTGCACTAAGGCCGCCCCTTGTCTGAAACCCTCATTCCGGTTGTAGGCAAACAGCTTTGCTTTTATGGAATAATGTTTCCCAATATTCTCAGTCAGGGCAATTCTCCGCCTTCAACTTTGCAAACTGGGTTTGCCTTTGACATAATGGCACAAGGTTACTTTGCTAGTCAGCACTTTGCCTACCTCCCTGATTTTAACTGAACACACACAGAATAGCTCCAGAAAAGTGGTATTCAAGCTTTCCAGCAGCAATCTCTCCTTGAGTAAAAATGAATTTGACCGCCCCACCTATTTTGAGAGCAAGTTAAATGTTGGGTGTTTTTTTATGTGCAATCAGGGAGATTTTAAGTGAATATACTCAAAGAACAGTTACAAATAGTGTTAATCAGTAGTCCTTCCAAAACACTAAGGCTCTGATTTATACTGTTTGGTGCAAAACTGCACTAATGCAGTTTTGCACCAAAAAGTTTAGCACCGGCTTGCACCATTTCTGAGCACCAGCCAGGCACCATATTTATGGAATGGTGCAAGCCAGTGCAAAGGGTAGGCAAGCATAAAAAAAATGACGTTAGCTGGGTGGGGCTGGCGGTATGGAAGAAGGGGGTTTTGCACCAAAAAATGACGTTAGGCAGATTAGAGTAAAAAAAAAAAGACTGTAACCAGCCTAGCGTCATTTTCTGACGCAAAACCATCCATACCACATGACTTCTGATTAGAGAAGACAGGAGTCTTGCCCACCACCCCAATGTCCAGTACAGGGGACCAGAGTCCCCTGGGCATGGCTATTGCACCCAGTGCCATTTCGGGGGGCCCATTTCAGGGCCCCCAATGGCACTTAAAAAGAAATACTTACCTGTACTTACCTATACTTACCTGGGATGGGGTCCCCCATCCTCTGCTGTCCCTCTGGTGTGGGTGGGGGTGTCCCTGGACCCTGAGGAGTGCACCTGTGGGCTTATTTCATGGTGTTCCACCATGGAAATAGGCCCAAAAATCCCCTAACGCCTGCCCTCGACCCAGGCGTTAAATAATGGTACAAAGCAAGCTTTGCACCATTATTTGACCCCTCCTCCTCCGTGTGTGATTTTAGCACAGGGGGATAAAAATGGCATTTAGGCCATAGGAGAATTTTTTGCACGGGAACGCCTACTTTGCATCTCATTGAAGCAAAGTAAGGTTTCACATCCAAAAAATGACTTTAACTCCATAAATTTGGCACTAGACAGGCCTAGCACCAAAGTATAAATATGGAGTTAGTTTCGCACCAAATTTGCATAAAAAACAGTGATGCAAATTTGGTGCAAAACAAGTATATATATGCCCCTAAGGGCCTCATTTAGACCATTGCATTTGGTCTTCTAGTCCACGAAGGGCAGAGGTCATGACAGCTATCAACTCAGTGGAGGACCTTTACTCCATTTTAGGGATCCCTTCTCCTGTGTAATAGGGATGTCTGAGTGTACGCTCTCAAGGATTGCTGGGTAAGTGCCATCCTTAAAGTAGTTGCACAACAAACGTTTTTGTTCAGCGAAAGCAGATTGCTATGGTTGGACTGTGTTTTCTCTAATTTAAAAATAAACAGCCAGACATAGAGGATGTTTTCTCCAAGCACATGCAGATTTCCTGTCCATGTGTGCCATTCCTCTCATGATGGACCTGGGCAGGGAAAACAAGTGACAGTTGCCCCTTCCCTCTTGGGTGGAATGACAGTCTCTGTAACCTTGAGGCTCATCAGCAGGCAGGCCACCAGGTCAAAGACTTATAGTGGAGAAGCTAGTGGATGCTCCTCCGGCATAAGCGTAGGACTTTCCTAACTCTAAATAGAGCCGGGGAACTGTGAGACTGTGTAGGAGGCTGGGCTGTTTGTAGTGAGTACCAAAGGTACTTACACCTTATACCAGGTCCAGTTATCCCTTATTAGTGAAATGTAGTCAGTGTCTAGAAGCCAGGCTTTCTAGGGGTAGTGTGGGCGAGCAGCCAAGGCCTAACTAGGAGTCATGCAAAGCTCATGCAGTACCACTGTAGTCACACAGTACTCACACACTTGAAAGAAAATACTCAGTGTTACAAAAATAAAGGTACTTTATTTTGGTGACACAAATGCCAAAAATACCTTAGAGACTATACTCCTTTGAGAGGTAAGTAATATACACAGTATATACACTACAATACAGTAATAGCTGTAAAAACAGTAAGAAAACAGTGCAAATAGTGCCAATCACAATAGTTAGAAATGGGCCTAGGGGAAACACAAACCATATAATAAAATAGTGGAGTGCGAAAGTTGGTTTCTCACCTAGGCAAGTATAGTGTGTAGAGGGGCACTGGGAGTGTAAGAAAATACCAAAGGTAAGTAATAGAACCCACCCCAGAGCCCAGGAAAGCAAGAGTAAATCACATTAAGGCGGTCATTCCGGCCGGGGACCGCGGGAGCACCGCCAACAGGCTGGCGGTGCTCCCAAGGGCATTCTGACCGCGGCGGTACAGCCGCGGTCAGAAACGGAAAACCGGCGGTGTACCGCCGGTTTTCCGCTGCCCTGGGGAATCCTCCATGGCGGCGCAGCTTGCTGCGCCGCCATGGGGATTCCGACCCCCATACCGCCATCCTGTTCCTGGCGGTTTTGGCCGCCAGGAACAGGATGGCGGTATGGGGTGTCGTGGGGCACCTGGGGGCCCCGGCATGGGCACTGCAGGGGCCCCTGTAACAGGGCCCCACCATGATTTTCAGTGTCTGCCATGCAGACACTGAAAATCGCGACAGGTGCAACTGCACCCGTCGCACCCCTTCCACTCCGCCGGCTCCATTCGGAGCCGGCATCCTTGTGGAAGGGTGTTGCCCGCTGGGCTGGCGGGCGGCCTTCTGGCGGTCGCCCGCCAGCCCAGAGGGAAACCCAGAATTCCTGCGGCGGTCTTGTGACCGCGCACCGGTATTCTGGCGGCTCCCGCCGGCCCTGCGGATACCGCGGGCGGCGGGAGTCAGAATGACCCCCTAAGTTTACTAGAACACACAACAACATGTGATAGAAGATTTTGTAAGAACCAGAAGAGACTGCAAGACAGTAACATTGGATTCCTGGACCTAAGACCTGTGGAATAAGGGGACCAAGTCCAAGAAGCACTGAAGAGTCCAGGGAGAACAGGAGCCCCTGCTAACCCAGATGAAGATGTAAAAGAAGAACCACCGGTGAAGGGGAACAGTCAGTATTGCACCCAAGAAGATGGATGCAGGTTCCTGGTTGGTGCAGATGATGTCCTACGCCGGATGGATGATTGCAGTCTGATTTGCGTCACTCCATTCCGCGAACACGGAAGTCTAGACACATGCAAAGCTCCCGTTTAGCAGAAAATGGTGCTTCCTAAGACCAGGTGAGACCTGGTGGCCTCTACCCAGGAGGGGAAGACAGAGGAGACTCTCATCAACTCAGAGAGCCCTGAGAAGACCATCAGCATGCACAGGAGTCCCACAGCATGGGGACGAAGAAGGTGCAAAAGGAGGCCCATGCAGCACTACACAAAGGACTCCCACACCGCCGGAGAACCATGCAGGAGGCTGTGCATCACAGGAAGGAGTGCTGAGGGCTGGAGCTGCACTGTGCATGAAGAACTTTGTGGAAGGATGCCAACAAGCCTTGGCAACTGCAAAACACATGGTGCACAGGGTACTGTCTCGAGTAGGGAGGCAAGCTCTTACCTTCACCAAAGTTGTATAGTGGGACGTCAGGACCATCAGGACCACTTCATTCCACCACCTGTGATGCTTGATCCATGCACTTTTCCAGGAAAGGGAACACAGGCCACTGGTGGTTGCTGCAGAGGGATGCCTGCTGAAGCAGGGAGGTGACTCCCTCACTTCAAGGGAGATTCCTTCATTCTTCTGGTGCAGGCTGAAGACAGGCAGTCCTCGCAGGATGCAGGACCTTGAAACAGTTGCAGTTGCTGGCAGGAGCTGAAGATACAATGTTGAAGAAGTCGTCTTTGCTTCTTTGTTGCAGTTTTTAGAGTTCCGGAAGGGACCAGATGCAGTTTCATTAGTAGAAGGTGAAGTAAAGGATGCAGAGGATTCCTGCTGGAGTCTTGCAATCCGAATCTGAAGAACCACCCAAGAGAGAGACCCTAAAATAGATCTGAAAGGAGGATTGGACAGCTAACAGGTAGGCACCTATCAGGAGAGGGCTCTGATGTCACCAGCTGCCACTGACCCCTCAGATGCTCCCAGAGTGCCCTGCCAACTTAGAATCCAAGATACAAAACCCAGAGAAGGAGCTCTGAGCACCACCCCTGGGGTGGTGATGGATAGGGGAGTGGTCACTCCTCTTTCCCTTGTCCAGTTTCATGCCCGAGAAGGTACTGGGGGTCCCTGAACCAGTGTAGACTGGATTATGCAAGGAGAGCACCATCTGTGCCCTTCAAAGCATTTCCAGATGCTCTGGGAGGCTACCCTATCCTTGCCTGCAACACCTTTTTCCAAAGGGAGAGGGTGTAACATCCCTCTCTCAAAGGAAATCCTTTGTTCTGCCTTCCTGGGCTTGAGCTGTTCAAGCAACTGGAGGGAGGAAACCTGTCTGTGAGGTGGCAGCAGCTGGGGCTGACTGGAAAACCTCAGAAGGCTGTTAGGGAAGTACTGAGGGTCCTCTAAGGAACTCCCAGAGTGCATGGAATCATACAACCAATGCTTGCAAAAGCCTTTAGGTATGATTCCAATATGTTTAATACCAAACATGGCCATATTTGAAGTTAGCATTGTGAAGCTGTACATAGGTAATGACCTATGTATAGTGCCTGCTTAAAATGGCGTCCCTGCACTCACGAAGTCTGGGGAAATGGTCCTGGATGATGTGGAGGCACCTCATGCAGGGGTGCCCTCACTCACAGGTACCCTGCACCCAGCCTTCAGGGTTGGAAGGCCTGGTATATAGGTGACTTATAAGTTACCTGGTGCAGTGTAAATGGCTGCGAAAGGGTGAACGCACCCTTTCACACAGGCTGCAATGACAGTCCCGTAGAAGCCTTTGCATGGGATCTCTATGGGTGGCAAAAAAATGCTGCAGCCCACAGGGATCCCCTGGAACTCCAATGCCCTGGGCACATAATTACCATGTACTAGGGTCTTATAAGGTGGCACCAGTATGCCAATTATGAATGGAATACTGTGTTAGCAGTGTCCAACAACCACATTTAAAGGGAGAGAGCATAACTACTCTAGTCCTGATTAGCAGGATTCTAGTAGACACAGTCAAACACACTGATAAACGGGCCAAAAATGTGGGTGACCATGTTAAAAAGAGGCTACCTTTTCACAAGACTGACATCACATGAGCACTGCCTATTTAAGCTAGTGATCTTGCTCTACCAAACTGAATGAGGCCGTTAATATTAAATGTAAAGTTAAAGCCTGTAGAGGAATGGGAATATCTTCCAAAAAGTTTGAGAACAGCTGGTAAGGTGGCAGCTTTCTGCACAGGGTTGCCCTACCTTTTCTCCTCTACACACACCAGTAGAACTATACTCACTAAGAAAATCTGTATCATTTGTGTGTGCCAGCAGCACAAGTCTGATAAATGAGGTACACATCTGGTTGTGAAAGCCCTCAGGCTTGCTACCCATTCCTGAAGTATGCTAGACAATCAGATATAACAAGCCATGGTGGATCAATTATGGAATTTCCTCCTAGGGCATCCTTAGATGTTCCCAGGAAATTTTGAAGAAAGGTTGGAAAAAGGAAAGAAAGCTCCAAAAGAACTTCCATGGGGCCCTCTTAGATATTCTCTGGAAATGTGTAAGAAGGATTTGAAAATATAAGAAATCTCCAAAAGAACGGAAACCTATCATAAGACTTATAATTCTGAATAATCATGATCATGTGGATCAGCTGGTGCTTGAGATCAAGGCTCACTCACAAGAGAGGAGAAAGGGGAGAGATGAATCACTCAAGCTCTTTCTCTTATTCTGAAAGAAAAGATTCACTGTCACTGACGGATATAGTCCTCAATAGAAGAACACTGAAAGCTAGGCATTCAACATTTTTGTGAACCAGTCCTTCATTGCTCAAACCCACATGTCTGAAATCTTTGTAAATATTTTTTCTTACAATGTCACTGGAGTTCCAGGAATCTCTCTGGAACTATGAGCTCCAAAGAGTGATTATACTGTAAACCATAGCTCTCACACCAGATGCAATGCTTGTGACCTCACATTATTTATAATAATAAGTATCAGTACCTGAAAGCACAACAATATTAAATAACAAGACATACTAATAGCCATAAATAATACTTTATTTGCTGTTGTCTCATTGATATTGACAATGGCATTATGACTAGGACTCATGGTTTTATGGTATTTCTTTTTTTGACATTTCTGCCTGTGTTTATCTGTATTTATTTTTTGTTAATTTTCTCTGTATTTATCTATATTTATGTTGTGCTTCATGTAAAAAATTAAACTGCAATGGGTAAATGTCCACATGTCTTTAACCAACAAATGTTTACTCATGTCCAAAAAATGTTTACTCATGTTTGAATGTCCAATGGTTTTTAGCTGTTTACACTTCCGTACAGTCATTTGAAACCATTTGCATTGTAGAACAGGTTAAACAGCTGGACTTCTTCAATTAAGCTGTATTAGAAAATCTGTTTACTTTTTAAAACTTCCCTACCTGTCAATCGGCACAGCTACTGACCTAACATTCATGATTGAGAGTAGTGAGTATTGTCCAAAAGAATCCAGGTTTTCTGCATTTATCTCTACTTTAAAATAAATACAGTCAGGACAATTGTTGGGATTGTGTCTATATTTATCTGTAAAAATCAGAAAAAAAAAAAAGGAAAACTGGGAGTCATAAATATTACATGTAATCTGACCTAAAGATTATTTGTGAAATGTATTATGGCATTTGTTCTACCAAGGATACGGTAATAAGTATATAATATATTTGTGAGCAAATTATGGTTTGTATTTTTGTTGAACAAGTTTTGGATTGCGGAGCTAACTATAGCTTGATAATTTAAGTGTTTTGTGATTTTACCTCATATCTATAATTGGACTGTAAATTTGAGTTTTCAAAAGAATTTCAAAGGTATTTCTATACATACATTAAGGTAATATAACCAAACCTAACCATAACATCAGTTTAACTGCACATTTTCCAGTTAATCTCTATGTTTTTTGTAAATTTGAATCTTGATTGCTGGCCAACCATGACTGAATAAGGAGAAATGTCCTGGGTAGTCTGATTTGGTTGCAGGGCTTGGTATTCAGCTAGGCCCTTGCCAGAGTCCCCTGCAGATGGCCAAATCTGTTCTGTCTAGCCTCAACTGCACACAGCCTTTGACTGTATATATTGTCAATTGGCCAGAGAGCTTCGATTTCGAACACTCCCTGTACACTCCTTCCTGAGGCATACAATGTACTGTGCACATTACCTTTGGCATCAGGTATTGACCAAGCACAGCTGTTTAAAGAACCAAATTATTTGTTTTTATTTATATCCAGGAATTAGAGATTCTGTACCATAGTCATGGGGCTTATCCCCTGGACCAGGGAGGGTCCAGAATTCACAAATCCTATGATAATGTTTTTTATTTTTTTTTAAATATTGAGTTTAATGCTGAAGGCTGTAATAGGGTCCTGATATGGGTCTTGGAGTCATGGTAGGTCCACCTTGTCCCCATATGCTCCTTTTTGTTTTATTTTCCCAACAGAGTGTACAGTGCACCATGTTGGGTAATGGTGGCTGCAAAAATGATTTTCCCTGGCCAACCAATTGGAGTGTAACAGATTCACAAATCCACAGTGCATAATGGCAGGTAAAATTCTTTAGTCCACTAATGTGAAAACCTTCAGATAAATGGTCCCAATATCTATAACTTTTTAATACTTTCGAACTCATTTTGTATCAACATTTTCTCTAAAAACTACTGAATGTATCTACACCAACCTAAGCAGAGCAAAGTGAGTTAATCTTGGTTGCAGTCTCAAGATCTGTTGATTTTCCTCATGTAGTGCTGCTGATGTGTTGGTTCTGAAGGCAAAGTGCCGGTGTTGCAGTACGTCAATTTCAAAGCCATTGAGCCAGGTTTGTCCACACAGTGAAGGGATGCGTTGATCCTCCTTTAGGAGTGGTGGCAATGTGGTGGTTTTGGGGGGATGTCGGTGTGTTAGTTCCAAAGCAGGTACATCTGACTCCTCTATGCAGTGAAGGGTTGCACCAATATTCCTTCAGCAGTGGGGACAATGTGGTGGTTCTGATGCAGCAAGTGGCAAAGTGCTGGTTCCAAATGTGATGTACTAGTTCTGCTCCCGCAACAAGGGCGATGAGGCGGTTCTACCTCTCACAGTAGGCGATGTGTTGATTATCATTGGAGTATCTGTGATCTGGGTCCTCTTACAGTGAACCAGGCAAGTGAAAAGGGGTAGAGACTTTGATATCCCTGAGTCTCAAGCAACAGGAGACAAGCCAACAAGCCTTGGAGATCATTTTGGGGTGCAAGGCAGAGTCCAGTTCTCTCTCAGCAGGGTCTGGGAGAAGCAGGCAGCAGGACAGCACAGCAGAAAAGCAGTCCTTCCAGGTCATCAGTCCAGCAAGGTAACAGACCTTGGTGCAGCAAAGCAGTTCTTCTGATAGAGTTCAGTTGTAGATCCAGAAGTGTCTGATTTGATGGGGTCAGAGACCCAGTTCTTATGGCCATAAATGCCTTTGAAGTGGGTGGTAACATCAAAGGAGGATCTTTGAAGTGCACAAGTATCCTTTCTTCCTCCGCCCTGGCTCCAGGGTATCAGTAGGGGGTAATCTGCTCTTTGTGTGGGGACAGACACTGCCTCTTCAGATGTAAGTACCCTCCTCTCCTGCTGTTCCTGCCCAGGAAGAGACATCAGAATGTGCATGAATGCAGATGAGCACTCAGACGCTTCTTTGCTTGTGGCTGTCTAGAGGGAATGCACAAAGGGTAGCTATCACACACACCCTGAAGTATATTGGAGACTGGAATACAGAGCTGTAAGGGCAGAGAAATGTCCACTTTCTAAAAGTGACATTTCTAAAATAGTAATGTTAAATCACACTTTACCAGTAAAGAGGATTTATTATTACCATTCCAATGATATGAAACATGACATAGCTACTCCTTCTTAATCAGGAATTACAGCTTAAAAGTGTATTAAGAAATTCCCAATGTTAACCTATGAGACAGTAGGCCTCACAGTAGTGAAAAATAACTTTCACTACTAGGACATGTAAAACTGAAAAGTACATGTCCTGCCTTTTAGCACCCTGCACTAGGGGCTACCTAGGACCTACCTTAGGGGTGACTTACATGTAATGAGCAGGGAGTTTAAGGCTTGGCAAAAGGTTTTAAATGCCAAGTTGAAGTGCAGTCAAACTGCACAAACAGGGTCTGCAGTGGCAGTCCTGAAACACATTTTAAGGGCCACTTAAGTGAGGGGCGCAATCAGTGCTGTAGGCCCACTGGTACCATTTAATTTATAGGCCCTCGGTGTATGGTATGCCACTTTACAAGGGACTTGGAAGTAAATTAAAAATGCCAACTGTGTGTACACCAGTGTTACCATACTTAGGGGAGAAGCACATGTACTTTAACACTGGTGTGCAGTGGTAAAGTACTTAGAGTACTAAGGCCAACAAAAGAATCAACAAAAATATGAGGCAAGCAGGCAAAAGGTTTGGGGGAAGACCACCCTAAGGCTGACAGGTCTAACAGATGAACAGAAATTTTGTGCAGATTCATCAAATGGTACCACAATTAAGAAAACAAAGTTAAAACACACAACAATGAAGTTATGGTTCTTACTCAAATGCACAAAAACAATGACATTCAATAATTAGGTTTAGCAAAACACAAAGCAAATGCCATAACTCATGCTGTCCATCACATTATTCTCTTGATAGCTCTTTTTGGGGTCCATCCAATTAGCTAATTTGTTTCTTCATCCTGGTAGTTACCCGAAGTTATGGCCTGTGTTGTGTGCATATCAAACCATAACTGGTGATTTTCAATGGTTCCGTGCAAGCCAGAACAATACCTCAATTTTTAATTGTTTTTTCAGTGAATTGCATGCTTTTTTTAAATGACGCACTTAATTGAAAAGCGTGGGCTAACCACAAGGCCTGACTGGGTCAGGATCTGCTCCAAACCCACTGTGGGTGGCATACCCCTTCTGCACATAGGGGCTGGCCCACAGATCGACTGGCCCTCAGACAGCCCTGTTTTGTTTTTGTGATTATTATATGGATTTGCAGATCCTTGTTTGGTATCACTAACCTACGGAAAGTGTTATGCTCAGATTCCACCAACCTAGAGGAAGTTGATGTGAGCCTTGTCTTCTGGAGGTTCACAGTTCCAAATTCATGACTGAGCACCCCGGGTCGGTGATGCATCAGTGGGTGAAGTTTGCCTATTCTTCATGATACAAGGGGACAAAGCTTGCCTGATCCATGAATCCTTTGCACGGTACCCTGACATGTACTATAGAGCACTTAAGTGACCATACTCAAGACTGCAGATCCTGGCTTCCATTGTAGGTGCCTGGATAAACCAAATATTCAAAAGGATCCACGTACCCACAATTATTTTTACATTTTTAAATACATGTAAACCATGGGGGTCCTTTGATGATTCCCCTAATATGGCCTGGGGATCAAGGTGTGCTCACACTGCCCCTTTGTGTGACATTTTAGTTTTTATCAGGGTGCAGGAACTATGGTCCTCATTCTAAAATGGCATCAATAAGATTTGTTTTCCCTCTTGCGGACATGCACTGCTGTTTTGGAACCTCAGATCTGAAAGCGGAAAATGGAAGAAAGGCTCATCGGATTGTTTATTTTAATCTGTGGAGACATGGATATTAACCAATCCACAAATCATCAGCAATTAGAATGGCCAAGATATACATAACTGTTAACCCTTTGAAGCCTGTTATGCAATGCAAGTTTAATGCAGCTCTATACATGGAGTCAGAAGTTAGGGGTAAATCAAAAAAATGCCTTAACGTGGAAGAAGCTGAACCATATCCACACAGTGGTGAGTTACGCTGTATACTATATAATCATACATATCTATGTCTTACAATATTAATATTATGAGTTGGATTTGTAAATCAGTGGCAACAAAAGCAAAATGAGCCTTTTCCTTGGAAATTCTGACTTAGCCACAACTACATTGTCACTATTCACTGACTGATAACGACTCTGTAGTATATTTATCTTGTATTACAAAGTCAGAAATACTGATTCTCTAGCTTTGTTGAGGTCAGAGTTTCCATTGCAGGAAGTGACTTTTCTCATTTTAGCTCCAATACGAATCTTTGATCTTCGATACAGAAGGAGCGAATGTGGAATAGTATTACACCAAATTTGGCATGAGGAGAACGTTTCTCAAGCAAATGCCCCGAATCTGTTTAGTGTAACTCGATTCAGAGGTTTTTGAAAAATTTGAAAATTAGCATTTAAAAATGTTTTGGTGGCTAGAAATGAATAAAAAGTTAGCAATAGCTGGACAATTAGTTCAGGTAATGTCAATGAACCCCGGTTTGTGCACCCACATGGACTAAATAAAAAAAATAGAGGATGAAGGATTTCTGTTTCTATTTGGGGACTGTGCTCTCAAATTTCTTAGAACTGAAGCTTCAAAATTGGTGGCCACAACAGAGAAAAATATTTTGAGACTGCCATTAAAGGACGGGGGGTTCAGTCCACATGTAGTGAAAAAACAGTAAGGTTGCCAAAAGGGTGCAGCATCCCTTGACCCATGAGTTAGCTAGGGGTCTCATTGGAACCGACCTAGGGAATAAAAATGTGAAAAAAATTGTTTTTACCATAGGGTTCAAATACTTCAAAAAAAGTGCTCACAGACCAAAGCAATACTTTTGAGGTCCGAAAACACTTTCTCAGGGTTCATTAAGCTCTCTCAAGGGCTCTTGTATCTTTTTTGGACCACCCACCAGATTTGCAGGCCTAGCAATGACTACACAGAACCACATGATGTCCAGCAAGGGGCCACGATTTGTGAAGAGTTTGAAACCCCTACAAGAGGGTAAGAGGACTTAAAAAAAGTAAATAATAATAATAATAATAATAACAACAATAACAATAATAATAATAATAATAATAATAATACTGATTATTATTATTATTATTATCACCATTAATATTATTATTAGTAGTAGTCGCAGTAGAAGTAGTAGTAGTAGTAATAAAATAATAATAATAATACTCATTAGAAGGAGAAGAAGAATGTTTTATTTTTAATGCAAAAAGTTGGACAGTCACTGAATGGTAAGGTGAAGGCGGTGCTCAAAAGCAAGGTTGGCAGCCAAAAATTTATTTTGTCCAACTGTTGCTGTGCACAGCCAAACGCCATCAGCAGCAGGGTTTGGCCACCCATTGTATGTTGGAGTCAAGGCCTGCACTAGACTATAGTCATGGCCGACGGCTTGGAAAAAAAGGGGAAGATATTGGAAGAGCGTTTTTAATTAACAAAATATGGGGTGAAAAATGAAACATGTGGAAATAACATGTAGCCCTGAAAACAATAAATAAATGCATTTTTTTTCTTTCTTCACTTTCTTAGCAACTGGAAAAGCATAAATCAACATTATCTGTGAGCTTTAATAGAATAATGTCCCATCAATGACATATTTACTTGATTTGTCTTTAGTGGCCTAGATTAAAAATGTATTATGAATAACTGTAAAAACTTGCTTAAAAACTTTTTAACAATCAACCATGCTGTAAAGTATATTCTATTTAATCTTCACATCTTCATAAGTTCATCTAATAAATACAAATATTAGTAATATCACAAAATTTGTTTCTTTTATCAGGTGAATAGAAACGAGTGTATGGTAAAGGAAATGTGAATTGCAAATATGCATTGTACTAACCATGAAGGTTTTCTCTCTTGTTTTCTTCAAATAGTGGGAATCGGTATCCAGCAGATAGTTTAGTTGCAATGTTAGAACAAAGTAAAATAAAATGTTTCATAGCTATTTTGGTTAGATAGATTTGTCGGCAGCAGCTGTCCTGTTCTCATGAAGACAATGAGGTTTGATTGGACGAAGCAGTGGTAAAGACGATGAAAGAAGACACAAGTTGCAAAACTGTTCGATTATAAAATGAGTGTTCCTAGATTAGTATGGGAAGCTTTTCAGCAGGGAAGTTTTGGGCATAGAGCTTAGAAGCTTAGGCTTATTCAGCATTGATCCTACTTCCCATTTTGACAGTGTGGCTTCACATAGACACTCTCTGAGATACTTCAGAGACTCAATTTGAGCTGCTTTAAATTTGACACTTAGATTAATTATGAGTTACTTTGCCTAAAAACCTATTTTTCTCTAAAACACTACTGAGTTTCTAAATGCTTTCACATCTCTGAATCTATGTACTCTTTATGGGTTCTTATGATTGATTGATTATTTTATTTTACAGAATCATCCTCTGGATTAGACTAGGGAAATGACATAGTATGGAACACACTTCATGCATTGTTCTGTTTAACTTTGATTTCTTGTCCTTTGACACAATTATTCATACTACCATTTTACTTACCAGTAATATTCATTATCTTGAATAGGAGTCTTTCCCATATCAGCTCTTACCAATGAGACATCCTGTCTCCCTGTCAGCCATACACATGCTTTATACACTTTTTAAATATACCTTAGGAAACCTCTATGTCTAGCACAAAACAGCATTTAAATAGTCCCTCCTCACCACAAATCTGTTCAATGCATTGAAATTCAAGATTTCTATTTGGTTTTGGAATCATTAAGAAAGTGGAATCAAATCCTGAATTTCTCTGGTAGAATGGAACAAGAATCACTGCACCTTTTTCCACGAGAGTCTGGACTCCCAGCAATAGCCCCTCGTTCTTGACACTGTCTTTAGGAAGAGGCGTATTCCTTACCCCTGATCCTGGTACTTCTGCTAACCATCTGGGATTATTAAATAACTCAAGAGACTGTGAGTGTCTGAGACCACTGATGACAAAAGCATTTCAATCTTTATCAAACATAAAGTCATTTTTGTTGGAGAGAGCCCTGATTTCACCAAGCCACTGGTCTGGATTTATTGTAAAATACAGCCACCAGACCTCAGGCCCATCCTCAAAAAGGGCTGTTTATCCAGTTGCTTAAACACAGACATTTTCTGAAAGAAGGATTTCTAATTCTGAGAACTCTTGAAAGGCCTTACAATTGTTCTTTCTTCCTCTACATTCTGCATCATCTCAACAAGTTCTGCGCCAAATAGCTTCTCACCACAAGAACACAATTTATAGAGTGAGGCCCGTTGACTTGACTCCAATTCCCAAGATCTCAACCATAATGTTCGCCTCCTTGAAATTGAGGACCCTACTATCGATGAAGAAGCCCAAAGACTATTAAAGTGGTATCAGAAAAGAACTGTGCCAGCATTCCCACATTAGAGAACAAGGAAGATGGGTCCTCCTTTGCTTGTAAGCACTCAGCCAAAGAATGGAAGTCTTTCAGCAAAACCTCTGTTGCCTAGGCTGCTGAATAACATTTCAGTAAGATTCCGTTGTTTTTTTCATCAGTGGGGTCTGATTGCACGGAACCTTCAAAAGCCAAAGAGAATGAGAAAGTAATTGAATGAAAGATTGTTTTCACTTTCAATGTCAGTGGAAAATTAACCTCAAAACAATTCAAAAGGTATCTCTTAGAAATAAATCTGGGGATGGCTGATTTGTCAATGTCTATCCATTCTTTCACCATTCGAAAATTTAATCATATCATGAAGTGGCATGTAGTAGCATTATAAAGGGCAAAAATGTGTCTTGATCCAGAATATCCTCCCCAAAACCTAATAAGTCCATTATATGCTGGATCACTTCCCCTGGTAGTATATAGCTACCTCTAGGTTCATCCTCCTGCTCAGAAACCTCTTCCAAATGTCCTGTCTTTGGTTGGGAATCTACAACATCAGAATCCACTGTCTCTTTAATCAATAGTTGCAAATCTGCCCTAGAGATTTGCAACATCTTTTCAGCATTATCATCATCAGGAGCTTGCTCAATAGGGTGCAGCTTACCTGTTGCTTACTGTGCAGCCATTTCATCAGTCAGGAAATTGACGCAACTCCTAATAGTGTGTATTTCCTGTTTATATATGTTTCCATGGCAACATAGTCTTATCTTGTGAGACCACGCTACCTTTGAAAAACACACCCCTTGCCTACCTTATCTGCTGTACGAATCCTCACCCAGACAAGGACCCCAGAAAACTCAGCACAAAGCACCTGTTTGTCCCAAATACTGGTGACAGAGAATCTCCTCGTCCTAGCTGTGCACATGGGTGGGATGTATGCTGGTGATGGAATGGAGCAAAAAAATCTACTCGCTCAGCAAAATGGTAAGAAGGCAAACACAGAAATATTTATAAAAACCAACTGGCAGTTGTGCATCATTTTTATTAATGCTAGCTAGCGACATTCCTAAGTGCTATCCTAGTGCCGTATTTATTAAATAACATATGATGCCGTTAAGGAAAGTTTAGCGTAAAAAAAGGCGCTAACAGCTGCACAATGCTGTAAGGAACATAAACATGTTTCAAAAGGGTTAGCTCCATTTTTACACCACATTAGTGTCAAAATAAAATGGGAAAGCAGGAAAGAGTGCAATTGCAAGAGAAGATGGAATCATCAGGCCAGGAGAGTCCCCAGGGAGACCCCAAACACTCACATACCAGCCAGGAGGGTCCAGAAAAGTCCCATGAGAAGGAGAAGAGAAAGTGCAAGTGTCGCTTTAGCGAGGAGGAGCATGACATCTTAGTCAGAGAGATGACGGAGCACCAATATCAGTGCTTCGCCACCTCCAAAATGCCAATTGGTAGGAGGGATGCAACATGGCAGCAAATAGTGGACAAAATAAATAGTGTCATTAGGTGAAGAGGGCTGTCACTGAGGTCAAGAAGCGCTGGTATGATTGCAAGCGCAGGACAAGGGGAAACTTGCCGAGAACCATAAGGCAGCACTGCAGAATGAAGGTGGAAGTCCTGCACCACAGGAGGACCTGAATGAGCTGGACGAGATGGTTCCATTGGTCATCCCTGAGGAGCTGGTCACTGGAATCACAGGACAGTGTAGACTACCAGGAACCACCACAAATGCAGGGTAAGTTACACAGGGGATATCTGGAACTTCACTAATGGAAGAATGGGGAGGCACAAAGGATACACTCAATGCATGCTAAAGGGTTACATAAGGACACTTAGGCCCTGAATCAAGATGCACCATCCTCACCCAAGCCACATATGTACTGACGCTTTGGTTGTGCAATACACACCAACATGTACACAACGTCATCATAGGCCATTCACTATGGCTATACTCCACCATGTATATAAGCACCATATTGCCTGGTAGGCGTGTGCAAATTGTGTTACTGTGCCATTAGAACACCCATTGCATATAGTCAAAGCCCCAGAACTAACACAACGTAGACATTAGAGACTAAGGCGGAAGTCAATACCACTACATGGGTGGTGTCTGGCCAAAATGCTTCCATTCCTCAATGTTGCATTGCCTTTACTCATGTGTGCTGCATCTTGCAGCTCACATTAAAATGCCATCTCAGCACAAATAGCTTGTACATGTGCAGGAAGGGACACCCCACTGCACATGAACAAATCATCACTTCAAGGCAGCCACCCCGTCATCATGCCACAATAATGCCTGTGTTGGTGCAGGGAGCACTCATCTGTGCAGGGGAAAGTGCAGGGCTGTACTCTATTCAAGTAAATATGGCACATCACTGTGTATCTAAACGGCTGCAATGTACTGCAAAACATCTTGCAGCTGCCCTGAGCCATGCCAAATGAGAAAAAATCTGCCCTAAAGCTTGCAACCTGTGGATCACAACCCATACAGCATGAACCCACAGCAACTCACACACAACCATGTGCGTCATATGGGAATGGCCACAAAAAATAATGCATGCAACACATTGTGCATGTATGTGAACGTCATATGAGCAGCTGCAATCTCACCATTTGTCTAGTTAGAGGGTGTAATTAAACAGAAAATGATGGTGGGTGCTGCTGTCCAAAATTAGGCAGCATCACGCATGTCAGTTAAAAAATGCAGGGATGCGTCATATACATCAGAATACACCTCACCCCAGTGTACCTCCCTGGGCAAGTGGAAATCAGATGTGATCCAATGCAGCCACCCTTGCACCATAGTGCAGGGAAGGCTGTGTTTAGTGGGAGAATGTTATGTGCAGGAAGGAATACCGTCCTGCATAACAACAAACTTAAAGTGTGATTTGCTCTTACTCTGTTTGCAGCAGATTGCAGCACACATAGTAAAAGCAAGAAATGCAGTACAAATGTAAGCATTACTTCTAGAATTTGCCATGATAAATCCACCCCTGGGCTGGTGTCAGGTATTAGCCCAGTGTTCGGAATACAAATAGTCCAAATTCTGAGGCCATGTCAAAACGCAATGGGTGTTGCTGTGGTATGCTTACAGCAACACCCATTGCACACATCTTCCACACAAAGTGCTGGGTGTGAAGGGGCCATATAAACAAGGTGGCATCAAGGCACAAAGAGTAGCTTCATGCCACCTAGTACATGCGGGGCAGGACATTGTGCCACCTGAGCCTGACCAAAAGTTACAATCCTTTGGCACTTGAGGCACCTACATATGCCCCTAAATACCTAGGGGCATATTTATGAGCCCCATGCACCACCGGAGCATAATGTTTTGTGCCGCATTTACAAGGTGGTGTTAAGCTACTTTTTGTGGCTTAAGGCCACCCTGTAAACACAGCCCCTTCACAACCAGCACTTTGTGTGAAAAGGACATGCAAAGGGTGTTGCTGATGCTGACTCAGATTTATGAGTAGTACTAAACCTGAGGCAGCACCAAAATCTAACGCCACTCCAGGGGTGGTGTTAGCTAGGCGCAAAGAGGTGGTATACTTTTATTCCCCTCATTTTTTCCATTTTCTATGTGTACTGCATTCTGCAACATACATAGAAAGAGCAAAATGCCAGACATGATTGTAAATGTGTGGGAAGGTATCCATTCCTGCAAATAAAATATAATTTAAAAAATACACTTTGGCACAACTGTGTGTGGTGCATTCTGCAGCACACACAGAAGAGCCAAATCGCCATGAGTGATTGTGTATGTGCAGGAATAGACATCTTCCCACACATAAACAATCAAACCTTTCAACGCAAACATCTTTGCACGATTGTGCAAAAATGCCTGCATTGGCGCTAGGCAGCTCTATTTAGTGCCAGTGCAGGGGACAGCACAGGGGTGCATGGTAAGCAAATGAATATGCTGCATCCCTGCATTGTGAAAATGACGCAGTGGAGTGCTGCCACTTTTAGCGCATTGTGTTCTGTCATTTTCCCTTACTAGTGAGCTTGACCCATATGTGATGCACAATGCTACACATACGTACAACCACAATCTTGGGTCAGTGACATGTCACTGAGCCTCCAGTGGCAAATACATGATGTCCATGTCAACAGCCAATGCAATTGAATATTGATTTTACACTATTTCATTGCAGAGGATGATGGCTTACCTCCTTCCGACCTGCCTTTCCTAGATTTTCCTGATGACATGGATGACCAGCTGCCTTCCCTCAATGAAGAGACTCTCCAGGATGTTCTAGGATTACTCCATATACCACCTCCAGTTGCAGGGAGGACACACAGCGTTGCGGTGTCCACATTAACCACCCAGCCACCAACACTTACCACCAGCCAGTACTCACACAGCCCTAGACTCTGAGGAACAACAGATCAGCTTTCAGAGGATACTGGTAGGAGGCCAGCAGGTACTGGCAAAGCAGGTCCGGGAGGGGATGGAGCCCATGGCAGGCAGTCTAGAGGGAGTGTGGATCTACCTCACTCCAAATAAGGACAACTTAGCTGCCATCAAAGGCACCCACTCCCTGCTACATGGACTCCAGCCTTCTCTTGCGGACATAGCTGCTGTCATGAAGCAGAGGCTACAACAAATGCCCTCCCAAAATGTCTGAAGCATACAGTAAACCCTGGAGTCTATACAGCGTGATGTGGCCTCCCTCAGGGAAAACATGGCTGCCTACCACCGTGATTTTGCTGCGGTGTTAAAAAATCAGCAGTGATGCCTTATGTGTTGCCACAAATGGTAGCTGCCGAGACCTTTGACTCCACATCTCTATTCCCTAAAGTGTATGTGGCCCCCTCTACCTCTACAACAGCATCAGACATGGCACAGAAGGCACCACACACACCAGAGGATAAAGATATGGAAGGAATAACATTAACAGGGGAAAGCATCTGGTAGCACCCTTCTGTACCACATGGACAGTTTCTCCTTAGTTCTGGGCTTAATATCATGCCAGTGTTGTGACAGTAGGAAATGTGCCCTCTTCACCTAACCACTGTTGAATTGTCTGCTATGTGCTGTCATTGTCTCTTCCATACCAATTGGCAATTGTGTGCACTCCTCACTAATGCACACTACTCCTAACTATGTCTCATGACATGTCCCTCAGCCCTGGACTTCGATTGTGCTACACATGGAAAACGTTCACTCATGGGGTCTGTGAAATGGATATTGTATGGAAATCACAGTTACAATTGCACCTGTAAATAAAGCACCTTGTACACGTTTATAATTTCTATATTTACTGTGATCCATCTACTCAGCTAAAAGATAGCAATGTGTCAGTCCATGTCAATGTGTACAGAGTATCAGTACATGAGTGCATGACTGTCAGATACTAAGCCACAAACTAGGATCCGTACAAGAGAAAGTTGAATGATGGTGTAGTCGGCTACAACCAACTTCCTGTGTATAATAAATGACTTTGAATCAATATCCTTTGAAGTAGACATACGGCATGTAAGGCTCTGAGCCCAATCAATGGTAATTTACCCAGATGGGAGTACCAGTAGAGCTTCTTTGTGTGGAACAGGAAAAGCTAACCTTATCAGTGATGGCCACCTGTCAGTGTTGCAGGATACAGTTCCAAATTTGCCTGTTGTCTGATCTACCACACTTGCCAACACTTAAATAGCAGGATTTCAGTCACAGGTGAAGTACCATATTTCCCTGTCCAAGATAAAGAATACATACACATTGTGAATGGCTGGAATACTGGATGGCATATGTATGCACTAGTGGACAGCATGTAGCAGTCATTCTGACAGCTTCTTGGTCATAGGGGATGCATATGGGAAATCTGGAAAATCAAGAAAGTAAGCATACCCTAGGCCATTCCCCCAACTTGGCCAGTGCACTCATGAGTATTCCCAGATACTCAATCAAATTACAACACTTATTAGGCTAAGATGAACAGGATTTATTTCAAAACCATATACCAGGATAATACCTAACACCTACCCTGTGTTAAACTAACCTATACTAACTATACTTAATCAACATCTACACCTATCTAGCTTATTCTAAACTTATCTTACAAATGTAACACCACACTCTAAACATTGCCCCTCCATCCCTCTTAAGAGGCAAGATACAAGTAGGACACCATAAACTATGACTACACATGTACTAACCTAACCTATTACCTAAACAAATATATATTTATTTTATTTTTTATATTTTTATACACAATAACCCAACATAAACCCCCACCCAATCCCCCAACAAAACAATAATATAGAAAAACCCACCCCCAACTATACTTAACTTAACCTATGCCTATCCTACACTAACCGAAAACTACACATCTAAAACCCAATATAAAACTATGTTAAACAGTAAAAGGGAGGGGAAGGAACTGGTAGGTTGCACAATACTAAAAGGTCACTTCCTGCTTTTCTTAATCTTCTTCTTGATGTATCACAACATTCTCTCGTTCTCTGCTGATTCCTCCTCCAATTTTTTCAGTCTGGCTAAAATCTTGCCAATGTCCATTCTCATGTCCCATTAGAACTGGCTCAGGACTACTGCTGCAGGTGGCTGAACTGGTGCCTGCGTGATAACGTGACAACTGGTGCAACTGACGTGGAAGGCCTTGGTCCAGTTGTGGCCCCCCTGCACTCCGATGACTTAGCTCCAGTGTCCTTGTGTGGCTGCAGTGGAGTTCCACCATGGTCAAATGCATGCCATTGCCCTGATGCTTTTTCACTCCTCAACCTTCTGCCCATTCAGAGGTGTCTGGCCTCAACATTCAATATGTGGTGGTAGTGTTCAGCCATCTTGTGGAATGCTTGCCTCTGTTCTTGTGTCAGGTTGGCAGCTAAAATATGAGGAGAAGCAAGTATCAGTATCAGCATTGGGTCGAGATTTTTACAGACATACAATGTACACTGCAACTGCAGATGACACATACAGTCCAACACACATTCCTCAGCAATGACTTACCCCTCATCTATGACTATTTCCTACCAGCCATCAACAGTATCATGTACGTGTCACTGGGATGACGGCAATCCATTGTTAACCAACAGGTCACAGAGCTGATTTGACAAATTTGTCCATGGTCAACATTTGTGTCTCCTAACTTGTGAGGATCATGTGCACCAACAAGTCTGGATTTCCTGTGTCCCTGTGCATAAGGGGGCTGTACATGCAATCTATTACCTCGATACCTCTGTTGAAACATCAAGGCTTGCCCAGTCATCATGGAGGCAAGGTGTGGGCCATATGATAGGGCTCTGGTAACTCTGCACTGGATATTCTAAGGTTTATTAAATCAACATTAATGTCGTCATCGCCTGAGCATACTTTCAAGGGGTCACGCCATTGCCCATGATGTGGCCACATATACAACTGATGCAATGTCCCCAGAAAGTTTGGCCAATGCCTGAGCTGCACATCGAAGTTGTCAACACATTACAGAACTTAAGCCCCCTACCCTTTGCTATGTAGTACTACATGTGTTAGATGGTACACACGTGGTGTCTGTATGGATGCCCTTAGGCCTACGGTGAGTTTGGTACTGCACTGGGTGCTGCAACAGTATTCAGAAACATTGTACATCATTTGCACATACATGTCAGGCATCCTCAAAGTACCAGGTATGCACATAGCATTCACATCATATGCATATGTGATATGACCTTCATATAACATGGTGGCAAGACCATGTTGTGAAAACTGCTGAGATCTGGCGTGGGAAGAATCATGGACTTTTCACACAACTATCTGGAGCTTATTTGTCTACTAATTGTATACAGTACTAACTGTTGTGCAGCACAATATGGCTCCCTGCAGTACTACAGACTCATTATAGCTGAAGGGTACTGAGGTACCTGTGGTATATGTGTCTCCTACATAAGCCCCCAGAGACCTCTGCAGATATAACCCACATCTGAACCATTTTGTCAGTAAGTGTAAGCTGTATGTGACACGCAGTGCTGACAATGGTGCTGTGACAAAGTGGTTGTCAACAGGCATGCTATGTACAGAGACTGCTACCCTGAGACCTATCATGGTAGACATCAATGAATAAGTGGACAGCCCTTACAATTCCTATTTCACACAATTCCATGCCAGCACACGTTGCATTTCGAACTAAAAGCAAGCCATTCTCATTGCACAACATTCCAACATATATGAAGTCACCATCCATTCTCCAATTATATCACATCATTGGTCGGACAAAACCATCTTTCATAGCATTCCACACTTCAGAATGACTCACACCAAACCCTGGATTAGCACACATGATGCACAAGATGACACTTACTGGATGCATCGGGTCTTCAAGTAGGGCAAATGGTGTAGGGTGAAGGTCTACCTGCAAGATATGAATGGAAACATTGCTTAGTGTAATTTGTACATATCAGTTAATGGACGACATTGTTCACTGTTAACTTGTTAGGCTGAGTGAAAAAGTCATCATAGTGGTAGATCAGAGCAACTGACAAACATCTATTATCAGTCAATCACACATAGGCGGTCATTCTGACCCTGGCGGTAAAAACCGCCAGGGCCGTGGTCCGCGGGAGCACCGCCAACAGGCTGGCGGTGCTCCTTTGGGCATTCTGACCGCGGCGGTACAGCCGTGGCCAGAAGCGGAAAGTCGGCGGTGTACCGCCGGCTTTCCGCTGCCCAGGGGAATCCTCCATGGCGGCGCAGCTTGCTGCGCCGCCATGGGGATTCCGACCCCCATACCGCCATCCTGTTCCTGGCGGTTTCGGCTGCCAGGAACAGGATGGCGGTATGGGGTGTCGTGGGGCCCCGGGGGGCCCCTGCAGTGCCCATGCCAATGGCATGGGCACTGCAGGGGCCCCCATAAGAGGGCCCCACTTAGAATTTCAGTGTCTGCTTAGCAGACACTGAAATTCGCGACGGGTGCTACTGCACCCGTCGCACCCCTTCCACTCCGCCGGCTCCATTCGGAGCCGGCTTCCTCGTGGAAGGGTGTTTCCCGCTGGGCTGGCGGGCGGCCTTTTGGCGGTCGCCCGCCAGCCCAGTGGGAAACCCAGAATGACCGCCGCGGTCTTTTGACCGCGGTACGGTCTTCTGGCGGTTCCCGCTTGGCGGGCGGCTCCCGCCACCCACCAAGCTTAGAATCACCCCCATAGTCTCAAATAATGTAGACCCACACACCTGCAAACCATCACTGTCCCTGAAACTCACTGCATCATTTATATATGGTACTGCCATACAAGTGCCTGTTAGCTCTACACCTCCATGGCCATATGGGACTGCTTGACTCTGTATATTGCATCAGAGGGGTATGCAATGGTTGTTGTGGTGGCTGTCCCATTGTGACACACATTGCATTTGAGCCTTCCTCAAGTGATATGTGTGTGCCATCACAAGGCACACACAAGCAATTATGCTATGGGAGTATATTCATGTGAAGATAGTTGTGCCAACCTGCACATTGACTGATTGAAATCATGGTCGGATTGCCAATAATGTGTGGCCAGCCATTGTTGCCATGGTACACCATTATTTGTCCAGGGAGGGATAAGAACATGGGCATAGAAATATGCCTCAACACAGAAACATGTGGTCTGTGGTCTAAGGATGCATTTGTTGGTGCAGGTTACTGAATGATGTGCCAGTGTTGGAGCAGATGCAGGTCAGCCCCATAATGTCAGTGAGAAGTGGCAGGCCTGTGGAACTGACTCTGCACAAGTGTATGGTAATAGACATAGCATAGGGTGTATGTGATACACAATGAACTGGAACAGGGAAGTGCTAGTAGCCTGCACCCAGTGCATGGTCAATCTCCCTTACACAGCCTTGGCCAATGACACAAAGGGGTTGATAGAACAACAGGGGTGCACCACCAACTGCATCAATACAGTCCTTGTGGCCCTCAGTGCACCCCATACCCCCATCATGTGTGCCCCTAATGAGAATTAAGGCACAGCATGATGCAGGTAGGGCCCAACTGCATCTATTTCTGTGTAGGTAAATGATGTACTCAGGAGGAGTTGCAACAGAATATCACAACTTTTGCTAAGTTCATGGGGCCCCATCTCATATATTTGTATGCCCCCATATAACACCTGCTCTCAGCAGCCGTTCAGAGTGCATGAAAATTTAAGTAAGTGATTTCTCATTTAACTCAGTGGCTTATACATTTGCCACCCAAACAGGTTTTTGGTCCCCCTTCCTAACATGATGCATGGCGCAGGCCTCATTTGGTGCTGCTCATTACTGAGTTGCCCTATGCATGCATCACAACACTTTGTAAGGGTTGTGCAGGGAAAATGGTACATCTGCCCATCATTGGCTTCATTTTTGTACATTTGAATTGCAGGCCTAAGGTGGCACTGGGACTCTTCACATAGGTAGCATACGGCATGTCCAGATCCGCAACCATTACATGCAGCACTCAACCGTTTCTGCAACTGTCATATACATGCAAAAGGAAGGACTTTGTATGGAAATGTAATACTTACCAACTGCTCCACCAATCTCTATTCCAAGATAATCCAGCAGATCCTGCTCCCTTGTCCCAAGATCTGCCCAGCGATGCTTGAGTTGGTGGTCATTCCTTCCTGTCCCAAAGATCCGTGTGAGGTGGTGGAGCACCTTGCCCAAACGCAGCCGCCTTACCTCTGTGGGGTAGCCAAGAATGACACGGCCACCCAGTTTCAGCATCATGGGGAGGTAGTGCTGAACAAGCCGGATGAATCCCCCCCCCCCAGCTCATCTGCAGCTATCAGCACCATCCGCCCATTCCCAGACATACTGGACTGCAAATGCAGTTCACCCAAAACAAAAAATATATATACCTAACACCTAACCCAACTACCCTAACAACTATACTACCCCAGACAAACACCCCACAATAAAGAGACAAAAACAGTACACTTACAATACAATAGACAAGTTTAAAGACAAATAAAACACAACACCTACAGGACACAGCACAATAAACACTCCAAACACTTCAAAACTCCTACAGCACCAGCTCCACACACCCTCACACAGACAAAAAGACTGTGAAGTGAAAGTGAACTCACTGTACCATGCTTGCAGGCAGGATGTCCTATTTTATCAATTCCTGGGCATGTGCATCACATTTCCAGTCATGCGTCATTTTTTTTAGGCATTATGGTAATGCGTCTTTTTTCTCACATTTAGCATGAAAGTGCCTGTGGACGTGCAATAGAAGTTCAGGGAATAGGCATCTGTTAGCTTAGGGAAATTATATGGTATATGTGTATGCGTGATAAATTTGTATGCATGACGGTCATGCGTCGATTTTTCACCATGGTGCGTTAAGAGGCATGCAAATGTTTAATTGCCCCTCAGGGCCCAGGAGTCATTTATTTATGTTGTAGTGTGGAGTTGAGGGCCCAGGAGTCATTTTACCTATGTTGTAGTGTGGAGTTGATGCATTTGTGTAATTTCTTTTCGATGCATGACAGAATTGCGTGGATTTTTGCATTGTAGGCTTTGAGTGCACCCTCCTTCACTAAACATGTCACATGGGCTGTGCTACAATGTTGTATATGTGGTATGGCTACATGTGCATGACTGTCCAGTAATGTAACTACGGTGACATTGGTATGTTGAACTTATAGGTTTCTTTATGAGTCTGCTGCATGCGATTACTCATACCTTGTGCATATTTGCATGTGTAGCTGCAGTGTGTCCACATACATGTTGGCACATGTGGGCTATGTGTGAACATATGTGTATGTACACTAATTTGGGGGTGGACTACATTGTTATGTCTGAGATACAAATGTATACACACACATACCTGAGACACAATATATATGGTGACCTATGTCCAACACATGGTAAGGCATGTGACAACCATGGCAATTTGTACTTTGAATATTCAGTGGACTTGGACTGCATTGACATCATATAACCCCTCGCAATTTGTGTGTGCATGTGTGTCCACTCTGTGCTGTATTGTTGGATTTTTTCTCCATGTTGCTCTGCTACACCTGTGTCATTTGCTTCCTCGTACATCTTAGTTGCAGGAGATGTTATGTACACATGTGTTGGTGAAGGTTGGTATATGTTGTGTGTGAGTAAAGAATTGCTCTGTAATTTCTGTAACATAAGATGACAGTGGTGTGTTAATGGGATGTGAAACCTCAAATTACTATCTTCCTGTATAGACACATGTTCGCATTTTACAAATGCATGTGTAGTTACATGAGTGCCACCTATGTTTCAGTATGTCGGAACATATGTGAAGGTAATTTCTTTCTGTCACTGATCGTGTGATACCTATGCCTTATTTTTGTGCTAGGTTGCCTTTTGTGCAGAATCCATACACATTACCATGCGAGATCCATTATAATGGTACATGTGTGCTGAGATGTGTGGTATATGTGTGCATGCCTCCAACTGGGCACTCACATTTTTAAACCTCATGTTTGTTATGACTGTCACATACAATGGCATACCACTGTGTAACAGTGTTGCAGTCTGGCATAGAAGCCAGCCTACTCATCATCATCACTGTGTGAGTCTGTATGGCAATACAAACCAATGGTTGCATGTGAAGGGACAGGTTAATGGTGTTCCAGTTTACACAGGCCCCTGTGCACATGCATCAGGCCCCTGACAATGTTATACGATAATGTAGCCAGAGCAGTGGTGTGTGGGTTTATTGAGCAGGTATCTAGACTCTTCATGATTGGTACTCAGCAGAACTATGCACACTCCCTGGCAGACAAACACATGCGCAACTGTGTTCATACAGACCAGGATATCACAGTTTCCTCTGCAGTACCTGATATCAGCTTTCACCTCTCATTTACAGAGCTCGGGTGCTTGCATATGTTGGACATGTCGCATTATTTGATGTCCTTAGTTGTTTCCATGGGCATCTTGTTTTGGCTTGTATTTCTGTTGTAACTTCAATATTGGAAATGTGCCAGGGTACAGAAGGTGTTGTTTGTCACAAACTCCTGTTATGGTGACATGTGATGGGCAAATACCATGGTATGGTATTGGCCAACATGACTGGGTTATGTACTGACCTGGCCACCCTCTCTGCACATATGTTAAATGTTGACATGTAGACATTGATGACTTCTACAGTCAGTATTGGTCTATGTGTGTCCCTTCTCCATGTATTCCTGCATCACTGGTAAGGTATGTTTTGTCAGCTACATTGCTCCCATTCTTTAGGCTGCTTGCACTTTGTACACATTTTCTCCAGTAACATTGTCTGATCATTCATGGACATGATGCAACATGCAACTTGTGTAATTAGAAGATGTACACATCTCCTACTACTAGCTACTTGATAGTTACGGTTCCATTGACGGTATTTGTGAGATGTAATGAGTTACACACACACATGACATTACTCCGGCCACAGCTATTTGACCTCCTGTGTTGCAGTTGCAAGTATCCATGGGTCTCAAAGCTGTCAATCCACAACCTCCATTGAACATGGGTATGCATTTCTTCCTAAATGCCACAACCTAGGTAACTCTTACAATGACTGAATGATTTTGAGGTGTGGAATCATCTGAGAGCTGTACTGTTCATTAGCCAAATGTAACATATATGGTTAGGTCTATTCCCACTCAGTTTGATGTTGAATCTCAGAAATCTTTTAACAATGCTGGAGATAGTAGCACATCCCACACCTGATTGCGATGTTGGAGCCCAAAACATATATGGGATAAATTGTTACTGCTGCTTTCATGCAATTGTTCTGTCTTCTGAGTGACAATGAGTGGTGAATATTGCTATGTGCAGTGTGATGTTGTTATATAGAGCATACTAGGTATACATGCTGAAACATGTCAAGCATTGTTGATACTGGCACACCCATTGCTAATTAGAGCATACACCTGAACATCAGTCTTCACATGTTTATCTGGATTTGCTCTAGGCATGTGTCAAGACAGCAGATTTGTGTGACAAGTGAGCACCTCATGTACATAGTGAGTGTAGGACATTCTGCCTACAATTGACCCAGATACAAATTTGGTGGTGCATTGTCCCAATAAATCCTTGGATCCTGACAATGGATCATGTGTTTTGATAGAGATTCTGCACCCATGGCTGATTATTTTGTCTGGCAGCGCACTGCACACTCAACAGCCAACATGTGTGTGCTATACATGAGGTACAGTCCACCATGTGCCAGACCTGTGCCCAATGGCAGTACCAAGACATTATCCCATGATTACACTGTGCAGGCTCAGCATCATACATTGGTTACAATCCTTGGACAATTACTGAAGGTCCATAGTTACCAATGATGTCCCACCCTTGTCACACATGTACCATGCAGGCAAAGCTGCAGTCACAATGAGTTGTGACAGTGTTCTGTTCCTACATTATTTGATATCCATTTTCTGACTGCCCCTACCTCATGTGTGCCCCCTTGCATGCATCTTGTTAGGCATGGTATTGTTATGGTGAATGGGCTACGTATTAGCACCTTGCCCACTTGATGAAACAATATATGTAGTGGTGCATGGATCTAGACCTTCAGGAGTCACATGGCCACGAATTGTGTGTCACTGATATGTGAGATGGAGGGACTAGACCCTCTTACGTCACAAATGATGTTGCTACCACACTTATAACCTTTGTGTTACTTACCTCCTCACTAAGGTTTGAGTCACATTCCAATAGTGTATGTAGTGGAGAATGAGTAGACCAAGGAGAATCAGGTGAAAAGTATTTTATTTGTGTTACTTACAATGTGACGTTTTCAGTATAGTGACTTTGTGTAGTAGTTCTCAACAATATGGAGTCTTCTATAAACTCCTGCAGCAGTGTTCTGTTGTTCCCCCTCCACATTATCTGCTCTATCATCATCCTCCTACTCATTGGGGACATCAAACTGGTCATCCCAGGGGATGTTTGTCCTGGCACAGATGTTGTGGTGGATTGCACATGCCAGAATTATTTTGCACACAAGTGTTGGAGCATACAAGAGGCTTCCTCCTGTCAGGGCCAGGCACCTGAATCTGGATTTCAGGAGCCCAAATGTCCACTCCACCACATTGCGAGTTTTCCTGTGCCCCTCATTGTAGGCCCATTCTTCCACCATTGTGAAATTGGCAAATGGGGTCTTCCCCCACGGCTGTATGCCGTACCCTTGATCAGCTACAAAGGATAGAGTGAAGATTGGTTGATAAGTCTTGATAGTGGTTTGGAACATTAAATAGCAGTTGTTAGTTTTAGTTGGAGTGGTGACACAGACTTGCTTGTTGTATAGTGAATGTTCCTGTTCTTGTGACATGGTTTCATTGGACTGTGTTGATGGACATGACAATCTTGGGTAGTGACTCAAGGGCCTGGCAATTTTAATGTTGATGCCAAAATGATGATTATGGTTTAGGTAAATGTGTTGTGTAGTCTATATTTGAAGCACTGTTCTATTATTAGATGGAACCTACCACCTCCTTGCACCACAGTGGTGTCAGATGTTGAGACACTAAAGTTGTCCTACAAAACCAGACTATGCCATCCATGTTACCACGTGGCATTACGCTTGCCTTGCAGTGTGTTAGACTTGGCATCCTTGGCATGGTCTCCCCTAACTTTTTGCCTCTGTTTTCCCAGGTTGTTTCTGTGTGCTGGACTCTGTTTTTTCTGCTTTGTTTGCTCTGGACACTTTACCACTGCTGACCAGGGCTAAAGTGTGAATGTTCCCTGAATAAATTCTATATGTAAGTTGGCTTATACCTGATTGGCATATTTGATTTACTAGTAAGTCCCTAGTACAGTGCACTCAAGGTGCCCAGGGCCTGTAAATCAAATGCTACTAGTGGGCCTGCAGCACTGATTGTGCCACTCACATTAGTAGCCCTGTAAACACGGCTCAGACCTGCCACTGCAGTTTCTGTGTGTGCAGTTTAAATTGCCAATTCGATTTGGCAAGTGTGCCCACTTGTCAGGCCTAGACCTTCTCTTTTCATACATGTGAGGCACCCCTAAGGTAGGTCTTTGATTGGCCTTTCAGCAGGGTGCTGTGTATGTTAAAGGTGGGACATGTACTTATGGGTTTTACATATCCTAACAATGAAAAACTGCCAAATTCGGTTTTCACTGTTGCAAGGCCTATCTCTCTCAGAGGTTAACATGGGGGCTGCCTTTAAATATCATTAAAGTCCAGATTCCCTTTGAGAACAGATAGAACAGATAGAAATGTGGAGTTTGTGGTCTCTGAGCTCACAATTTAAAAATACATCTTTTAGTGAAGTTGGTTTTTAGATTGTGTGTTTGAAAATGCCACTTTTAGAAAGTGGGCATTTTCTTGCTTCAACCATTCTATGACTCTGCCTGTTTGTGGATTCCCTGTCTGGGTCAGTTTGATAGTTGGGCTGTTTGCACCTCTCTCTAGAGAATGACAAAAAGGGGGCTGGGGTGTAGCCCACATATCCTGATGAGCTATCTGTGCTGAAAGGGAGGTAGCAGTGGTCACTCACATCTGAATGGGCTGTGCATACCCTCACACAATGCAGTCTCCAACCTCCTGGTGTGTGGCTGGCGCCTTGCCTGGATAAGAAATGATCTTACAGGTACTTGAGACTTTACTTTGAAGTGTGCCAACTTCAAAGGCAGAAAGGGATATAAGTATTGAACCAACACCCCAGACTTTAGATTACTTCAAGGATTCAAGAGGAACCTCTGCCTGGAGAAGAGCTGAAGAGAATTTGCTACCCTGGCCTGTGACTGTGCTGTGTTGGGCAATCCCGCAGTTGCTACTTGTGCCTGTGCAAGGGGACAGAGACTGGACCTTGTTGCATTCCTGCTTGAGAAGTGACTTCAGAGGAAGGAGGGTAAGGGTAAACAGGGGGAGTTCTCTAAAGGGCCCCAACCTTGTTCCCAGGGTAAGGAATTCCACCTCCCCAGTGAAAAGAAACAATGGTTCTCCATAGGGAACCCTGCGGAGGGGGGGTCCCCACAAGTGCTTTGCATGTGACCAGGTGGGTCATGTGCGGGGGGACCTCAAATGCCCAAAGACTACACAGCACCCACTGGTGCTCAGTCGCAGGGTTTGACTAGTGTAGCGCTTGGGAAGGAGTTAGTTCCAGGTGGGTGGGAGCCAGCTGAGATGACCCTTGTCTCACTAGGGGACAGTGAGAGATGGTCCACAGAACCGTCGTGCCTGAGAATACTAAGAAGTACAGGCAATGGGTGACCATTAATGGACAGAGGATGGAGGCTCTTGGAGACACAGGAACCAGTGTAAGTACATTGAGGAGTCACCTGGTGTCAGAAAATCAGATAGATCCCTGTGTAGTTCATCAAGTAGTTGAAGTGGACATCTCAGAGCGCCTGTGCAGAGTGGCTCAGGTTCCCTTTGAATGGGGAGAGGTCTCAGGTTCCTTGAAGGTAGCTGTGAGTCCAACCATGCCTGTGGATTGTTTGCTTGGCAATGACCTGGAGGATTCCCCTTGAAAGGAGGTGGAACACAGGTCACACTTGGAGATGTTGGGTCTGCCTGGGTGGGTCTGTGTACCGGTCAATGGCAGCTTGTCAGAAGCCCGTGCAGCCCGAAACAGTAGCCCATGGAACTGCCAAAAAGAGGAAGGGCAAAGGTTGCACGAAACTGGCCCCAGAAGTTCACATGGTCCGTGAGGAGGCAGAGCCTGAGGGTGACGCCCCGGACCCTACAGGGAAACAGGTGGCTGAGCTGGAGGAGGTCCCTAAGCTGTCACAGTGGCAGCAGAAAGAGGGACCCCCCAGGGAGTCATTCTGTGAGGCACAGAGGGCATGCCCTACTCTAGTGGGTTTGCGGCAGCAGGCTGTAGACCAGGTGGCTGGCAAGGAGCCAGGATCTCACCTGATTTATTGGGAGGACGGCCTCCTGTATAGTGAGCCTAAGATTGCTGAGTGTGGGTCAGCCCATGTTCTGGTGGTACCCTACTGCTTCAGAGCCTTCCTACTCGGTCGGGCTCATAATGTGCCTTTAGCTGGACATTTGTGGCAGGACAAGACCTTTGAGTGGCTTGTCACCCACTTTTACTGGCCCCTAATGCACAGGCACTGGGATGCTCATTGTAGGTCTTGCCCAACTTGTCAGGCAAGAGGCAAGAGTGGGGGAAAGTGCAAGGCTCCCCTCCAACCTTTTCCAGAGGTTAGTACACCCTTTGAAAAGGTCGATATTGACACTGTGGAGCCTCTGATTCCCAAGATAGCCATGGGCAATGGGTTTATCCTGGTCTTGGTAAACCATGCCACCTGGAACCCAGAAGACATTCCTCTGAGATCAATCATTGCTCCTGTGGTGGGTCGTGCGTTGTTGGTTTTTTTTATCCACATGAGGTTCCCCAAGGAAGTGATATCCGATAGGGGTACCAAATTTATATCTACTTATATGAAGTCTCTGTGGAAGGAGTATGGGGTAACTTATAAGTTCACTGCTCCTTACTAACCCCAAAGCAATGGTCTGGTTGAGAAATTCAGCCGCACCTTAAAAGGCATGATCATGGGCCTGTCAGAGCCCTTGAGGTGGAAGTGAGACATCCTCTTGCCATGCCTTCTGTTTGCCTGCAGGGAGGAGCCTTGGAAAGGACTTGGATTTAGTCCTTTTACTGCATGGCCACCCTGTTAGGAGGAGACCTTTGAGTCTGATGAAGGAGGGCTTAGAGAAAGCCCCCAGTAAACCTTCCCAGGATGTATTTAGCTACATGCTGGCCTTCAAAAACCAGACTGCCCACTTTACAGCTCTCCCATAAGAGAACCTGGAGGCAAACCAGGAAGACATGAAATGGTGGTATGACCAGAATGCCACTCTGGTCAAGTTTCAGACTGGGCAAAAAGTGTGGGTGATGGCACCAGTGGAGCCTAGGACTTACCAGGACAAGTGGACATGGCCATGTGAGGTGGTGGAGCGCAAGACGAAAGTCACCTACCTGGTGGACTTATGGACTTCCAGGAATCCTGCATGTGAACTGCCTCAAGCCACACTTTGAGCAGACTGAATTGTCCATGCTCCTAGCGACAGATGATGGGATGAAGGAAGAGAGTGAGCCTCTTCCTGACCTCCTCTCTGCTGGAGAGAAGGATGGGTCTGTGGAGGGAGTGAATCTCTCCCCCTCCCTGACCTCAGAACAACAGAGGGACTGTCACCAGGTATTGGGTCAGTTAACCTCCCTGTTCTCCATGATCCTAGGGATCACACACTTGTGGACACATGAGGTGGACACTGGGGACAGTCTACAGATTAAACAGAAGGTTTACAGGATGACTGATAAGGTCTTGGCTAGCATCAAAGATGAGGTGTCTATGATGTGATATCTTGGGGTAATTGAGTTTTCTAGGAGTCCTTGGGCCAGTCCTGTGGTTTTGGTCCCAAAGGCCGCAGCTCCTGGTGCCACCCCAAAACTCCGGTACTGTGTGGATTACCGGGGTCTCAATGCGGTCACTAAAACTGACGCACACTCTATCCCCGGGCTCATCGATCGGTTAGGTGCTGCCAAATACCTCAGAACATTTGATTTGACTTCTGGGTATTGGCAGATTACCCTAACTGAGGGGGCCAAGGAGAGGTCAGCATTTTCTACCCCAGATGGACACTTCCAGTTTAAAGTGATGCCATTTGGGATGAAGAATGCCCCAGCCACATTCCAGAGGTTGGTCAGCCAGGTTTTGGCTGGGCTGGATGGCCAGCGCAGGCTACCTAGATGACATTGCAGTGTTCAGCTCTACTTGGGAGGAACACTTGCAGCACTTCTGCAGAGTCTTGGAGGCCTGCAAAAGGCATGCCTCAATATTAATGGCATTAAGTGCCAAATAGGGCAGGATTGTGTGGTGTATTTGCGACACCGAATAGGGACTGGCCAGGTGGCACCCCAACAGCCCAAAATTTACACCATTCTGGCTTGGGAACCTCCCAAAACCGAGACTGGGGTAAGGACCTTTTTAGACCTCACTGCCTATTACAGGAGGTTTATCAAGGGATATGGCACCATTGTTGCCCCCTTGACTGAGTTGACCTCCAAGAAGCAACCAAAGAAGGTGATCTGGACAGAGACTTGCCAGGCCGTTTTGATGCCCTGGAGGCTGCCATGTGCACAGCACCTTTGCTGAAGGCACCTGACTACTCCAAGGAGTTTGTTGTGCAAACAGATGCCTCAGAGCATGGTATAGGAGCCGTACTCTCACAGCTTAATGAAGAGGGCCTAGATGAACCTCTAGCCTTCATTAGCAGGAGGTTACTTTTCAGGGTACGTAGGTGGAGTGCATAGAGCGTGATGTTTTTGCTATGGTCTGGCCGCTGAAGAAGCTAAGACCCTACTTGTTTGGGACTCACTTCCAGGTTCAGATCCTCAGATGGTTAATACAGATGAATAGTGAGAATCCTAAACTGTTGAGGTGGTCCATTTCCCCACAGGGGATGGACTGTACGGTGGAACACAGCCATGGTACGGAACATGCCAATGCTGATGGTCTATCCAGATTCTTACGCCCTAGTGATGAGAACTCCCATGAGGTTGAATCGTTGCTCCTGACTTTCAGCGGGGGGGCAGTGTGTTAGAACTGGCATCCTTGGCGTGGTCTCCCCTAACTTTTAGCCTCTGTTTCCTATGTTGTTGATGTGTGCTGGACTCCGTTTTTGCTGTTTTTGTTACTCTGAGCACTTTTATCACTGTTCTCCAGTGCTAAAGTGCAAGTGCTCCTATGTAAAATGTATGGGTAATTGTCTTTCCATGATTGGCATATTTGTTGTACTGGTAAGTCCCTAGTACAGTGAACTGGAGGTGCCCAGGGCCTGTAAGTCAAATGCTACTAGTGGGCCTGCAGCACTGACTGTGCCACCCACATGAGTAGCCCTGTAAACATGCCGCAGACCTGCCACTGCAGTGTCTGTGTGTGCCGTCTTGCACTGCTAATTCGACTTGGCAAGTGTATCCACTTGTCAGGCCTAAATCTTCCCTTTTTAGACATGTAAGGCACCCCAAAGGTAGGCCCTAGGTAGCCCCAAGGGCAGGGTGCAGTGTATACTAAAGGTGGGACATGTACTTGTGTTTTACATGTCCTTACAGTGAAAAACTGCCAAATTGTGGTTTTCACTGTTGCAAGTCTGATCTCTCTCATAGGTTAACATGGGGGCTGCCTTTAAATGTTATTGAACCATAGATTCCCTTTGGGAGCAGATAGAAATATAGACTTTAGGGTCTCTGAGCTCAAAATTTAAAAATACATCTTTTAGTGAAATTGGTTTTTAGATTGTGTGTTTGAAAAAGCCACTTTTAGAAAGTAGGCATTTTCTTGCTCAAACCATTCTGTGACTCTGCCTGTTTGTGGATTCCCTGTCTGGGTCAGTGTGACAGTTGGGCTGTTTGCATCTCTCTGTAGACAGTGAGACAAAGGGGGCTGGGGTGTATCCCACATATCCTGATGAGCCATCTATATCTACACAGAATGCAGTCTCCAACCACCTGGTGTGTGGCAGGGGCCTTGCCTGGACAAGAAAGGATCTTACAGGCATTTGAGACTTTACTTTGAAGTTTGCCAACTTCAAAGGCAGAAAGAAAGGGATATAAGTATTGGACCCAAAACCACAGACCTTAGATTAATTAAAGGATTCAAGAGGAACCGCTGCCTGGCGAAGAGCTGAAGAGATGAGGAGAATTTGCTGCCCTGGTCTGTGACTGTATTGTGTTGGGCTATCCTGCAGTTGCTGCTTCTGCCTGTCCAAGGAGACAGAGACTGGACTTTATTGCATTCCTGCTTCAGAAGTGAATACAAAGGCTTGGATTAGAGTGTGCCTCCTGTTTTGAAGCCTCAGGGACAGCAAAGGCTTCACTAACCAGACCGGAGTCTACTTGCTGTGGACTCTAGCTTGCCAGAGGGTGCCATTCCAATTCCTGGACCCCTGGTAATGAATGCCTGGAGGAAAAACAGTCTAACGATGCCAGACAATGCCGTGCACCTTCCCAAAGGAAGCCGCTGCCCAGAACCGCATTGCCGCTTGCCCCGAGGACGTGGACCTCACCGAGTGTGATGAATCCAACGACCCTGTGAGCTGACAGCACTACGCCGGAACCTGCTCCAAGGCCATGGACCTCGTAGAAGTCCGATAACCATGTAGGCCTCACGTTGCTGCAGTGACTGATCCCGTCTGCCTTCGCTGACACCGGAGTGTTGTAAGTCCAACGTCCATGACGATCTGATGGCATTGCAGCGCCAGCGGCCCTGCGACATCATTGCGACCCCGTGAGGTTGCACTGCAGAGTCCTGACTCCGTCGGACTTCGCATCTGCCAGAACCAAGGGACGACTTCTTATCTGACGCCGCTTCATCTCCACCACCCTATAGTAAAGACCCGATGCCACTGCATGACGCCGCAGTCCTTCTGCCCCGAGGCACCGGAACCGATGCCACATTGGACCCAGCGAAGCCTCTCTCCCCAACTCCGTGCACTGGCCTGTTTATTACTTGTTTACTAAGGGGGTACCTGGGGGTCGAACAACTCCATAAACAGCGCCATTGGCATCTTATTGTAGGAAACGACTCTGCCACGATGCTGCATAATACCAACTTGCAATACTTGTGTTTCAAGGCACTGTTTACTTGCTTTTAAGTGCTAAATGTGTATTTCTAACTGTATATTGTGGAGTTCTTTTATCATATTTGGTCTTGTTTATTTAGATACAATATTTACTATTTTTCTAAACCTGCATTGTGTTTTTGTAGTGGTTCACTGTATTACTATGTGTGTTTGTACAAATACTTAACACATCGCCTCTGAGTTAAGCCTTCCTGTTCATGGCAAGCTACCTAGAGGGTGATAGGGGGTTAACTAAGTGTGATTCTCCTTTACCCTGATTTGATTAAGGGTCCTTTCTTGGACAGGGGGTAACCTGACTGCCAACCAAAGACCTAATTTCTAATAGTAGTCCCATGCCATATTGTCCATCCTGGAGCTGCTTGTTGATGGTGCAATGGCGAAATATGTATGCATCATGGACGATGCTGGGATATTTAGCAAGGATGTTGGTGAACAGCCCACAGTGGTCCACGATGGCCTGCACATTGATATAATGTGTGTTCTTGCGGTCCCTATATAGGTGTTCCGATCTGCAGGTGGCACCAGTTGCCCATGGGCGCAGTCCATTGCACCCAGCACATGCAGAAACCCAGCAATTTGATAGAAACCTTGCTTGGTCTCCTGCTGCAGATGCTGGGTGTTTAAGAAGCAGATGTGGTGGGATGTGGGGTGTAGGATAGTATTCAGGACCTTAGGTAGAAGGACCGAGAAGGATGGCTGGGAGATACCAGCCACTTGTGCACCCATTATCTGAAATGATCCAGATACCAGCATATGGAGGACAGCAAGGAGTTTGGTCATGGGTGGAATGTTAGTGGGAGTTCGCACACTTGCTGTGATATGTGGCGCAATATGGTGCAGCAGGCCTACAAAGGACTGCCGGTTGAGTCTGTACATCCGAACCACTTCTTTTTCCCTCAGTCCAAGGGTGGTTGTGCACTATCTGAAGATCCTCTCCCTCATTTCTGTGCTGCCTTTGTGGCTGCTGTGGTGGTGTTTGGGCTTGCCACAGTGGTGGTCGAGGGACCTGCTGTCTTTGTTGAAGTCTGCAACGTGTGCCAAGCTGGAGCAGTACCACTTCCAAGTTCTCCTGGAGGTTTCCAAAGCTCCTCCTGTATGTTTTCCTTGAGTGGTGATGTGTGGGCCTCTTTTTAATGCCTGGTCTGACCAGGAGTTAAAATTTGATGCTAATCGGACTTAGCACCATTTTTTAAGTCCACTTCCTTGGTTAGCATTGCTTTTGCATTGGTAGGTAAATATGGTGCTAGAGGGCTTACATCATTTTGTGGAAGGGCAACCCCTACCTTCCATCGCATTGTTGCAATGAGGCACAAGGTGGTTTGGTGCTCCCTTAAAATGACGCTAACTCCCAAATGTTTATGCTAGACGGGTCTAGCGTCAAAATATAAATGTAGAGTTATTTCTGCGCCGCTTTAGTGCAAAAAAAAATTATGCTAAGGCGGCACAAACATTTCATAAATATGGGCCAAAAAGCGTACCTAAACTGACCGTGTGGACCCTGGCAAGAAAGAATAGTAAATGACGAGTGGAGAATGTTTGGGGAGAGGGACTATTTATATACTGTTTTGTGATAGGCTTAGAAGTTTCCTATGGTCTGTTTAAAAAAAGGTGTATAAAGCGTGTGTATGGTAAATTGGGGAGGAGAGGTGCCTCCTTGGTTAGAACATGGTATAAGGAGGACTCCATGAGGAGGTAATGTACATGTCCCACTATTCTAAGGCAGACCAGTTTGACCTCTCTTTTATGCTATATATCAGCCTGTGTTATCAAAGTGCACAGTTCTGTGCACATGGATGTTTAGTAACCTTTTATCACCTACTTCATGTCTACAGACCTAAAATAACTGCTTCCATCATCAGAAGGTAGTTAAGCTTTAAATACAGAAAGAAATGTAACTGCACGTTGGTAGCACACACAGTGCTCCAAAATGGTCATTACTCAAAAAACCTGAGCAGAAGGGGTAACACCCGTGCAGCGAAAGGAAGAGCCTGATTTACAACAGGGTACCAATAGAAAATACAGCCATGAGAAAGTCGCCTCTTGTGAAGGAGAATCCGATGGTGCAATTTCCACTAACATGTTACGTCTAGCGGACAAAGCAGCTCAGTGAGTAAAGTTCGCCTTTGTTACCTGTCGTGATCTGCAGGCACACGTTCCAATCACAGCAAGGCAAACTTGGACTTTATCCTTTCAAATACAGTACATTGCAAACCTTTAAACTGAGCAGCAGTAACACAGGTTAATTACAGCTTTTTGAAATATCAGTATAATAAAAAATATGAAAAAGTTATTATTGGGGATGAAAATGGATTTTACTCTGGATTAATCATTTCATCCATAAATCAAAAGAACGTCAATTACATCCCACTTCATTATTAGACTAGTTCTTTGGCATACAAAAATAAGCCTAATTTGGTGCCCAGTTATCATTCCTTCAAGAAAACAGGAATGTGTGTGCGTTTCAGAGGCTGAGCATTAAGATGCTCAGTTTACTGCCTTGGCACTTGTAAAGAAAGACTGCAAATAAAAATTAAAACGCAATAATATGTTTTAGCACATGGATTGCCAGATGGAACTAGGAAATCACTTGAATGCATAATAGGATACTTTTACTGCCTGAAGACTGTAAAAGAAGGTTTCTCAGACCATAGCGTCCTTCAAAAGCAAGCCCTCGGAATATTGAGGCTATGCCTAGCAGACATTTGGATACAGCTAAATACCCTATCAATAAAGCTCCTCAGTAAACAGTCACTAGATGGCCATTTGTCTTATTTTTGCTCAAAGTTAACCCCCAGTTCACTTAAAAACTCTTTTACGAAGTGGGGTTTTTCAAATGTTGATATTTTACGAAGCGTTTGCTTACAACGTACGTTTCTTCGGGAGCGTAAATGGAGATGAACTATGGGGACTAAATTATTTGAATTGCACGAATTGATTGAATTCGCACTCACATTTGCACTAAAATTTGGACCGATCTGAGTACAATGATGGTTCTCCATAAGTTTCCCTGCCACTAGTTCTGGCCCTACATTTCCAAACCCCGGGTAAAAACTGATGCTGCAAGTGACTTTGAGGGCAGATTTACTACGTTTTGGCACAAGAAAGCGCAGCAAAAAAATATGCTGTGCTGGGTTGCTTCAAAGATTGAGAAGCAAACACTGCCATATCTACTAAGACGTCATGCACTGCTTTTCTCTCCCCTAGCGATAGTGCACTTTAGGCCGCCATGCTCCAAACTACTGACTGTTGCACCATAGTACAATGGTGTGTGTGTTTAGTCAAGAATATGTATCCAGTAGAGAGGGAACCTTCCAGTAGAAAAACTATGCCTTAATACTTGTTTCCAACTACGTATGTGTGCTACACAGTGTAAGATACATGACCATTGTTAAACCTGCCTCGCGGAGGCATTTCTTTTTGTACAAATCACTGTCAACAAATGTTTGTAAATAGGGATTTGCATCAAAACCCACAGGAAGTTGCATGGGAATGCCCATGTACCATCCACGGTATGCCGCTTGGATGAAAAGTAGTGCAATGTAGTAGTGCATGGCACTACTTTCCACAGCAAATCATGATTTACCATGAAAAGTAAATCCCAGCACAACTCTTTACCACAGTACAAAGCGTTAGTAAATCTGGGATTAAGATATTATCTCACCAATGGCTACAGTACATTTTAGTAAGTTTGCAAATAAAAATTGAAGAGTGCTTTGCAGAAAACAAAAACCTTTTTTTAATTGTTGTCATTTCACAAACAGTAAAGCACAAAATGGATCGTGCAGACATGGGCAGGAAGGCTTTCCACCTGTCACAAGGGGTCCTGGAGCTAACAAACAATGCATAGAACAGTTGTCCCTGAATCCCTGGGAGTGGGGAGGTACGACCCTTCTCCTTTCACCCTCTTCACGCCCCCCCGGGATATGTTCGGTAGGCGCCACTGGATCAGGACTTTGTATCCCCAATTGTTATTCCAGCGCAAATGACAGTTTATCCAGGGCTGGCCACCATTATTGCAGTCTGTCTTGGCATGCCTGTTCATTCCCCTCCTGTCTCATCACTATGTGCATCGGTCACTCGCAATTGGCTCCGGAGTGGGGTCCAAATGTCTCTGGGTTACGCAGTGGCCGCCAGTCGTTCTGCGAAGAGTTACAATTGTTCATTACAATAGATCACACTTGGCATCATTGGGATGGTCTTCCCTAACCTTTTGCCTCTACTTCTCAGGTTGTTTTTGTGTGCTGGACTCTGTTTTTGCTGTTTTGTTTGCTCTGGACACTTTATCACTGCTGATCAGTGCTAAAGTGTAAGTGTCCTTGTATACATTGCATGTGTACAATGGCTTATCCATGACTGGCATATTTTATTTACTAGTAAATCCCTAGTAAAGTGCACTAGAGGTGCCCAGGGCCTGTAAATCAAATGCTACTAGTGGGCCTGCAGCACTGGTTGTGCCACCCACATGAGTAGCCCTGTAAACATGGCTCAGACCTACAACTGCAGTGTCTGTGAGTGCAGTTTTAAATTGCCAGTTCAACATGACAAGTGTATCCACTTGCCATTTTATACAAGTAAGGTACCCCTAATGTAGGCCCTAGGTAGCCCCATGGGCAGGGTGCAGTGTTTGTTAAAGGTGGGACATGTACTTATGGGTTTTACATGTCCTGACAGTGAAATACTGCTGAATTCGGTTTTTCACTGTTGAAAGGCCTATCACTCTCATAGGTTAACATGGGGACTGTCTTTAAATATTATTGAAGCGCAGATTTACCTTTGTGGAGTTTGGGGTCTGTCTCTGAACTCACAATTTGAAAATACATCTTTTAGTGAAGTTAGTTTTTAAATTCTGTGTTTGAAAATGCCACTTTCAGAAAGTAGGCATTTTCTTGCTTAAACCATTCTGTGACTCTGCTTGTTTGTGGATTCCCTGTCGGGTCAGTTTGACAGTTGGGCTGTTTGCCCCTCTCCTCTAGACATTGACACAAAGGGAGCTGAGGTGTAGCCTGCATATCCTGATGGGCAATCTGGGGTGAGGAGAGGGGAGTACACCTGACAGGGCTGTGCCTGCCCTCACACAATGCAGTCTCCAACCCCCTGGTGTGTGTCAGGGGCCTGGTCTGGGCAAAGCAGGATCTTGAACCCAACAGAGACTTCTCTTTGAAGTAGGCCTACTTCAAAGGCAGAAAGGGGTATAAGAAGAGCAAAGTCACAAAAGAGAGTACAGGGTTTTTTGGAAATATAAATGGATTGGAAGTGTGCTAATTGCGTCACCATGCCAGTCCTAAATCTCAACTAGAGATACAACGCGGGGTGGTTCACGGTCTGTGGAGGGAGATTTCCTTTACGGACTAGGTGGTCTCACACACTATATAGTGTCATGCTTCATCATATGACCACCTAGCCCCACCCAGGTAGGGCAATACCACCTGGGCGGACTCAACCTCGCTGTTAAAGGAACAGGAGGGAGTGCGTAAATTTAGTTAGATTTCTGGAAAGATAGGGATCCAGCTATGCTATGGGAATAAAAACACCTACTCAGATACCAGGGTGAGTTTTAATAGAAGGTTCTGTGTGGTGTGTTTAAAAGGAATGGGAGACCAGTGTGAGAATAATGACTCACAAGGTCACCTATCTAGCCGACATGTTTCTGCCCTTGTGATTGAGCTATGGAGGGTCTCTGGGCATTCATCAGGGCGTTGGATCCCTGTAGCGGATGCTAATAGCGCGCTGCAGTTTAATTCGCAATAGGAAAAAACGTGGGAAGGGAAGGAAGGGCCTACCTTAGCCAAGGGAATACCTGGGGAGAACCCTAACAATAAAGGCTACTAGCCTCTGGTATCCTGGAGAGGGAGGACCCAAGCGGTCCTGACAGAGAGGTCGGTATAGGCGCAGAGCGAGCGCCCACCTTTGATGCAAGTCTGACTATAAGGGGACGCTCCCTCTCCAGATAGAAAGAGGTAAAAACAGGGAAAATAATGTTATTTTTCCCCGTTGTGCCACCCTTACGCCACCCCTGGGGAGGAGTAGGCTTTTGACGCATTCCCTGGTTTACAAAACCTTGCAACTCTGGGAATGCGTCTAAATCCATTGGAGAAGCATGGGAACAACCCTTTCTTTCTCCCTTAACTACATTTTATATAATTTACCACTGCTCTCAACTCCAGGTTAGACTCTAGAATTCTGCTTCTACCTATGCCCTAATTTTCTATTTTCATTCAATATACTTGTACCTATACCACAAATTACTGCTCTTCATCTTGCACCTTTGCTCCTCTCTCACTCCATTAGCATCTCTACCCCTATTTATACTCGAGTACCTAACCTATACACGATTACCTCAATCGCTTCCTATACCCTGATGCTGTTACCACTACCTGTTCCCTTTATTCTCCCCCATCTATACCATAGTATTTCTGCCTATACCCATGTACCTCTAACTTTACCTATATCCTAGTAAGTCTATTCCTGCTTATACTATAGTATATCAAAACCTATATATCAACTTCTATACTTAATCCTCGCTATAATATTCTTTTGCCCTTACTATACCCAAGATCTTGTTTCCCTGTCAGTAACTTAGAACCTCTACATTTAGCTATACCCAATTACTGCTACCACTACCAAAGCCCTAGTTATTCAACTCATACCTATACACTAATTTGTTTTCCCTTTTCCACTAATGTTGTATCTTTATCTTCCAATCTGCTTCCTTGTGCCACAGAGTAGTCAGACATCTCAGGCAAAGGTGGTCAACAATTAATCAGGTGTAAATTAGTGGGTGTTCTCTAATAATTGCAAATGAATTTTACACCAAAAAGATCCAGGTGAAAGTGCCACAGAAAAGTATGAAATCTCAACAGTTAACCTAGTTTAGTTTTGACATGTAGGGGCCTGTGTGAAGGAGAATCATGTGATGGAAACAGAAAAGAAAAATCATTTCATAAGTAATATCCAAAAAATCAGACTTACTAATTCTGGACTTGGCTACTTCACTTCATATGTGACATGCGTGCATGTACTGTAAATAGGTGTAAAGGGAGTTTACTTCATGAATACATTCCACTGACCTACATGAATTCTGAGGGGTCACTTTTGCATCACAAATGTTGCAAATACGTTTAGTAAACAACACCGCAAATCATAAAAATACCTTGATCTACACTGTTAGCCTGTCATCTCCTTTCACTCGAATTTATTGAATTTCGAATTAATATATTACACTGTTGTAGGAAGTTGGCTCTGTATATACTATTTCAAAGTAAGAAATAGTGTGCACAGAGTCCAAGAGTTCCCCTTAGAGGTAAGATAGTGGCAAAAAGAGATAATTCTAATGCTCTGTTTTGTGGTAGTGTGGTTGAGCAGCAGGCTTACCAGAGGGTAGTGTTAAGCATTTGTTGTACACACACAGGCAATAAATGAGGAACACACACCCAATGACAAATTCCAGGCCAATAGGTTTTTATATAGAAAAATATATTTTCTTAGTTTATTTTAAGAACCACAGGTTCAAGATTTACAAACAATACTTTAAATGAAAGGTATTTCACTCAGGTATTCTAGGAACTTTGAAATATCATGATAGCATGTACAGTTTTGTCAAAAATGGCTATAAGCTATTTTAAAAGTGGACACTGCAAAAATCAACGGTTCCTGGGGGAGGTAAGTAAATGTTAAGTTCACAGGTAAGTAAAACACTTACAGGGTTCAAAGTTGGGTCCAAGGTAGCCCACCGTTGGGGGTTCAAGGCAACCCCAAAGTTACAACACCAGCAGCTCAGGGCCGGTCAGGTGAAGAGGTCAAAGTGGTGCCCAAAACACATAGGCTTCAATGTAAATAGGAGTGCCCCGGTTCCAGTCTGCCAGCAGGTAAGTACCCGCGACGTCGGAGGGCAGACCAGGGGGGTTTTGTAGGGCACCGGGGGGGACACAAGCAGGCACAGAAAGTACACCCTCAGTGGCACAGGGGCAGCCGGGTGCAAACAGGCGTCGGGTTTTCAGTAGGAATCAATGAGGAGACCCGGGGGTCTCTTCAACAATGCAATCAGGCATGGGGGGGGGGCTCCTCGGGGTAGCCACCACCTGGGCTAGGCAGAGGGTCGCCTGGGGGTCGCTCCTGCACTGGAGTTCAGTTCCTTCAGGTCCTGGGGGCTGCGGGTGCAGTGTGGTTTCAGGCGGCTGGTTCCTTGAAGCAGGCGGTCGCGGTCAGGGGGAGCCTCTGGTTTTCCTCTGCAGGCGTCGCTGTGGGGGTTCATGGGGGTCAACTCGGGCTACTCACGGGCTCGCAGTCGCCGGGGAGTCCTCCCTGTAGTGATAGTTTTCCGCAGGTCGAGCCAGGGGCGTCAGGTGCAGAGTGGAAAGTCTCACGCTTCCGGCGGGAAACGTGTGGTCTTTCAAAGTTGCTTCTTTGTTTCCAAAAGTTGCAGTTTCTTGAACAGGGCTGCTGTTCTCTGGAGCTTCTTGGTCCTTTAGATGCAGGGTAGTCCTCTGAGGCTTCAGAGGTCGCTGGACACCGTTGGCGGCGTCACTGTTGCAGTTTTTCTTCAAAGTAGGGAGACAGGCCGATGGGGCTGGGGACAAATCAGTTGTCGTCTCCGTCTTCACTGCAGGGCTTCAGGTCAGCAGTCCTTCTTCTTCATTAGGTTGCAGGAATCTATCTTCCTCAGTTCTGGGGGCCCCTAAATACTAAATTAGGGGTGTGTTTAGGTCTGGGAGGGCAGTAGCCAATGGCTACTGGCCCTGAGAGTGGCTACACCTTCTTTGTGCCTCCTCCCTGTGGGGAGGGGGCACATCCCTAATCCTATTGGGGGAATCCTCCATCTGCAAGATGGAGGATTTCTAAAAGTCAGAGTCACCTCAGCTCAGGATACCTTAGGGGCTGTCCTGACTGGGGAGTGACTCCTCCTTGTTTTCCTCATTATCTCCTCCTGCCTTGCCGCCAAAAGTTGGGGCAGTGGCCGGAGGGGCGGGCATCTCCACTAGCTGGGATGCCCTGTGGCACTGTAACAAAGGGGATGAGCCTTTGAGGCTCACTGCCAGGTGTTACAGTTCCTGCAGGGGGAGGTGAGAAGCACCTCCACCCAGTACAGGCTTTGTTCCTGGCCACAGAGTGACAAAGGCACTCCCCCCATGTGGCCAGCAACATGTCTGGTGTGTGGCAGGCTGGCAAAAACTAGTCAGCCCACACTGGAAGTCGGGTATGTTTTCAGGGGCATCTCTAAGATGCCCTGTGGGTGTATTTTTACAATAAAGTGCACACTGGCATCAATGTGCATTTATTGTGCTGTAAAGTTTGATACCAAACTTCACAGTTTTCAGTGTAGCCATTATGGTGCTGTGGAGTTCGTGTATGACAGACTCCCAGACCATATACTCTTATGGCTACCCTGCACTTACAATGTCTAAGGTTTTGCTTAGACACTGTAGGGGCATAGTGTTCATGCACATATGCCCTCACCTGTGGTATAGTGCACCCTGCCTTAGGGCTGTAAGGCCTGCTAGAGGGGTGGCTTATCTATGCCATAGGCAGTGTGAGGTTGGCATGGCACTCTGAGGGGAGTGCCATGTCGACTTAGTCATTTTCTCCCCACCAGCACACACAAGCTGGCAAGCAGTGTCTATGTGCTGAGTGAGGGGTCCCCAGGGTGGCATAAGACATGCTGCAGCCCTTAGAGACCTTCCCTGGCATCAGGGCCCTTGGTACCAGGGGTACCAGTTACAAGGGAGTTACCTGGGTGCCAGGGTTGTGCCAATTGTGGAGACAAAGGTACAGTTTAGGGAAAGAACACTGGTGCTGGGGCCTGGTTAGCAGGCCTCAGCACACTTTCAAATCATAACTTGGCATCAGCAAAGGCAAAAAGTCAGGGGGTAACCATGCCAAGGAGGCATTTCCTTACAACTGTTGTGAACAAGATTAAAGACAATGAACCAGCAGAGGAACACACATGGCCGATACAGTCCTTCTGCTGCAACATCCTTCATTTCTTTAAATTTATTAATGGATATTCCTAGGGATCTCTTGGAGCAAGTAGACAGTAGGTTAGGTAGAAAGGTGAAAGACAATAGGAACTCTTCATGCGCAGCTGCCATGATACCAGGTGGGAGGGGCCTAAATCGTCCACTGATGGCAGTTAAAGCACATGTAGTCAGGTCTGTATTTTTTTCTAAGTCTAATTAGTGATGAAACAGCATGAAGGGTCAATGGTAGCTGATTTCTCAACCAACAGCCACTCTTAAAGCTCTTCCACCACATTTCTTATATTCACGTTTTGGGTTATAAGGTCAGTGGTTGGAACCATAGAGGTTGGGATGTATTGTATTATTTTATCTTTCGAAAAAAAGTCCCATATTGATCTCACAAAGAATAATAGCCGCTTTGAGTTGTATGTACTTAAGGATTGATAAGCAGTGTACCATGGGCACTATCCAATTGCGTAGATTGCAAAGCAATCTGATTATGTGCCCAGCAGTTTTTGCAATGTAGCAATTTTTTTTAGATAGCCCAAAGTAAACAGAATTACGAAATTCCAATGTGGACTGTACAAAAGCCTTTGCAAGTGTGACTTTTTGTGGAAAAACTAGGAAGATTCTAACGTCAGTGCATGGAATGTCCTAATAGCATTACATTTATTTTGCTTCTGATGATACCAGTGGTTGCAGGACACCTTGCTCTTTTACTGGTCCTTTGTTACATGCAATTCCTTAAGGGTTGGGCCTATAAACTGGATAGTGGGACTGTATTAACTGGTACAGACATCAGCATAACATTAAGTAATAGTAATGAAAGTGTGCCTACCATTGATTAAATTTAAAATGCATTGTCAACATGTGTTTGTTAAACTCTATAGCAAGTTGCTACAGCCGTATGAATCTATACACCCATTTGCAGAACTAACATAAGCTTGCTTTCCCAGTTGATTGAGATAGCAGAGGCACATGTAATGGTTGATTGTCTTTAGCTGAAGCGCACGTTGAACTTCTATCGATAATTACTCTTGTTGTTCTTTGGAACTATAACTCCTGTGAACAAGTCAATTAACCCATAGAGAGGTTTACAGCACTTTTCTATGGGTCTTGTAGGGAACTGGAAGTTCAAAAGGCCTCACAGTGTTAAAAGGAGATGCATGCTTTTTGATTAGCTTGGCCTCGATGGGTCCTGTGAAGTAACAAGGTGGTTTCTATGGCCGATGTCGACTCTGCTTTAGCTGTCAATATGTAACACGTTTGTATTTATTAATTTAACAAGACAGCATTAGTTTGTGATGATATCAGTCATGCTAGAAGCCAAGAGAATGAGCGTTAGAGCAATGCAAATCACTTTAACAGTGAATGCAGGGCAAGTTATGAAGGTGAACTATTGAGCTCTTTCTTCCTTCACTCTAATACCATGTGAAGCAGGAATAGTAGCATCATTTTTCCTTGCCATTCTTTGATGTGTTCCAGTGATTACCTGGGGAATGGCAGCCTTCTGGACTTGTGTAGGTTAAAGAATGAGGTTAAAGTTGGGCTTTCACAAGGTTTGTACCTGCTTACTCCCTCTTACATGATTTTGACTTTGGTTCATAGTAGAAAATCTCTTGTCTTGATATCATTTGCAATCTGTTGGCTACCTTGCGCCAACTTCACTTAACAGTCCAATAGTACTCTAGCTAGGAGACAGAGGCCATAGAACATTGAGTCTCTCATCCGTGTGAGATAACACGGACAATTCTGTTCCTGATTGCCACTGGCAATTGAATTCCCTGTGTCAAGAAATATTCTAGTATCATTGACTTGTTCAATGGCTTCCTTAGTAACTTCTTTGTGTTTTCAGGCATATCCTGTTAGTGACAGATGGCCATAGTCTGCTTGTTATCCAGCGCTTTCCCTGCCTGTTCCATCATTCACACATACTTACCTTAAGCTCACACTTCCAGAATACTCTGTGATTGATTTGTGGGATACACTTAGCTTGACATCCCCCTTATGAAGGCACAGGCCTCTTCCACGTCTTGAAATATGTCAGATTATAGAGGTTTGTCTGATCAAAACATTTGTATTGTACCTTTGTCCTAATGTATTCCTGATGAAATGCGTGATTCATCTAGCTAGTAACATTGCTCAGTGAGTAGAGCGCTCACTGCATATAAAATTCAGTTGGTGGAGCAGGGACCTTAGTGAAATATTTTGGCCCATATTTACAAGCAACCTGCGTTACTGGTGAATCACTTTTTGTGATGCACCGGCGGGGCAGGCTGCTGACCCATATCTACAAGGACATGCATATATGGAGTAAGGCAACCCAGCACAAGTCACAGTGTTGGCTTACTTTTTATCAGGGTGGCATTTCCATGGGTGTTGCATGGATGATCCCACACAACATCCATGGATTTTGATGCATTTTGATGGTTTTGTAAACCTGAGAATGCATCAAAAGCCTATGCCACCCCGGGGTGGCATAAGAGTATGCAATGGGAAGAAATATCTTGGGGCATATTTATACTACGTCTGCGCCGATTGTGCGTCAAAAATTTTGACACACAATCAGCGCAAACGTTGCCCCGTATTTAAACTTTGACGCCCGAGCCCGCGGATGACAAAAGTCTGCCGTGTGCGTCATTTTTTGGATGCGGCAACCCCCCTTGCGTTAATGAGATGCAAGGTAGGCTTTCCCGTCCAAAAAATGGCTTAAAGGGCCATGCTTCGTATTTATGCTTTCGGGCAAAAATGACGCACGGCCGGCAGGCGGAGAGAGAAAATGACGCACAGCCTGATTTGTGTCAAAAATTAACGCCTGGGTCAGGGCAGGCATTAAAATGGGGCAAACACACCTGTATTTAATCAGAACACACAGAACAAAGAGCAGAGCAGCAGAGCAGCAACAGGGAGCCATGGAGGTGATTCTAATCCAGCGTGCACGCAGAAGCAGAGCACAGCAGCAACAACAGCAGCTACAACAACACCAGCAGGGGCTCCAAAGCCAGCGCAGAAGGCAGGAGAGGATATTCCGCCCAAGAAAAACCCTTCAGGGCCTCTGGGAACAGGACATCATACAGAGGTACTGGTTGAACTGGCAGGCCATTCAGCAGCTGCTGCGAAACATTGAACAGCAGTTGGCCCCCACTTTGGTGACACCCCACACCATCCCAACAGAAACAAAGCTGCCTGCCGCACTTCATATGCTGGCAAGTGGCTCTTTTCAAACAACTGGTGCCCTGGTTGGTGGAATATCACAACCATCATTCTCCGCATTTTTGCCCAAAGTACTGGACGCCATAATTCGACTGACACCCCGCCACATCTGCTTCCCTAACACACTGCAGAAGCAGCAGGAAACTAAACAGGGGTTCTACGCAATCAGTGGCTTCCCACACGTCCTTGATGCAATCGACTGCACACATGTACGCCTTGTGCCACCTGCTGCAACTGAACACCTCTACCGCAACAGGAAGCACACACATTCTATCAACGTGCAGGCCATTGTCGAACACCAAGGAATGTTCACCAACATCGTGGCTAAATATCCTGGGAGTGTACATGACTCCTTCATCTTCCGTCACTGCACAATCAATCAACACTTCCAGGATAGACGGTATGGCAATGGACTACTTGTTGGTAAGTACAAAAACCTACATATATATACACTGCACAGCAACCCTCTAGGACACACAACACATACACCACAACAGCAACATGTCAACAGGAACACACTGCGGTCCTGACATCACTAGCAATGTTTCTTAAGTCACCATTGAACCTGTCACACATGGGAAATCACTGTACAGCCTAATGTTAAGACATTAATGAGTGTGGTTGCCAAAATGTCACCTTGCAAATTGTAAGTGTCCCAATGACCTTTACATTAATACATTGCCTACGTCTAAAGGTATGGGATGTCCAGGGTACTTTGATATGAACGTGTTAACAACACTTTCAATTTTAACTCTGCATGGAACTATCCTCTCGCCCTCAGTGAAGACACACGGACACCTGTATCACAAGTGACAATGCTAGGGAGGGCACACTGTACTGAAAATCCCAAAACATACTGCTGACAAACGGTTAGCAGACAAACACTTGCTCAGCCAAGGAAACAACACAATGCAGGTGGTATAGCCTACAAGTATAGGATGTCACATTAGTACACAAAAGAGTCACAGACAACACAAGACAACTACTGCCATTAAAGGTCTTTTCAATAGTGCCATCTACATCAACATGATCCCATTCTTTTTCTCTTGCAGCTGATAAGGGGTATGGCATCCAGCCATGGATTATGACACCATTTGGCAACCCGAGTACAGCTGCAGAGCGTGCATACAACGAAGCCCATAGGAGGACATGCAGCATTGTCGAGAGGACCTTCGGCATCCTCAAGTCAAGGTTCTGCTGCCTTGACATCACTGGTGGTAGCCTACTATATTCCCCTGAGATGGTCTGTAAGATCATACTAACATGTTCCATCCTACACAACATTTGCATAAGAAGGAACATTCCCCTCATGGAACCAGACCCATACATGCCTGAAGACGAGGAAGAGGAGGATGCTGCCCTGCAACATGAGGGGGAACAACCAAACACCGCTGCTGGAGTGCATAGGCGCCAACACATTGTGAACAATTTCTTTTAAATATAATCACCATCACCACTTAATGAACTATTGTAAATAAACACTGATAAGAAACACCACATCATGGTCTGGCTAATAATTTCTCCACATCTTTAGCTCTAACTATCAGAAGAAGAGTGTCGCCTCATGCAGCATTGATGATATAAAAATCAGGACACAGAAAATCCCACTACAAATGTGATGCCTATCATACACCGGTCACATACACACACAATGTAAATGACTGACATCCTGTACAGTTCACCTTTGAAGGGCAATAGCTGAGGACCACACCTATTACACACATACATGTTGGAAACATGGTTCATCGCAGCATATGGCACACAACTAAAACACCATCACTCAACTATGGGAAAACAGGCCTCATACATCAGGCAGTTGACATGCTTTTGCTTCAGGAACAGGAATGTATGACCAGACCCTTGACAGCAGTAAGTCCAACTACATACAATCTTTGCAAAGACTATCTGTCACTAGAGTTACACATAAGCAGAACATGCACAGCACAAGTGCCACGCATATGACAAGCATCCAGCACATTACATCCCATCTACATGTCAGCCCTTTTCTAAAATCCTGACACACCCATGCGCCTGGTCACACCCCACCTGTCTGAAGAGGTCCCTGGAATACAAATATTTGTACCCTGATATTCCCTCATCTACACACACACACTAACAAGAGTCATCCAGTGTGCCACACCCTTTCCTATGGTATACCATTGCCATAGTACTATCTGACTGCATGGACGTCAGCTCAAATAATACACTGGCTTGGAGTTTATAAGGCCTGGTATCACCTGTAGATTGCTTCCCGTGTGAAAGGTACTGTAGGCCATTTCAAAGCAAATCTCATCCGACAGGACTTGTGAGACACTCATGGAGGCCACACCAGTGATCACCTCCATGCACACCACCCAAATTTACATGCACCGTCCCTGCTGATGCCTCCTATAGCATAGATGTTGTCATTTTGGCAAATACACTGTTAAGCATTGCTACTAATGTAGCCGTGTAACACTGTATCTGGGTTCAAGTGTCACCTTCAAAACAACAGAGGACATACACAGTTTGACATGTCAACTGTCTACTGCTCCCTCCTACCAGTCTTAGTCAGACCACTGATCATGTCAATTGTGAAAGAGCTGGATCCTGATTGACCCTGCATCCTGTCAGCCTGACTGGCACCTGTCCCTTGGTCACCCTAAAGATTCCCGGTGGCCACATATGGACCACACTTGCTGTTCAAAACCTCTCTTTCCTCAGAGGCTAATTTGACATTTGCCTCATCAATGTATACTCAAATACATTGTATTGCATCATCTGACTTTTATTTGTATCATATTTGTTACAGTGCCCTTGATTAGCTAAATCATGCCCCATTTGTTGTCTAGGCCTCATTAATGCCTAAACTACAAAGTGTGACAGTGTACCTGGGCCATAGCCTGGGATGGTGTACGTGGCCTCCAGCAGAACCAGCAACCTCAGATAATGTCCATGAAAAGTCTACACATTTTAAGACCCTGACAGTTCACACGCTGAGTAACATTGTCCAAATAATAGAGATGGCCCGTGTGTGGTGAATACCAGCCATATTATTCTGCACAGAGGCTATGATGTTCCCAGATGCAGTTGCATCCACAGAGGCCAACTTGAGTACAAATGTTGCAATGACGCATGCCGGACCCTGACACCTGAGACATTCTCTCACTCAGCACACTAAGGTTGCCCAGTTGAAAGTCTCATTACACGTCTTCAGTGACAGGGTGGGACCATCCACGTGTAGGTTACCATGTCCCCAATGACTTTACTCACATTTATCTCCAAAGGATACTCATTAGATACACGATTAGCTGCCACTAACTCATGATGAGACCTGGATGTAACAGTGACAACATACACCTTAACAGTTGATACAGGATCAACATTGGACCACACACATGTACATGTACCACCAATTAGCAAAGTGGTTGCAAGCAGCCTATCACAGTAGTGTCCCCTAGCATGAAGATTGAAACATGCCACTAAACCAGGTAATGCATTAAGGGCCACATGCATCAAAAACCAATTTGCTATTATAACATATGGAACTTTAAGAATTTGCTATTAAATCAATGCTAAATGGTATGTCTGATTTTTCTAAAGAAGTAATAGGGCAAACTTCAAATGTACAAATGGTATTACTGATTTGCAAAAAGAGAATCATACTCAATTTGCATCTATGGGCCTGCTGCCAATGGTTTAGCATTACAGAAATTGGGAAAACCGTTGATTAATTCGCAAGTCAGGAACAGCAAATCCCAGGGTGCTGGGGGCCTAAGTCCCCCTCTGCTGCAGCCCAATTAAACACTTTTTACGGATACGTGAAGCACACACATGCTTAAGGGGCATGTGTGCGCTACATGTCTATAGTAAACCATTTTTTTGCTAAATTAACTGGTAATTAGCACATGGTTACCACCAAAAATTGTTTAGGCGTCAATTGCATTACCTAAATGGCCATTTTGAAATTTGGAAAAGCTTGATACATGTGCTCACAAATTAGCTAATAAAGACATCCTGTTAGCTCTTTCATATTTGGAGTGTCGCAATTAGCAATTATCTACATGTGTGCGCAATTATGACTAATCTCCATTTTGGCCAATCCTTACTATTGCACTCTGAATGCCTTCCATACATCCTGTACGGCACATTTGCTTTCGCTAAGCCCAGTATTTAGCATTTAGCACCGTTAGGTAAAGCTAATTTGCATGACTCATCTGGACATAAAAAATACATAATTTGCATTATGCGTCATATTTACACGCATACAGCTTGTGCGTCATAATTTTAGACGCACAGGATTGAAAATAATGCTGCATCCAAATATTATTAATAATTGGTAAATAATATTTGGATGCAGCATAATTTTCACCTCTGGAAGTGAAAATTATGCCGCTTCCAAAATATATTTACCATTATTAATTATATTTGGAGGCGGCATTAATTTCACTCCTGTGCGTCAAAAAATATGACGCACAAGCTGTATGCGTGAAAATATGACGCATAATGGAAAAAAACGGCGCCCATGTGATGCAGGATGTGATGTAATAGGATATCCTGTTTACAGATTCTGTACAGTGGGTGTACTTTCACTTTCACTTTGCAGTCTCTGATTCTTCTAGACTGTGTGGCTGTGTGCAGAGTGTTGTCCTGTGATTTTGTGCTTTTGTGTCCTGAGTGCTATCTTACTTGTTGTTTTGTCATTTAAATATTGTTGTAGAATACTGTCTGAGTGTGTGTTGTTTACATTTGTCCAGTCCAGTCTTGTATTTATTGTCTGTGGGAGTCAGTTGTGGGTTCTGATATATAGGGGATAGTTGGGCTCTTCTAATTGTTAAGTTTACTTTGTATTTCCTTACTCCTACTTTCCCCATTTTCACCTTTCTTCTTTTTTTCCACTACATTTTCCCCTTTTCTGTGCAGAAATGTCGGGTAAGCCACGTCTTTCCAGGATGGGTGAGGAGGAATTGGGGGGGTTCATATGGCTGGTGTGCCATTTCCTCCCACTGATGCTCGAGTCTGGGGGTAGGGTGATACAGGGGTATCACACTGAGGCCCGAAAAGTCCGGTGGGGGAAGGTGCGCCATCACTTGGTGCGTCTGTATGGGAGCCAACGCAATGACCACAAGCTGAAGCACCGCTGGGCTGACCTTATCTCCAGGGAGCAAGATCTGCTGGACCACCTGGGAATCATGATTGGTGGCCCTGTTGGTGAGTACAGATCATGTAAATGTGCACAATTAAAAGCTGGGTAGTGACATGAGATGATTGGTACACAATCTGCCAGATAAGTTGCTGACTGTGTGTAATGCTGAGGAAACATACAGGGTAATTGATGCACTATGTGAAGGATGACAAATGCTAGCAATCAGGCAGCTCATGCTCTGCAAACTTACAGGTTGCTTGTTGCTTAATGTAATTTAGTGCCGCCTTTGTTCAGACTAGCTAAACATTAATGAGGCAATCATGACTCTACAGGTCACAATTGTCAGTGAAGTATGGATGTACTAACATCATACCTACATATGTTGACGCTATAGCTAGACTGACATTGGAAACCCTACATGATGCTGAAAATGAGTACTGCCTCCACGTCAATTGATGATAGCAATGTGGCCCAGACATATGTCTCATGTGTGTCTGGTGAGTGTGTAAGGAAAGTGTTCACGGAAGTGCTATGCCTATAAGGGATTAATGTGCTCCTTCATATTTTATTGATACTGAACATGAACCATTTTGGAAAGGAGTCAGGTGCCCTCAGCTAACATCTTAGACAGGTATTTTTTGTTTCTTGTGCCAAATTCCGATTAGGGATGGCAGTCTAAAAGTATGGACTAGGGTACAAATATCTATGTTTGGTGCCAATCACCATTGTTGGGACACATCAATTTATGAAACTGTAACAACATGAGGTATTGCCAAAGTCCCTGCCCCTCTGTACAATGTACCTATCTGTCACAAATGTGTCATGACCACATATGCTGTTTGACAGGTCATGCAGTCCTCAAGTAACCAGCCTTTGGATGTCTCTCTTGGATGCACATGATGAGACGAATACACACCAATGTTGTTGCTGCTCACTAATGGAGGTGCATGTTTGCCACCACATGACAGTCAGGGCCACTGCATGTGTGTAGAAGTGTGTGTAACTGTAGCAGGAGACCCATCCTATGTAAATGTTGGCCGTGAAATATTCCATGCAGTATGAGCATGTCTGAAAGGGTTTCATTACTTATGTCGGCTTGCACATTGTTTTTGTAATTGAAATTGTTTGTCAGTGCACTGATTCTGAGCACATTCTTCCTTCCATGCTTTACAGGTGGACCTGCACCGTACACAGTGGGAGAGGTGGCTCGTTTTGAGGACCCCGACACCTACAGTGAGTGTTGACATGTGTGTTATGTTTTGTGTTTGCTGGTGATGTGTGATGCACTCCTGTGTGTAGAACACATTGCAAGGTGTGATGCGCTGCCCAATCATTAGTTTTGTTCCATTAGTGGGATTTCAGTTCTTAGATAATTTTGAGTTGACCAATGTTTATCCAATTGTCTGATCTAGAGTTTGTAGGCCATTCCTGTAGGGCCCGCTATGAGAACTGGGGTGAGTCATGTGGAATACACTAGTTACAATAAGAGTTGCACTGGGACTCGTCTCAGACTGAGTCTGCATGTCAGACTCACATTCTCACAGATAGCTTCTGCAAATGGCTTTTCTGAAGACTGCTGCTTCCCTATTCACCGATGTACTGAGTACACTGTAGGTTGAACCTTCTGGGAGCATGTACTTCCACATGTTGTACTACAAGTGTGTGGAACTAGAGTGCAAAGGCCTAGGTGTGCATGCTATTCATGATCATGGGTGTTCTTGCTACTCTGTGTCTGTTGAAAATAATGCCTCACTGGAAGTATGTGATGTTGACCTAGGTCAGTACATTCTGACATGTGTGGGCCTTGGATAGGACAAGGTTTAGCTGACTCCGATTTGTTGATAGCCCTTACTGGTGGTGTGTGTCTAGAGCCAAACACATGTTGAGCTTTCTATACACTCCTGGGTGTGCATGTATTTTGGAATTGTTTGTTGTTCTTCCCCCCCCCCCCCCCCCAAACACAGGCATGGGTTTGTGAATAGGGTACCTAGGACTGAAGCAACCAGTATGTTACACATACTTGTGACTATTTGAAAGTTTGTTTTGAACCTAGTGTACACACTCAGGTAGAGCACATGAGTACTGTACTAGCAAATCCTATTACAAATAGCAGACCTTGTGGTTTGTGATTATCATCACATACACTGACATATGTAGTCCAGGCAATAGGCGGAGGATGTGCAGCATGATTGTTAGCTGACAACTGTCAGTACTTTGATGACAAGTTATTGCCAGTTGTTACCCATCATGTAGGTTTTGGATGTGCTATGTGTGAGATGACCTTTGTAGGCAGGCTTTCCATGTACTTCCTCTGAGACTTTCAATGATCTGTATGGTGATATGAGCTGTTACAAGTACAGTAGATGTATTGTCAGATTGACCACTTGTGCTATTTCACACAATGCAGTTCCTATGGTAAATAGTTGCCCTTTGTCTTCACAGCTGCAAACATGACACCCGCCCAGAAGCATGAATTTGAGAGGCGGGCCATGAGGTACAGACACATCCTGCAGGTGCAGTAGGGGGTTCCGAAGGATGGCCCGTACATACCAGTCAGATCGGGCCTCCGGAGCATGGTGGGCTTCACCACAGGGTGGCCCAACGTTGCCCACTACAGCCACCACGACCATAACCACCGGTTCTCCCCAGGTGGCCCAACCCATAGCGGGGACAGTTGTCCCTACATCTGCAGCACACCCAGGCCCCAGCAGTGTGACAGCTGCAGGACAGTCCAGTGGGCTAGGCTCCACACGGCCACAGACCACCTTGGCCGGGACACAAATGGCACCAGCACCAACAGTCGACCCAGCGGCATTCCTGGCTTTGGAACATAAGATGGACCGAGTTTTGAAGAGGGTGAACAATCTTACCCAGGATGTCAGCTACATAAAGAAGCGGGTCAAATCGATCAGGGGGACCCTCCGGAGGGCCAACCTCTAGAAATATCTATTTGCAATAGACATGATTCCCTCCCCTCCCTCCTCTTTCCTTGTTCTCATGATTAGTGGGCTTGGGGGATTAGTGTTAGGTTAGTATAGGTTGTTAGTTTAGTTAGTGTTAGGGAGGGGGGTGGGGGGTCCTGATTCTTTCTACTTTTACTTATTAAGTGTGTGGGTGGGTGGGTGGGCGGCAATGTTGGGGTTCCTGTGTGTTTCAATAAAAAAAAAGTATAGTATGTGTGTAGGTTAGTATGTGTTGTCCTCCATGTGTCCTGTCTCATAATGGGGGGTGGGTGGTTGATATTTAGAACGATTCATTATATGTGATGAGTAAGTTTAGCTTAGGTTAGTTAGGGACAGTTGTGGGTAATGAGTAGTCAGGTTAGATTAGGGTAGGTATGACTTTTCCCTTAGTTTCCTCCTGTGTGATTAGTTTTGAATAAATATATAGATAACCCTTTACATTATGTGTTAACTGCTACTTGATCATGGCCTTGGCATCAGTGTAGATGATTGTTGTTCTATGACATTTGTGTCCTATGCTACAAACAAAGATGAGTTCTTGTAAACACTCTTGTCTTCTTGTCTTCATGACTGACATAGATCATTTGTGTCACTATTCAGCATGATGACCTATTTGGATGTTAACTCAGAAAGATTGATTCATGCTGTGTTTTGTAGTGTTTGCTTGGATTAGACTGCACAGTTCTATGTGTTAGTATTGCATGGTGACAACATTTATCAGCCACTATTAGTTGACTTTGATATCCCTTGAGGAAGCATTATTCTGTCCAACACAGCATGATGGTGTGTGTTTTCTCACTTCATCAGTTATTCTCCTCAGGATGGGCAGGCTATGATGCAATCCTGGGCACTGTGCAGATATATCTGACTACATGATGTCAGGACAGTTGTATTGACAAGCTACATGATTGGAACACAGGCACATTTGTGTTATCTACTGCACAGTTGATGTGTCAAATTACACAGAGACATATTTGTTGTGCAAGTGCTATTTATTGAAAAGTGCTGTAGTGCAATATGTACATTGTCCATGTTTGATGAGTCCGTTCTAGTGAAATCTTACATTGTGATCCTACAGAAGGGGTGTAGGTAATGCTACTGACATGCTGGGGTGATATTACAGACAGTGCAGAGGGACAGGATTTGCCAATTAGTAGGAGAGAAACATTAACTGGGCATGCTGACAAGATATACAGTGGTTAGCAGAACAGTCATTGAGTAGAGTTGTTGTAAGACTAGCATTTGACAAAACGTAGGACCTTGGTAAAAGAAGGCCATGGTGCAGGAACTAGTGCTTCCGGGTACTCTTCCGTGTGAATGTGATCTGTTCCATGTCTTCTTCTTCTGATGTGTGTGTTGCCTGCTTTGTCCTTGTTGTTGTTGGTTGTGAAGGGGCAGCGCACACCTCAGTATTAGAAGACGTGGAGTCAGACATCCCAGTCGCTGCTCCCTGTGAAGGTCTTAAGGGCAGTACTGCAGCAAGGAGGATCTGCTGGTTCTTGAGAATAGCAGCCACATCACAATGGTAGGCAGCCAGGTCGGCCCTGAGGGAGTCATGATTGCATTCGTGCATGCAGTGGAAGGTTTGGGGTGCGAGGTGTTGTGGCAACTCCCTTACTGCAGTGGTGAATTCCTTGAACGTTTCTTGTAGTCCTTGCAGTATGGATGTTAGGGCTTGCATAGTTGCTGCCTGATCTGCAGCTGACATCATGCACGAACGCACCCCCTCAAGGCTGGCTGCCATAGTTTGCATCCCCACCCGCACCTCCTTGGCCAGCTCCCGCTGTACTCCAACTACAGTTCTCTCAAAGCTGGTGCCAGTGTCGTCTGAGTCCTCAGCTGTATTGGAGCTGGCAGGTCTTACAATTGGGGTGGTGTGTGGATCCTCTGCGATGGCTGCTTGTTCTGTGCTCCTCCTTGTGACTGAAGGTGGGGTCTGGAGGGTTTCAAGGACCTTTTGGATGGTCTCCTGGGGAATGTTTATGGGCTCGTCATCCATGTCATCAGGGAAATCTGGGACAGGCATATCGGCAGGAGATCCATCTTCCCCTGCAATGAAACAGGGTACAATTAGTGTGTCTGTGTTGTGACAATTTTGACGTGACGTGCCTGCCTTTTGATTAATTCACTTTGTGATCTTGTTTTGTATTAATATCTGCAGTCCTTCAGATGGGCATTGTTTCAGGCCTATGGCGCACCTGTGTGTTACATGTATGTTATTGAGTTATCAGACTTGTCAGCCTCATTGCCTTTAGGTGTTGCTTTATGCCAAATAGAGATTAGCCACCTTTTTGTCCTACTCGACCCTCCGTGTATATCCATTCTCATGGTGAGACCTTTCACTGGCTGTGGGTGTTCTGATGGCCCTGGCAGCACACTTAACTATCAGGACCTGCCCCAATCCCTGATCTTTCACATCGACTTAATTGTAATTGACACGTGGTCAAGAGTTTCTGCAAAATGTTTCACAAAATGTTTCATTTGAATATGGACATGTGTAAGCTTTTATCTTTTACTGCTTAGACGATGGACGCTTTCCTGTTCTCATGAAGACACCACAAGCTGATTGGATGAGTGGTTGAAGATGGAAACAACATGTCTCAAATACTCTGATATGAAACCTTAGAGAGGTGTGCTCCAAGAGTAGGAAGAAATAGATCCTTTTTTTACTTCTCTGCAGAACGTTTTGTTGAGATGCTTCTCAGGAACATTCTGAGAGACTCTTTTATTTTCCCTGACTGAATCTATGCTGTTCTGAGATTCTACTGAGTTTCTTGAAACGTTCTTAATGGAAAGTTGTGCTTTTATTAATATTTGAGATTTGATGCTTAAAGCTTCATGCTTTCACCTCTCGACTTAGAGCTCTTTATGGGTTCTAGCTGACTCTTTTCTCTTATTTCGCAATCATAGAATAGGGATTTTTCCTTTATGGAACAGAGTTATTTACTAACATTATGTAATTAATCATTTATGAATTATTAATTGCTGATTGAATTAATGAGGTTTGATATTAAATCTGCTAATAAAACTTTAAATATCTTGAGTCTTTAATAAAGGTTTGAAACTCACACCAACTCTCATCATTGGCTCTCAAGAGATTGAAATCAAAATTTTGCCAACTACTTGATTTGATTTGCAGTTACTGGTTGATCTCATCTGTGTCCAAGTTCCAGTGGCCTGGACAGTGGGACTATTGATTTAATGAGTTGGTAAGATTACACCATAACCCACGGGCCATATTTACAAGGCCTGTGGTGCAGGGCAGTGTAGCAAGTGCCTTGTTGTGCCACATGCGCCTCTGGGAAAGGTCACAAATGTGCTGTGTCTATGGGATACAGCACATTTCTGCCCTATGCCCCTGTACTGGCACACAAATTGCTGCCATGCACCAACACAGGCACCCCTGCACCATGATGCCTGCATTGTGGGGATAATTGTTTCTGTGCAGGGAGGGACACTTCATGCACAAAAACAATCAATGGAGGTGATTTCCTCCTTATATGTGTGCTGCAGAACACAGCACACAAGGGCCCATATTTATACTTTTTGACGCAAAACTGCGCCGGCGCAGTTTTGCGTCCAAAAAATTACTGCCGGCTAACACCATTTTGTTGCGCCATGCCGGCGTCAGATTTATACTTTGACGCACTGCGGCGCAAACAACAGGTGGGAGTCATTATTTTTGACGCACACCGCAGCGTCAAGTCGTAAAGGAAAACTAAGTTAACGCGGCGGAAATGACTGTGGGTCGATTTACGACACCCCAACCCGGATTTGCGCCATTTTTTGACACAATAGCGTCAAAAAAAACAGCGAACACTGCCAGTTCACCAGAGGAGAGCCAAAATGGATCCCAGATGCCACTACAGACCCCAGGAAGATGACAGCAGACCAGGAACCAGCCAGGAAGACCCATACAAGAACCAGGACATTTATAGAAAGAAAATAAAGTGTCGCTTCAGTGCAGAGGAGCAGGAAATCCTGGTTAAAGAGGTGACAGAACACCAGCACCAACTGTTTGTCACCTCAAAGTTGCCAATCAATAGGAGAGAGGCTATATGGCAACAAATTGTTGACAAGATTAACAGTGTGGCTGAAGTACGCAGAACAGTCACCGAGTGCAAGAAACGCTGGCATGACTGCAAGCGCAGGACCAAGGAAAAGATGGCCAGGAACAGGAAGGCAGCACTGCAGACTGGTGGGGGGAGTCCAGCACACAAGGAGGCCCTGGACCACATTGAGGAGATGGTCGCAGCCGTCATCCCTGAGGAGATCGTCACAGGGATTCAAGGACAGGACAGCACAGTCTACCAGGAGACAACACAGATGCAGGGTAAGTTGCATGGGGTCCAAATATGCCTATTTGTAAGCAGGGGGGGGCTACCTACTTCACAATGCATGGAAATCATGATATTCAGGGAGCAGAATGGGCAAAGGGGCATGGCACGGGGGCATGGGCTGTCCATAGGAAACCTGGGGCACAGTATTACACTACACCAACAACCTTAGCATTGGTATATGCTGCCATGCCAAGGATGATGGAAAGGTGAAGCCTTTCCAGGAGGGTAGGGTACAACGTAAAACTGGCCTGCTGTCACACGACAGCTGGTATTCTCCCTACATGTACAAGGACCCAATTAACAGTCTCAGGCCATATCCGCTAGTGGAATTTAACATTTACAACAGTTGCCACTACCACCTCTGCTGTGCGCGGCGTTTAAGTAGCTAATCGCAGTTATGGATCAAACACACCCAAATTAGAGGGTTCGAGATGACAACATTATCAGTCCCCTGTAATCAGTACAAATGTGCCAAACCAGACAAATGTGAATGTCCGTAGTCACTACAAACATCCAGCCATTATCATAAACATTATGAGGTACACAGCAGTAATGTCATACCCATGCTGCATATATCAGTGGCCACCCTGTGCCTGGGTCACAATAGCTGCAATGACACCATGCAACATCCCAACTGTTATACTGCTCAGACAACAGCATTGATGGGGAGGACATATGTAACTGGCTAGTGAAATACACCCGCACAGTCAGAAGAGGAAATGGAACTCTGCTAGTACCATCAGTGCAATCCAATGTAGCACACATTCCCCAACATCAACATTACACACTACCAATGCTGACATCTGTAGTGTGCCATGCCAATGCTATACATAGTATATGCTAGGTCTCAGCAATATATAGCTGGATGTGAAATATCTGAGACTTGGGCAGTTCCACATTGTTAAGTGTGGTGCAAGTGCCATCACATTACAAATGCCACGACACAGACACACTAATTGTACCATATCTCATTGCAGAGGATGATGGCTCTCCTGGGGACATGCCTGTCCTGGAATTTCCTGATGACATGGATGACAAGCTGACAAACATCAGCCAACAGACCCTCCAAGATGTCCTCGGAACCCTCCAGACCCCACCTTCAGTCACAAGGAGGAGCACAGATACACCAGCCGTCACAGAGGACCCACCCACCACCCCAATTGTACGACCTGCCAGCCCCAACCCAGCTGAGGACTCTGACGACACTGGCACCAGCTTTGAGAGAACTGTAATTGGAGTACAGTGGGAGCTGGCCAATGAGATGCGGTGGGGATGTAAAATATGGCAGCCAGCCTAGAGGGAGTGCGTTCGTGCATGATGACAACTGCAGAACAGGCAGCAGCCATGCAAGGGCGAACATCTATCTTGCAAGAACTGCAACAAAGTGTGAAGGAAATCAGCACAGCAGTAAGGGAGTTGCACAACACCTCCAACAACAAACCTTTTAACTCGTGCACAAATGCAGTATTGACCCCCTCAGGGCCGATCTGGCTGCCTACCACAGTGATGTAGCTGCTATCCTTAAGAACCAGCAGCTCCTCCTTGCTACAGTACTGCCCTTAATAGCCCCACAGTTTGCAGCTGCCAGGATTCCACGTCTTCAAACACTGAAGTGTGTGTTGACCCTTCAAACCCTCCACCACCAAGGGCAGAGGAGACAACACACACATCAGAAGATGAAGACGTGGAACAGATCACCTTTACCGTAAGGGGAACCTGGTAGCACAAGTCCATGCCACATGTCCACTTACAACCAAGGTCCTGTGCTTTGTAACATGCCAGTCTTGCAACAGCTGCTCACAAGCACTGTTCTCCAGCCCACTGTTTATCTTGTCACTCTGCCCTGTGATTGTCTCTCACTACCTCATTGGCAATTCATGTGCCTCTGCACTGTATGACACTTCACCCCAGCATGTCCAATGACATGTCCATTTGCACTTGTGTAGGATCACAATGGAAGGTGTCACACTAATGGACTCACAATCCTGGACTATGTAAAATTGCACTACAGCACTTTAAAATAAATAGCACTTACACAACCACTTTGTCTCTGTGTAATGTGACACATCAACTGCGAGGGAGATTAGTGATGTTTGCCTCATGTCAATGCCCATAGAATGTCAATACAACTGGCCTGAAAGAATGTGGGCTGATAACTATGCACTGTGGTCTGGATTGTACCATCATCTACTGTTCCTGAGGGTTCATTCTGAGGTAACTAGAAACTATACAGTATAATGCTGTGTTTGCAGAATAAGGCCCTCATTCTGACCCTGGCGGTCGGTGATAAAGCGGCGGCCAAGCCGCCAACAGGCCGGCGGTCTAAAATATGCAATTCTGACCCTGGCGGGAACCGCCAGCACAGCCCGCCAACTTAACACTCCGACCGCCATAGCGGTACAAACAAACAGCGCGGCGGTTCCCGCCAACAGCCCGGCGGCAGACAAAGTACCGCCCACCCTATTACGACCCACCAATCTGCCACCTTTTCCGGGGCGGGAGCACCGCCGATAAGAACACGGTGGAAACAGACTACGAACGGGAAAACGCTCACCTCTACGCACTCCACGCGAGATTCCGGCAGTATGGAGCCAGAGTTACAGGTCATCCCCGCACTCCTATTCCTCCTCATATACCAGGAGCACGCCCGGCGGCGCGGAAGACATCGGTGAGTACTGCACCTACGACACAGGGGAGGGAAAAGATTACCGGCACACACCCACCCACCCACACCCACTACAACACACACATCAATGCATTCCCACAGATCACTGTCACAACCCACAAACCACCCCCCTCCGAAATAATGCAAAGACCAAAAGAAGAGATCATAAACGGGCAGATATATTGAAATATGTACGCCATTAATCCCAATAAATAAATAAACTATGTACAAAATATATACAGCTACTAAATGTAGTCCAACCACTGTCCGTGGATCACAGGGGTCCTGTGCAAAGGGGCAAGGCCCAGTCCCACGACAAGAACTCCACGGAGAGAACACTGCAGGGGCATCAGAAAGAAAATAGGACAGGCACCTCAGGGGGAAGGGAAGGGGGGGCACCTCAGCCACTTGAGTACACGACGCCAGATCCACGAGGGGACTCCATGACCACTGGGCCATCCTGGGGAGAGCAAAGCCACAGTCCATACAGTCCATACAGTGGGTGGCCTGCCCACTGGGCCATCCTGGGGAGAGCAAAGCCACAGTCCAAACAGTCCATACAGTGGGTGGCCTGCCCACTGGGCCATCCTGGGGAGAGCAAAGCCACAGTCCATACAGTCCATACAGTGGGTGGCCTGCCCACTGGGCCATCCTGGGGAGAGCAAAGCCACAGTCCAAACAGTCCATACAGTGGGTGGCCTGCCCACTGGGCCATCCTGGGGAGAGCAAAGCCACAGTCCATACAGTCCATACAGTGGGTGGCCTGCCCACTGGGCCATCCTGGGGAGAGCAAAGCCACAGTCCATACAGTCCATACAGTGGGTGGCCTGCCCACTGGGCCATCCTGGGGAGAGCAAAGCCACAGTCCATACAGTCCATAACAGACCCCACTGCCACTGGAGGAGGCAAGTTGGCCAGAGGACATCCTGCAGCCCTGCCCGAGATAGATCCTGCCCTGCCACGTCTGCCAAAGGGCCAGCGGTTCTTGCCCTGAAGGGCCCAGTTCAGCGGTTCTTGAGACGGCGGGGCCCAGTTCAGCGGTTCTTGAGACGGCGGGGCCCAGTTCAGCGCTCCTTGCCTTGAAGGGCCCAGTTCAGCGGTTCTTGAGACGGCGGGGCCCAGCGGAGCGGTGCGTGAGACGGCGGGGCCCAGCGGAGCGGTGCTTGAGACGGCGGGGCCCAGTTCAGCGCTCCTTGCCTTGAAGGGCCCAGTTCAGCGGTTCTTGCCTTGAAGGGCCCAGTTCAGCGGTTCTTGAGACGGCGGGGCCCAGTTCAGCGGTTCTTGCCTTGAAGGGCCCAGTTCAGCGGTTCTTGCCTTGAAGGGCCCAGTTCAGCGGTTCTTGAGACGGCGGGGCCCAGTTCAGCGGTTCTTGAGACGGCGGGGCCCAGTTCAGCGGTTCTTGCCTTGAAGGGCCCAGTTCAGCGGTTCTTGCCTTGAAGGGCCCAGTTCAGCGGTTCTTGAGACGGCGGGGCCCAGTTCAGCGGTTCTTGCCTTGAAGGGCCCAGTTCAGCGGTTCTTGCCTTGAAGGGCCCAGTTCAGCGGTTCTTGCCTTGAAGGGCCCAGTTCAGCGGTTCTTGAGACGGCGGGGCCCAGTTCAGCGGTTCTTGAGACGGCGGGGCCCAGTTCAGCGGTTCTTGCCTTGAAGGGCCCAGTTCAGCGGTTCTTGAGACGGCGGACGGTCTATGGCCAACTGCTAAATGCCTGGTGGTGCCCTCCTGGGCAGCGGGGATGGTGCTCCTTCACTGCCCACCTGGGCTGTGGGTGGTGGGGCCCTCCTGGCCAGCTGGGCTGGGTCCTCCCTGGGCAGCGGCTATGGGGGTTGTGGGCTCCTCCTGGGCAGCAGGCCTGCTGCCTGACCTCTCCAACTTGCTGCCCTTGCCCTCCTTAGTCGTCGGCCTGTGGCCCTTTCCTCCCTTTGTAGCTGTGGCTGGTGACTGTCTCTGGGTGGTGTCCGGGGGGGATGTAGAAGGCAGGCTCCTGCGGCGCCCCTTCCGCCTTCTGCTCCTCTTCCCAGGGGGTGGGCTGGCTGTCCCCTTGCTGCTGGGCGAAGATCCAGACATGCGGGCTGGCGGGCTCCAATACCCCTGCACCCTTGTCAAGGGGGCTGCAGGGCTGGTGGTGGCTGAGGTGCTCTTCTTACTCCGACGAGAAGGAGGGGGGGGCTCAGGGTCAGGAAAGAAGTTAGTAGTGGCGAGGAAGAGCTTCTTGGGACAATGGAGAGTGGTAGGTACAGTGGGAATGGGAGTGGAGGGAGAGGATGTGGTTGTAGGTGAGTCACGTTTGCTGTCTTTGGGTGCAGGTGCAGGAGGGATAGGCTGTCGTGAGGTGGATGGCTGTTGGGTGGGTGGGTGGCTGCGTTTGTGTGGTGTGGAAGAGGGGGTGACAGACACAGTGGGAGAGGACACAGGGGACGTGTAAATGGCAGTGGGGGTGGTGACTGCACGTGTGCGGACTGGAGTGGAGGGTGTGCTGGTGATGGAAACACTGGCTGATGGTGAGGTGAATGGAGGTGTGAGTGTAGACGTCACAGGGAGGGAGGAGGGATACGAGGAGGTGGGGGTCACAGAGGTGGTAGTGACTGTTGGCATGTCTGCATCGGAATGTTGCGTGTGTGAATGTCTGCGTGATCTGTGGTGCTTATGTTTGGATGAGCTTCTCTTGGGTGTTGAGGTGTGTGCAGGCTGGTCTGATGGTGTGGGTGGGACAGGCAGAGGAACAGGAGACTGGGAGGAGGGAGTTAGTAGAGGCAGGCAGGAGACAGGGACAATGGCTGCCGTCAGTGCTGAGGCCAGAGCCTGGAACGATCGCTGATGGGCAGCCTGACCCGAATGAATGCCCTCCAGGTACGCATTGCTGCGATGAACCTCCCTCTCCACCCCCTGGATGGCATTCAAAAGGGTAGTCTGCCCAACAATGAGCGTTCGGAGGAGGTCAATGACCTCCTCACTGAGGGCAGCGGGGGTAACAGGGGCAGGGCCTGAGGTGCCTGGGGCGAAGGAGATGCCCGGCTTCCTGGCAGAGCGGGCACGGGGCGAACGTGGAGGGGCTGCTGGGAGGGCGGAGATGGTGCGCTGGGTGGCGGCTGTACCTGTAATGGCGGGGGGCACGGATGGTGCCACCCCCGCAAGGGAGCCCCCTTCCGAGGACGTGTCCGTGTCGCTGCAGGCTCCAGTCGTCCCCGTCGTGGAGCTCCCCTCGCCCTCCGTCTCACTGGTCCAGTCTGACTCTGTGGCATGGCCCTCCTGGGCCATGTGAGATGCAGCTCCCTCCTGCCCCGATGCCACTTCTCCTCCGCCTGATGATGCTGATGCACACAAGCACATAAAGACAAACAAAAAGGGGGGGGGAGAGAGAAATAAAGGGATATTGAGTACATGGATCTCCGGTACAGTTAGCGGACATGACAGACACAGATGCCCCCTGCACTAAGTTGCGCACTTGGGGTACGCTACGCATTCCGTGGAACATGCCCTACACGCCTAGAGTTGACAACTGCACCCATGGATGACACGGCCCAGGGATGGCTGTACTGACAAACTACTGAGGGTGGTGGCTGGGGACACAGGGGCTTACGGGGGTGCCCAGCCTACAGATATCGCCCTGGCCTAGGGGGACCCCCAGCCCTCCTCCCCCACCCAGACACCTCCACTGCGCGACAACAGAGTAGATAATGCTTGTACTCACCCCCTTGTGTCTGCTGTGCTGCCCTCACGCGCCCATCCAAATCAGGGTAGGCCACCGCCAGGATCCGGAACATCAGGGGGCTCAGTTGACGGCAGGCACCCCGCCTACGTTGGGAGGCCATCCCCAGCAGAGACTCGGCGGTCTTCTTGGTACCGCGGCGGATGTCCTCCCACCTCTTGCGGCAGTGGGTGCCCCGTCGATGGTGGACCCCCAGGGCCCGGACTTCCTTGGCGATGGCACGCCAAATCCCGATCTTCTCATGGGCGCGGACCTATGTGACACGTACAGGGAGGGAGAAATACCACGTTCAAGTTACTCAGCATTTTCCTTTCCAGTGGCCCAACGCCCCCCATCCCCGCCAGGCCCCCCGCCAGGCCCCCCGCCATGCCCAACATGCCCCCCATCCCCGCCAGGCCCCCCGCCATGCCCCCCGCCATGCCCAACATGCCCCCCATCCCCGCCAGGCCCCCCGCCATGCCCCCCGCCATGCCCAACATGCCCCCCATCCCCGCCAGGCCCCCCGCCAGGCCCAAAATGCCCCCCATCCCCGCCAGGCCCCCCGCCATGCCCCCCGCCATGCCCAACATGCCCCCCATCCCCACCAGGCCCCCCGCCAGGCCCAACATGCCCCCCATCCCCGCCAGGCCCCCCGCCAGGCCCCCCGCCAGCCCCAACATGCCCCCCATCCCCGCCAGGCCCCCAAGCCAGCCAGTGGCCCCAAATCCATATTGAATTAAACTCACTTGTTGGTCTGGAGGACCGTAGAGTAGCGCATACTGGGGGAGGACCCCATCCACAAGTTTCTCCAACTCCTCTCCAGTGAAGGCAGGGGCCCTTTCCCCAGTCGCAGCAGCCATTGTCCCTTCCAGACCGAGGTCACAGCAACACTTGCAGTATAGGTCCTCTCCTGTGAAAGTTCAAGTCGCAAGTGGATAAGTAGATAGAAAATGGCGGTCACGTCCGCGGCGGTGCGTACCGCGGCGGTGCGTCCCGCCACCGCCGGCGCCCTTCTCCATTGGCTCCTGAAACCCATAGGCTTCAATGTTAACCAATGCGGCTTCGCGCCGCGGTCTTCGCCCGCCGCCCGCCGCGGTGTGCCACGCCAGCGCATTGACCTCACATCCCATTGTCACACTTCACAGGTCAGGCAGCCGCCATTTCCAGGGCCCACATGGCTCAATTTCAACTGCGTCACACAGGCCTAGGCCTTGCATAGCCACTCAGACACGCCATTCACTGCATAGAGAATCGTATACTGTGCTAGCTGTGAGTACGTACCTGTGGGTTGCCTGACTGTGTGCTCCATGTTGTCCTTCCTAGGCACCGTCCGCTGGGTTGGGCGAGGAGACGGATGAATCCTCCCGTGTACCGACCGCTGGTGGACCTGTCGACAATGGAAGAACGCCACATTATCCTGACCTACCGTCTTAACCGTGCCACTATCCATGAACTGTGTGCCCAGCTGGAGCCCGAGCTGATGTCCCCCATCCGCCAACCCACAGGGATTCCCCCTCTGGTGCAGGTCATGTCAGTACTACATTTCTTGGCAAGTGGGTCATTTCAGACAACCGTGGGAATTGCTTCCGGGATGTCTCAGCCCATGTTTTCGAAGGTGTTATCCAGAGTGTTGTCTGCCCTGATGAAATCCGTGAGGAACTACATCATTTTCCCTGAGGTGGGCGAATTGGCTACAGTGAAGAGTGATTTCTACGCCCTTGGACATATTCCCAACGTAATTGGTGCCATTGATGGGACCCATGTGGCTTTGGTTCCCCCAAGAGACAGGGAGCAGGTGTACAGGAACAGAAAAAGTTACCATTCAATGAACATCCAGGTGGTGTGTTTGGCTGACCAGTACATCTCGCATGTAAATGCCAAATTCCCAGGGTCAGTGCATGACGCCTACATCCTCAGGAATAGCAGCATCCCTTACGTGATGGAACAGCTACAGAGACACCGTGTATGGCTAGTGGGGGACTCTGGGTACCCCAACCTGTCGTGGCTACTGACCCCAGTAAGGAATCCCCGGACCAGGGCAGAGGAACGGTACAATGAGGCCCATGGGCGTACTAGGAGGGTGATCGAACGCACCTTTGGCCTCCTAAAGGCCAGGTTTAGGTGCCTGCATATGACCGGTGGATCCCTAATGTACTCACCTAAGAAGGTGTGTCACATCATCGTGGCCTGCTGCATGCTTCACAACCTGGCTTTGCGCCGCCAGGTGCCTTTCCTGCAGGAGGATGGTCGAGACGGTGGTGTTGTGGCAGCGGTGGAACCTGAGGAGAGTGACGAGGAGGAAGACAACGGGGCTGAAACAGACAACAGGGACAGAATCATTGAACAGTACTACCTATTGGACACAGGTAACATTTCAAAGATAATTTAGTAAATGTTAACTACTCTGCAGCATCTCTGCTGCCTGTCTATTTGCCCCAGTGTATGATGACTGAGTTTTGGCTTTTCCCTCCCTATTTCAGATCTGGGGTCCCCACTACGAGTCCTGTGCTTCGTTTCCCCATGGACTACAGCTTTGTGGCAGCTGTTTGTTGACTTCACCATGTACAAGGACATATTTGCACTGTCATGTCAATTACAATCTATTGAAATCACAGCCAGACTCCTGATATTTTGGTGCAAAATAGGTGTTTATTGAAGTGCTCAAAATGGGATGGGATGGGTGGTTTCAAGTGGGTGGGGGCTATGGTGAAGGAATGTCCATGGCAGAGTCGAGAGTAACAGTCACACAGGTGCATTGTCCAGAGGCCTGTGGAGAGATGGAGCATGGGCAGTTCAAGGATGGACAGGGTGACAATGTGGGACAGTGGGATGACATCAGGTGGTATCCTTTGCTGGCGGGGGTCTTGACATCCTACTCTGTCTTCTTGCGAGATCTCAGGGCCCTCTTGCGGGGTGGTTCTTCTCCTGCAGGAGGTGGGGGTCTGGTGGGCTGCTGCTGTGCGGGGGCCTCCTGTCCACTAGCGCCGGCGGAGGTGGATGGCTGTTCTTGGTCCAGGCTAGTGGCAGGGGCCCTTGGGTGTTGTTCAGTGTCCGCCCTGCTGTTTACGAGGTCCTGCAGCAGCCCTACCATGGTAACCAGGGTGGTGTTGATGGCTCTGATGTCCTCCCTGTACCCCCGATAGTGTTCCTCCTGCAGCACCTGGATCTCCTGGAACCGGGCCAGTACCGTCGCCATCGTCTCCTGGGAGCGGTTGTATGCTCCCATGATGGTGGTGAGGACCTCGTGGAGAGTGGGTTCCCTGGGCCTCTCCTCCCCCCCCTGTCGCACAGCTGCCCGCCGAGTTGCCCTGTTTCCCTGGGCCTCTGCCCCCTGGCCGGTGTGCCCACTACCACTGCCCCCAGGTCCCTGTTGTTGTTGGGGTGGTGGGTTATCCTGGGTGCCCTGTAGTGGTAGACACACCGCAGATTGACGCGCCCTGGAGACAGAGGCATGGGCCCGCTGGGTGGGAGCTGTGCTGGTGTTCCCAGAGGGGTTAGGGTCTATAGTGGCCTGTGCCTGTGTGAGGGGAACCGACTGTCCAGAGGTCCCCGATGGTCCGGGCTGGTCATCGGTGTCCAGATCGACAGAGCTGCTGTCATCGCTGACGGCCTCTTGGGTGGGGGGTGTGGATAATTCTGGCCCCTCCGCCGCGGTGTGTTGACGGTCGGGTCCTGCAGGGGTATAGAGGTATGGTTATAGTTTCAATGTGTGGCATATGGGTGTATCTGTGGGTTCCCGTGTCCCCAAGTGCTGGCATTCGTGTGTGGGGGCTTTGGTGAGGGTGGCTTGTGGGGGGGATGTGTATATGCATTGGGCATGCTTTGGTGATGGGTGTCCATGCTTAGTGGACGCATGCAGGCCTAGGTTTTGGGATGTGTGGGTTGTGATGGTGAGACATTGGCGGGGAATAGGTGTGCTGGGGGTGGGGGTGAGGATGGTGGTGGGGGTGAGGATGGTGGTGGGGGTGAGGATGGTGGTGGGGGTGAGGATGGGGGTGGGGGTGAGGGTGGGGTTCGAGGATGGGGGTGAGGGTTGGGGTCTGATTTGGCATGCAGGTGGGGGGGAAGCAGTATTGAAGCTTCAACTTACCAGTATCCATTCCTCCGCCGACTCCTGCGAGGCCGTCAGGATGCAGGATGTTCAAGACTTCCTCCTCCCATGATGTGAATTGTGGGGGTTGAGGTGGGGGTCCTCCGCCAGTCTTCTGCACGGCGATGTTGTGCCTGGATACCATGGAACGCACCTTCCCCCGTAGGTCGTTCCATCGCTTCCTGATGTCTTCCCGATTTCTGGGGTGCTGTCCCACTGCGTTCACCCTGTCGACAATCCTCTGCCATAGCTCCGTCCTCCGGGCAATGCTGGTGTATTGTATCTGTGTGCCGAACAGCTGGGGCTCTACCCGAACGATTTCCTCCACCATGACCCTGAGTTCTTCGTCTGTGAAGCGGGGTTGTCTTTGGGGTGCCATGGGGTGGTGTGTATGATGTGTGGGGTGGAGTATGTGTATTTAAGTGAGTTGAGTGTGGTGGTGTGTGTTGTTTTGTGTGTGGATAGTGTGTGGGTGATGGTGTTGAGTGGCTGTGGCTGTTATGTTTTGGATGCTGGTGTCTCGCTCTTGTCTTCTTTACGAATTTTTAAGCGTAGGGGTTTGTGGGTGATGTGGGTGGGTGTTTTATATTGTATTGTGTGTGTGGGAGTGGTGTGTGTATGTGTATCAGGTGTGTGGGATTCAAATCGTCCAATGTGGCTGAGTTTTGTTCGTTTGTGTGTATTCTGACCGCGGCGGTGTGTCCCGCCAATGGAATACCGCGTTTGAATGACCGCCGCGTGGATTCGTGGGTCGTAATGGCATGGGCGTATTTCTGTTGGCGTGGCGGTGGAGGTTTGGTCACCTCCACCTTTCCGCCGACCGCTGGGCTGGCGGTCTGTTGTGGCGGTCGGATTTTCGGAGGTTTGCCTTCTGCGGGTCAGAATGACCGTGGCGGGTTTCCGCGACCGCGGCGGGATTATGGAGGATTTCTGACCGGCGGTAGGCGCCTTTTACCGCCGAGGTCAGAATGACCACCTAAGTCTTCTTCAAGGGATGTCTAAGCAGAAAAATATTGTCTTCTAATTTTTCTTCCAGACAATCTCTACGTCTGTGACATTTGTCACAATTTTTTCCTCACACACCATACAGCAGGAATGGATGTGTATGAGTGTACGTACAAATAAGTAGCCCGGCTGTACAATGTAACAAATGAAAGGTGTGAGTTATGTATACTATACTACATGGGATGATACCATCACTCACCTTATCAGGGTTCACATGAACATCAGGCTACAGCCAGATGTAACACATTGTCCTCAATACCAAATCTGGTCCCAAAGTATGTCAGATTGAAAACATACATCAAAACTTAACAACACATTGGGATCCATAGTAACCGTGAGTGGTGGGTGCAATGGATGGCAGATTCCTAGCGAAGTAGCTTTGGTGTAGCTGCCAATGTGACAGCTCAATTGGGATTTGGATGCAGGATGTAACACAAATGCAAATACTAAATAGACACTATTCACCCATGCCAAGGCCATGATCCCCAAGCATATGACACATACTGTTAAGGAGTATCTAAATATTTATTTAACTGAAAAAAAGGATACTAAAACCATGGGAAACACCTCAACTAACCTAGCCTATCCTAACTACACATTACCCACAACTGGCCCTAAGCTAAACTTACTTATCACATTTAACTAAACACTCTAAAAAGCCACCCCCCATCCCCTTTATAAGACAGGCCACATGGAGGACAACATATACTAACCTAAACACATATTATCTTATACTAAACAAATATATATGTTTTTGTATTTTTTTCATAATTTTTTATTATTATTTTTTTTAAACACAAAGACCCCAACATCATCCAACACCCACCCACCCACACACATAAAAAGAAATATGTAAAAATATTATACCCCCACCCCCAACCCACTACTCCTAACTAAACTAACAGCCTATTCTAACACTAAGCCCCCTAAATCCACTAATTAAAAGAACCAGGAAAGAGGAGGGAGATAAGGGAATCATGGCTGAGGGTATTATAGTCACAAGTTCGTCCTCCGCAGGGTCTTCCTTATGGCACGCACCCTCTTATTGATTTGTGACATCTCTTGCTGCAGCCTGTCCAGTCTCCGCAACATACATTGCATGTCACGTTGCATTGCTCTAAAATCACTAGGGTCAATGACTGCAGCAGGGGTGGTCTGAGAGCCAGTTGTTGAGGTTTGTCCAGTTGGTGGTCCATGCTTGGAGGGGGAGGTGCAGGTGCAGGTGCTGCTGTCAGTGGTCCTGGAGCTGAGGAAGTCAATGGTCCTGCAGTGATGGCTGTCATCCTTGGTGCCACCTGGGTGGTAGTGGTGGTGCTGGTGGTGGCGGCTGTTGTGGACACTGAAGGGTCCCCTTGGGCAAATGCCCTCCACACCCCTGAGGCTCTTTCATGACGATAACGCCGTGCCATGCGGTGGAACCCAGACTCCACATCCAGAATGTGGCGGTAACGCATCGTCCGCCGCTGAAACTCATGGATCTGGCTGGCATTCATATTGGCTGCTGTTAAAAAAGATAAAGCCACACATTAGGTACTTCATTGTGTGATATAGATACTGATGAGAATGAGACAATACATCTAATGTAACTGAAACAGGCCATATCACCATACAGGTCACAGATTTTTCCTGAGGAAGTACATGCCAATGCAGCTTACACATGTCCTATCTAACAGCACAGCAATGCTCTAAAAGATGTGTACCAACTTAAATTACCTATGCATCATTGTTCAGCCATTAGTCACGGAAACAATGTTGCAAGCCCTCCACATGTGACAGGCCAACTAATGACTGTCTTCTGGATGACAATCAAGGGCCACAAGATCTGTGATTTGTAAATGGAATTGCCAGGATGGTATGCAGTTACTAATCAAGGGTGGGTATCCTAGGTTTGGACAAGTGATTTACAGATTTACATGTCTGTGTACCAAACTTGGATCATCACACCTCAGTACACATATACCATAAACCTAAGCCTGTGCCTCAGGGGGATGGACAAGCAACACATACTTTCAAACATCAAGGACATCCAGGAAGCTTTGGACAGCTGTGCATGGGTTTAGGCAGTCCACCACAGGGAAGGAGGGTGTCCAAATAGGATAGACACAAACCTTGGACAATCCCATCCACATTTATGTTTGTAATTGCAGACAATTGTCAACATCATATGATATCACTAATACCTGTCCTACAACAAGCAGATAGATGCAGGCACACATCTGGCCATGAGCTGCATGCACACCTATGATATTGTACTCAAGTGCCACATACACGTAGCACAACATGTGGAGCTAAATGCTGCTAGGAAGTTGAACATGTTCATTAGTGAACAGGGAGGCTCAAGTATGTGGGTGAGACTTTGCCATCCCTATTCTGTGAGATTCAGGGTCTGACTTGCTGACTAAATCATGAATATGGCCCTCTGCTAACTTTTATTTATAAAACTTTAAACAACAAAATCCCTAATCACATGCCCATGCCTACAGGGCTGCACTACAATCCCAAAATATGACTATACACTACTGATTGTCCAACTCAAATATGGAAAAGAAAAGTGAAACTCCAGTCAAATTACATGTCAGATCATGTGCCAGCACATCATACCTTGCTATGTGTCCAACACACAGGAGTCAATCACACAACAACTGCAAACACAACACAGAACAGAAATATCAACTCTTACTGGATATGTCCGGGATGGCAAATCGAGCCACTTCTCCGATTGTGTAAGGGGCAGGTCCACCTGTAAAGCATGGAAGGGTGAAATGTGTTCAATGTCTGTGCACTGTACAACACTTTCAAATACAATTTCTGTGTGTAACACTATTTCTGAAAGTCCAGCCTCTTAGACATGATGATACTCCAGCATACATACCACAGCAACAATGTATAGGCCCTGTCACTCATGTGAGTGATACACACACATCTACACACGTGCAGTGGCCCTAACTAACATGTGATGACAAACATGTTCCATCAATTGGTTGCAGACTCATTTATGGAGTGTACTCCTCTCATCATTTGTAGTAATGAGAGACATGCAAAGCCACATTCCTGGAGCACTACAAGACCAGTCACTCAGGTATTGTGGCTTGTGCATCAAAGGACAATCAGTTACTGTGTGATGCTCCTGTGGGTTGATTGAAGGTCATGATTTATCATGCTTTCTATGGTCCCTTACATGTAGGGCCTGTTTTGTGTGTAGGGTACATATGCTACATTAACAGTGTACCCTGAACCCCATATGTCCCTGTATGACACCATAATGGCAGGGATCCTGCGTGATAATTGTTGACAATTTGAGGCAAGACATGGATTGGCCATTTTTAATATTTTAATACAACAATGAGATGTACCACTGTGTCAATCAATTTGTATGTACCTTCGGAATGGCAGCAGTCACAGGAATGCTGGTCTTCTGATCTTAGCATACATCCATGTCTGTGATAGCTTCCATACTGGGAAGTTAGTTATTGTACATGTGCTGCATTAGATCAGCAGGGTGTACCAAACGAAACTAGCAAAGTATTAGGGAACTTTATATGCATGATGAAATTGGTCAGGGGTCCCTTGCATGAGATCATGCACGTAATACATTGTGACCATGCATTCCCAACGTCAGGTATCCCATGATGACCCTATAACTTATGAGAAGTGCATGGCTAAAGAGTAATACAGATGGAAAATGCATTAGCTCTGTTCCAGCTATTGTGCACAAGACCAATTTAAAACACACAGGTACAATGAGCAGAGGGCCATGGATAGTTATTATCCCTCAATTTGTATCATTTGCTTCATGTTATATGCTACAGCTATGGAAAGTAGCACCAAACATTTAGATCTGAACCTGTGTGCATTACGTTGGCATCCATTCCTAATTTAATTGCGGCACAACCAAGTCAAACTATCAGCCTAAGATATTACCTGAGGTTGGAAAGAAATTGGTACATGTGGGCCAGAATACAGTTCAGACATGTATTCGAAATAATTGGGGAACACATTAATTCTTGGAATTAGCTGGTGAAAAACATCTCTTTCCTGGTACACTCACAGACCATGGATAAAACATATGTTAGAGCCGCATTCGCATCATCTATTGACGTGAAGGAAACACTAATTTACAAGCTCCAGTTGTGTTTTGTAACTTAGTGCAGCTGTTGTGTCAACAAATGACGGTAATGTGTAGGAACTATTGTCTAACTCAGGGCCACTGTATGTTTAACTTGCATTCCACATGTCCAAAAACATTGCCTGCAGCATATCAGCAAATCTGCTACTGGCACTACAGAGCATTTAAATGTGCACATTACTCTGAATTGTACACTCCAACAGGGCCACCAATCACAATACCCAGGTGGTCCAGCAGGTCTTGCTCTCTGGCAACAAGATCAGCCCAGCGGTGCTTTAGTTGGTGGTTGTTGCGCGGTGTGTTGTAGACGCGTCGCAGGTGGTACAACACCTTTGACCACCGGAGCCTCCTCCCCTCTGTGTGATACCCCTGTATCACCCTGCCATCTGCTTCGATCAGCAAGGGGAGGAAGTGGCACACCAACCAAATGAATCCCCCCAGCTCCTCCTCACCCATTCTCCCCAGATGTGGCCTACCCAACATGACAGAAATATTAGTAAAATTAAGGGGTACAGAGGATAATAAAGGTAAAGGAGGGAGGAAATGAAATAAAAGTAACCCTAAAACAGCCCAACTATCCCTAAACTAACAATACCCACAACAGACTCCCAACAGTACAAAGACAAAATTAGACACCAAAAATGACAAAAATATACTTACAAAGGATACCACAAACACTTACAAAACACCAAAAGACAATATAAATAGCACACAGGAGACAAATTCACAATATTCACAGAGACAAGTCAAAACACAGCCACACAGTCTAGAAAAATCACAGACTGCAAAGTGAAAGTACACCCACTGTACCAATTATGTAAACAGGATATCCTATTACATCACTTCCTGCCTCAAATGCGGTGCGTTTTTATTATGATGCATCAAAATATTACAGTCTGTGCGTCATTTTTTACCCACATGCTAAAAAATTACCCCGCATCCATAGTTCCGAATATTTAGCATTGGTAACCGATTTCATGGGGTACAGTGTAGGAATTACCGCTCGGGGCCAATGGATGTATCATGGCTGTGAGCGTCATTTTTCTACACATATGCGGCAATTTTTTATGCATATGCGTCATTTTTTACACGTGTGCATCAAAATTTCAGTCTTTTACTGGTTTGGGGTCATTTCTCACATTTTTATAGTACATGACAGTTGTAACTATACAGAGATAGGCTGTTTGCACCTACATTGTGCATTCCAGTGTTTGGGCACATGTGGCAGATCACACTACTGCGGACCATGATCCTCTCGTTGTTGTACCGGATTAGCACTCTTCACTGACGCAATGGATACTCCAACTTTTGGAATACAAATTGGTATTACCCAGTTTGAGCAGGTTGTGCGTCAATGAGGATAGCAAGGCTACGCAACTTAAAACATTAACTCATTGCCTGTGTGTCAATGTCTGTGAATTGGCTATTTCATTTTTAGTTGGCCCTCTGTGTGATCATCACAAGACGTGTTATCATAAATGTGCCTGTATGCATGTGTTGTAAATGTGGATAACCATCAGATGCTATTTAGTGTGGCAATGAGTCAGGAAATGTGTTTGTCATACACGTAGCAACAAATGCTGTGTATACATGCCTGACTTTTGGGACAAAAGCATCTCCCATGACAAACTATGCACAGGATAGATAGAGGATGGTTGATAATGGCAATGTTACAAGACTAAGCCATCACATGTACTGGAATGTTGGATACCACTTCCTGGTCACTTGTTTGGATACTACCCATGAGTCAGGCATTTGACAATGCTCTGTGAGTACAGTGTTTTGTGACACAGAGTCCCAAAACCAATACGAAAATGTAATGTCACTCCACAGTTTGAGTCATATAAATGACCTATGTTTCTATTGTGGCAGTGGAGGACCAGCAGACCAAGCAGCATGTGTTCTCATATTTCCATTGGTTAATTGCACAAAGGTGTCCAGTTCAAGTGTGTGGCCATGTGTACCCTGTGTTATTATTGGGGTCCATGTTGTCACAGTTACGTACAGGTCTAGTCATGAGTATGTGGAGCCATTCCCTGCACTAACAGAGTATCCTTCAAAGCAGATTGAACGAAAGCCAAAGAGGAATTGACAACACACATGGGAATAGTCCAGCTATGGCACTGAAGACGTTTTATGAGACTGACAACAGGGCAACCTTGGTGTGCTCACAGCTCTGATTAATCTCACAGCTATTCACCACTCCAGGCCCATCAATAGGTTGGGGCCGATGTGAATCTGTGTGTGGACCATCAGGGCACAAACATGTTTTGTCCTTTCATGCACATTAGCAAACGTTGTTTGTTGTGCTGGACCCACCATACCCAATCCATGCATACAGCCATGGTACACTGTCACTGTTTCTCACTCATGCATACATGAAACCTTGACAAGGTATGGGCCGTGATTAGGCTGTTTGAAGACATGTCCCACACCATGATACGAAAAGTAAACTGATTACGCTCTACAATCTATTTGAGGATTCATCGTAGACCTACCAGACACAATACCCCAGGAGGAAAGTGGGGGCATGGAAAGCACCTATGAGACAAATGTACCCAAAGGGAACCTTTATGGTAACACAAAGACAGGAACCAATCACGCTAACAGGATGGAGGCTCTGTCAGGAACTAACATGAACAAGGCAAATACACAGTGAGCAGACTCCGACTGGAAAAAGCTGGAACAACACTGTGGAAAATGAATACTGTATTTGTCCTGTGGGCTGCAACGTTACACAACCACCCAAAGCCTGTGTTCCACAAGTGATTTATACGGCAATGCATAACAAGGATATACATATAATGGCAGCTTCTAAGCCATTCCAGGCAGCAGCAGGGCAGTGCAGGTTCAAATGGCTGGTCTGCATGGAAGTGCTCACAGGTGTGTGTAGCTTCAGTCTCTCACAAGTCCTGTAGGTGAGAATCAAGTTCAAAGGACCTTTCACATGGGAAGCAATGGACAGTTGATTACAGGTCCTAGAGACTACCAGGCAGTGCATTATCTGACCTAAAGCCCATGCAGACAGATGAACTATGACTATGGCATGCCATACTAAAGAGGGAAGCACACTGGGGTCAGAATGTGAGTCTGGGTGTGTGTAGATGAAGGATTATCTGGGTACAAAAAGTCAATTTCCAGGGCCCCCTAGAGAAGGGTGGGGAGAGACTGAAAACATGGCAGTGGCAGGACTTATGACCTGGGATGGACTGTGCAGGGCATGTCTTGTGAGCAGTGCTTGTCATAGCTGGGGTACTCGTGCTATCCATTTGCAGCTTACATGGACTTCTTGTCACACATACTCCTTGCAGAGATAGCTGATGTCACACTTACTGCTGTCAAAGGTCTGGTCATACATTCCTGTTACCAATGCAATAGCACATCCACTGCCTCATGTATGAAGCAGTTTATTAACTTATGAATGATGGTGTCTTAGTTGTGTGCCATATGCTGTAATGACCGATGTTGCCAACATGTATGTGTGCCATTGTCTGTGGTCCTCTGATATTGACCTTCAAATGTGAAATGGACAGGATATATGTCATTTACACTGGTTGTGAAGTTGGCTGTACATTCATACTCATCAAATGTGATGTGGATTTTTCAGGATCCTAATCTGTATATCTGCAATGCTCCATGAGGCTAAACTCTGATTATGAATCATAGGGATAATGTGATGCATAAACAATTGCCCAGAACATGATTACTTGATTAGAATAGGTGTTTAATGAAATATGGTAAGACAGTGTTGATGGTGAGTAGCGTTAAAAGAAGTTTTGTACAATGTGTTGTCTTCGACGCAATCCTGCTGCAGTGTTTGGATGGTCCCCCTCATGTTGATGGACAGCATCCTCCTCTTCAGGCATTTGTGGGTCTGGTTCATAGAGGGGAATGTTCCTTCTTACACAAATGTTGTGCAGGATCACACAGGTCAAAATGATCTTGCAGACCATTTCAGGTGAGTATAGGAGGCTGCCTCCGGTGATGTTGAGGCACCTGAATCTTGACTTTAGGATGCCAAAGGTCCTCTCTACTATGTGCATGTCCTCCGATGTGCCTCATATTAGGCACGCTCTGATGCTGTGCTTGGGTTTGCAAATGGGGTCATGATCCATGGCTGGATCCCATACCCCTGATCAGCTGAAAGTGAAAATGAGTGAACATTTTTGATGGTGCTTGCACCATGATTAGCACTTTGCATGGCAGTTGGTATCTTGTGATGTCTGTGACTCATGTGTGTTTGTGTTATTGTGTGAAATCCTAGGCTTCTAGGATGTACCATCAGCATTGGAATGTTTCATTATCTGAACTGGTGTTTGGCTCATTGACCGGATGTCAGCGGTATTGTTGTAGACTTGCAGTACATTGTGTATTCCCATGCATTATGTCATGTGAAAGAGGTGTCCATGTGTCTTAACTGGGGGTGACATGATACTTCCATACACATAATCAATTCCACAGTGGTGGTAACACTGTTGCATCTATATGGCCCGGACATCCCATCCAATTTAACATATGCAATAGAATTTGTTAAACATCAGTGAGGCCCTTTGATTTGGCTAGGTGACAATGTACGACACATCTCCATAAGTTGGCAGCACTGACATGTTGACAATTGACAATGCACAAATATCCAATGTGTGACAAGTTCTATGCAGATTTATTTATCTGCCCTTACCGAGTTGACTCATGTTCAAACGTGTACCTACACTACTGAACCTGGTCCAGTTCAGCTGGCTAACTTGGTTGTGGGGTTGACGTTTTAAGTGTCAGAAGGTCCATATGCCAGTACATCTGTTGTGTATGTGTGTAATTGTCTGAAACCATATGTTTAGGAATGTGCACTTTGCAATGTTGTTACATCAATATGTGTTCTAAGCACAGTCCACTTGCTTATTAGTAGTGGGCAATGCCAGACCACGAGTGATGTGAGATGTTGGTACAGCCTCAATGATTCCATGTCCCATTCATTCATCATCATGCTATGTGTGTCATGGTGTTATACCTGCAGCGAAACACACTGCATACCCCTTACACTGTACATATTGTTTGGAAGGGTGTGTGATTGAGTGTTATTGATGTGTTATTGTAAGATTAATCTTCCAAGTTGTACTGGCAGTTAAGGCCATGTCATTGTCACTGTGTGGTTTTAAATTGTTTCCTTGTGGCTCTGGAGTGGCATCTGTTGTTATTTGCATCTGTCATTTGTCCCTAGGTGTGTATCCCATTTGGTGAGGATATCAAACATGACTAGCAGTGTCACAACCTCAGTATCTTCCTGGCCACGTGTCAATGTAGTGGTGTATGTGTTGTGTGTGCTACAGGGTTACTGTGCTGTGTGTATTTAAGTAAGTTTCTGTACTTACCAACAAGTAGGCCATTGCCATATCGTCCATCCCGGAAGTGTTGATTGATGGTGTAGTGGCGGAAGATGAATGAATCATGTACACTCCCAGGGTACTTTGCCACGATGTTGGTGATCAAACCCCGGTGATCGACAATGGCCTGCACATTGATGGAGTGTGTGTGCTTCCTGTTGCGGTATAGATGTTCGGTTGCAGCAGGTGGCACAATGCGTACATATGTGCAGTCAATGGCACCAAGCACGTGTGGGAAGCCGTTGATTTGGTAAAAGCTCTGTATGGTCTCCTGCTGCTTCTGCTGTGTGTTGGGGAAACTGATGTGGCGAGATGTGAGGGAGATGATGGCATCCAATACCTTGGGTAGGAAGGCAGAGAATGAGGACTGTGAGATCCCGGCAACCAGGGCACCAGTGGTTTGGAACGAGCCACTTGCCAACATGTGGAAGACAGCTAGCAGCTTGGTCTCTGGTGGAATGATGTGGGGTGTCTGCAAGCTGGGTGCCAACTGTGGCTCAGTGTGGCGCAGCAGCTGTTGAACGGCTTGCCAGTTGAGTCTGTACCTCTGGATGATGTCTTGTTGCCGGAGTCGGTGAAGGGTTGTCCTGGTCCTGAACATCCTCTGCTGCCTTCTGCGTTGCCTTTGGGGTCCCTGCTGGTGTGGTGGAAACTGCTGGTGTTGGTCCTGTGCTCTGCATCTTCGTGCATGCCGGATGAATAGCACCTCCATGTCTTCCTTTTTGAGCTCTGCTGTTGCTTCTGTGTGTTTTCCTTAAGTAGTGGTGTGTTTGCCCCATTTTAACACCTGCCCTGACCCAGGCGGGATTTTTGCGCAGTAGGCTAAATATGGCGCATGGGTGTTCAAGTCATTTTTTGGACAGGAACGCCTACCTTGCATGTCATTAACGCAAGGCGGTTTCATTCATCCAGAAAATGATGCACACAGCGGAATTTTGGCATTCGCGGGGTCGGGCATCAAAGTATAAATATGGTGTGGGGTTTGCACCGAATTTGCGTCAAAATTTGGCGCAGACAGAGTATAAATATGCCCCCTAGTGTGTTTAAATTCAAACTACCTCATGAATATTAATGAGGTAGTTTGCAAATCACAACCAACTCGGAGTGCAGCCATCACAGGGATGGAGGCCTGCTGTGTTCAGCAGACTACCATGTCTGTGACTGCTATTAAATACAGCTTTTTTTTCAAAAAGCAACCCGTTTTCCTTAAAGTAAATCATGATGCATGTAAAAACAATGTTCCTAATCTGACTTCCTCTTGTAAGTACGGAGAACAGAAAAATAGCAACTTCACCAAGAAGTAAGAGTTTCTCATCTGAATAACGGCACTTAAGAAATCTGGTCCTGCTAAGAAGCTAGTGTCCACCTTGATGCACACCACCAATGTTACACGTTCACATCCGTTTTTTGTGAAGTTTTAGCCTTGAAAAGTTCTATGGCAGTCATTACAACCCTGGCGGTCGGTGTTAAAGCGGCGGTAAGACCGCCAACAGGATGGCGGTAAGAAAATTGGAATTACGACTGTGGCGGAAACCGCCAACAAAGACAGCAACTTTAACACTCCGACCGCCATGGCGGTACAGACAAACAGCTTGACGGTCACCGGCAACAGACAGGAGGAGGACAAAGTACTGCCCACAGTATCACAAGCTACCAATCCGCCACCTTTTCCGGGGCGGATTCACCACGGATAAAAACACGGCGGAAACAGGACTTCGAAGGGAAAACGCTCACCTCTACACACCCCACGAGGAACCAGGACACCATGGAGCCGGAACTCCAAATTCTCCCTGCAATAGTCTTCCTGCTCCTCTACCAGGAGCATGAACGCCGGCGGCGATGACCACAGTGAGTATTGCACCTACGACACAGGGGAGGGGGGAGGGAAAAAACAGGGACACACACATGCAACACCCCCACCCCCACCCTCACCCACTACAACACACACACTAATACATATTTATACATGATAGTTACACCCCCAACCCCCGAAAGAATGCAAAGACAAAAGGAAATGAGTGTAACCATTGTAATATAATGAAATCAAGAATGCAAATATATATACACACCATAAACAAAATATACACCAAGCTTAGTAGTCCAGGTAGTGCTCCAATGAAGTCCGTGGAACACTGGGCCCACACGGTATGGGCGAGGCCCATACAAGATCCCCGACCATGACGGAGAGAACACTGCAGGGGCATCAGAGAGCAAGAAAACAGGCACCTCAGGGGGAGGGAAAGGGGGGGCATCTCAGCCGGTTGAGTGCACAACGCCAAATCCATGAGAGGGCCACATGCCCACTGTTCAATCCTGGGGAATGCAAAACCACAGTCTCTCAAGTCTCTACAGTGGGTGGTTTGCCCACTGTTCAATCCTGGGGAGTGCAAAGCCACAGTCTCTCAAGTCTCTACAGTGGGTGGGTTGCCCACTCTTCAATCCTGGGGAGTGCAAAGCCACAGTCTCTCAAGTCTCTACAGTGGGTGGGTTGCCCACTCTTCAATCCTGGGGAGTGCAAAGCCACAGTCTCTCAAGTCTCTACAGTGGGTGGGTTGCCCACTGTACAATCCTGAGGAGTGCAAAGTCTCAAGTGGATGACAGTCTCCACTGGTTATGGAGGGGTCATGGTGCCCAGAGTGCTTCATCCTGCTAAGGACAGAGGTAGTGGATGTATCTCTCCACTGGTTCTGGAGGGGGCATGGTGCCCAGAGTGCTTCATCCTTCTAAGGACAGAGGTGGTGGATGTATCTCTCCACTGGTTCTGGAGGGGGCATGGTGCCCAGAGTGCTTCATCCTGCTCGTGACGGACTCAGTAGCGTCAGTGCCCTTGGCGCTCATGGGCCAGTGGTGCTTGAGGCGGCGGTGCCCTGTTCAGCTGTGCTTGGAGCAGCGTTGCCCTGTTCAGCGGTGTTTGAGGCGGCGGTGCCCTGTTCAGCGGTGCTTGGGGTAGCGGTGCCCTGTTCAGCGGTGCTTGAGGCAGCGGGCTCCTTTGCAGTGACTCAGCTGCTCTCTGTCCCAGCGGGGCTTGTGCTGGCGGTCCTCTCTGTCCCAGCGGGGCTTGTGCTGGCGGTCCTCTCTAGCCCAGCAGGGCTTGTGCTGGCGGTCCTCTCTAGTCCAGCGGGGCTTGTGCTGGCGGTCCTCTCTGTCTCAGCGGGGCTTGTGCTGGCAGTCCTCTCTAGCCCAGCAGGGCTTGTGCTGGCGGTCCTCTCTAGTCCAGCGGGGCTTGTGCTGGCGGTCCTCTCTGTCTCAGTGGGGCTTGTGCTGGCAGTCCTCTCTAGCCCAGCGGGGCTTGTGCTGTCGGTCCTCTCTGTCCCAGCGGGGCTTGTGCTGGTGGTCCTCTCTAGCCCAGCGGGGCTTGTGCTGGCAGTCCTCTTTGTCCCAGCGGGGCTTGTGCTGGCAGTCCTCTGTATCCCAGCAGGGCTTGTGCTGGCAGTCCTCTCTGTCCCAGCGGGGATGATGGCTGTGGCCTCCTGTGCAGCAGGGATGATGGTGGTGGCCTCCTGGGCAGCGGGGATAATGGTGGTGGGCTCCTATGCAGCGGAGATGATGGCGGTGGGCTCCTGGGCAACGGGAATGAGGACGGTCTCCTCAGTCGTGATGCTCTTCCCAGACTTTCCTGGTTTCTTGAGGCCCTTCCCCACCTTGGAAGGTGTCGCAGCTGACTCCACACTCCCACCGGGACCCCTGGGAGCGGCTTTGATGGCTGGAGTCTACCCCCTCTCCCGCCGGGCACTGGCCAACTTTTGATGCTTCACAGGTGGGGGACTGTCTGTGCTGTGGCTCAGTGCCACACTGGCTGCCCTGGTGGTCGGTGCACTCCAGATTCCGGTGACTACAGGCACCACTTGTCCCGGGGATGTTGTGGCTGAGGTGCTAGTTCGGGACCTAGGAGATGGACAGGGTGGGGGAGGTGTGGGAAAGAGGTCAAGGTTGGACAGGAAAAGTTTTTGGGAGAAACTGGGACGGGTAGCTGGAGGGGGTTTGGGAGTGGAGGAAGAGGTTATGGTTGTAGGAGGTGTTCGTTTGCTGACTTTGGGTGAAGGTGTATGGGCTGGAGGCTGTCGTGAGGTGGATGGCTGTTGGGTGGGCGTGTGCCTGCATTTGTGTATCTTCGGAGGTGGCGTCACAGACACACTGGGAGAGGACACAGGGGACGGGTGAATGGTAGTGTGGGTGGTGACTGCATGTGAGGCGGGTGTTGAGGTGGGTGTGCTGGTGATGGCAGTAGTGGCTGTAGATGTAGTGCATTCAGGTGTGAGTGAAGACGAGACTGGGAGGGAGGAGGGAGACTAGGAGGAGGGGGACACAGTGGAGGCAGTGGATGTTGGTGTGTCTGCATGTGTCTGATGCTTGCGTGAGTGCCTGTGGGATGTGTGGTGCTTATGTTTGCCAGAGCTTCCCTTGTGTGTTGACGTGTGTGCATGCTGGTCTGTAGGTGTGCTTGGGATAGGCTGGGGTACAGAGGATTGGATCTGGGTGGTGGAAGTTGGAGGGGGGAGGCTAAAGACAGGAACAATGGCTGCCATCAGTGCTGAGGCCAGAGTCTAAAAAGCTTGCTGAAGGGCCGCCTGACCAGAATGAATGCCCTCCAGGAATGCATTTGTTTGTTGCAACTGCCTTTCTACACCCTGGATGGCATTCAAAATGGTAGACTGCCCAACAGTGAGGGACCTGAGGAGGTCAATGGCCTCCTCACTGAGGGCAGCAGGGGTGACTGGGGCAGGGCCTGAGGTGCCTGGAGCGAAGGTGATGCCCACCCTCCTGGGTGAGCAAGCACGGGGCAAAGGCTGAGGGGCTGCTGGGAGGGCGGTGCTGGTAGGGAGCTCCCATCAGAGGACGAGTCTGTGTCACTGGTCTCAGCTCCTGTCCCCGCCGTGGAGCTCCCCTCTCCCTCCGTCCCACTGGTAAAGTCCAAGTCCGTAGTGTGGCCCTCCATGGCCATGTGGGATGCAGCTCCCTCGTGCTCCTGTGCCACTGCTCCTCCGCCTGATGATGCTAATGCACACAAGAACAGGGAAACCACAAAAAGGGGGGGGGGGAACGACAGAAGGAAGACATGTTGAGTGCATGAATTACCGCTACCGTTGGCGGACACAACAGACACAGAAGCCCCCTGCACTACGCCACGCTCTTGGGCTCCACTGTTCAATCCCTGGGAAATGGCCTACTAGGCTATGGACATCATCTGCACACATGGATGACACAGGGGCATGACTGGGTGTACTTGGCACTCTACAGAGGTGGGGTGGGGTGCCACATGGCCTGCCTTACAGAGGGACCTTGCCTACTAAACTCGCCCTGGCATAGGGAAACCCACAGCCCACCTCTCCCACCCAGACCCCTCCACTGCGCGCTAAATCAGCAGGATGAGAGTCTACTCACCCCGTTGTGGCTGCTGTGATGCCGTCAAGCGCCCATCCAACTCTGGGTACACCACCACCAGGATCCTGAACATCAGGGGGGTCATGGTGCGACGGGCACCCCTCCCACGTTGGGAGGACATCCCCAGCTGAGCCTCCGCCGTCTTCTTGCTCCAGCGGCGAATGTCCTCCCATCTTTTCCGGCAGTGGGTGCTCCGTCTGTGGTAGACCCCCAGGGTCCGGACGTCCTTGGAATGGCGCAACAAATATCTTTCTTCTGGTGGGCGCTGACCTACATGAAATGTGCAGGGGAAAAAGAGAAGTTATTACCAACTGCACCGTCAAAGTGATTGGCCCCCATCCTTACCCTTGCCATGTGGCACATGCATTCACCATCTTTCATGCACGCAGCACTCTCCCCCCTTCCTTCTTACATCCAGCCCTCTCCACACAGACATAGCCCATACAACATGCTCCCTGTGTACTTACCTGTTTGTCTGGAGGACCGTAGAGTAGCGTGTACTGGGGGAGGACCCCATCCACGAGCTTCTCCAACTCCTCTGATGTGAAGGCAGGGGCCCTTTCCCCAGACACTTGAGCCATTGTCTCTTCCAGACCGAGGTCACAGCAGCACTTGCAGTGTAGGTCCTCTCCTGTCGAAGATCAGGTATCGAGTGATTGAACAGATAGAAAATGGTGGTCACGTCCATGGCGGTGCGTACCGTCACCGCCGGCGTACATCGCCATTGGCTCCTGGGACCCATAGGGTCCAAAGTTAACCAATGCAGCATTGCGCCGCGGTCTTCGACCACCTACCGCGACGGTGTATAACGCCAGCGTGAGTGCCTGTGGGATGTGTAGTGCTTATGTTTGCCTGAGCTCCCCTTGGGTGTTGAGGTGTGTGCATGTTGGTCTGTAGGTGTGCTTGGGATAGGCTGAGGTACAGGGGATTGGGTTGTGGTGGAGGAAGTTGGAGGGGGGAGGCTAGAGACGGGGACAATGGCTGGCATCAGTGCTGAGGCCAGAGTCTGAAAAGCTCGCTGAAGGGCCGCCTGACCAGAATGAATGCCCTCCAGGAATGCATTGGTTTGTTGCAACTGCCTCTCTACACCCTGGATGGCATTCAAAATGGTAGACTGCCCAACAGTGAGGGACCTGAGGAGGTCAATGGCCTCCTCACTGACGGCAGCAGGGGTGACTGGGGCAGGGCCTGAGGTGCCTGGGGCGAAGGTGATGCCCACCCTCCTGGGTGAGGGGGCACGGGGCAAAGGCTGAGGGGCTGCTGGGAGGGCGGTGCTGGTAGGGGGGGTGGCAGCTGTACCTGTAGATGCGGGGGCACAGATGTTGCTGCCACCACAAGGGAGCTCCCATCAGAGGACGAGTCTGTGTCGCTGGTGTCAGCTCCTGTCCCCGCCTTGGAGCTCCCCTCGCCCTCCGTCCCACTGGTGAATTCAGACTTCGTAGTGTCGCCCTCCAGGGCCATGTGGGATGCAGCTCCCTCGTGCTCCGGTGCCACTGCTCCTCCACCTGATGATGCTAATGCACACAAGAACAGGGAGACCACAAAAAGGGGGGCGGAGACAGAAGAAAGACATGTTGAGTGCATGCATTACCGCTACCGTTGGCGGGCACGACAGACACAGAAGCCCCCTGCACTATGCCGCAATCTTGGGCTCCACCGTTCAATTTCTGGGACATGGCCTACAAGGCTATGGACGACATCTGCACACATAGATGACACAGGGGCATGACTAGGTGTACTTGGCACTCTACAGAGGTGGGCTGGGCTGCCACATGGCCTGCCTTATGGAGGGGCCTTGCCTACGGAACTCACCCTGGCCTAGGGAAACCCACAGCCCACCTCCCCCACCCAGACACCTCCAGTGCACGCAAAGTCAGCAGAATGAGAGTGTACTCACCCCCTGTGGCTGTTGTGATGCCCTCAAGCGCCCATCCAACTCCGGGTAGCCACTGCCAGGATCCTGAACATCAGGGGGGTCATGATGTGACTGGCACCCCTCCCACATTGGGAGGCTATCCCCAGCTGAGCCTCTGCCGTCTTCTTGCTCCAGCGGCGAATGTCCTCCCATCTTTTCCGGCAGTGGGTGCTCCGTCTGTGGTAGACCCCCAGGGTCCGGACATCCTTGACGATGGCACGCCAAATATCTTTTTTCTGGTGGGCGCTGACCTACATGGATTGTACAGGGGGAAGAGAAACTTTTTACCAACTGCACCGTCACAGTCATTGGCCCCCATCCCTACCCTTGCCATATGGCACATGCACTAACCGTTTCATGCACGCCGCAATATCCCCCCCTTCTTACATCCACCCCACTCCAGACAGGCATAGCCCATACAGCATGCTCCCAGTGTACTTACCTGTTTGTCTGGAGGACCGGAGAATAGCGTGTACTGGAAGAGGACCCCGTCCACGAGTTTCTCCAACTCCTCCGATGTGAATGCAGGGGCCCTTTCCCCAGACACTCGAGCCATTGTCTCTTCCAGACCGAGGTCACAGCAGCACTTGCAGTGTAGGTCCTCTCCTGTCGAAGATCAGGTATCAAGCGATTGAACAGATAGAAAATGACGGTCACGTCCACGCCGGTACGTACCGTCACTGCTGGCGTACATCGTCATTGGCTCATGGGACCCATAGGGTCCAATGTTAACCAATGCAGCATTGCGCTGCATTCTTCGACCGCCTACCGCGACGGTGTACAACGCCAGCGCAGTTACCTCACATCCCATTGTCCCACTTTAGAGGTCAGACAGCCGCCATTTCAGGGGCCCACATGGCTTCATTTTTAACTGCGTCACACATACCTAGGCCTAGACTCAACACACATACAGGCCACTTTTTGGATTATGATTTGCGTTCTGTGTAAGCTGTGGATACGTACCTCTGAGTTGGTTGACTCTGTGCTCGCTGTTGTCCTTCATAGGCACCGTCAACTGGGACATGTGAGGAGATGGCAGCATCCTCCGGTGTACCGACCGCTGGTGGACCTGTCAACAATGGAGGAAACACATGTGATCATCATATACAGGCTTGACCGTGCCACAATCCATGAACTGTGTACCCAGTTGGAGCCAGACCTGATGGCAGCTATCCGCCATCCCACAGGAATCCCCCCTCAAGTGCAGGTGCTGTCAGTGCTCCATTTCCTTGCAAGTGGGTCATTTCAAACAACAGTGGCCATAGCATCAGGGATGTCCCAGCCTATGTTTTCCAACGTGTTGTCTAGAGTGTTGTCTGCCCTGCTGAAACACATGTGGAGCCACATCATTTTCCCTCAGGTGGAGGATTTGCCTACAGTGAAAGGATACTTCTATGCCCTGGGACATATCCCCAACATCATAGGTGCCATTGATGGGACCCATGTGGCTTTGGCCCCCCCGCAGGAGTGAACATGTGTACAGAAACTGGAAGAGTTATCATTCGATGAATGTAGAGATGGTATGTTTGGCCGAACAGTACATCTCCCATGTTAATGCAAAGTTCCTTGGCTCAGTGCATGACGCCTACATCCTGCGGAATAGCAGCATCCCTTATGTGATGGGTCACCTCCAGAGGTACCGTGCGTGTGTGGGTATTAGGTGAGCACCTGGAAGCAAGACAGTGGGAATGGTTGTCTGGGTCTGGGGTCATCCCTACAGGTTAGTGTGTGTCTAACAGTTGTCCCTCACCATTTGCAGGTGACTCTGGTTACCCCAACCTGTCATGGCTACTGACCCCAGTGAGGAATCCCAGGACAAGGGCAGAGGAACGCTACAATGAGGCCCATGGGCGAACACAGTGGATAATCGAGCGGACCTTCGGCCTCCTGAAGGCCAGGTTCAGGTGCCTCCATATGACAGGTGGATCCATATTCTACTCACCAAATAAGGTGTGCCAGATCATCGTGGCCTGCTGTATGCTTCACAACTTAGCTTTGCGACGACAGGTGCCTTTTCTGCAGGAAGATGGTCCAGATGGTGGTGTTGTTGCAGCTGTGGAGCCTGTGGACAGTGAAGACGTGGAAACAGAAGAAGAAGACATGGACAACAGGGACTCAGTGATCCAGCAATATTTCCAGTGAGACACAGGTAAGAATACAAACCTGCCTACTACATGTACTGTAACACTACTGCCTCTCTACTGTCTGTCGTTTTCACCCAGTGTATGGTCACTGAGTTGTCACTTTCCCTTAGGATTTCACAGATGTGGGTCCCACAGTGTGACATCTGCTTTGATTCCTCATGGACTAGAGCTGTGTGACATAGGTATGTTGACATTACAAATGAAAGAGCTTTTTGAAACTGTAATTGCTAATACACTATTCCGAAACCACAGACTGACTCCAGATTGTTTTGTGCTTCAGGGGTGTTTATTTAAGTGCAAAATATGGGAGGAGGTAGCAAAATGGTGAGGGGTGATGGTGGAGGAATGTCCATGGCAGAGTCCAGTCTATTAGTCTCACAGGTGCATTGCCCAAATGGGCATAGGAAGTGGAGCTGGGGCAGTTTAAGGATGGACAGGGTGACATTCAGGGTGGTCTCATTTCTTGGCAGGGGTCTTGGTATCATTCTCTGTCTTTGTCCTGGATCTCAGGGACCGTTTGCGGGGTGGTTCTCCCTCTGCAGGGGGTGGGGTGCTGGTGTGGTGGTCCTGTGGTGGTGCCTCCTGTCCACTAGTGCCAGTGGAGGTGGTGGGCACTTCATCGTCCAGGCTAGTGTCAGGGGCCCCTTGTTGTGCCACAGTGTCCCTCCTGGTGTTGAGTACTTCCTTCAGCACCCGTACGATGGTGCCTAGGGTGGAATTGATGGCTCTGAGTTCCTCCCTGAACCCCAAATACTGTTCCTCCTGCAGGCGCTGGATCTCCTGAAACTTGGCCAGTACGGTTGTCATCATCTCCTAGGAGTGGTGGTAGGCTCCCATGATGTTGGAGAGGGCCTCGTGGAGAGTGGGTTCCCTGGGCCTGTCCTCCCCCTGTCGCACAGCAGCCCTCCCAGTTCCCCTGTGTTCCTGGGCCTCCGTCCCCTGGACCGTTTGCCCACTGCCACTGCCCCCAGGTCCCTGTTGTTGTTGGGGTGGTGGGTTAGCCTGGGTTCCCTGTAGTGGTGGACACACTGTTGATTGACGTGTCCTGTGGACGGAGGTAGGGGCCCGCTGGGTGGGTGCTGTGCTGGTGTTTCCAGAGGGTGGAAGCTCTGTAGTGGCCTGTGACTGTGTGATGGGAACCGACTGTCCCGAGGTACCCGATGGGCCGGGCTGGTCATCTAGATCCAGTTTGACAGAGGTGCTGTCATCACTGTGGGCCTCTTCTGTTGGTGGTGTGGACATGTGTGGACCCTCCTGTCCGGTGACGTTGGGTAGGGGTCCTGCAGGGGTATAAAAGGATGTTTATTACATCTGTGTGTGCTATGGTGTGCAATGGGTGGGTGATCGTGTACCCCAGTGCATGCATTCCTGTGTGGGACCTTGTGTGATGATGGTTTAGGGGGGTGTATGGGTATGTGCAGTGGGCATGCTTTAGTGATAGGTGTCCATGCTTTGTTGTTGCATGCAGGGCTTGGTGTTGGGATGTGTGGGTTGTGATAGTGGAACATTTGTGAGAAGTAGGAGTGATGGGGGTTAGGGTGAGGGTGGGGGTATGTGATGGCATGCAGGTAGGGTGGGGGATGTAATAGTTAAGATTTGCCTTACCAGAGTCCATTCCTCCATCTAGTCCTGTGAGGCCCTCAGGATGCAGAATCGCCAAGACCTGAAACTCCCATGTTGTTAGTTGTGGGGGAGGAGGTGCGGTCCGCTGCCAGTCCGCTGAGCCGCAAGGTGGTGTCTTGAGACCACGGAATGCACCTTCCCCCATAGGTCGTTCCACCTCTTCATGATGTCATCCCTATTTCTTGGGTGCTGTGCCACTGCTTTTACCCTGTCCATGATTCTTCGCCATAGCTCCATCTTCCTTGCAATGGAGGTGTGCTGCACCTGTGATCCGAATAGCTGTGGCTCTACCCAGACTATTTCCTCCACCATGACCCTGAGCTCCTCCCCTGGGGTGTCTTTGCCGTGCCATGGGGTGGTGTGGGTGATGTGTGGGGTGGTGTGTGTGGTGATAAGTGTGCTGATATGTAGTGGGGTGTTGTGTGAGGTGCGTGGAAGTTATGTGGGTGATGGTGTTGTGTGCCTGTGGATGCCAGTATTGTTGATGGTGGTGTCTCTCTCTGTGCTTCTTTCTCAATTGTGGTCGTAGGGGTTTGTGGGTGATGTAGGTGTGTGTTTTATATTGTATTGGGTGTGTGGGAGTGGTGTGTTTATGTGTATCAGGTGTGTGTATTTTGAATTGTCCAATGTGGCTGTGTTTTGTATGTGTGTGTATTTTGAGCGCGGCGGTGTGTACCACCAATTGAATGCCGCGGTTGAAAGACTGCCACGTGGATTTGTGGGTCATGATTGTGTGGGCGTATTTCTGTTGGCGTGACGGTGGAGGATTTGTTTTCGCCAGTTTATCACTGACCTTTGGTGTGGCGGACTTGTGTGGGTGTCTAAGTATTGGCAGATTCCGTGCTGTGGGTCATATTGGCCATGGCGGATTTCCGCGGGCGCGGCGGTGTGTTGGCGGTCTTCTGCACGGTGGTAAGCGACTTTTACCACCAATGTTGTAATGACCGTCTATGACCTTACAATTTACACTCTCCTTAAAGAACACATGAGGGACCAGTATCTTTGTGGGTGAGAGGTGAAACCTGAAGGCTCACTAAGAAATGAGGGGTTATAGAGGTAATTGGTAATTTTCCTGACTGCTCGCCATTTTCCATACTCTGTGGGCTTTCATACAGAGATTTTCACTGCTTTCAGAAGCCATAACCCTCAGGTTTTTCTTCTTGGCACTGGCTCCTTGCTCTTTGAAGTTCCTTAAATAGATCATCATTTCACAGGTGGAGGTGGGGGGCCTATTTATGAGAATGTGACACAGTGCAGCACAGCAATTCACTTTGCTGCACTGTACTGTGTCACAGGGAAAGGGCAGGAAAGTGCAGCATTTAGGGCAATACAGAACATTCCTGCCTTTTACCATGTGCTGCGCACAATGGGCTGCATAGCGCCAATCCAGGCACCCTTGCTAGAAGGTGCAAGGCCTTCCTACGTTGAATGCAGGATTGTTTTGTGCAAGAAGGGACACCCTCCTGCACAAACCAATCCTGACAGGAATATTCCCCTTTCTTTGTGTGCCATGAGGAACTTATGAAGAGAAATAAAGATATTTCTCCTCGCTACATCTCCCCTGAGAAGGCTTATCTTTTTGATGTGTTCCCAGGTCTACCACTTCTGGTAATTCTGGGAATGCATCAAAAACAATGGGAGTTGTTTGGGAACACCCATACAATGCCCATGGAATGCCTTCTCAGGGCAGAGTAAGGCAATGCAGCGATATGCGTTGCGTTGCCTTACTCAAGACTTATGGATCCACTCTGGGCCACGCAAAGTGGCCTTGCATGGCTTCATAAATTGATATTTTAAGTTGCTTTACGCTTGCACCACCTTGTGTGGTAGAAGCGAGAAAATGGGACTCATAAATATGCCCCTGGATGTAAATTATTGGGGCTTTGAGAGGGTTCTTGCCTTCCAACAGTCAATACATAAGGGATCTGGACTAAAGTCGGTGATATCTGAAGACCTAATTTCAAGGACCCTGAGTTGGGAAATCACTCAGCAGAACTTTTAGCTTCAAAATAATATAGTGCTAGCTGTACTAAGCCTATTTCTTTTGGAAACATGTAAGATGGCAAAACCAGCAGAAGAATTTCCTTTGCTATAAAATTGGCTCCATAAGGAAAGAATGATCTTGAGTTAGACGTGCTCTCAGGGTACTATTGTGCAATGAAAGAGGACTGCAATTTTAATGTTATAATATCAGCCAAGCGGTTCACCATGGGCTCATTTGTCAGTCATTTGCCTATTTATTGGACAAACATTTTATAATGTTTGTAATGTTTTTCACCCATGTTTCCTTGGTGGCATATTGGTTTGCTCTTATTTTCTATAATTGTGACTTTTAATGATCATCATCCAGAATTAAAAATACATTCTGTTCAGGAATCTTTACATGATATAAAAATATGAAATATACATTGTAGAGAGAAAATATTCTGTTTTTTTATAGTTGTAGAAGGCTTTACACTAGCATGTAGCATTAATGAAAGCGAAGATGATTGAGGTCACAGCTAGGACATGCTAGGTCACCATTTCAACTGTAAATAATACAGCATCCAGTCATCTGTAACTGAAAATCAGTAAGTCTCCATAATTTGAGGTTAGGCAATTAGCTCAGCATCGGAGTTAAAAATAAGGCATATACAAAAGATTATTCAGATTAATAAACAAGAAAAGATACAGTAATGAAGTGAGAAATATGATTTTGGAGTACAGAAAGACCTTCTGATGAACAAGTGTGACTTTCTCTGGAATTTAAAGGATAAAGTCACAAGTACTCATGGAAGACATATTTGTGAAACAAATACGAAGTGCCTGATTTAGAGCTTGGCAGATTGGGTTACTCCATCACAAACGTGCTGGATATCCCACCCGCAATAATACAATTCCATTATATCCTATGAAAATTATAATACAGCGGATGGGATATCTGTCACATTTGTGACGGAGTAACCGCCAAACTCTAAATCAGGACCTTAGATTTTGTAGCGGAGTACGTCTGCCAGAATGATCCAAGTGAAACTTTATGCTATTTTTGTTAACTCTCTTAGTTTACTCTTGTAAAGCACATTATCACCTTTGAAATGGCCTTTGTGGTTATATCATATGAGTTGAGGCACAGATGTGATTGCATATTATAGTGCTAAAGAGTAAACAGCCATGTCTTTACTGTCATTCAAAGCACAGGGTAATCACAGGTGGCAATAGGTTCTACTGCTGAGACACCTAAAACATGATTGAATATCCACTCATATGATATTCACATTCACAAAGGTTTTTAATGATGCAGATTTGCTGTACTGCATTGGACAAGGAGGAATAACAGCGCAGGGGAACCTGCTGCCATCATCTGCAGCACTGCCTCTAAGATGGCTTTCTTATGTGAAACATAGCCTTGCAGGATGAATGCCAGAGAGAAAGAGGCCCTCTGATCTGGTTCCCTCAACAACCACTTAGTTGTACTATGTTTTGTACCCCAGCACTGGGCATTTGGCTGCACCAAAATTTCAACTCCCCCACCACGTTGTATCATGAAGCAGCCCATGTCGGTAGGGTCAGCACGATTCATGCTGTAGCAACACATTGGTATGCTCCCTTCTTTTCTTCCTTAGCCCAGAATTATTGTCAGTCCTGTGTCATCAGCCTGCACCCTTTCCTTTAAGGTTCCTTCATGCAATTCCATATGGACTTTATCCAGAAGCCTGAATGTGCAAATTATTCATATGTTTTGGCCATATGTTTATGTTCTTAGGGGGGCTGGAAGCCTACCCCTCTGTCCATGCGATGCCATCACAGCGGCTAAGCAATTATTCAGAGAATCCCCGGTTTGTGGTACTGTACCAAATCAGTAGTGAACAGACAGCACACTTTGGCCATCATAACAACCCTGGTGGTCGGTGTCAAAGTGGCAGTAATACCGCCAACAGGCCGGCGGTAAAACAAAATGGGATCACGACCATGGGGGAAACCGCCAACACAGACAGCCACTTTAACACTCCGACCGCCATGGCAGTAGCAACAAACACCACGACAGTAACCGCCAACAGACAGGCGGAAGACAATGTACCGCCCACACTATTAAAAGGCACTAATCCGCCAGCTTTTCCGGGGCGGTACCAATGCCATCAAAATCTCGGCGGAAACAGTACACAGAAGGGAAACCACTCACCTCTGGATACTCAATAATGAACCGCAATGCCATGGAGCCCGAATTGCAGAACCTACCCATGTTGCTGTGTCTATTAATACACCACAAAGTGGAAAGAAGGCGGCGACGACGATGGTGAGTACTGCACCTAGCACACAGGGGAGGTGAGGAGGGAAAAGAGAGTGACACACACACACGTGGCTCGCAACACCTCCACCCACAACAACATACACACACACACATCCAATAACATCACAGATACACCCCGGCTCCCACTGGAAGAACGCAAGGACAAAACAAAATGAGTTACATAATACGTAATATTCAAACAATCAGATAGATCAAGAGAACCGCAAATAATCAGTAAACACAAATAGTTACAGCAAGTACACAAGTCTGTACACTGTCCCATGAAATATCCGTGGACCAGTGGTCCCAAAAAGCATGGGCGAAGCCCACACATGTCACCTGCCTCAAAACAGAGAGAACACTGCAGGGGCATCAGGTGGGAAATAAAACAGGCACCTCAGGGGGAAGAGGAGGGGGGGAACCTCAGCCAGATGATGGTACGACGCCACTGCTCCTCGAGGGGGCTCCATGCCCACTGCCTGGTCCTGGGGAGTGCAAAGCCACAGTCCCACAAATCTCTCAAGTGAGTGGTTTGCCCACTGCTTGCTCCTGGGAAGTGCAAAGCCACAGTCTCTCAAGTTTCTCAAGTGGGTTCACTGCCCACTGCTTGGTCCTGGGGAATGCAAATCCACAGTCTCTCAAGTCTCTCAAGTGGGTTCACTGCCCACTGCTTGGTCCTGGGGAGTGCAAAGCCACAGTCTCTCAAGTCTCTCAAGTGGGTTCATTGCCCACTGCCTGGTCCTGGGAGTGCAAAGCCACAGTCTCTCAAGTCTCTCAAGTGGGTTCACTGCCCACTGCCTGGTCCTGGGGAGTGTAAAGCCACATTCTCTCAATTCTCTCAAGTGGGTTCACTGCCCACTGCCTGGTCCTGGGGAGTGCAAAGCCACAGTCTCTCAAGTCTCTCAAGTGGGTTCACTGCCCACTGCTTGGTCCTGGGGAGTGCAAAGCCACAGTCTCTCAAGTCTCTCAAGTGGGTTCACTGCCCACTGCCTGGTCCTGGGGAGTGCAAAGCCACGGTCTCTCAAGTCTCTCAAGTGGGTTTACTGCCCACTGCTTGGTCCTGGGGAGTGCAAAGCCACAGGCTCTCAAATGGATGCCTTTCTCCCCTGGTTCTGGAGGGGCTTTGTGCCCAGAGTGCTTCATCCTGCCAAGGACTGGGTGAGTGGATGCCTTTCTCCACTGGTTCTGGAGGGGGCTTTATGCCCAGAGTGTTTCATCCTGCCAAGGACTGGGTGAGTGGATGCCTTTCTACAATGGTTCTGGAGGGGGCTTTGTGCCCAGAGTGCTTCATCCTGCCAAGGAATGGGTGAGTGGATGCCTTTCTCTACTGGTTCTGGAGGGGGCTTTGTGCCCAGAGTGCTTCATCCTGCCAAGGACTGGGTGAGTGGATGCCTTCCTCCACTGGTTCTGGAGGGGGCTTTGTGCCCAGTGATGCTGCACCTGGGGTGTGGCAGTTGACTGCGTCTCACCTGGGTGTCTTAGCCATGCGATGCACCTGGAACAGGTACATGAAAGTCCGTGGAGGCAGAGCCACACGCCATCCTGCGGCGACGTAGGCTGCCAATTGCTGGTTCGTGTCAGTGCTGGAGGTGGTGTCTCAAGTGGCATGTCCAGGGTCCAGGACGTCACCTGCAGACTCTGATGGCTGCACACTGGGGATGGGGCTGACGTCCGACAGAGTGGCATCGGCTGTGCACGTGGCGGTGCTGATGGTGGTGCAGGTGGCGGTGTCTGCGGCGGTGATGCTGCCAGTGCTGGCCGTGGTGCAAGTGACTGTTGTGGTAAATGGAGACACCATACCGTCTCCGGCAGCCTCGGATGGCTGATCCTTGGGGAGGATGCTGCAGACTGATGTTGTGGCAGCGGCAGTGCAGGTGGCAGTGCATGTGGCGATGCAGGTGGCGGTCAGAGCGGCGGTGGTGACTGTGGTGCATGTGGCTCGCATCCCTGATGATATGGTCGTCACCAGCCCCTCACTAGGAGACATCATGCCCAGAGGTGATGTGCCCTTTGGCTTCTGGCCCTTCCCCATCTTGTCAGTCGCTGCAGGGACCTTGGCACTGTCCACTCGGTGTTTGGGCGAGGCCTTGCTGGGTGGGTGGTGTGACTTTCCCCTGGTGGAAGCCGGTCCCTTTTTGACCTTTGCAGGTGGTGGAATAGGGTGGTCCTTCTTTTCTGTCGGTGGTACACTGGCAGCTCTGACGAGTGCCCCCTTAGAGTGTACTGGAGTAGCAGGGACCACAGCGGACGCAGATTTGGTGGTTTAGGTGCTGGGCTGGGATCTAGACATCCTGGCCCTAGGGGAATGACGGGGGGAGGTGTAGGGAAGAGGTTAATGTAAGCTACGAAATGTTTTTTGATACACTGGGTCGGGAAGATGGAGGGGGTGTGGGAGTGGAGGAAGAGGTAGTGGTTGTTGGAGGTGTACGTCTGCTGAGTTTGGGTGAAGGTGCATGGGTTGGAGGCTGTTGTGAGGTGGATGGCTGTTGAGTGGGTATGTGCCTGTGTTTGTGTACTTTGGGAGGAGGGCTTACAGACACACTGAGAGAGGACACAGGGGACGTGTGGATGGTAGTGGGGATGGTGATTGCACGTGAGCGGTGTGTGGTGATGGGCGTGCTGGTGATGGAGGCAGTGGCTGATGATGTAGTGCATGCAGGTGTGAGTGGAGATGAGACTGGGAGGGAGGTGGAGGACGTGGAGGAGGGGGACACAGTGGAGGAAGTGGATGTTGATATGTGTGCATGGGTATGGTGCTTGTGTGAGTGCCTGTGGGATGTGTGGTGCTTATGTTTGCCTGAGCCACTTTTGTCTGTTGATGTGTGTGCATGCTGGTCTGATGGTGTGCTTGGGATGGACTGAGGAAGAGGGGATTGGGTCTGGGTAGTGGGAGTTGGAGGGGGGAGGCTGGACACAGGGACAATGGCTGCCATCAGTGCTGAGGCCAGAGCCTGAAATGCTCTCTGTTGGGCCGCCACGCTAGAATGAATGCCCTCCAGGTATGCATTTGATTGCTGCAAATGCGTCTCGACACCCTGGATGGCATTCAGTATGGTTGACTGTCCAACAATGAGGGATCTCAGGAGGTCAATAGCCTCCTCACTGAGGGCAGCAGGGCTGACTGGGGCAGGGCCTGAGATGCCTTGGGCAAAGGAGATGCCCACCTTCCTGGGTGAGCGGGCATGGGAAACAGGCTGAGGGGCTGCTGGGAGGGCGGTGCTGGGAGAAGGGGTGGCAGCTGTACCTGTTGTTGGGGTGGCCACAGAGGTGTCGGCCACCGCCAGGGACCTTCCATCAGAGGAGGAGTCGCTGTCGCTGGTATCCCCCCTGTCCCTGTCGTGGAGCCAGCTTTGCCCTCCATCCCACGGGTGCCTTCACCCTCCATGGATTCACCCTCCAGGGCCATGTGGGATGCAGCTCCCTCTGTCGCTGGTGCCTCTGCTCTTCCACCAGAAGATGCTAATGCACACAAGGACAGGGTGAGAAAACAAGAAGGGGGGGAAGACAAAAAACACACATGGTCAATGCCAGCAACACCACTACCGCTGGCGGACACAACACACAGGGAGCAGCCCTATGCACTAGGCCATGCACTAGCAGTTAGTAGGAAATTCACCTGGCCATGGGGTACAATGCCTAACACCAATTGCTGCACACCTGGAACCCACAGGAGCCTGCCCAGTTGTAGATGCCCACTAAAAATATTGGGGTTGGTGTGCCTCAGAGCCTGCCTGACAAGGGACCTACCCTACCAAGTTTGCACTGGCCTAGGGGAACCCACAGCCCACATCCCCCAGCAGACACTTCGTAAAGCTCGCAGAGTCAGCTTAATGACACTGTACTCACCCCCTTGTGGCTGCTGTGATGGCCTCAAGCACCCATTCAACTCCGGATATTCCACCACCAGGATCCGGAACATCAGGGGGGTCACGGTGCAACAGGCACCCCTTCCATGTTGGGAGGCCAGCCTCTGCTGGGCCTCCACCGTCTCCTTGCTCCAGCGGCGCAGGTCCTCCCATCTCTTGCGGCAGTGGGTGCTCCGTCCATGATAGACCGCCAGGGTCCGCACTTCCTTGGTGATGGCACGCCAAATACCCTTCTTCTGGTGGGCGCTGACCTAGAGGAAAGATACAGGAAGAAAGTAAATTACTCACCCGTCCGGACCATCATACTCATTGCCCACCAGTTCCCACCCATGCCCTGATGCACATACACTCACCATCCTCACATGCAGGCCTCAGTCCCCCCACCACATGTATCTTCCAACCACACCACTCCAAACAGGCATTGCCCACGCATCATGCTCACAGTGTACTCACCTGTTTATCTGGAGGACTGTAGAATAGCGTGTACTGGGGGAGGACCCCATCCACCAGTTTGTCCAACTCCTCTGCAGTGAAGGCAGGGGCCCTTTCCCCAGACACTCGAGCCATTGTTGCTTCCAGACTCAGGTCACAGCAGCACTTGCAGTGTAGATCCTCTCCTGTTGAAGGTCAGGTATCAAGTGAGTGAACATATAGAAAATGGCGGTCATGTCCGCGGTGGTGCATACCGTCACCGCTGGCGTACATCATCATTGGCTCTTGGAACCCATAGGGCCCAATGATAACCAATGCTGAATTGCGCTGCGGTCTTCGACCGCCTTCCGCGACACTGCACAACGCCAACGCAGTTACCTCATTTCCCCTTGTCCCTCTTCACAGGTCAGGCAGCTGCCATTTCAGGGGGGCACATGGCATGGCACCTAACTGCGTCACAGCACAATTTGGCAGATATACGGACAAACTACGCCACAAACGGAGTAACTCACATTACTGCAAACACACTTGTGCATCCTATGTGGTACATGACCTTCTGCTCACCATTTTCTTCCATAGGGCACATCCATTGGGGCAGATGATGAGATGGCGTCATCCTCTGGTGTACAGACCCCTGGTGGACCTGTCGACAATGGAAGACAGACACATCATTATCACCTACAGACTTGATCGTGCCACAATCCAAGACCTGTGTGCCCAATTGGAGCCAGACCTGATGTCAGCTATCCACCATCCCACAGGAATCCCCCCTCTAGTGCAGGTCCTGTCAGTGCTCCATTTCCTGACAAGTGGCTCCTTTCAAACTACAGTGGCCATGGCATCTGGGATGTCTCAGACAATGTTTTCTAACGTGTTGACCAGAGTGTTGTCTGCCCTGCTGAAATACATGCGCAGCTACATCGTGGTTCCCCAGGTCGAGGATTTGCCCACAGTGAAAGCTGACTTTTATGCCCTGGGACATATCCCCAACATCATTGGTGCCATTGATGGTACACATGTGGCTTTTGTCCCCCCGCAGAAATGAACAAGTGTACAGAAATCGAAAAAGCTACCATTCGATGAATGTGCAGATGGTGTGTTTGGTGGACCAGTATATCTCTCATGTGAATGCCAAGTATCCTGGTGCTGTGCATGACGCCTACATTTTGAGGAATAGCAGTATCCCTTATGAGATGGGCCAACTCCAGAGGCACCGTGTGTGGCTAATAGGTGAGCCCAAGGTCCCTACACAGTAGGAGTAGGTGTCTGGGTATGGGGTAGTCCCTAAGGGTTAGTGTGTGTCTAACAGTTATCCCTCGACATTTGCAGGTGACTCTGGTTACCCAACCTCTCATGGCTACTGACCCCAGTGAGGAATGCCAGGACAAGGGCAGAGGAATGCTACAATGAGGCACAGGGGCGAACTAGGCGTATTACTGAGAGGACGTTCGGCCTCCTGAAGGCCAGATTCCGGTGCCTCCATCTAACAGGTGTCTCCCTATACTTCTCACCGAAGAAGTTGTGCCAGATAATCGTGGCATGCTACATGTTGCACAACCCTGCATTGCGATGCCAGTTGCCTTTTCTGCAGGAGGATGGGCCTTATGATGGTCTTGTGGCAGCAGTGGAGCCTGTGGACAGTGAGGAAGAGGAGGCAGAGGAAGAAGATATTGACAACCGAACGAACATCATCATGCAGTACTTCCAGTGACACACAGGTAAGAGACTGTAACTGCTCCTCACATTTCTGAATACTCTAGGACATTGTATAAGTCAGCCTCTTCACCTCTGTCTATGGACACTGACAGTTCACTTTGGCTTTCCATTTTTCAGATCTGGGTACCTCATTCTGCCTTCTGCTATATGTACTGCTGCCCAACAACTGTCATACATTGGTATGAACAAATTAACATTTACATTGGTATTTGTTGGTGATGTTCTAATAAAACATTTGTGAAAGATCAGACTGACTCCAGATTGGTTTGTGATTCAAGGGTTTTTATTTAGGGGATAATGTGTATAGGAGTATGTGGAAGGGGCTGGGGTGATGGTGGAGGAAGATCCATAGTAGAGTCCAGTCTCTTGGTATCACAGGTGCATTGTCCAATGGGGCATAGGAAGGGGAGTAATGGCAGTTGAAGGTGGACAGGGTGACATAGTGGGACAGAAGGGTGAAAATGAGCAGGGTCCTATTTCCTGCTGGGGGTCTTGGCAATGTTCTCTGTCTTCTGTCTGGATCACAGGGACCGTTTGCGGGGTGGTTCTCCTTCTGTAGGGGGTGGGGTGCTGGTGGGTTGTTGTTCCTGTGGCGGGGCCTCCCGTCTACTAGCGCCGGCAGAGGTGGAGGGCTGTTCCTCGATTTGGCTAGTGTCAGGGGCCCTTTGTTGTGCTACTGCCTCCCTCATGGTCTTGCCTATGTCAGCCAGCACCCCTTCTATGGTGACCCGGATGGTGTAGATGTTGGTGAGGTCCTCCCTGATCCCCATGTATTGTCTGTATTGTTGCTCCTGCAGCCACTGGGTTACCGTGCCCATGGTCTCCTGGGAATGGTGGTATGCTCCCATGATGTTTGATAGTGCCTCGTGGAGGGTCGGTTCCCTGGGCCTGTCTTCCCCCTGTCGCACAGCAGTCCTCCCAGCTTCCCTGTTGTCCTGTGCCTCCGTCCCCTGAACTGTGTGCCCACTGCCACTGACTGCAGGTCCTCGAACGTCCTGTGTTAGTGGGGTTGCCTGGGGTCCCTGTAGTGGTGGACACTGCTGACAGTAGCATGGGCCCGCTGGGTGGGTGCTGTGGTGGTGTTTCCTGAGGGGGGAGGTTCTGTGGTGGCTTGGGACTGTGGCAGGGGAACTGACTGTCTAGAGGTCCATGATGGGCCAGGCTAGTCATCTTGATCCAGACGTGCAGAGATGCTGTCATCACTGTGGGCCTCTTCTGTGGGGGGACTGGATATGGCTGGCACCTCCTGTCCGGTGACGTTGGGTAGGGGTCCTGTTGGGGTGTAAATGCATTGCTATTTTATCTGTGTGTGCCATCTTGTGCAATGGGTGTGTTTCCCTCTATTACTGTGCTTGGACCATCGCCTTGGCCCTTGTGTGAGTGGTGATTGTGTGCCCTGGGTGAGTCTCTCTATTGGACATGCTTTGGTGATGGGTGCCCATGCATGTCTGTGATGGGTGTCCATGCATTGTTGTTGCATGCAGGGCTTGGTTGTGGGAGTGGTGGGGCGTGATGGTGGGGTGTGTGGGAGATGGTGGAGTCATGGGAGTGAGGGTGTGGGTAGGAGTATGTGATGGCATGCAGGTAGGGTGGGGAGGATATAATAGTAAAGATATGACTTACCAGAGTCGAAACTCCTGCTACTCCTGCGAGGCCCACAGGATGCATTATTGCCAAGACTTGCTCCTCCCATGTTGTTAGTTGTGGGGGAGGAGGTGGGGGTTCACTGCCAGCCCTCTGTACGGCTACCTGGTGTCTGGATACCATGGAAAGCACCTTCCCCCGTAGGGCATTCCACCTCGTCCTGATGTCATCCCTTGTTCTTGGATGCTGTCCCACTGTGTTGACCCTGTCGACCATTCTCCGCCATAGCTCCATCTTCCTTGCAATGGATGTCTGCTGCACCTGTGATCCGAATAGCTGTGGCTCTACCCGGATGATTTCCTCCACCATGACCCTGAGCTCCTCCTCAGAAAACCTTGGGTGTCTTAGGTGCCATGATGTCGTGTGAGTAATGTGTGAGGTGATGGTTGATGTGATGTGTGGGGTGATTTGTTGGGGTGTGTGGTGTGATGTGCGTGGATGGTGTATGAGTGATGGTGTTGTGTGCCTCTGGATGCTGGTGTGGTCTTTGCTTTTCTCTCTCTCTGCTTCTTCAAAAAATTTCGGTGTTACAGGTTGTGGGTAATGTGGGTGTGTGTTTTATAGTGTTGTGGGTGTGTGGGTGTGGTGTGTGTATGTGTGTCAGGTGTGTGTAGTTTGAATTGTCCAATGTGGTTGTGTTTTGTAAGTGTGCATGTATTTTGAGTGTAGCGTGTGTACTGCCAATGGATTACTGCGGTTGAATGTCTGCCACGTTGATTCGTGGGTCGTGATACTGTGGGCGTATTCCTGTTGGTGTAACGGTGTGGGTTTTGCTATCGCCAGTTTATCACTGACCTTTGGTGTGGCGGACTTGTGTGGGTGTCTGTGTAGTGGCAGAATTCTCAGTGTGGGTCATAATACCCGTTGCGGATTTCCTCAGCGGACACGGTATGTTGGCAGCCGTCGGCACGTCGGTCAGTGGCATTTACCGCCAAGGATTTATTGAGGGCCTTTGTGTCAGCAGTAGTGCAAATAGTTTGCAAAGCTTTAGGCATAGGCCATCACTTTCATTGTGCCTACCATCCAGAGTCTGCATTGTAGGAAAGTCCTCCCTTTTGCCCTAGTCACCCCCAAACTTTTTGGACAGATACTGGTGGTTACTGACTCTTGGCTGTGCCCTGGGTATTGCTTACCAGTCCCAGGGCAAGTGCTCTTTGTAAAGTGGATATGCTAATTAGGCTAATTATAATTGGCAGTATTAACCTATCTATAGGTCCCTAGTATATGATAGGACATGTAGGTTTAGGGATCCCAGCATAGGTAGTGCACTGATAGGTGCACTGCTGAGGTGCACTGCTGAGGTGCCCAGTGTCATTTTAAAGGCAGGCCTGCCTTGCTGGCTGCTTTTAAACTAAAGTTATATGCAAATTCGACATTGGAATTAAAGGCACTTCCAAAGTCCAAAACTACCTTATTTGTACACACGAGTCACCCCTAAGGTGTGCCTTATATGCACTCTAGCTTGGGTGCCATGTACCTATAAGCAGTGACCTTATAACAATTGTTTATTAAGCCCTGGTGAGGTAAAATAGCCAAATTCATTTTTCCCTGCTGTAGTGAATGGCCTCCATAGGCTAAAATGGGTGATACCTCACGTTTGGTATCAGATTAATTCTTATAATAAATCCCATAACTTACAATTGTTGGATTTTTAAACTCTACCTAAAAAGTTGCCAACTTTTGGTATCAGATTAATTCTTATAATAAATCCCATAACTTACAATTGTTGGAGTTTTAAACTCTACCTAAAAAGTTGCCAACTTCAGCTCTGCAGTGCCATTCGCTGATTGGCCAGCCTCTGGTGGAGTGCCCTGGGATTAACACAAAGGATGTGACTGGAGAGGAGAACTACCTCAGCAGATGGGGAAGCAGGAAGGGGTGAGGGTTGCCAAACTGGCATTCAAAGGCAGGGAAGGATATTTGGAGCAACCCAGCACCGCCTCACATCCTGCAACCCCAGACAATTAGGTGCCCTCTTGATTAGATTAGCAGATGTCAGGAGAGGTGTGTGTTTAGGATTTTTAGCCACACCAGTGGGTGGGCTCAGCCAGACATAACCTCCAATAATCAGTTTGAGCCATGATGGATTTTTGAAGACTGTTGCTCCCTGGGATTGATTTTTGCCACACTTCCCAGGAAGTGGTCATCACAGGGGGAAGGACCCTGCATCTGATTGGAGAACCAGCACTCCCCTGTTTTTTACCCAGGAGGAAGGATAAATATAGCAGGGCTGCACCCACACCTCAGATCCCTACAATGAAGAACATCAGAAGAAGAAGGACTGCCCTTCTGGACCCCGGACCTGCACTTGGACACTGCACTCTGAAGGACTGCACCAGCTGCACACTTGGGCTTCACCACAAGAAGGACTTTGTCTGACTTCAACTGGTTCAAGGAGGGACTCCCTGTTTGCTACAGGTGAAAAATTGCTAACCAGAGTCCCCTGCATCAAATTCTGAAGAAACTGACCAGCTGACTACTGTCCAGTGGGCAATTTGGAGTTTGAGCCAGGTGCATTCTGGGAGTTGTGGTCTGTACCCTCAGGGAGCAACTCAGAGCTTCTGGAACCTTGGGGTCAGCTGTGGACTCCTAAAAGACCTTAAGAGACCTTCTGGAAGAAGCTATAGAAGTTTGGAGAAGTTGGGAGAACTTTTTGAAAAAAGCTCCATAGAGGGACCAACCCACTGTGGCAGCTCTAGCCGGATGCTTCAACCACGACCCGGCCTGACTTGCAGGTTTGTCCTGCTGAATAAAATCTCCAAAAAAGTGACTACTTCAAACATAGAAAGTTGACTTGGACCTCCTGAGGAGTGTATCCGAAGGGGGCTCCAGGGATGTCTGATCAAGATTCAGGTTCGGCCCGGCCGAAGGATTTTCATCTAAAAAAATCATCTAAGTCCGAACTTAGAAATCTTCACTGAGGGCTCCTGCGATGCGTATTTGAGGAAGGGCTCCAGGGAAGTCGGATCAGACTGGCGACTTCGTCACGCTGAAGAAAATCTTAAAGAAAACAACTAAGTCCGAATGTAAACTTCTGACCGAGGCGTCCTGCTTGCTCCATCGCAGTCAGCCTTCAACTTTGTCTTTGCCACAGTCGAGGTGCAACCAGATGACCAGATTGGCGCTATTAGTTTATAAGCGCTAAAAAACACTAAGGCCCTCATTACAACATTGGCGGTAAAAGCCGCTTACCGCCGTGCAGAAGACCGCCAACACACCGTCGCGGCCGCGGAATTCTGCCACAGCTATTATGACCCACATGTCGGAATCCGCTGAAATTCAGACACCCACACAAGTCTGCCACACCAAAGGTCAGTGACAAACTGGCGAAAACAAAACCTCCACCGTCACGCCAACAGAAATACGCCCACACTATCACAACACACGAATCCAAGCGGCGGTCTTTCAAACGCGGTATTCCATTGGCGGTACACACTGCCGCGCTCAAAATACACACACTCTTACAAAACACAGCCACATTGGACAATTCCAAATACACACACCTGATACACATACACACCACTCCCACACACCCATTACAATATAAAACACACACCCACATCACCCACAAACCCCCACGACAAAAAATTCCGAAAGAAGGCCAGAGAGAGAGCACCAGCAAGAACAACAGCATCCACAGGCACACAACACCATCACCCACAGAACTTCCACGCACCCCACACAACACACCACTACATATCACCCCACATATCACTACACACTCCACCCCACACATCACCTACACCACCCCATGGCACGGCAAAGACACCCCAGGTTCTCTGAGGAGGAGCTCAGGGTCATGGTGGAGGAAATCGTCCGGGTAGAGCCACAGCTATTCGGAGCACAGGTGCAGCACACCTCATTGGCAAGGAAGATGGAGCTATGGCGAAGAATACTGGACAGGGTCAACGCAGTGGGACAGCACCCAAGAAATCGGGAGGACATCAGGAAGCGGTAGAACGACCTACGGGGAAGGTGCGTTCCGTGGTCTCAAGACACTACCTGGCGGTTCAGAGGACTGGCGGCGGACCCCCACCTCCTCACCCACAACTAACAACATTGGAGGACCAGGTCTTGGCGATTCTGCATCCTGAGGGCCTCGCAGGACTAGGTGGAGGAATGGACTCTGGTAAGGCAAATCTTAACTATTACAACCCCCACCCTACCTGCATGCTATCACATACCCCCACCCTCACCCTCACCCCCAACACCCCATCTCCTCACATATGTCCCAACATCACAAAGTACCCATCCCAACACCAAGCCCTGCATGCAATAACAAAGCATGGACACCCATCACTAAAGCATGCCCACTGCACATACCCATACAACCCCCTAAACCATCCTCACACAAGGTCCCACAGAGGAATGCAAACACTGGGGTACACGGTCACCCACCCATTGCACACCATGACACACACAGATGTAATAACCATCCTTTTATACCCCTGCAGGACCCCTACCCAACGTCACCGGACAGGAGGGTCCACACATGTCCATGCCACCAACAGAAGAGGCCCACAGTGATGACAGCAGCTCTGTCCAACTGGATCTAGATGACCAGCCCGGCCCATCGGGGACGTCGGGACAGTCGGTTCCCATCACCCAGTCACAGGCCACTACAGAGCTTCCACCCTCTGGAAACACCAGCAAAGCACCCACACAGCGGGCCCATACCTACGTCCCCAGGACACGTCAATCAGCAGTGTGTCCACCACTACAGGGAACCCAGGATAACCCACCACTCCAACAACAACAGGGACCTGGGGGCAGTGGTAGTGGGCACACGGTCCAGGGGACGGAGGCCCAGGAACACAGGGGAACTGGGAGGGCTGCTGTGCGAAAGGGGGCGGACAGGCCAAGGGAACCCACTCTCCACGAGGCCCTCTCCTCCATCATGGGAGCATACCACCACTCCCAGGAGATGATGGCAACGGTACTGGCCAAGTTTCAGGAGACCCAGCGCCTGCAGGAGGAACAGTATATGGGCTTCAGGGAGGAACTCAGAACCATCAGCTCCACCCTGGGCACCATTGTAGGGGTGCTGAAGGAAGTACTCTACACCAGGAGGGACACTGTGGCACTACAAGGGGCCCCTGACACTAGCATGGACGATGAACTGCCCATCACCTCCGCCGGCGCTAGTGGACAGGACACCCTACCACAGCACCACCACACAAGCACCCCACCCCCTGCAGAGGGAGAACCACCCCGCAAACGGTCCCTGAGATCCAGGACAAAGACAGAGCACGATGCCAATACCCCGCCAAGAAATGAGACCACCCTGATTGTCATCCTACTGTCCCACTTTGTCACCCTGTCCATACTTAAACTGCCCCAGCTCCACTTCCTATGCCCATTTGGGCAATGCACCTGTGAGACTAATGGACTGGACTCTGCCATGGACATTCCTCCGCCATCACCCCTCACCATTTCACTACCCCCTCCAATATTGAGCACTTAAATAAACACCCTTAAAGCACAAAACAATCTGGGGTCTGTCTGTGATTTCGAAATAGTGTATTAGCAATCACAGTAACAAAATGCTCTTTCAAGTTTAATGTCAACATAACTATGTCACACAGCTCTAGTCCATGAGGAATCTAAGCAGATGTCACACAGTGGGACCCACATCTGTGAAATCGTTAGGGAAAGTGACAACTCAGTGACCATACACTGGGTGAAAACACAGTAGAGAGGTAGTTGTGGTAAAGTACATGTAGTAGGCAGGTCTGTACTCTTACCTGTGTCTCACTGGAAATATTGCTGGATCACTGAGTCCCTGTTGTGTATGTCTTCTTCCTCTGCTTCCTCGTCTTCACTGTCCACAGGCTCCACAGCTGCAACAACACCGCCATCTGGACCATCCTCCTGCAGAAAAGGCACCTGTCGTCGCAAAGCCAAGTTATGAAGCATACAGCAGGCCACGATGATCTGGCACACCTTCTTTGGTGAGTAGAATAGGGATCCACCTGTCTTATGATGGCACCTGAACCTGACCTTCAGGAGGCCGAAGGTCCGCTCGATCACCCTCCTAGTTCGCCCAGGGGCCTCATTGTAGCGTTCCTTGGCCCTTGTCCTGGGATTCCTCACTGGGGTCAGTAGCCATGACAGGTTGGGGTAACCAAAGTCACCTGCAAATGGTGATGTACAACTGTTCGACACGCACTAACCTGGAGGGATATCCCCAGACCCAGACATCCATTTCCACTGACTTGCTTCCAGGTGCTCACCTAATAGCCACACACGGTGCCTCTGGAGTTGCCCCATCACATAAGGGATGCTGCTATTCCGCAGGAAACGGAGAACATGGCGGGCTACGGAGGTCACGTAGCGCGCTAGGGCGCTTCCTGTTCCGGTTCCTGGGGGCGTGGCAGGTCGCGGTGGCCGAGCGGGCTGCGACCGCAAGCGCACGGATGTGCACGCCGCAATTGGTGAGACCCGAGGCAGTCTGGAGGACAGCGGGGGCTCTCTGGTGGTACCGGGCCGCGCTGGAGCTGCGCCGGTCCCGTAAAAGCGTGGCGCGAATTCCCCTTCAGGGGAATAGCGGCAGTGGTAGCTGCAGCAGCAGCACTGGTGTAGCAGCAACCGAGAAGTGGCGGCTTGGAGAGCAGCCCAAAGAGAATCCAGAGAAGGGAGCCAGGAAGAAAACGGTGAGGCAGCGTGGGGGGTGGGTCGTCTTCCCTGCTCCCCCGCTTCCCTTAACAAGAGTGGAGGGGACGGTCCAGTCACTCCAGGACAATTTGGCTGCGATTACAGAGGAGAAGGGGGACAAGGGAGTATCAGCAAAAAAAAAGATTCTGAGACCTAAATCGGGGGAAGGAGGTAGGAGTGTGGGGAGGAAAGCGGGAGAGAGCAGGCTTAAGGGTAGAGATAAGCTGACACCCTCTCTAAGGTCCTTTTTTAAAGTGAGACCTGAGGTAGTTACACTTACCCCTGGGCAGGTTAGAGTTGCAATGGAGGTTACCACCAGGCAGGTGGAAAACGGTACGGGTGAGGGCAGGGAGGGGACGAGGTCCCCCCCGCCACGGCCAGGAGAAGAACAGATGGCCCCAGTACTTGTTCAGACTCCAAACGATAACCCTGCAGAGGTTCAAGACTTCGCACCTAAGTCGGCATTGCTGGAGCCCCCTCAAGCTGCCTCGGTGATCTCCCCTTTACTGAGTTCCTCGTTGGAGGCGTTAATCTTGTCCATTTCTGGGGATGTAAAAAAGGGCTTTGCGAACTCAGAAGTAAATCAAGGGGAGATAAGAGAGGTTTGTGCTAATTTAGAAAAGAAAATAGACGGCGTAATGGAAAGAACGCAGGCCCTGGAAGAAGCGATGGGGGTTATGAAGGAGGAGTTGGTACAGCATAAGGGCGAGATCGGTACATTGAAGAAGAGCGAACAGGCTCTAAAAAAGAGGGTGGAGCAGATGGAAAATTATTCAAGAAGAAATAATCTAAAACTGCTGAAAAGTGCCGGAAGGTACAGAAGGGAGCGATCTTAAAGCCTTTGTAGTATCATTAATCAAATCAGCGGTGGATTTGGAGGAGACCGAGGATGAAATCGGGAAGGATATTCAGAGAATCCATCGAGACCCCTTTATGCTACGAACCAATAGTAGTAGACCTCGGAAAATTTTGATAAACTTTTTGTCGTATCAGATGAAGGAAAAGATTTTATCTAGAGCATTGAAACAGAAGTCCTTAAGAGTGAAGGATATTGTGTTTGAGATTAGATCCGACCTATCCAGGGTGACTATGGATAGGCAGTGGGAACTGGGGAAACGGTTGGAGATTTTCAAATCTTTAGGGGTCTCGGTCCAGCTGAAGTTTCCAGCCTTCCTTAGGGTCATGTATAACAACAAAACGTATAATATCAGAGACATTAGTGAAGCGGATGAATTATTGGTTGTGGTAAAAAATGGGCAGTCTACTGAATAAGGCTGCGTGCAATGTGCAATGGTGAAATTCTCCCAGGAACTTGGGGGCGCTCTAAAATTTGGATCATATGGTCCTTAGTTGGCGGGGGGTTCTCCACGGGTGGGGGGGAAGGGGGCGGGGAGGGGGGGGAGGTGTCGGGTTAGGGAGGGGGAGTTGGAAGAAAGTAAAAAGTAGTGCCTCGTTCAGCCCAGTTATCTGTTATTTAAGATTGATAGATGGCTAGTGGGGAGGGAAGTCAGAGGGTGCAGAATATACCATTACAAATTCTTTCATGGAATGTCAATGGCTTAAGGGTGCGAGGAAGAAGGGAACGAATATTACAGTATCTGCAGGATTCTACGGCACAAATTTTTGTTTTGCAGGAAACGCATCTCACAAAGGTGGAGTGTACTAACATAATACAAAAACTAAGATGGGTTCGAATATTTGCATGTACAGAACACAACTATCATAATAAAGGGGTGGCAATTTTAGTTAAACATGCACAGCAGGGGGGGGTGGCAATCTTGGAGTCTAGATCAGATCTAGCAGGGCGATGGGTGATAGTAAAATACAATTTGGGGGTCAGAATCTGGTCGTAGCAGGCTACTATGGGCCCAACTGCGACGATATAGAACCCTTAAAGCAGCTTTTTTCTCACCTTCTGGAATTTTCGGACCCGGTTATTTTGATGGGTGACTTCAATGTGGTATTAGACAATGAGTTGGATAGGCATAACTGTAAATCACGAGGTACACCCAAGTCGCAACAGTATTTAAGGAGAATGATGAAGGAATTTGGTTTGTGCGATATTTGGAGGCAAAGGGCAGGGAATAGCAGGGACTTTTCTTTTTTTAATAAGAAATATAGACATGCGTCGCAAATTGATTATTTTTTACTAGATATGCGTTTGAGAGAGGAGGTGAAGAATATTGCGTATCTGCCCTCGCATTTATCAGATCACTCTGCGGTGGTGTTAAATATGTGCTTTCGTCAGACAAGTTGTAGTGACCGGTGGACGATTGATTGGACATTGTTATTAGACCAGGAGGTGTCGCTAAAGCTGCGTAAGGAAGCCGAATTCTTTTTTAGTGTAAATTTGGGCTCCGCTCGTTTATCTGTCGTATGGGACACATTTAAAGCGGTCTTCCGCGGGGAGTTAGGGAGTTGTTCCATCCAGAAACATAAACGGCAGAAAGAAGAGATTTATGCGCTGGAGCAGGAAATGCGAAAATATAAAGTCAAAATAATTGAAGCAGGGGAGACAGAGGCTTTGAGGGCCAGCTGGGATGGGTTGAGAAGTCAGTTGGAAAATATACTACAGGGAAGAATTCAAAGCAAATGGGAAGCAAGCAAACTGGCCCATTTCGAATACGGGGAAAATGCGGGGAAGTTGTTAGCCTGGAAAGGCAAAGCTGATCGTGTTAGGAACTACATCAAGGAGGTTGAAGTGGAGCATTCAGGTGAAAAAAGAAAAGATGAGGCGGCAATAGAATCGGCTTTTCGAAAAAAAAATCCCAACTGTATTCGGAAAGGCTAGAGGTGGATGAGGGTATGGTAACGGATTGGATGGGGGCTGATAGATTTATAGGTTTATCGTTGCAGGAGAAGGAAGCACTGAACGCCCCAATAACGGCTGAGGAAATTAGGAGAACCCTGACTAGTAGTAAGTCAGGAACGGCGCCAGGCCCGGATGGTATTCCAGTGGAAGTTTATAAGGTATTAGGGGACTCAGTCATCCCAGTATTGACAGAATTGTTTGGAGGGATCCTGGAATTTGGCAATGATATTCCTCTTTCATGGAATGAAGCGGAGATCTCCTTAATTTTGAAACCGGATAAAAATCCAGCGAAATGTGCTTCATACAGGCCTATATCATTGCTGAACAGCGATTATAAACTGCTAGCTAAGCTTCTAGTAGGATAGCGAATAATCTAGTGCACCCCGATCAAAAAGGCTTTTCTAACGGCAGATATTTGCATGAATTAACTTTCGAACTGATCGGGGCAATAGATATGGCTACAACGTTTGGGTCGCCTTTGGCAGTTATTATTTTAGATGCAATGAAGGCGTTCGACCAAGTTAATTGGAATTTTTTGAAATCGGTTTTGAGGCGGGCTAATTTAGGCTCCAAGATTTGTGGGGTAATTGACCGGATTTATACATCCCCTTGTGCTAAGATTTTGGTGAACGGTAAACTTACGGGCCCTATTACTATTTCAAGAGGTACGAGGCAGGGCTGCCCCCTGTCGCCGGTATTGTTCAATTTGTATATTGAGCCATTTGCTAGAAAAATCAGACAAAACCCTCTTATCTCGCCCTTCTGCTGCAATGGCTGGGAAAAGAAAATCTCTTTATATGCAGACGATCTACTAATATATACTAATAACCTGCCCCTTGCCTTTAACACAGTTAAGGATCTAGCAGAACAATTTGGAAGGATATCAGGGTACCGGATTAATGTGGGGAAAACAGAAACTATGCAGTGGAATATGGAAGTTGGGTCAATAGCAAATAAGCAGGAAATATGGTACCTGGGTATCTTAGTGACCCAAAATTTGAAGGACTTAGCGGAAAGGAATGCGCAAAAGTTATTAGCGGAATGTAAAATTATGCTACAAAAATGGGCATGTCTCCCTTTGACGATTCTTGGGAGGATAAATCTAATTAAGATGTTTATTCTGCCCAAATGGAACTTTGTGTTTTCTGCTATACCCTTGGCAATGCACAAGGGACACCTAGATAAAATGCAACAAGCGATAAGTAGTTTCATTTGGAACTCAAAGGGGCCGAGGATATCATGGAAAAAGCTACGCAGAAGGAGGGAAAAAGGAGGACTGGCTCTCCCTGATATGACATATTATGCGTGGACTTTCTTGTTTAAAAACTCAAAGATGCTGTTTATATCCCCAGACGGTTCAGCAGTGGGCAGAATGTACAAGGCTATGGTGTTGTCTGAAAAAGGGGGCTTACAGTCTTTTCTATTTAAATTTGGTGACCCTAAATTCTTCAAAAAAGTTAAACTAAAAGTGCTGCAAGGAATGGCAAGGAGCTGGTACCAGTTGAGACGGCGGTTAGGTGTACATTATTATAGCTATCAGGCCCCTATCTGGGATTCCCCGGGCACCCCAGAATGCTGTCAGGATATCCTCGCATTACCACTTAAAAGGGCAGGTGTGGAAAGGTGGGGGGAGATTGCGCGAGATGGTACTTATTCCTTTGGGATGAATTGGTAAGAATAACGGACGGTTCTCTGTCCAGGTTAAAATATTTACAGATAAGACAGTGGGAAAAAGAAACTAAGGGGGGATTGGGAGTGGTAAATGCCCTGGAGGACTCTTTTTTAGACCTCGCGGTTTCGGCTTTGGGGAAGAGGGTGGCGGTTTGGTATTGGGAAATATTAGAAACTCTGGATGAGAACTTTGACCTACCAAGCAAGTTATGGGGCAAGGTGATGTTAGGCGACAAGATTGGGTTATGGTGGAAGAAGTCGTGTAAGACATTGTATGAAGTAGTGAAGCCGGCCCCATTAAGGAAAAACCATCTCTATACTCTACATAGAGCATACATATCTCTGGCAAAACTGTCCAAATTTAAGAAGGGGGAGGTGATCAAGTGTCCGAAATGTGGCGGGCTAGGAGCAACGGATATACACATGTTCTGGGACTGCCCCGCTATCCGGTTGTTCTGGGAGGAGGTTTTTAGGGCATTATCATCTATGTTAGGCTGGAAAATTAATATATCACTCCCATTAATTATATTTGGGCAGCTCCAGGACGAGGGGATATGGAAAAGGGTGAAGAAAACGAATCGTTTATTTTTGTTCTATGTAATTGTGCTGGGCCGGAATGAAATCTGCAAAAAATGGTTGAAGGAGAACTCTCCGAGCTATACAGACTGGCTGAATGCTGCTCTCCGTGCGGCAAATATGGACTTAAAAGTGCAGGGCTTAAAGAAAAGCGTAGAAATGTGGTCACCATTATTAAATTGGCAGGGAATAGCCTAGATCTGCTCCCCTGCTAAGTCTACTGCTGGGTATTTATGTGAAACTGTCCTAATGATTTTTTCTTTTGCTTGAGTCCAATGATTAAGCACTGTTCGACGCCTCGGCAGGTCTGTTTAGGCAGAACGGGAGTTACAAAGGTGCACCCTCTTCTTAGTTAAGAGGGCGAAAAGGTTACAGGAATGAATAGGTGTCTCAGTAAGCGGGGCTGAATGAGGACAACAACAAAAAAACAAAAAAAAGGATGTAGGCGTCATGCACTGAGCCAGGGAACTTGGCACTCACATGGGAGATGTACTGGTCTGCCAAACATACCATCTGTACATTCATAGAATGATAACTCTTCCGGTTTCTGTACACCTGTTCACTCCTGTGGGGGGGTACCAAAGCCACATGGGTCCCATCAATGGCACCTATGATGTTGGGGATATGTCCCAGGCCATAGAAATCCCCTTTCACTGTAGGCAAATCCTCCTACTGAGGGAAAACGATGTAGCTCAGCATGTGTTTCAAAAGGATAGATAACACGTTTGAAAACATAGGCTGGGACATCCCTGATGCTATGGCTACTGTTGTTTGAAATGACCCACTTGCAAGGGAATGGAGCACTGACAGCACGTGCACTTGAGGGGGGATTCCTGTGGGATGGCGGATTGCTGACATCAGGTCTGGCTCCAACTGGGTACACAGTTCCTGGATTGTGGCACGGTCAAGCCTGTATGTGATAATCAAATGTCGTTCCTCCATTGTCGACAGGTCCACCCACGGTCGGTACACCGGAGGATGCCGCCATCTCCTCACATGTCCCAGCGGACGGTGCCTATGAAGGACAACAGCGAGCACAGAGTCAAACAACTCAGAGGTACGTACCCACAGTTTACACAGAACACCAATCATACACAAAAGGTGGCCTGTATGTGTGTTGAGTCTAGGGCTAGGTATGTGTGACGCAGTTGTAAATGAAGCCATGTGGGCCCCTGAAATGGCGGCTGCCTGACCTGTAAAGTGGGACAATGGGATGTGAGGTAACTGCGCTGGTGTTGTACACCGTTGCGGTAGGCGGTCGAAGACCACGGCGCAATGCTGCATTGGTTAACATTGGACCCTATGGGTCCCAGGAGCCAATGGCGATGTATGCAGGCGGTGACGGTTTTCTATCTGTTCAATCACTCGATACCTGATCTTCGACAGGAAAGGACCTACACTGCAAGTGCTGCTGTGACCTCGGTCTGGAAGAGACAAGGGCTCGAGTGTCTGGGGAAAGGGCCCCTGCCTTCACATCGGAGGAGTTGGAAAAGCTCGTGGATGGGGTCCTCCCCCAGTACACGCTACTGTACGGTCCTCCAGACAAACAGGTAAGTACACAGGGAGCATGTTGTATGGGCTATGCCTGTGTGGAGAGGGCTGGATGTGAGAAGGAAGGGGGAGAGTGCTGCGTGCATGAAAGACGGTGAATGCATGTGCCACATGGCAAGGGTAGTGATGGGGGCCAATCACTTTGACGGTGCAGTTGGTAATAACTTCTCTTTTTCCCCTGTACATTTCATGTAGGTCAGCGCCCACCAGAAGAAAGATATTTGTTGTGTCATCGCCAAGGACGTCCGGACCCTGGGGGTCTACCACAGACGGAGCACCCACTGCCGGAAAAGATAGGAGGACATTCGCCGCTGGAGCAAGAAGACGGCTGAGGCTCAGCTGGGGATGGCCTCCCAACGTGGGAGGGGTGCCCATCGCACCATGACCCCCCTGATGTTCAGGATCCTGGCGGTGGCCCACCCGGAGTTGGATGGGCGCTTGAGGGCCTCACAGCAGCCACAAGGGGGTGAATACACTCTCATTCTGCTGACTTTGCACGCAGTGGAGGTGTCTGGGTGGGGGAAGTGGGCTGTGGGTTTCCCTAGGCCAGGGCGAGTTCCGTAGGCAAGGCCCTTCCGTAAGGCAGGCCTTGTGGCACCCTAGCCCACCTCTGTAGAGTGCCAAGTACACCTAGTCATGCCCCAGTGTCATCTATGTGTGCAGATGTCGTCCATAGCCTTGTAGGCCATTTCCCAGAAATTGAACAGTGGAGCCCAAGAGCGCGGCGCAGTGCAGGGGGCTTCTGTGTCTGTCGTGTCCGCCAACGGTAGCGGTAATGCATGCACTCAACATGTCTTTCTTCTGTCTCCCCCCCCCTTTTTGTGGTCTCCCTGTTCTTGTGTGCATTAGCATCATCAGGCGGAGGAGCAGTGGCACCGGAGCACGAGGGAGCTGCATCCCACATGGTCCTGGAGGGCGACTCTGCGGAGTCTGAGTTCACCAGTGGGACGGAGGGCAAGGGGAGCTCCACAGCGGGGACAGGAGCTGACACCAGCGACACGGTCTCATCCTCTGATGGGAGCTCCCTTGTGGTGGCGGCAACATCTGTGCCCCCCGCATCTACAGGTACAGCCGCCACCCCCCCTACCAGCACCGCCCTCCCAGCAGCCCCTCAGCCTTTGCCCCGTGCCCGCTCACCCAGGAGGGTGGGCATCACCTTCACCCCAGGCACCTCTGGCCCTGCCCCAGTCACCCCTGCTGCCCTCAGTGAGGAGGCCATTGACCTCCTCAGGTCCCTCACTGTTGGGCAGTCTACCATTTTGAATGCCATCCAGGGTGTAGAGAGGCAGTTGCAACAAACCAATGCATTCCCGGAGGGCATTCATTCTGGTCAGGCGGCCCTTCAGCGAGCTTTTCAGACTCTGGCCTCAGCACTGATGGCAGCCATTGTCCCCGTCTCTAGCCTCCCCCCTCCAACTTCCTCCACCCCGACCCAATCCCCTGTACCTCTGCCTATCCCAAGCACACCTACAGACCAACATGCATACACCTCAACACCCATGGGGAGCTCAGGCAAACATAAGCACCACACATCCCACAGGCACTCACGCAAGCATCACACACATGCAGACACACCAACATCCACTGCCTCCACTGTGTCCCCCTCCTCCTCATCTCCCTCCTCCCTCCCAGTCTTATCTACACTCACACCTGCATGCACTACCTCTACAGCCACTACGTCCCTCTCCAGCACACCCACCACCACACCCCGCTCACGTGCAGTCACCACCCCCATTACTATTCACACGTCCCCTGTGTCCTCTCCCAGTGTGCCCGTGACGCCCCCTCCCAAGATACACAAACGCAGGCACACACCCACCCAACAGTCATCCACCTCACGACAGCTTCCAGCGCATGCACCTTCACCCAAAGTCACCAAACGTACACCTCCTACAACCACCACCTCTTCCTCCACTCCCAAATCCCCTCCAGCTACCCGTCCCAGTGTGTCCAAAAAACTTTTCCTGTCCAACCTTGACCTCTTTCCCACACCTCCCCCACCCCATCTGTCTCATAGGTCCCGAACTAGCACCTCAGCCACAACATCTCCGGGACCAGTGGTGCCTGTAGTCACCGGAATCTGGAGTGCACCTGCCACCAGGGCAGCCAGTGTGGCACGGAGCCACAGCACAGACAGTCCCCCACCTGTAAAGCATCAGAAGTTGAACAGTGCCCGGCAAGTCTGGGAAGAGCAGCACAGCGGAGAAGACCGCCATCATACCGCTGCCCAGGAGGCCAGCGCCAGCCCAGCTGTCCAGGAGACCACCGCCAGCACCAGCCCAGCTGCCCAGGAGGCCACCGCCAGCACCAGCCCAGCTGTCCAGGAGGCCACCGCCAGCACCAGCCCAGCTGCCCAGGAGCCAACCGCCAGCACCAGCCCAGCTGCCCAGGAGGCCACCGCCAGCACCAGCCCCGCTGGGCCATGAAGGACCACCAGCAAAAGGCCCACTGGGCCATGAAGGACCGCCAGCACCAGCCCCGCTGGGCCATGAAGGACCACCAGCCCCGCTGGGCCATGAAGGACCGCCAGCAAAAGGCCGCTGGGCCATGAAGGACCGCCAGCACCAGCCCCGCTGGGCCATGAAGGACCGCCAGCAAAAGGCCCGGTGGGCCATGAAGGACCACCAGCACCAGCCCCACTGGGCCATGAAGGACCGCCAGCACCAGCCCTGCTGGGCCATGAAGGACCACCAGCAAAAGGCCCGCTGGGCCATGAAGGACCGCCAGCACCAGCCTGCTGGGCCATGAAGGACCGCCAGCACCAGACCCGCAGGCCAAGAAGGACCACCAGCAAAAGGCCCGCTAGGCCATGAAGGACCGCCAGCACCAGCCCCGCTTGGCCATGAAGGACCGCCAGCACCAACCCTGCTGGGCCATGAAGGACCGCCAGCACCAGCCCTGCTGGGCCATGAAGGACCGCCAGCAAAAGGCCCGCTGGGCCATGAAGGACCGCCAGCACCAGCCCCGCTGGGCCATGAAGGACCGCCAGCAAAAGGCTCGCTGGGCCATGAAGGACTGCCAGCACCAGCCCCGCTGGGCCATGAAGGACCCCCAGCACCAGCCCCACTGGGCTATGAAAGACCGCCAGCAGCTGAGACCCTGCAATGGAGACCACCATCTCAAGCACCGCTGAACAGGGCACCGCCATCTCAAGCACCGCTGAACAGGGCACCGCCATCTCAAGCACCGCTAAACAGGGCACCGCCATCTCAAGCACCGCTGAACAGGGCACCGCCATCTCAAGCACCGCTGAACAGGGCACCGCCATCTCAAACACCGCTGAACAGGGCACCGCCATCTCAAGCACCGCTGAACAGGGCACCGCAATATCAAGCCCCGCTTCACAGGGCACCGCCATCTCAAGCACCGCTGAACAGGGCACCGCAATCTCAAGCACCGCTGAACAGGGCACTGCCATCTCAAACACCGCTGAACAGGGCACCGCCATCTCAAGCACCGCTGAACAGGGCACCGCAATCTCAAGCACCGCTGCACAGGGCACCGCAATCTCAAGCACCGCTAGCCCATGAGCAGCAGGGGCACTGACGCAACTGAGTCCGTCACGGGGTGAATGATGCACTCTGGGCACCATGCCCTCTCCAGAACCATTGGAGACTGTCATCCACTACCTCTGTCCTTAACAGGATGAAGCACTCTGGGCACCATGCCCCCTACAGAACCAGTGGAGACTGTCATCCACTTGTGAGACTGTGGCTTTGCACTCCCCAGGATGGAACAGTGGGCAACCCACCCACTGTATATACTTGTGAGACTGTGGCTTTGCACTACCCAGGATGGAACAGTGGGCAAGCCACCCACTGTAGAGACTTGTGAGACTGTGGCTTTGCACTCCCCAGGATGGAACAGTGGGCAACCCACCCACTGTATAGACTTGTGAGACTGTGGCTTTGCACTCCCCAGGATGGAACAGTGGGCAAGCCACCCACTGTAGAGACTTGAGAGATTGTGGCTTTGCACTCCCCAGGATGGAACAGTGGGCAACCCACCCACTTTATAGACTTGTGAGACTGTGGCTTTGCACTACCCAGGATGGAACAGTGGGCAAGTCACCCACTGTAGAGACTTGTGAGACTGTGGCTTTGCACTCCCCAGGATGGAACAGCGGGCAACCCACCCACTGTATAGACTTGTGAGACTGTGGTTTAGCACTCCCCAGGATGGAACAGCGGGCAAGCCACCCACTGTAGAGACTTGAGAGACTGTGGCTTTGCACTACCCAGGATGGAACAGCGGGCAAGCCACCCACTGTAGAGACTTGTGAGACTGTGGCTTTGCACTCCCCAGGATGGAACAGTGGGCAACCCACCCACTGTATAGACTTGTGAGACTGTGGCTTTGCACTCCCCAGGATGGAACAGTGGGCAAGCCACTCACTGTAGAGACTTGAGAGACTGTGGCTTTGCACTCCCCATGATGGAACAGTGGGCAACCACCCACTGTATAGACTTGTGAGACTGTGGCTTTGCACTCCCCAGGATGGAACAGTGGGCAAGCCACCCACTGTAGAGACTTGAGAGACTGTGGCTTTGCACTCCCCAGGATGGAACAGTGGCAACCCACCCACTGTATAGACTTGTGAGACTGTGGCTTTGCACTCCCCAGGATGGAACAGTGGGCAAGCCACCCACTGTAGAGACTTGAGAGACTGTGGCTTTGCACTCCCCAGGATGTAACATTGGGCATGTGGCCCCCTCGTGGATTTGGCGTCGTGCACTCAAGCGGCTGAGGTGCCCCCCCCGTTCCCTCCCCCTGAGGTGCCTGTTTTATTGGTATCTGATGCCCCTGCAGTGTTCTCTCCGTCATGGTCGGGGATCTTGTGTGGGCCTCACCCATACCGTGTGGTCCCAGTGTTCCACAGACTTTCTTAGTGCACTACCTGGACTACTATGCTTGGTATATATTTTGTACATGGTGTATATATATATTTCTGCCTACTTGTTTTTAATATATTACACTGGTTACACTCATTTTCTATTGTCTTTGCATTCTTCCAGGGGATATGGGGGGTGTAACTGTGATGTATTGATATGCATTTGTGTGTGTTGTAGTGGGTGAGGTTGGGGGTGTTGCGTGTGGCGTGTCCCTGTTTTTTGCCTCCCCTGTGTCGTTGGTGCAGTACTCACTGTGGTCTTCGCCGCCGGCATTCGTGCTCCTGGTAGAGGAGCAGGAAGACTATCGCAGGGAGAATTTGGAGTTCCGGGTCCATGATGTCCTCTTTCCTCGTGGGGTGTGTAGAGGTGAGCGTTTTCCCTTCGAAATTCCTGTTTCCGCCGTGTTTTTATCCACGGTGAATCCGCCCCAGAAAAGGTGGCGGATTGGCCTGTCATAATAGTGTGGGCGGTACATTGTCTCCCGCCTGTCTGTTGGCGGTGACCGCAAGCTGTTTGTTTGTACCACCGTGGCGGTCGGAGTGTTAAAGTGGCTGTCTTTGTTGGCGGTTTCCGCCACGGTCGTAATTGCAATTTCTTTACCGCCGGCCTGTTGGCGGTCTTACCGCCGCTTTAACACCGACCGCCAGGGTTGTAATGACCACCTAATTCTTTAACAATTAATATCTCTGGTTCCCTTAATCCAATTTTATTTGTTTTGGTGTCATTTTAAAGCTAAACATATCTCCTATATTTATGAATTTTGGACTTTTGAACAGTTTTCTGTGTTTTATTTAATTACTGTTTTGTGATACTTGAATACTTTACACTTTGTCTCCTAAGTTAAGCCTTGTCACTCGTTGCCAAGCTACCAAGGGTAGAGCGAGGGTTAATCTATTGAGACCTAACTGAAACTAGTTGGGGTTAGTGGCCTATTGCTAAGTGTAGTTACCTACCAGCCCTTATCAGTAATCCACTTTTGACATGCATGCAAAATAGTAAGGAGTGACAGTACACAGTACAGTAACAAGATAGCAAAAATATGCTTGGAAATGCAGATACAATGCCCAAGGCCCTGCTAATAGAATTATGGTCCCTGAGAGCAATTCTTTCCCTGAAGATAAAATTGAGCCCATATGAAATAATTGGACCCATGATGCTGTCCTCCAATCCCCAGTCTCTACTCCCAAGATGGATTTACAAATGAAAGATGATGCAATATTGCAGAAAGCTTATAAAATGTATTTATTGTTTCCATTCTTAGGTGCAAACAATCTTACCTGAGTGTATGACAGAGGCCTGCCCCACAGTCCAGCCTGACTAGTCGGGCTATATCTGCATAAACCAGAGGAAGACCGCACTGCATCCTCAGTGGTGTAGAGGCTATCAGATCCTGCTCATCTCAAACACAGCTATTAAAGTTTGTTGTCTGATGACTTAGATCCCCTCATTACATTGCAAGTGAGCTGCTCCTTATATAGACAATGGTGCTCCTGTTTTTGCTCTGGGATCTGTCTCTTGCCCTGGATCTCCTGCCACAACTGTTCCTGCTGCAGCCCCTTTACCTGTTGCTCAGACAAGTTTGTTGTGTCCATCTTCTTTGCTTCTTCCATCGCCACGACATAATATTGCCCCTGCAACTTCCCATTGTTGAAACCTCTACCAATCCCTCTGTCGGTCTGGCAGGCTATCCTTGGTGTTGCTTTGAATGTCTGACTGATTGTGGGATACATTTTTGCTGCAGAATGGGGAGTTATACCAAGACAGAACTATACTGAACATTCCCTTACACAGAGCCGCATTCTGCCTACAGGAACTACTCCTACATGTTTTTATTAGAAAAATACAAGCAAGCCATTCATTCTTCCTCCTGCTGGATTAATACACATGCCTGTTGATGTGAGGGATAGCGTTCCTTTTGATGTGATTAACTATCATTTATAATGACAGTTGACTTAATCTTTTCTATTATGGACACTGTGTGAAATTGAAGTATGAAGTGAAGGGGAGGAGAACCCACTTCAAATAATAATCACACTCCTTTTCAGGGTGAATCCCTAAAGTCACTAAATTAACCTATGATTATCCCTGTGGAAACTTGACACAAAGCAGTCAGGTTTAACTTGGAGGAAAAGTATTTAGACAGTACTCACACATCAATAATGTTAAAACACAACACAATAAAAATTAGAAACCAATTTAGAAAACTAGAGAATATTTTAATAAATAAAATGATACCAAAATGACACAGATTCAATAAGTAGAACCAGTGATATGAATGTTTGAAGTTTGAATTAAAAATAGGACAAAAAAAACAAAACGTGGCAACTGCAGTTATCTGGTCGCACTAGACCAAGTCAAAGTCAAAAGTTAAGGAGGACAGAAATGGAGTACAGGTCAGATTCAGGGACCATGTTCATTTTGGTGGAAAATGTACCTTGTTACTCCGAAACTTTTATTTAAAAAAAGTGGTAATTGACAAGATGCCGACACCGCAAGCTGCAAGCTGGATTCAAAGTAGGTCTCGATGATGGTGGGTTGCTGAAGAGTAGGATCCTGCTGTGGTCATCGATGAAGACGGCAAAGCTCTGAGTGTGCAAAATCCAAAGTCTGTGCCCAGAAAGGCATCAATATTGATGGGTTGCTACTCATCATCAGTCTTGATGAAGCCCTTTATGTACTGACTTTTCTGGAAGTCAGATCTCCTTCAGCGGGCAAACCACAGCAAACTGAGGATGACATGCATTTCAACATCAAAGACTGTGGCTTAGATGGCAATCTTGGCCTCCATTAGCTCTCTAGACAGAAAGTTGGCAAAACGTTTTTTAAGTCCCAGATTTTGTAGTTTAGACAAATGGAGTACACTCTAATAACAACCAAAGGTTTGGACTAGGGGGTACCACTTGGGGGTTAGGACTCACTCCAGCAGAGGCCAGTACAGGTTCCAAGGCAGATCCAATTGGAAGTAGTCAGCTGGGCATTTTAAGGTAGAGAGTCCCCAGGAATCTTGTTGTGTCCCTGTACCTCAAAAAGGAGGTCCACTAACTTACTCATAGAATAACTTCTGGGGTCCTGGGCTGAGGGCAAGCAGGTCCAGTCTTCCTTCAGGCTTCAGACAGAACGACAGTCCTCATCTTCACAGGTCCAGGGTTGTTCTGAGGAGGGTACTGCAGGGCTACATTTATGCCCCATGCCAAAAGGATCCCAGGGGTGAGCCTACCGATTTTTGCAGCACTTCCTGTGAGTCATTTTGTAAGGAATCCTATAGTGCCCCATTTTGTCAAACGAACATGGCAGAATCCATCTTCCCCTGATCAGAGCTCCCTGTGCCCACCAACAGTTTTGGCTATGATAATGGTCAAACCCTCCCTTGTGGGCACTCCAAAAACGTTCTGGGGCAGCTCCCCCTTCCACCGGATTTGGTGCTAATCTGGCAAGGAGGGCAAAGAGAAAGCATGCTAGGTGTGAGCTACATCTGCCAGTGAGAGGTTAGGTATTCTTTGAAGCTCAGGTTGAGGTATGGGCCCAGCACTGAATCCATCACAATCAAGGAATGACTTTGGAGATTTTTCACCATCACGGCATGTAAAACATTAAATATGAATCCCCTACTTTTTAAATACCATGTACCCTGCCTTATAGGCATTTATGGCCTACAATAGAGGTGACAGAGAAGTATTAAAAAGGAAGGTTTAGGCCGGGCAAAAGGTTTATTTTGCCAGGCCACAATGGAAGTTTAAATCTGAATACTCAGGCTGCATTGGCAGACCTGCAGATATGATTTACAGTGCTAATTTAGTATGTGCCACAATGAGTGCTGCAGCCTTCTAGGAGCATTTAATTATCCACCCTTGGGCCCATGTAGTGCCATATATTAGGGACTTCTAAGTAAATTAAATGTGCCAACTAGGTATTTGCCAATTTAATTTAACTATGTTTAAAAGCACTGTACTAGTGGTTTGCCGGAGTGAAATGTGAGGAGTCCTATGGCCATCAAAAATGGGTTCAGCAAAAGAAAAAAAATATTTGGGGTTATATCACGCAAAAAGATGCTAATGTCCAACAGGCACCAACTGCCAGACTGTGCAGACCTCTCCCCCACTTCCTAGCAAGGAACTGAAAAGGTTAACAATGCTATTTTTCGGAGCATGCCTGATGTGACTCATCATGCAGTGACTGAGCAAGGATTTATTTGCAAGCACAGAGAGGAAAATGTCCACACTGAGGGGGTTATTCCAACTTTGGAGGAAGTGGTAATCCGTCCCAAAAGTGACAGTAAAGTGACAGATATACCACCAGCCGTATTACGAGTCCATTATATCCTATGGAACTCGTAATACGGCTGGTGGTAAATCTGTCACATTTGGGACGGATTACCACCTCCTCCAAAATTGGAATAACCCCCTGTGTTTGTTGGACATAGTAACTGTGATTTAACACTGGAGAATATTCCTTTCAAATTGTCTCATTTTGAGTTCCGCTCCCCTCAAGTACTGTTGTTTCAGAAGTGCCACCAGCAAGGAGGGCACACATTTTTCATATGTGGGTTATGTGCCTTCCCTTGGCTAGACTTAGACTGGACTGAGACCTGCTATCCAGGACACTTTGGGGTATATTTATACTCTGATTGTGTCGATTTGCATCATCTTTTTTCACGCAAATCCAGCGCAAACTTAACTCCATATTTACATTTCGGCGCTAGACAGGTCTAGCGCCAAAATATTGGAGTTAAAGTATTTTTTTCCTGCAGAAAAGTACCTTGCGTCAATGAGATGCAAGTTAGGCTTTCCCGGGCAAAACATGACTCTAGGGCCCTATTGCCTTATTTATCCTCCTGTGCAAAAACCACACACGGGGGGGAAGAGGGGTCACAAAATGGTGCAAAGCTTACTTTGCACCATTTTTTAATGCCTGGATCAGGGCAGGCGTAAGGGGACCTGAGGGCCTATTTCCATCGTGGAACACCATGGAATAAGCCTACAGGTGCCCTCCCCATGCCCCAGGGACACCACCACCCACACCAGAGGGATAGCGGAGGATGGGGGACCCCATCCCCGGTAAGTATTTTATTTTTTAAAGTGCCATTGGGGCCCCTGAAATGGGCCCCCCTACATGGCACTGGGTGCAATGGCCAAGCCCAGGGGACCCTGGTCCCCTGTGCTGGCCAATGGGGTGGTGGGCATGATGCCTGTCTTTCTTTTTTAAGACAGGAGTCATGTGGTATGGATGGTTTTGCATCAGAAAATGACTCTAGGCAGGTTAGAGCCTCTTTTTTTTTACTCTAACCTACCTAACGTCATTTTTTGGTCCAAAACCCCTTTCTTTCTTGTATCATTCCATAAATATGGTGCCCAGCTAGTGCACAGAAATGGTGCAAGCCGTGCTAAACTTTTTGGTGCAAAACTGTGTTAGTGCAGTTTTGCACCAAAAGTATAAATCAGTGCCTTTATTTCTGATATGAGACACTTTATTGATCATCCTTTAGAATGAAGGAGGGGTTGGCGAGCTGTTTCGACTGATTTCTGTCTTACCATGTTAAGGATGACTGCTGAGTTAGAGGACATACTAAGAAATTCAGAGATTTTAGAAGAAATTAATTATTCTACTGCTATACCTTAAGGACTAGTGACAGAGCAACTATATGGCCATACCAAATTGCTAATTCAGAACACAATGGCTTTAGATGACTTTTTAGCAACCAAATGGGGGGTTCCACTTTTGTAGGTACCAACAACATCTGGGCATGGCTGGTAGGAGTCTTCAGACCCTGGGAATGAAAATATTTGAATCAATTATTGCAATCATTTTAATTGGGGTTGGCTTATATATGCCAATAAAATTAATAATCTGCATCATCCAATGCTTTTGCAAAAGTAGAGGCACTGGCAATAACTTTTATGCTTGCTGTTTTTGAGGATGCAGAGGAAAGTTGCAATGAGGATATAAAGAATCAAGTGATGAGGTTCTTTTTTGTTGTATTGTTATTCAGAATTTTCCCTCTAAGCAGAAAGGTGAGGGTTCTGAAAACATTATTATATATTCCTATGTACGTCAATGTTATTGTGTGTGTTTGTATATATATTTATATATATACAAAAGATTTTTATGCCAACACACGTTCCTGTTCTCCCTCACCAAGAGAAATAAAGATTGCAGTTCTCCTTGCTACACAGAGTGCCACTCTTCCTTGCATTTAAGGAGGGAGTGTGTGCATAAGTGTATAAATATATAAATATAAATATATATATATATATATATATATATATATATATATATATATATATATATATATATACACTGAAAACACAAAGGTTATAGTGACATTACAGTTAAGTTCTGAATTTACTTCTACAAAACCAAAGAAATTCAGCAGTTAGAGTTAGAGTTATCTCAAGTAAACTATAACATGCGCCCTAAGGTAACTATAACTCACACCCTCAACATGTGCTACTAATTTCTACAGATATTGCAGCACTCATGACAACTTTTATAATATCAATAAAAATATCAATGAAACATTAGCAGTCACATTATTGAAGAAAAAAGTGTGCATGAAGGGGGCGGGAATTATAGCTATCTTTATTATCTCCTAAACTACTGAACAGATTCACACCAAATTACAAAAAAACACAATCTACGCAACAAGGTCCAAATCTGGTGTAATTCCATTCAGCAGTTTGGGCTGTAGGTGTGTCTAAAGACCCTATGGAAAAATGAATGGAGAAATCAGTTTTGGGACCTTCTCTTTTTCTCGGCCCCTACTTGACGGATGAACCTGAAACTTTCAAGACAATAGCGGCATCAAAGTTATTGGCAAAACAAAAAACACTCTTCCTATGGAAACTAGGTCCTAACAATAACTACCTACTGGGAACCGCCAGTAGGAGATATATATATATATATATATATATATATATATCTCAGCTCCAACAGATCCAAAGAGGCGCGCTCTTCTCATGTCGGTGCCCGCATGGGAAGGACCTATTCCCATCAATAATCTTCACACCAGTTTGACAATTAGGTCAAAAATGCGGCACTCACAGGATTACAGCAGATTGCTTTTATTCCATAACAGGACCCCAAACAAACTTCCCGGTCTTGGTCACGTGACCAAGACCGGGAAGGTCAAAACGCGTTGGTGTTAGTTTGTTTGGGGTCCTGTTATGGAATAAAAGCAATCTGCTGTAATCCTGTGAGTGTCGCATTTTTGACTTAATTGTCAAACTGGTGTGAAGATATATATATATATATATACAGAAAACATCAAACAGCTGACCTAACTGTAACTACAGACCACTGCTGGGTTTTATATATATATATATATATATATATATATATATATATATATATATATATATATTGTTAGAAAGGTAGAAATGGGGTCTTTGGTTGGCAGTCAGATTACCCCCGTCCAAGCAACACAATCCAAATTATCCTGTGCCCACCCTCTGGTAGCTTGGCACTGAGCAGTCCGGCTTAAATTAGAAGGCAATGTGCAAAGTATTAGCGCAATAAATCATGCAATAACACAGTATAACACCACAAAAATACACCACACCATATTTAGAACAATATACAATATTTATCTGGTTAAATGCAGGTCAAAACAATCAAAATTTGATAAGTACATGTTGAAATATCCCTTTAGAAAATGTTAAAAAGAGTCTTTAGTCTTTAAAAAGCAACAAGTGTCTCTTGCAAGCACAAAGTACCTGGTTTGTGTTCAAAATCTCAGCAAGGGACCCGCGAGGATGAAATGCGTGGAAAATGGGGAGGTGTGTGTCCGTTTCTGATGCGCTGACTTGGATCCTCTTCGGGTTGCTGGGTATTTGGATGCCTCAGGGACGATGCAAAGAAATCCTGGGAATGCGGGTCGAAGTCAGGAGCTGCATCGATCCGGTGGGCGATGCAGGGAAATTTCTGTCGTACAGCAGATGCTGCGTCGATTCTTTCTTGCAGTAAGTCAGGCTGCGTCGTTCCGGTTCAGCTATGCATTGATCCAGTGGGTCGTGTGTCAAAGTTCTGGTCGTAACGCTGGCACTGCATTGATCTCCTATCGGGGAGCAGGACTGCGTCATTTCATTTCAGCGTGCAGTGATTTTTTCACCGTGATGCAGGCTGTGCATTGTTTCTGGCAGGCTGTGCATCAATTTTTTGCCACACAAGGAGTTATTTTCAGGATGAAGTCTTTTTGGGCCTGAGACTTCAAGGAACAGGAGGCAAGCTCTATCCAAGCCCTTGGAGAGCACTTCTCAGCAGAGCCAGAGGCAGCAAGGCAGCAGGGAAACAGCAGGGCAACCTAACATCTCCAGGAGGGATCTGAGCTCTACCTCCTTCCAGGCAGTGTGCTCAAGGTCATTGCCTAACAGACAATCTACAGGCATGGCAGGACTCATGGCTAGTTTTAGAGTACCAGATACCCCCCCACTCAAAGGGAACCAGAGCTACCGGTAGGTGTTTCTCGCGATTGTCAGTGGCTATGACCTGGTGGAATGTACTAGGGATGACTTGCTCTGCTGACACCAGCTGACCCCTGACCGTAGTCATACTGGCTCCTGTGTCACGCAGATCCTCCACCCTTTTCCCATCAATGATGACCCGCTGCCTATACTTGGCAGTATTGGCAGGCATGTGGGTTTTTGGCACCATTTCCTTATCTGCCAGGGACACTAGTGATAACTCTATCTGTTCTCCAAGGTTACTGGGACCATCTCCCCCCCGAGCGCAACACTAGCCAACTCAGATTTCTGCCCTCCAGTGGTGGGCTGTGCCCTCTTGGGACACTGGGAGTCGCCCTTAGAGTGTCCATGCTTGAAGCACTCTAAGCAATTGGGGATAAACTTCCCTTTCTTCTTGTCAAAGAATCCTGTCCTCTTCTCAGACTCATGCTGGGACTGGGTACCACCACCCCCCTGGGAATTGTTTTGAGAACTCCTTATTTTCAAGATTTTCTCCCCCTTCTTTCTTCTGGTGGGAACCCTGACCACCTTTGTGGGTGCCCCCCCCCCCCAGATACCTTCTTGGACACTCTGGTGCTTGCCCAGAGATCCACCTCCTCAGCAAGATTCCTAGGATAAGTCAGCTTACTGTCTACCAAGTGCTGGCGCAACTCTGTAAAGCAAATACTGAGCAAATGCTCACTCTGGATCAAATTGTACAAACCCATGTAATCATTTACTTTACTGCCCCAAACCCAGCCATTCAGTGTGTTACTGGAAAAATCAATAAAGTCTACCCAGGTTTGGTTGGGAAGCTTGTTACTGTCTCTGAATCTCTGGCGATACTTTTCAGGGGTCAGTCCAAATTTGGCAATTAAAATTGCCTTCATAGGGATGTACCTGGTTTGGTCCCCAACCTCTAATGTGAGAATTGTGTCCCTCCCAAGTATTGGCACTTGTTTCCACAAGCCTGCCCCCCCATTGCTCTTCAGGAACCCCATGAGCCCTTAGTGCAACTTCATATGCAGAAAAACACTTGTCAATGTCATCTCCCACCACATAATTTGCCACCTCATCCCTGGTATACTAACCTTTTTGTCTCCAGCAGGTCCTGCATGTATGCTGCCACCATCACTGCTGGGCTCAGACTGCCAAGCCTTGATGTCCAGCTCTTTAATACTCAGTTCATGAGCTAGCAATAGTTTCTTTTCTGCCAAGGCCCTCTTAGCCTTCCTCTCCTCTACCTCCATTTTCAATCTGGCCAACTCTAGCGTGAATTCTCTCTCCTCTCTCCTTTCCTCTGCAGTCAGGCCATGGTTTCAGACACTGCTCACTTCTTTCTCATGGGGCATAAATTCAAGGGGGTCACCCCCCATTACTGTTGGTAAATCCTCGGGAGAACCAGGAGCCTGTCTTAGTGCTGAGAGCTCCCAGGGCGTTGGGTACACTCCCCACTTTTAGCTTGGTGGGGGGACATGTTAGACCTGGCAGCCTCAGGGTGATCATCTCCCTACTTTTTGCCTGCCTCCCCTCTCTGTTCTGAAACTGTTTTGCTGGGTTTTAGGACTCTGCGCACTTTGCCACTGCTAACCAGTGCTAGAGTGCATATGCTCCCTCCCTTAAACATGGGAACATTGGTTCTTCCACAATTGGTACATTTTATTTACTTATAAGTCCCTAGTAAAGTGTACTACATGTGCCCAGGCCCTGTAAATTAAATGCTGCTGTGGGCTGGTAGCACTGATTGTGCCACCTACATAAGTAGCCCCTTAACCATGTCTCAGGCCTGCCATTGTAAGGCCTGGGTGTGTAGTTTAACTGCCACTTCGACTTGACATTTAAAAGTACTTGCCAAGCCTTAAACTCCCCCTTTTTCCATATAATTCACCCATAGGGTAGGCTATAGGGAGCCCATAGGGCAAGGTGCTATGCAGGTGAAAGGCAGGACATGTACCTATGTGTTTTATATGTTGTGGAAGTGAAAAACTCCCAAATATGTTTTCCATTTCTGTGGGGCCTACTCCTTTCATAGACTAGCATTAGGACTGACCTCAGATACTTTTTGAGTCGTATATTCTGACCTGGAAGGGGTAACCAAGTCATATTTAGTATGGCCAGAATGGTAATAGAAAATCCTGCTTATTGGTAAGGTTGGATTTTATATTACTATTTTAGAAATGCCACTTTTAGGAAGTGAGTATTTATCTGCACTTAAAACCATCTGTGCCTGACAGCCTGTCTCCAATCAACATCTTGTCTGGGCTGGTTGACAGCTCCCTTGTGCATGTCACCCACGCAACCACAAAAACATGACACTCAGTCACATCTGCATTCATCTACATACTGAATGGGTCTTCCTGGGCTGGAAGGGTGGAGGGCCTGACACTTGCATTTCAAAGGCCAGTGGCCTAACCTCACAAAAAGGACTGATAACCCCCACTGGGGCCCTGACAGACAGGACTGGGCTGAAAGGGAAACGTGTGCACTTCAAAACCACTCTTTGAAGTCTCCTCCACTTCAAAGGCATTTTTGAGTATATAGACTTGATCACAGACCCCACCAACTCAGACACTTCTGGACCTACACCTGTACTCTGTCAGAGGAGCTGCCTGGCTGCCCAAAGGACTCATCGGACTGCTTTGTTGGAAAGGACTGCTGCCCCGCTGCCGTCTGACTTTGCTGGAAGGACTCTGCCTTCCCGAAAAGTGCTCTCCAAGAGCTTGGATTGAGTTTGCCTCCTGTTTCCAAAGTCTCAGGACTAACAAAGACATCACCTCTTCCAGAAATTCCTTGTGCTTCAAAAATCAACGTAACACCTGCAGAAATTGACGTGAAGCCTGCATTGCAGCAGAGAAATCATCACATAGCCCACTGGAACGATGCAGCCCCGACTTCCTGACTGGAAATTCGCCGCAGCATTTACAATGTGATGGGAAATTTGATGCATCGCCTACCGGATCGACACAGCACCTATTCCTTCTTCCACCGCGTCAAGGATTTTCAACACATTGTCCCTGGACATCAAAATATCCTGCATCAGACTGTGGGGGTCATTCTGACCTCGGCGGTAAAAGGCGCTTACCGCCGGTCAGAAGACCGCCATAACACCGCCGCGGTCGCGGTAAACCGCCACGGTCATTCTGACACGCAAATGGCAAACTGCCAAAAACCCAACAACAACAAAAGTCCGCCACACCAACGGTCAGCGAAAAACTGGCGATGACCAAACCTCCACCGTCATGCCAACAGAAAAACGCCCATGCTATTCCGACCCACAAATCCCCGCAGCGGTCTTTGAACCGCGGTATTCCATTGGCGGTACACACCGCCGCGCTCAAAATACACACACCTTTACAAAACACAGCCACATTGGACAATTCAAAATACACACACCTGAGACACATACACACACGACTCCCACACACCCATTACAATATAAAACACACACCCACATCACCCACAAACCCTTACGACCACAATTGCGACTGAAGGCCAGAGAGAGACAGGACAGAATAGAGTACACCATCACACAGAGGCAAATCACAACATCACACACACAATATCCACGCAGAAAACACCATACACCACCACACTCACCACACTCTACAACACATACTCCACCCCTCACCTCATCCACACCACCCCATGGCACCCCAAAGACACCCCAGGTTTTCTGACGCAGAACTCAGGGTCATGGTGGAGGAAATCAGCGGTGTGTCCACCACTACAGGGCACCCAGGTTGACCCACCACCCCAACAACAGCAGGGACCTGGGGGGCAGTGGTAGTGGGCACACGGTCCAGGGGACAGAGGCCCAGGGAAACAGGGGAACTGGGAGGGCTGCTGTGCGACAGGGGGGGGACAGGCCCAGCGAACCCACTCTCCACGAGGCCCTCTCCTCCATCATGGGAGCATACCACCGCTCCCAGGAGACGATGGCTACGGTACTGGCCAGGTTCCAGGAGATCCAGGTACTGCAGGAGGAACAGTACATGGGGTTCAGGGAAGAACTCCGAGCCATTAGTTCCGCAATGGGGACCATCGTCGTGGCTCTTACCCAGATTGTCACCACATTGCGGGACCATGTGGCACCACAAAGGGCCCCTTTCACTAGCATGGACCAGGAACAGCCTACCACCTCCGCCGGCACTAGTGGACAGGAGGCCCCCACACAACAACAGGCCACCAGAACCCCACCTCCTGCAGAAGAAGAACCACCCCGCAAGCGGTACCTGAGATCTAGGAAGAAGACAGAGTAGGATGCCAAGACCCCCGCCAGCAAAGGATACCCCCTGATGTCATCCCACTGTCCCACATTGTCACCCTGCTCCATCCTTCCACAGGCATATGGACAATGCACCTGTGAGACTGAAAAGCTGGACTCTGCCATGGACATTACTCCACCATCACCCATCACCGATTTTCAACCAGTTCCCTAAATTTAGCACTTAAATAAAATCACTTATTGCACTAAAATTATCTGGAGTCTGCTTGTATTTTGAACAAATGTATTAGACATAACGGTGCCAAAATGATCAGTTACATTGTGATGACAACATACCACTGTCACACAGCTGTAGTCCATGGGCAAACAAAGCAGAGGTCACTCAGTGGGGCCCACATCTCTGAAAACGGAAGGGAAAGTCACAACTCAGTTAACATAAACTGGGGGGAAACTCAGACAGTAGAGAGGCAGGAGACTGTAAGTACATGTAAAATGGCGGTGTTGATTCGTACCTGTGTGTTATTGAAAATACTGTTGTATCACTGTGTCCCTGTTGTCTGCCACAACACCACCCTCTGGACCATCCTCCTGCAGGAAAGGCACCTGGCGTCACCAAAGCCAGGTTGTGAAGCATACAGCAGGCCACGATGATCTGGCACACCTTCTTCGGTGAGTACATTAGGGATCCACCTGTCATATGCATGCACCTAAACCTGGCCTTCAGGAGGCCGAAGGTCCGCTCGATCACCCTCCTAGTCCGCCCATGGGCCTCATTGTACCGTTCCTCTGCCCTGGTCCGGGGATTCCTCACTGGGGTCAGTAGCCACAACAGGTTGGGGTAACCAGAGTCACCAATTAGCCACACACGGTGTCTCTGTAGCTGTTCCATCACATAAGGGATGCTGCTATTTGCATGATGTACGCGTCATGCACTGACCCAGGGAACTTGGCATTTACATGGGAGATGTACTGGTCAGCCAAACAGACCACCTGGACATTCATAGAATGATAACTTTTTCTGTTCCTGTACACCTGTTCACTTTCACTGGAGGGAACCAAAGCCACATGGGTCCCATTAATGGCACCAATGATGTTGGGAATATGTCCAAGGGCATAGAAATCACCCTTCACTGTAGCCAAAACGCCCACCTCAGGGAAAATGATGTAGCTCCGCATGTATTTCATCAGGGCAGACAACACTCTGGACAAAACCTTAGAAAACATAGGCTGAGACATCCCTGATGAAATGGCCACTGTTGTTTGGAATGATCCACTTGCCAAAAAATGGAGTACTGACAGAACCTGCACCAGAGGGGGAATCCCTGTGGGTTGGCGAATGGGTGACATCAGGTCTGGCTCCAGCTGGGCACACAGTTCCTGTATAGTGGCTCGGTCAAGTCTGTATGTCAGTATGACATGTCTTTCTTCCATTGTCGACAGGTCCACCAGCGGTCTGTATACGGGAACATTCCTCCATCTCCTCGCAAGTCCCAGCGGACGGTGCCTAGGAAGGACAACATGGAGCACAGAGTCAAGCAAACCACAGGTACGTTCCCACAGCTTGCACAGTACACGATTCGCTATGCATTGAATGGCTTGTATGAGTGGCAATGCAAGGCCTAGGCCTGTGTGACGCAGTAGAAATTAAGCCATGTGGACCCTTGAAATGGCGGCTGCCTGACCTGTGAAGTGTGACAATGGGATGTGAGGTCAATGCGCTGGCGTGGCACACCGTGGCGGTAGGCTGTCGAAGACCGCGGCACAAAGCCGCATTGGTTAACATAGAACCCTATGGGTTTCAGGAGCCAATGATGAAGTGCGCCGGCGGCCGCGGCACGCACCGCCGCGGTACGCACCGCTGCGGGTATGACCGCCATTTTCTCTCAGCTTAATCACTCGAGACCTGATCATCCACAGGAGAGGACCTACACTGCAAGTGCAGCTGTGACCTCGGTCTGGAAGAGACAATGGCTGCTGCGACTGGGGAAAGGGCCCCTGCCTTCACTTCTGAAGAATTGGAGAAACTCGTGGATGGGGTCCTCCCCCAGTATGCGCTACTCTACGGTCCTCCAGACCAACAGGTTAGTACACTGGGACCATGCTTTCTGGGCAATGCCTGGGTTGAGTGGGGTGAATGAACGAAGGTGCGGAGGGGAGCGTATGAGGCATGCATCAAACGACAGATGAGAGCGTGTGCCACATGGCAAGGGTGGGGATGGGGGGACACTCACATCAAGCATGCAGAAAATGTTGATATTTTGTTTTCTCTCTCTGTACGTGTCACATAGGTCAGCGCCCATCAGAAAGTCGACATTTGGCGTGCCATCGCCAAGGACGTCCGGACCCTGGGGGTCCACAACAGACGGGGCACCCACTGCCGCAAGAGATGGGAGGACATCCGCCGCGGGAGCAGAAAGACCGCGGAGGCTCTGCTGGGGATGGCCTCCCAACGTAGGAGGGGTGCCACTCGTCTATTGACCCCCCTGATGTCTCGGATCCTGGCGGTGGCCTACCCAGATTTGGATGGGCGCGTGAGGACATCAGAACAGACACAAGGGGGTGAGTAGAAGCACATTCTGCTATCTTAGCGCGCAGTGGAGGTGTCTGGGTCGGGGAGGAGGGATGTGGGTATCCCTAGGCCAGGGCGATTTCTGTAGGCTAGTCCCCTCCGTAAGGCATGGCCCTGTGCCCCCGCACTCCAGCTCTGTAGGGTGCCAAGTACAGCTATCCATGGCCTTGTGTCACCCATGTGTGCAGATGTCGTCCATTGGCTTGTAGGCCAAGTCTCACAGATTGAGTAGTGTACCCCAAGTGCGCGGCGTAGTGCAGGGGGCTTCTGTGTCTGTCCTCTCCGCCAACTGTGTTGCCAATGCATGCACTCAAAATGTCTTTATTTCTCCCCCCCCCCTTTTTTTGTCTGCTCTTCCTGTTCATGTGTGCATTAGCATCATCTGGCGGAGGAGAAGTGGCATTGGAGCACGAGGGAGCTGCATCTCACATGGCCCCGGTGGGCCATGCAATGGACTCTGATTTCACCCGTGAGACGGAGGGCGAGGGGGGCTCCACAACGGGGACACATGGAGACATCAGCGACACCGACACGTCCTCGGAAGGGAGCTCCCTTGTGGTGCCGGCAACATCCGTGCCCACCGCAACAACAGGTACAGCCGCCACCCAGCGCACCAGCTCTGCCCTCCAAGCAGCCCCTCAGCGTTCGCCCCGTGCCCGCTCACACACCAAGGCGGGCATCTCCTTCGCCCCAGGCACCTCAGGCCCTGCCCCAGTTACCCCTGCTGCCCTCAGTGAGGAGGTCATTGACCTCCTCCGGACGCTCATTGTTGGGCAGTCTACCCTTTTGAATGCCATCCAGGGGGTGGAAAGGGAGGTGCATCGGAGCAATGCATACCTGGAGGGCATTCATTCGGGTCAGGCTGCCCATCAGCGATCGTTCAACGCTCTGGCCTCAGCACTGATGGCAACCATTGTCCCTGTCTCCTGCCTCCCTCCTCCAAATCCCTCCAACCAGTCCCACTCCCCTGTCCCTCTGCCTGTCCCAGACACACCTACAGACCAGCCTGCACACACCTCAACACCCAAGGTCAGCTCATCCAAACATAAGCACCACACATCCCACAAGCATTCACACAAGCAACATCCACATGCAGACATACCAACAGCCACTGCCTCCTCTGTGTCCCCCTCCTCCTCGTCTCCCTCCTCCCTCCCTGTGACGTCCCCACTCACACTTGCATGCACCACTTCATCAGCCACTACGTCCATCACCAGCACACCCACCAGAACATTCCGCACACGTGCAGTCATCACCCCCACTGCCATTTACACGTCCCCTGTGTCCTCTCCCAGTGTGTCTGTCACCCCCTCTTCCAAACCACACAAACGCAGGCAGCCACCCACCCAACAGCCATCCACCTCACAACAGCCTCCGTCACAAGCACCTGCACCCAACGACAGCACACTTGACTCTCCTACAACCACATCCTCTTCCTCCACTCCCATACCCACTGCACCTACCCTTCCCATTGCTCCAAACAAGTTTTTCCTCTCCAAACTTAACCTCTTCTTATCACCTGACCCACCCCCTCCATCTCGTAAAAGTCCAATCAGCACCTCAGCCAGCACAAGCCCTGGACCTACAAGGACCATAGTCCAGGGATATTGGAGTCCACCACCTTCGAGGGCAGCTACATCGGCCAGCAGCAAAGGGACAGCCAGCCCACCCCCTGGGAAGAAATCAAAAAAGGCAAGGGCCGGCGCGAGAGGACAGAGACGGCAGCCTCCACAGGCACCACCCTGGCACCGTCAGGAAGTGGGGTGCCACCTGGCACATCTCCAAAGGGAGGCAAGGGACACAGAGGATCAGGCAAGGATGGCAAGGGCAGCACGGCCGACAAGACCGGCAGCAGGCGAGCTGCCCAGGAGGGCCCCACCAGACACATTCCGGGGGTGAAGGAGGACACCCACGGGCACGGGACACCAGCACAGGAGGGCCCCGCAAGCGAGAAGTCGGATGGCGAGTGAACACCATATATTGGCCAGATCTGGTGCCCTGGAGACAAATGTGAAGAACCGCTGAACAGGGCCCTTCAAGACAAGCACCGCTGAACAGGGCCCCGCCGTCTCAAGAACCGCTGAACAGGGCCCTTCAAGACAAGCACCGCTGAACAGGGCCCTTCAAGACAAGCACTGCTGAACAGGGCCCGCCGTCTCAAGAACCGCTGAACAGGGCCCCGCCGTCTCAAGAACCGCTGAACAGGGCCCTTCAAGACAGGCACCGCTGAACAGGGCCCCGCCGTCTCAAGAACCGCTGAACAGGGCCCTTCAAGACAGGCACCGCTGAACAGGGCCCCGCCGTCTCAAGAACCACTGAACAGGGCCCTTCAAGACAGGCACCGTTGAACAGGGCCCCGCCGTCTCAAGAACCGCTGAACAGGGCCCTTCAAGACAGGCACCGCTGAACAGGGCCCCGCCGTCTCAAGAACCGCTGAACAGGGCCCTTCAAGACAAGCACCGCTGAACAGGGCACCGCCGTCTCATGAACTGCTGAACAGGGCCCGCCGTCTCAAGAACCGCTGAACAAGGCCCTTCAAGACAGGCACCGCTGAACAGGGCCCCGCCGTCTCAAGAACCGCTGAACAGGGCCCTTCAAGACAAGCACCGCTGAACAGGGCACCGCCGTCTCAAGAACCGCTGAACAGGGCACCGCCGTCTCAAGAACCGCTGAACAGGGCCCTTCAAGACAAGCACCGCTGAACAGGGCACCGCCGTCTCAACACCGCTCCGCTGGGCCCTTCCTCTCAAGCACCGCTCCGCTGGGCCCTTCCTCTCAAGCACCGCTCCGCTGGGCCCTTCCTCTCAAGCACCGCTCCGCTGGGCCCTTCAACTCAAGCACCGCTCAGCTGGGCCCTTCCTCTCAAGCACCGCTCCGCTGGGCCCCGCCGTCTCTGCACCGCTCCGCTGGGCCCTTCCTCTCAAGCACCGCTCCGCTGGGCCCTTCAACTCAAGCACCGCTCCGCTGGGCCCTTCCTCTCAAGCACCGCTCCGCTGGGCACCGCCGTCACTGCACCGCTCCGCTGGGCCCTTCCTCTCAAGCACCGCTCCGCTGGGCACCGCCGTCTCTGCACCGCTCCGCTGGGCCCTTCCTCTCAAGCACCGCTCCGCTGGGCCCTTCCTCTCAAGCACCGCTCCGCTGGGCACCGCCGTCTCTGCACCGCTCCGCTGGGCCCTTCCTCTCAAGCACCGCTCCGCTGGGCACCGCCGTTTCTGCACCGCTCCGCTGGGCCCTTCCTCTCAAGCACCGCTCCGCTGGGCCCTTCAACTCAAGCACCGCTCCGCTGGGCCCTTCCTCTCAAGCCCCGCTCCGCTGGGCCCTTCCTCTCAAGCACCGCTCCGCTGGGCCCTTCCTCTCAAGCACCGCTCCGCTGGGCACCGCCGTCTCTGCACCGCTCCGCTGGGCCCTTCCTCTCAAGCACCGCTCCGCTGGGCCCTTCCTCTCAAGCACCACTCCGCTGGGCACCGCCGTCTCTGCACCGCTCCGCTGGGCCCTTCCTCTCAAGCACCGCTCCGCTGGGCCCTTCAACTCAAGCACCGCTCCGCTGGGCCCTTCCTCACAAGCACCGCTCCGCTGGGCCCTTCCTCTCAAGCACCGCTCCGCTGGGCCCTTCAACTCAAGCACCGCTGACACATTGGCAGAAGGGGCAGGCCCGGATCCGTGTCGGACAGGGCTGCACAATACACTCTGGGCACCAAGACTCCTCCAGTACCGCTGGAGTCTGTCATCCACTTGTGAGACTGTGGCTTTGCACTCCCCAGGATGGCACAGTGGGCAAGCCACCCACTGAAAAGACTTGTGAGACTGTGGCTTTGCACTCCCCAGTATGGCACAGTGGGCAAACCACCCACTGTAGGAACTTGTGAGACTGTGGCTTTGCACTCCCCAGGATGGCACAGTGAGCAAACCACCCACTGTAGAGACTTGAGAGACTGTGGCTTTGCACTCCCCAGGATGGCACAGTGGGCAAGCCACCCACTGTAGGGACTTGTGAGAATGTGGCTTTGCACTCCCCAGGATGGCACAGTGGGCAAACCACCCACTGTAGAGACTTGAGAGACCGTGGCTTTGCACTCCCCAGGATGGCACAGTGGGCAAGCCACCCACTGTAGGGACTTGTGAGACTGTGGCTTTGCACTCCCCAGGATGGCACAGTGGGCAAGCCACCCACTGTAGGGACTTGTGAGACTGTGGCTTTGCACTCCCCAGGATGGCACAGTGGGCAAGCCACCCACTGTAGGGACTTGAGAGACTGTGGCTTTGCACTCCCCAGAATTGAACAGTGGCCATGGAGGCCCCTCGTGGATCTTGCGTCGTGGACTCATGTGGCTGAGGTGCCCCCCCTTCCCTTCCCCCTGAGGTGCCTGTAGTTTTCCTATCTGATGCCCCTGCAGTGTTCTCTCCAATGGATTCGGGTCTCATGTGTGGGCTTTGCCCATGTGTTGAGGACCATTGGCCAACGTACAATGACAGAAAGCCAATTTTGACGGGAAAATTTACATATGTGTATATAGTTATGGGATGTTCGACTTACTTATTTACTTAGCCTTACAATATATTTGTATTCCAATAACATATTACTTTGTCTTTGCATTCTTCTGGAGGGTTTGGGGGGGGTGTCACTCTGAGTTGTTGCTCTGCATTGGTGTGTAGGTAGTTGGGTGTGGGGGGGTGTCGCGTATGTGTGTGCCCGTATTCTTTTCGCCTCCCCTGTGTCGTAGGTGCAGTACTCACCGTTGTCTTCTGCGCCGGCGTTCGTGCTCCTGGTAGAGGAGCAGGTAGACAATTGCTGTTAGGATGTGTAGTTCTGGTTCCATGCTGTCCAGATTCCTTGTGGAGTGTGTAGGGTGAGCGTTTTCCCGTTCGTAGTCTGTTTCCGCCGTGTTTTTATCGGCGGGGCTCCCGCCCCGGAAAAGGTGGCGGATTGGTGAGTTGTGATAGGGTGGGCGGTACATTGTCTGCCGCCTGTCTGTTGGCGGTGACCGCCGCGGTGTTTGTTTGTCCCGCCGTGGCGGTCGGAGTGTTAAAGTGGCGGTCTGTGTTGGCGGTTCCCGCCAGGGTCAGAATTCCATTTTTTGCACCGCCTGCCTGTTGGCGGGTTGGCCGCCGCTTTAACACCGACCGCCAGGGTTGGAATGACCCCCTGTGTGCCAAAAAACGATGCAAGCCCCTTGCAGTGTGGAAAGAAACAACACATCGCCTGTGCTGCGTCGGAAAATCCAACACAACACCTTATTTTTCCATGCATCTCCTCCTTTGTGGTCTCCATGCACGTTATTTTTGACGCATACCAGGTACTGTGTGTAACAAAGAGACAACTGTTAATTTCTAAGGATTGAGATTTTTTTAAACCTTTTAAAAGTGATATTTCAACTTGTGCTTATTGGATCTTTGTCGTTTTGACCTTATTTTATTCAGATAAATATTATCTATTTTTCTAAACCTGTTGTGGTGTATTTTTGTGGTGTTTTCACTGTGATACTGTATGATTTATTGCACAAATACTTTATTCATTGCCCTCTAAGTTAAGCCTGACTGCTCAGTGCCAACCTACCAGAGGGCGGGCACGGGATAATTTGGATTGTGTTGTGATTTACCCTACCTAGAAGTGTGGTTCCTACTTGGATAGGGATGCATACCTCTGCCATCTAGAGATCTCATTTCTATCAGCAGTTATAGTTAGAGTTATTTCAAGTAGCTATAACTGACGCCCTAAGGTAACTATAACTCGCACCCTTGCCATGCACAGTTTTATCAATAATTTTATTGAAGATATTGCAGTGATAATATCAAAGATGCCAAAGCAGATGTCATCAATGATGTAATATGTGGAGTAATTAGCTGTGCATGGTGAAGGCGTGAGTTATAGTTAACTTAGGGCGCAAGTTACAGTTACTTGAAATAACTCTACTATAACTGCTGAATTTCTATGGTTTTGTACAAGTAAATTCAGAACCTAACTATAACGTCCCTGTGACCTTTATTTTTCCAGTGACTTTCTATGTTTTTTACCATAAAGTAGTTTTATTTACTGTGAGTGGGTGCATGAGTGTCTGAGTGAGTCTCAAAGTGGGTGTGTGAATCTGTAAGTGGGTGCATGAGTGTCGGAGTGGGTGTGTGAGTGGGCACATGAGTCTCTGAGTGCATACATGAGTGAATTAATTAGTGTATGAATGAGTCTGGGATTTTTTAAAAACTTTTTTGCATATTCTCGAAGGTCCTCACATATTCAAGGATATTCAAGGCTATTCTCGAATATTCACAAATATCGTGCATGGTAAGAAAAATCATTTCAAACCCATATTTTGACTCTCAAACACCCCTATATCACACTCCTGGGGTCAGGGTACCTCCACCATGACCCCTTATACCACTTATCATTTCTATTTTTTTCAGCCCTGGGGACCCTCGACCATAACATAGAATGGTGGCCGTAACTTTCTAGTCAGGTTGCTGCAAGCCAATCACAGCATTTCTGTTGTCGCAAGCATTTGCAAGTTCCTCATGATGATCATGAAGATTTTTGGGCCAAAGATTTAAAAAAATGTTTTCCTTATAATTTCTCAAAAACTACCAAACAGTTTTACACCAAATAACCTTGAGTACAATCTGCGAACTGAAATCTAGCTTTCTGCCGAATTTGGTGTAACTCCATCCAGTGGCTTGGGCTGTAGTCGGGTCTAAAGGTCCTACAAGAATTAACATGGGAAAAACAACTTTTTTGACCTCCTCTTTTTCTCAGCCTCTGGTTTACAGATCACCCCCAAACTTTCATTGTGGAACTTTCTTTGGAAAATTTTGGAAAGATTCATCAAATGGTGCCAAAGACACAGGCAAGTAAAAAAACGATTTTTCTTTGGAAACATGTTCCTAACTATAACCACCTACTGGCAACTGTCAGTAGGAAATATATCAATTATAGATATATGAAACAAGTGTGCTAGGGACTGCTTTTATTCCTTCCAGGTTCACTTGGATGGTATTTTAACAACCCAAAGCTGTAATACTGTGAATGGAGTGGTAAAAGGCTTTTGTTTTTTATAGCTTGGTGTGGATAGCACTAATTAATCCTAGGCTTATTGACTATGCTACAAAAATACAGAAGATTTTAACTTTTGTAGCTAGGCATTGATGGCACCGTGCTTATCCTGTGCTTAAAAACTCTGCTAGAAAAAACAGACATTTAAGGTGAACAGTTCAAAGTGTCAGTGGTGTTGTAGAATGCTCCATATTAACCAGCTGCTTTTCACTTAAAACTTGGGAGCTACCCAAGGTACCCTGCTTTGTTTTTTTCCAAAATGTATGCAGCACTTTTAGTCTGAAAGGGTGTTACTTTGACACATATAGGCTTCCACAGATCATTGTGTGTATTGATGTATTTTATAATCAAATATGTATGTTGTTTCTTATTGAATGGAAGTTTCCTTTAGGGGCATATTTATACTATGGTTGCACCGCATTTATGCCATTTTTTTTAATGCAAATTCAGTGCAAACTTAACTCCATATTTATATTTTGACGTTAGACATGCCTAGTGTCAAGTTATTGGAGTTTGCACCATTTTTTGGATGCGTGACCCTACCATGCGTCAATGAAATGCAAGGTACGTGTTCCCATCCAAAAAATTGTGATAACCCAATAGCCCCATATTTATCCTTTCGTGCTAAAATGGTGCACGGGTGGGGAGGGGGCCAAGTAATGATGCAAAGCTGGCTTTGCACCATTATTTAACGCCTGGGTCAGACCAGACATTAAGGGACATGTGGACCCATATCCATGGTTAAACACCATGGAATGGGTCCACAGGTGTCCTCCCCAAGCCCCAGGAACACCCTCACCCACACCAGAGAGACACCAGAGGATGGGTGACCCCATCCCAGGTACGTATGATACCTATTGGTAAGTCTATATATTTTTTTCAAAGTGCCATCGGGGCCCTAACTTTGGGGCCCTTGCAAGGCACATGGTGCAATGGCTATGCCCAGGTGACACCTGTCCCCTGTGCTGGCCATTGGGGTGGTGGGCATGACTCCTGTCTTACCTAAGACAGGAGTCATGTTTTTGGTGGTTGTGCACCAGGACATAGAGCTAGTCTGGTTAGAGGCAATTTTTTTGCCTCTAACCAGGCTAGCGTCATTTTCTGACGCACAACCCCCTCCTTCCCTACTGCCACACCCACCCGGCTAGCGTTTTCTTCTAAGATGCTAGCCCCGGTTTAGAGCCGGCTTGTGCCATTCAATAAATACGGCACCCGGCTGGCGTTGTTAAATGACGCAAGTCCGAGCGAAACTTTTTGCCGCAAAACTGCATTAGTACGGTTTTGCTGCAAAAAGTATCAATCAGGGCCTTAGCCTCTACTATGCATATTAACTTTCATAACACCTGAGGCCCAGAAGCCATTTCATTTAGAGTACTACATTTCTGTAAAGCATAACCTAATTTTTAGTGTTGGCAATTAGAACCAGGATTTGGAATGAATAGTATTGTATTCATGAGTAATATCTCATCAAGGAGGCCTTATGTTTCCTCCAACGAAGGTTCCTGCTACGTGCTCATTAGATAACTTTTGATGAAAGTAACAAGCTTTTGTCACGAGGTTCCTTAGTCTTCCATTGAGAAAAAACATATGAAACTGTTAGGAAGTGCATGTATGTTAGCATTAGGCTCCAACTGACCCTTTACTAGTGAGTCTTCTGGCAAGTTGAAATGTCAATTGTCTTTTGGCCTGCTGGCATTTATTGGGAAACGCAGACTATAAATTCTTATCAATTCATAATTGCGACCCGAGCGCAGACAAGAGTTTGAGAAGGGGTTAGGATTTACCAGGAAATTTGTAATCAAGACTTCATTGTTTGTTCATCACCTCTGACATGTCTTGAAACCCTGAAATACTGCTGGACATCCCTATATTAACACCTTTGTCTCTCAATAAATAACATCATAATGGGACCTTTGATGTAAACAACGTTCTGATAAGTCGTCAAGGTAAAATTAATTTCCATTTTTCGATCTCTTGTGGGGGAAGAACAACTCTATTTTATTTGAACTATGAAAATAAGCATGCTTTCAGTAAACATTGGTTCTGCAATAGGATATTACTCTGAAGAGGCAGAGACACTTTTTTTTTTTTAAAGAAAGGCATACAAAAAAATAAGTGACCTTATATCAATGCCTTTCTATTCGGCAATATAAACTTGATATGAGATTCAAGACTACATCGCAGTAATAAACTGTCAGACCTGATGACGGTTTATGCTTTTGCCTTTTATTATCAGCTCCTCCCATTAGAAACTTCAAATTGATGTGACAAAAATGTCAGCATTGTCTTTCTGTAAAAAAAGCTGTTTGACTAGGCTGATGTGTCTCCTTTTATTTTCACCTGTCTACCCATAGAACCAAGTGTTGTCCTTTGTTAAAATGATTTTAAAAGTAACATGTGTCACAAATAAGACATATGCTTCACTTCTTACTGAAAGATTTAAAAGATAATAAAGCAAGTATATATTTTATTTTACATATCTATAAAACGGCCATTGGAATATTAAAAAGTAAATCATTTTACCTCAATTTTTATTTTGATTTAGAAATATGAAAGATGGATTTATCCAGTTTGAGAATAATCATGGTATGCGAATAATTACTCGTGTTTCAGACCATTGCATTGTTGCAAGATTTGTTGCGAAGTGAGGTGTTTCATAAACGTTCAAAGCCTTCACCCCAGTGATGTATTCCTTTATTTGTATTGCACAACATTAACTCACATATATAGCTACATTCATCTTTTTGTGATGAGAGTTGTAGAGTTGATAGCACGTGTTCTGGATTTTTGGACAATGTTTCTGCTTTTTTCGCTGCACTGTAACTAGAAATTCCAGGTTAGTTTCTTGGTTTCTAGAACTCAAAATTTGAAAGTCCTTTGTTAATGCTAAACTATCTATCATGGAGCATCTCCTGAATTTGAATTTGCAACAGCTGGCTAAACAAAAATATAGAACAGAAGTAAAACTCTTCAAAGGTCCCAAGTTAGTTTTATAAAAAAAAGTGTCACCAAAAATTGGAACAAGAAATCAGAATAAAGAAATCAAATAGAAGTGCATTAGGAAAGCATTGGAAAAAACGTCTTCAAGGCTATCCAACTGGAAAGGCTAAACATGTTTTAGAAAGGTATAAGTTTCATTCAAGCTAGATAGGCATTAGCAACAGTGCTTAGGTTGCCAGTGGAGGTCACTGGCACTCAGTTTTCGGGCCCAGCACCTTTTTTTATGCATCAGAAATTTCCCGAGAGCAGGAAAGGGAAAAGCACTCAAAGCAGAAAGATGGAGGAAGAGAGAGATGAAAAAGGGAGAAAGCAGGAACCTGCAACAGAGAGGTAAAGGGGCAGGGAGTGTCTTGTAGTGGATGAAAGAGGGAAGTGGTAGATTCAAAACTAGACAGCCTTGGAATTGTCCCCATTAACATTTTATAGCACCAGCAATGAGCTTCTGAGAAGAGCTTTGGGCACTAGCACACATTAATTTTAAAATTAAGCACTAACATAATTTTTTTTACAGATTTAATATGTGTTATTCTCACAAAAAATACTCCCATTATGTTAATCATGATTGGATGGTTGTTTGTATGTGGTACTTCTATAGAGAAAAATTAGCTCTATAGAGGCACTGGAGGTACAAGACAAGCATAAAGTCAATGAGTGATAGGAAAGGTAGCTGGTTTGCAAACCATAAATGCTGCTTGATGCAGTGGTCTTTAAAGAGGCTCATGTGAGATATTGGGTTGTTGGTTGAATGAGGGGTGACCTGTCCAAGCAACAGCCATAATCCCTGTCAAGGTGAACCACAAAAGTTACTAAAATAACCCTCTTGTAGCTTGGCACAAAAGCAGTCAGGCGTAACTTTCAGAAAATGTGTAAAGTATTTATGAAGCACACAAATGAAATAAAGTGCAAACACAACATATGAAAAATCCAACACCAATTTAGAAATTTAGGTTACATTTTAATAAAATATTCAACACCAACATGACAAAAAAGCAGTCAGTAGAACTGGAGCTATGAATTTGTAAATTCTAAGGTGAAAACTTGCTCCTAAAAGAGACCCCGTCAAAGTCAGAAAATATGGCTGACCGCAATGGAGAGTGTTTTGTTTACACAAAGTGAATTGGGCCTGATAGACATTTATCTTCAGATTTAGAAGAAAGTTTGGAGAAAAAGTTCTGAGAAGGTAAAGTTCAGCTGGACATGACTGCAGGCAGGGTTTAAGGAGAAGACATCGTCATTGGGAAGCCTCTGGATGAAGTCACGATGAAGATTTCTACGTTCAGACTGAGCTTCTTTTTTAAAGCTGAAAATCTCCAGTTAGAGGGGGCTGTAGCGGATGAGAGTTCTAAGAGGCCGAATATCTCTTGAGTGAAGGACCACTGAACAGGCTTTGTTCCCGTGGAGAAGAACATAGCAGGAGCTACCGCAAAGTTAGGCCGACCGAGGATGAACCTTGGGTGGATAGACGAGCAGGCTGTCCCAGTCTTCCATCAGTTCACAGAGCAGTTATTAGCCAAACATTTTTTAAGTTACAAGTTTCGGATTTTGGCTATCTGAACGCATTTATCACCACAACTACGGGTCCTGGACTGTAGAAGCAACACTTGAGGGTTCAGGAATCACTCAGGCTAGGTCCAAATGTGGGTTCAGGTTGGTGGGAGCTTTTATGTCACTGAGGGTCTGATCAGGAGACCCGCAAACTAGTCCTTGGAGTCGCTCTTGTAGCCCTCGGTTTACGTGATGAAGCAGGATGGGCCTTTGGGGGTTCAAGGCAGGCTCCAGGCACTAAAGCAGTCCTTCAAGGTGCAGCAAAGCTGTCTTGTGGAGTACACAGTAGACCACATTAGCATACAGTCTTCATAGTGTCCTTTCAGTGGTCTAGATTTTGCACTGATGAGTGGGTCTGAGGGTCTCTTTTTTATACCTGGTGCCTTCTTTGAAGTAGGAGAAGTTTTTAGACAGGTACTTTAAGCGAAGGCAAAGCAGAGCCTATTGAGTTGCAAGCGGGGCTGTGCTAAAATGGAGGTAAAAAGGCAAAACGATTTGAAGAAGACCACCTTAAGGTTATTAGGTCTAGGAGTGCAACTTTAACTTTTACCTAAATTGTGGCAATGTTAGGGCACTCCTGTTGGATACGGAGGTGTTGTTTTAGATCTGGGACACAGGGGTGGAAAAAGGCTTATTCCTTGTTTTATCAGTTTTTACACTTCTTAGTCTGCAGTCTTATGGAGTCCTGGGTGCAGGTGTACTAAGATCAACCAGAAATGTTTATCTTTTCTGCAAGATAAGCTGAGGTGCTACTTGTGATGTCAATGTGCAAAGCGGACGCACAGTGCTCGTGAGATTTTTGAAGAAGGCGCAAACTGAAACACATAAGGGTTCAGGCGAAAAGTAATGATAATCAGATATCGTGCATAAATAAAGACAGAGTCAAAAAGTTTTTGTAAGCATCATTGCACAATAAGTATTCTTTTTTTCAGCCAGAAAACTGTCAATGGCATTTCAATCTTCTTCTATTTTTCAAAAAGGTGCACAAAAAGGGGACTGATTGCTGTATGAATTGCAAAAGGGTAGGGCATTTCAGGAAGACGAAGCAGTGAAAGCTGGGTGCAACGGGCTATACGTAGATACTCCAAATATAATATTCATAAAAATAATTTAGATCTGTAGGGAAGAATCCTCTAACAAAGGATAAATGGCACCCCAGAGCAGGATATGAACAAAGTGTTCTGCTTGGTCTTCCTGGTCTTCCTTTCTCTATTCATGCCAAATATCTGATTGTGGTTACCATTCCTGAACCCTTTTGTGTTTCACTTTGTGCCATCAACATGAATGTCATGAGCACTGTGAGTTCACTTTGCACACTTAGTACTTTTCGTCTTTGAATCATAATTGATGCTGCTACTTTTGAATTGTGAGCAGATTAAATTACTATTCTTTTGTATTTCCTTTGGTCATATCTTCTGTTTTACAATGCATTCATGATTACAATACATTGATTCAAGTATTGTGTGAGTAACAACATTGTTGTCTTTAATGATGCCTTTTGGGACACTGTTGTGAGATATGAATTTTACCCAGCTCCTAGGGATGTATGGGGTACTCCTTTTGTGTATACTAGCCCTCACCACCATGACCTACTATCACCGGACCTGTCCACAGCACCTGAAAAGACACAGAAAAGGACAGGGCTTCCACCACCTCCGTGTACTGGCCTGAACACACCATCATCTTGCCAAACGCCATCAAGAAAATCAGTAGCCAGATCACTGCATGTGCCAACACCCTGACTCCCTTCAAGTGCAACCCAAATGCAAGAGTCCAACCACAGGCCACCTGGTCCACAGAAGAATGTAGGCTGACAAAAGGCCACTGCAAGCAACTGGAGTGCAAATGGAGAACCAGCCAAGACACAAAGCAATAAAGACATCTTCTGCCCTAGGATGCTACCACCAGCAGATTCAGAACACCAATTGTACAGCTCTTGCAGACCCTATCAATGCTGGCACAAACAGCAACAAGAAAATATTCACCATCATCAAAGACTTCACTGCGCATCCTGGCTCTTCCAGTTACATCAATCCCTCACAGGATGTTTGTAACAAGCTCTTGGAATTCTTCCATAACAAAAAAATCTTCGTACATGGCAACTTCAACCCTCAACCGGACCCCATCATGGTCACAACTCAACTTCTCATCAAGGCTGAGAAACAAACCCTGGCATCACCACCACCAAAACTGTTGTTAGCATGAAGACCATCCAATCAAGGGCCTCATAATGCCCTTGCTGACCACCACGCCTTTACCAATGGACTCTTAATAAGCAGCAAAGAATTAACACCCATCCTCAAAGTCTCAATCAACTCAGCCAAATTCCTGGGTACCTGGAAATATGCCAGAATCATGCCGCTGATCAGAAACCATCTACCAGCCCAGTCACCCTCTCCAACTACTGACCCATCTTCCTCCTACCATACCCGGACAAGTTCTTCAAAAAACAAATCAACGGAAGCCCCACCAACCACTAAAGCAACCAAGAGCTACTCAACACTGCACAGTCTATATTCTGCCCTAACCACAGTACAGAGATAGCACACATGACCACCACAGATGACAGCTAAATGATCCTTGTCAGAGGAGTCAGGGCAGCCTTCATTCTCCTGGACCTCTCTGAAGCATTCAACATGATCTCACACCCCAACCTCATCAAGCGCCTACACAAGATTGGCATTCAAGGACCTGCCCTCCTGTGGATCAGCTCCATGTTAACAGATAGACCACAAGCTGTCAGTTGGCACCTTACTCCCTGGAAGCCTTCAAACTCATCTGCAGGTTGCCTCAAGGTTCATCGCTCATCCCCACCCTCATCAATGTGTACATGATCCCTCTGGCCAAAGTCATCCACGTACACAATATCAACATCCTTTCCTACTCTGATGACACACAACTCCTACTCTCCCCCTCAGACAAGACCCCAACATAAAAAGCACTTCCATCATCTGCATGACAAACGTCACTCACTGTACGAAAGCCAACTGTCTGTGCAGCTCAACAAGACAGAAGCAGTGATCTTCAGCAATAACCCCTCATCATGGGACTCCAACTGGAGGCCGGCCGAATTAAGACCCACACCCAGCACTCAAGGAACCTTGGAATCATCATCAGCAGAAAACTGGACATGACCGCAGAAGTTAACATCATCACTGCGTCCTACTTCCAGACCCTAAAGATGCTGGGGAAAATCTTCAAATAGTGGCAAGCAGCACCAGAAAAATTGCCACTCACACCCTAGTTACCAGCAAGTTGGACTATGTCTTAGGTTCAGCACATTAGTGAAAGGCCCAGTGGCTCTTTAAAGAAGCCACTCCATCTTTCACTGTGCAGGTGGCACTTGACCTGCTTTGCAACGGGTGTCAGAGAGCCCCCTGTAGGGAGGTGCAGTAAGTGACTGCACCCATCTTTACGGTGATGTCAGGGGGTTGGGAAATGGCCTTTACAATGCAGCCTGAGCCACCCATGCCGTTTCCATGCAAAAGGAACAACACTGGCTTAAACCACGCATCTTCCTTAATCACGCATGTGCGTGGTTAAGGCAGGCATCAGTCTAGCTGTGTGGATGGGTGGGTAGAAGAAGCTCTGGATGTGGCCAGGTCAGTGGGGCTGGGTTTGGGGGAATAGTCTTTAGGGGTGGGGGTGGTTTTAGGGCTGAGAACGGGGGGTCCGGGTAGTCTTTTTGGCAGGGGCAGGGTTTTAGTGCTGAGGGCGGGGGGTGTTTTCAGGTGTGTGGTTAGTTTTAGGGCTCAGTTTGGGTGGGGGCTTGGGCTCCGGGTAATTTTTTTCAGGGGACAGGGTTTTATCCCTCAGAGTGGGGGAGGGGGAAGGGGTAGTTTTAAGGGTAGGGCGATCAGTTTTAGGGCTCACAGCAGGGGGGCTGGGGTAGTTTTAAGGGCAGGGCGGGTCGGTTTTAGGGCTCAGGCAGGGGGGCTGGGGTAGTTTTCAGGGCAGGGTTGGGTTTAGGGCTCAGGGCGGGAGTTGAGGTACCTTTAAGGCCTAGGGATAGGTATTAGGGCTCGGGGGGAAGGGGCAGTTTTAGGGCTCAGGGCTTGTAGTTTTTGGCAGGAGGCAGAGTTTAAGGCCTCAGGGAAGGGGAAGGGGAAGTTTTAAGGGCTGTGCCCGGTTTTAGGGTTCAGGGTGAGGTGGAAGGGGCAGTTTTAAGGGCTGGGGTGGATTGCAGGGCTGGGGTATCAGGTGTTAGGGTGCAGGGCTGGGGGGCTGAAGTGTGCAATTTACCATGCATATTCCTTTAGTAATCATGCTTTTACAATGAAATTCAATGTAAAGTCATGTGTGGTAAAAGCATGCGTGGTAAAGATGCAGTCGAGGTTCAGTCTGTGTTGTTTAGGCACGCAGGGTTTAGGCGTGGTTGTATCATGCAACCCAGGGGGTTCCATGGCATTCCCTTTTCCCCCTTTCAGAGGGTGTCCTCGGGGGAGGTGTACTGATTGGATGCCACCTCATTGTCTTAAATTACCTGAAGTTACTACTTGCCTTTTTCGCTGTGGTTATGGTTCATCACATTCCGTTCTTAGGTGGATGTAGCTTTCTGTGGTGATTCTGCTTCACTTTCTTCTAAAGCTTCCTGCAAGAGGGATAAAGTTGATATGCTGTTGCAGCAAAAGTGGGTGAGGGTAAAGGGTTAGTATATTGCACCATGTGTAGTGCCCCTTACCTCAGCAGAGTGGTCCTAGCTTTTGAGAATGATCCGAGGACCTACATGAAAGTCGCAGTGTGTATAGTCGCTCCACTCCTGTCGGACCTGGCCCTTTTTTACATGGTCACCCCCAAACATTTTGCCTTCCTCCTCCTACTTTTTCTGACCCCTTTTTGTTGATGTTAGGACTCTGAGTACTTTACCACTGCTGATTAGTGCTAAAGTGCATGTGTTTTCCATTCTAAACTTGGTATGATTGGCTTACACCTAATTGGCACATTCAATTTACCTGTAAGACCCTTGTACAATGGTATCCCTATACCCAGGGCCTGTAAATTAAATCATATATTGGGCCTGCAGTGCAGCTTGCACCACCCACAAAAGAAGCCTTTCAAACCTGTCTCAGGCTTGCTACCGCAGAGCGTACATGCACAGTTTACTGACACATGGACCTGGCATCTAATTTTACTTGCCAGGCCTGGAACTCCTCTTTCACTACAAATAAGTCACCCCTAAGGTAGGCCCTAGCTAACCCTAAGGGCAGGTGCTGTGTATGTAAAAGGTAGGACATATGTCTTTATGTACTACATGTCCAAGTAGTGACAAACAGCCTGAGTAGTTTTTCACTACTGTGAGTGCTGCCCCTCTAATAGGATTGCATTGGAAAATACCCTAACATATATCTAAGTGATATTGTCTGATTTACGAGGGGTGGCGTAAACATGTTTGGTATGGTTGTAATGGTAGTGATAAATGCTGCTTGCTGGTGTGGGTGGATTTTTTATTACCATTATAGCAATGCCACTTTTAGAAAGTGAGCATTTCTCTGTGCTTATAGCTCTGGTGTTTTGCAGCTTGCCTCCAATGAACGTCTGGGTCAGAGTGATAGCTGGGCTTTGTGCGTAATTCTCAGACAGCCTGTACACAAGGAGGGTGGAGGTGTCACAACAGTGCATCTGCATACTGAATGAGAGGTAGAGGCGGGGCACACCTGCATCTGTAAAGGCTGTGCCCTAGCCTCGCACAAAGGGCTTGTTTACCCCCATTGATGTCTGAAGCCAGTGCTGGAGGAGAAAGGGATCATTCCTGGAACCAGTTAATGCTGGTTGGAACCCCCCCCCCCTTGTGAAAGTTGTATAAAATGAGTATAACTACATGGGGTTATCCCGCCACATTTTAAAGGCACTTTTGGAACTGGGACTGAACCTCTGCCAGAGAGGCTACTGGACTGCACAAAAGACTCATTTGGACAGCCTTTCTGTTTGTTGCCCTGCTGCCTGTGGTCAGGAGCTGTGCTGCTGCTCATGGACCGCCTGTCCCACAGGGTGGGAACCCCGATGGCAGGAGGAGTGTGTGTGTTCATCCCCTATGGCCCTCTGGTCTCTCTAGAGAGTAGCTGAAGGGTGGCGTTGCCCAGATAGTGGGGACGACAGAGGACGATCTCCCTGCTGGATCCCTCAGTGTGACATTGTTTCGTCCCCTCCCTGTTGGTGCATACCAGTAGGGTGGCATGGCAAGAAGGAGACCTCGACAGAGATCCCATCCCTGTTGAGCCCCTTTCTGTTTTCCTTCTTTCACCACATTCGAGGATATAAGCTCAGGAGAGCTGTGAGCCTCCTGTAGGAAAGGTTGTTGATGAGTATCGCCATACTCGCCCTTCTACACAATATTTCCCCCCGTTGTGTATTTTGCTTTCTCCATGTTCTGGGTCTGTGTCCTACTTGCAATGTTGGGAGTAACCAGCCTAACCTGTCTGATTTGTACTGGGAGGAAAATGTTGGTGTTATGACATATAATATGAAGTTGTAACTTATGTTTGCATCCATGACTATGCCTGGCATTCATGCTAATGTGTATGTTCTGACACGTGCCTTCTTGGTGGTAATGACAACCCTTCTGGGTTGCAGAATACCAGTAACCTATTTGTTTATCTGACTACTGCTTGCTTGTGCAGAATACTAGTAACTTGTGTGCTTTTCTGACAAGTGCTTGTGTAGAAAGGTATTACTGATCCATGTTGTTTTTGGTCTACTGATGTTTTATGCAATACTGTTTCTTTTTATATAACTTGTTGTTGTGTTTCCTTTGTGGTGTATTTATTGTGTCACGGGTGTTGTGTTTGTTGTGCAAATGCTTTACACATTGCCTTTGGGATGAAGCTGACTGCTCGTGCCAAGCTACCCAAGGTGATCTTGGGTGTGTAACTCCCTCACCCTGACTAGAGTGGTGGTCCCTGTCTGGCTGGGGTGCCTACCATAGCCAACCAGGAACCCAATTTCTAGCACCTTCCATTAACTGCTTTGGTTTCCTACCTGTCAGACAACTATAAGAAATGAACAGTACTTAGGGTATACTTCCCCAATGCTGTTACAAAAAACAGTGTATGTTCTGAATCAGTGTACTTTGAGTACATTAAAGGAAATTGTGGCTTTATTGGTTAACACACATCTAGGATTATGATGAAGCAAACCCCTCCCCTTTACACTCACGCTGTTTTGTTTGCACTTCTGGCCAATAACAATTATGCAGGTGCAGACACGCCATTTACCCATGATCCTACATGACACAGCTGCTGACATCTCGAAGCATCTGTTTGCTCTGCTAGGAGATTGAGTTGACATGTTTGCAATGACTGTGGTTCTCTGTACCTACTCTCCCTGCATTAATACATTTTACATTTACCCCTCCTTTATGTTCTTTGGGGCATATTTATACTTCGTCTGCGCCGAATGTGCGTCTAAAATTTGGACGCACATTCAGCCCAAACCTTACCCCGTATTTAAACTTTGACGCCCGAGCCCGCGGACAACAAAATTCCGCCGTGTGCATCATTTTTTGGATGCGGCAACCCGCCTTGCGTTAATGATATGCAAGGTAGGCGTTCCCGTCCAAAAAATGACTTAAACGGCAGTGCATCGTATTTATGCTTTCGGGCAATAATGACGCACGGCCGGGAGGCGGACCCGGAAAATGACGCACAGCCCGATTTGAGTCAAACTTTAACGCCTGGGTCAGGGCAGGCGTTAAAATGGGGCAAACACACCTGTATTTAATCAGAACACACAGAAGCAACAGCAGAGCAGCAGAGCAGCAAAAGGGAGACATGGAGGTGATTCTTATCCAGCATGCACGCAGACGCAGAGCCCAGCAGCAACAACAGCAGCTACCACAACACCAGCATGGACCCCAAAGGCAGCGCAGAAGGCAGGAGAGGATATTCCACCCCAGAACAACCCTTCATGGCCTCAGGGAACACAACATCATCCAGAGGTACAGGTTGAACTGGCAGGCCATTCAGCAGCTGCTGCGCAACATTGAGCCGCAGTTGGCACCCACCTTGATGACACCCCGCACCATCCCAACAGAAACCAAGCTGCTTGCCGTACTTCACATGCTGGCAAGTGGCTCTTTTCAAACAACTGGTGCCCTGGTTGCCGGAATATCACAGCCATCACTCTCTGCCTTTTTGCCCAAAGTACTGGATGCCATCATTGGACTTACACCCCGCCACATCTGCTTCCCTAACACACTGCAGAAGCAGCAGAAAAACAGGGGTTCTACCTCATTAGTGGCTTCCCACACGTCCTTGGTGCAATCGACTGCACACATGTACGCCTTGTCCCACCTGCTGCAACTGAACACCTCTACCGCAACAGGAGCACACACATTCCATCAATTTGCAGGCCATTGTCGATCACCAAGGATTGATCACCAACATCGCGGCTAAATATCCTGGGAGTGTCCATGACTCATTCATCTTCCGTCACAGCACCATCAATGAACACGTGCAGGATGGACGGTATGGCAATGGACTACTTGTTGGTAAGTACAAAAACCTACTTATATACACACTGCACAGCAACCCTCTACAACACACAACACATTCTCCACAACAGCAACATGCCGACAGGAACACACTAAGGTCGTTACACCGCTAGGAATGTTTCTTAGGTCACCATTGAACCTGTCACACATCTGAAATTAGTGTACAGTCTAATGTTAAGACGTCAAAGATCACAAAGTTTGGAGTGGGTTGCCTAAATGTCACCTTGCAAATTGTAAGTGTCTCAATGACATTGACATTAATCCATTGCATAAGTCTAAAGGTATGGGATGTCCAGGGTACATTGATATAAACGTGTTAACAACACTGTCAAATTGAACCTGTGTATGCAACTATCATCTCACCCCCAGTGAAGACACAGGGACACCTGTATCACAAGTCACAATGCTAGGGAGGGCACACTGTACTGCAAATCCCAAAACATACTGCTGACAACCGGTCAGCAGGCAAACACTCGTTCAGCCAAGGAAACAACACAATGCAGATGGTACATCCTACAAGCCTAGGATGCGACATAATAACACAAAAGAGTCACAGACAACACAAGACAACTACTGCCATGAAAGGTCATTTCAATAGGGCTAGCTACATCAACATGATCCCCTTCATTTTCTCTTGCAGCTGATCAGGGGTATGGCATCCAGCCATGGATAATGACACCTATTGGCAACCCAGGAACTGCAGCAGAGCGTGCCTACAATGACGCACATAGGAGGACACGCACCATAGTCGAGAGGACCTTCGGCATCCTCAAGTCAAGGTTCCGGTGCCTCGATATCACTGGTGGTAGCCTCCTATATTCCCCGGAGATGGTCTGTAAGATCATCCTAACATGTGCTATTCTGCACAACATTTCCATAAAAAGGAACATTCCCCTCCTGGAACCCGAGCCACCCATGCCTGAAGAGGAGGAAGAGGAGGATGGTGGCCTGCAACATGAGGGGGAACAACAGAACACGCCGCTGGTTTACGCAGGCGGCAACATATCGTGAACTATTTCTTTTAAATATAATCACCATCATCACTTTATGAACTAATTTAAATAATCACCTATAATAATCACCATATCATCGTTTGGCTATTCATTTTTGCACACCTTCATCTCTATCAGATTAAGAGTGTTGCCTCATGGAGCATTGCTGATATACCGATTAGGAAACTGAAAATCCCAGAGCTAATGTGATGCGTATCATACAATGGTCACATACACACACACTGTAAATGACATATATCATGTACATTTCTCCTTTGAAGGCCAACAGCAGAGGACCACACCTATTTCACACATACAAGTTGAATCCATGGTCCAACGCAGCATATGGCACACAACTAAGACACCATTACTCAATAAGGGGAAAACAAGCCTCATACATGAGGCAGTTGATGTGCTTTTGCATCAGTAAAAGGAATGTCTGACCAGACCCTTGACAGCAGTAAATCCAACTGCATCCAATATTTGCAAGGACTATCTGTGACCAGAGTTCCATAGAAGCAGTACATAGACAGTACAAGTGCCACACATATGAGCAGCATTGCGCACATGACATTCCATGTACATGTCAGCCCATTTCCTAACTCCTGACACACCCATGCACCTGGTCACAACCCACCTGTCTGAAGAGGTCCCTGGAATACTAAGATGTGTACCCTGATGTTCCCTCCTCTACACACACAGCTTGTCAATAGCAATCCAGTGTGCTACACCCTTTCCTATGGCATGCCATTGTCATAGAACATCTGACTGCATGGACGTCAGGTCAATTAATACACTGGCTTCTAGTTTCCAAGCCCTGTTAGCACCTGTAGATTGCTTCCCGTGTGAAAATGTCTGTTGGCCATTAGAATGCAAATCTCACCTACAGGACTTGTGAGAAACAGATACAGCCCACACCTGTCATCACCTCCATGCACACCACCCATTTCAACAAGCACTGCCCCTGCTGATGCCTGGAACAGCATAGGAATTGCCATTTTGTCAAATACACCGTTAAGCATTGATACTAATTAAACCGTGTAACACAGCTCTTGGGTTCATTTGTCACCTTCAAAAACACAGGACATACACAGTTTGATATGTCAACTGTCTAGTTCGTCCTCCAAATAGTCTTAGTCAGACCACTGATTATGTAACTTGTCAAATTGCTGGATCCTGATTCACCCTGCATTCTGTCAGCCTGACTGGCATCTGTCTGTGTGTCACACTAAAGTATCCCTGTGTCTACATATGTACCACACTTGCGTTAGCAAACCTCTCATTCATCAGGGGGTATTTGGGCATGTGCTTCTTCAATGCATACCCAAATACATTGTATAGCATCATCTGCCTTTTAACTGCACCATATGAGTTAAATCCTCTGTGAAAACCAAAATTCATGGCCCATCCCTTGTCTGGGTCTCATTTATGCATGAATGACAAAGTGTGACAGTGTCCCAGGGCCGTATGCAGGGATTGTGTACGGGGCCTTCAACAGAACCAGCAACCGCTGATAATTTCCATGAAAAATCAACACATGTTCACACACAGAATTACATTGCTCACAACATTATGATGGGCCGTGTGTGGTGAATAGCTGCGAGAATAATCAGCACAGAGGCTATGATGTTCCCAGATGCAGTGGGAATTGCAGAGGCTAACCTGTGTACAAATGTTGTAATGGCACCTGCCGGAACATGACACCTGAGACATTATCTCACTCAGCACACCAAGTTTGCCCTATTGGCTGTCTCATTACACGTCTTTAGTGACAGGGTGGGACCATCCCCATGTACGTTCTCATGTCCACATCCACTTTACTCACATTGATCAACAAAGGATACTCAGTAGATACAGGAATAGCTGCCACTGACTCATGATGAGTCCTGGACCGAACTGTGACAAATTACACCCCAAAAAATATACAGGATCAACATTGGACCACACACATGAACAAGACATCTATGTGCAATTGATCACTGGAAATATGTGGACACGTGCTGCCTTGTATGCTGGTCCACCACAGCCACTTGAGAGTTGTGGCTCAGTTATATGACCTCAACTGTGGTGTCATCATACATTTGTGATTCACCTTTGCCTGTCTGGGCAAACAACATGGTACCCACTTCTTCAATGCATGTGTCTGACTCACTGTGGGATTCACCAACTAGTGCCTAGGAAGCTGTTACCAAAACTCTAGGACATAGGATGTTGAAAATGTGGACCATTGACATGAACAAGCGTCTGCCATCTATCTGGTGCATGCTCTGTCATATGTGGTGTCTACGTTACCCTACATCTTGGAAGTCCACATTACGGATGTTGCTACATGTATGACTAACACATGTCCTCTCTCATTTCCACAATGACTTGCATCTAAGGTTTGGACACATGAACGTCACATTCATACAAGCATATGTGCTGTTGACGCAATAATGCATCATTTGATACACACACACTTGGTCAACAAATACATTAGTTGCCACAGCACACACATTGAGCCAAAGGCATTTAGGTATTGTACATATGTGCGTCACATTGCTATCCTCTCCTGATGCCAAACATGCCCAATTTGTGCAATACATATATGTAGGCCACACATATGGCCATCTAGTGCATCAGCCAACCGTCAAAATACTGTGAAGGAAGTAGAGGATCAGGGTCCGCTGCAGTATAATGTCAAACATGTGAACATACACCATCAACACCATAGTGGGTGCCATTAGGCTATCTCTGATGTGTCCCAAATGTAACATAACATAAAAACAGAAAAAAAGCCCAAAACCAGTTCATGCACTGAAATGTTGACGTTGCTAGCGTTATGCGTCATTTTTTGTACACCAATACTGAATTTGCGTCTTTTTTTTTGACGCACAGGAGTGAAAATTAGGCCGCATCCAGATAATTGTACAGGCTATCAACTATTATTTGGATGCGGGCTAATGTTCATTCCTGTGCGTCAAAATAAATGACGCACAAACTGCATGCGTGAAACAAAATATGACGCATAACGCGAAAAAGGGCGGACATTTTATTCAGGAAGTGATGTAATAGGATATCCTGTTTACAGTTCATGTACAGTGGGTGTACTTTCACTTTCACTTTGCATTCTATGATTCTTCTAGACTGTGTGGCTGTGTAGAGAGTGGTGTACACTGATTTTGTGCTTTTGTGTCCTGTGTGCTGTCTCTATTGTCAATTTGTAAAATAAATATTGTTGGTGTATACTGTCCTACTGTGTTTTTTGTACATTTGTCCATTTTTCTAGTGTTTTTGTTGTTTGTGGGAGTCTGTTGTGGGTAGTGGTAGTTTGGGGATAGTTGGGCTCTTTTAGTGGTTTGTTTGCTTTTCTTCTGTATTTGTACCCCTAATTTCCCCCTTTTCCCCTTTCAATTTCTTTAACCCCTATTCCCTTTCACATTTCTACAATGTCTGGTAGGCCACGTCTTAGCAGGATGGGTGAAGAGGAGTTGGGGGGCTTCATATGGCTTGTGTGCCATTTCTTGCCACTGATGATCGAGGCAGGGTGATACAGGGGTATCACACTGAGGCGCGCAGAATCCGGTGGGGAAAGGTGCTGCATCACCTGCATTGTGTGTATGCCAGCCAGAGGAGTGACCACCAGCTGAAGCACCAGTGGGCTGACCTCTTCACCAGGGAGCAGGATCTCTTGGACCACCTGGGCATCGTGATTGGTGGCACTGTTGGTGAGTACTAATCATGTAAGTGTGCACGATTAAATGCTCTGTAGTGACATCAGATGATTTGTACAATGTCTGCAAGCTAAGTTGCTGACCGTGTGTAATGCTGGGGAAACATACTGGGTAATTGATGCACTATGGGAAGGATCACAATTGCTAGCTGTCAGGTAGCACGTGCTCAGCAAACTTACAGGATACTTTTCCGTGAAGTAAATTGGTGCTGCCTTTGTGTCAGACAACCAAACAAAATAGGAGCCAATCATGTCTATATAGGCCACATTTGCCAGAAAAGTAAAGATGTACCAGCATATTGGCTAACTTTGTTGACGCAACAGCTAGACTGACTTTAGAATCACTACATGATGCAGAAAATGAGTGCTGGCTTCACGTCAATTGATGATAGCAAAGTGGCCCAGACATATGTCTCATGTGAGTCTGGTGAGTGTGTAAGGAAAGCGTTCACGGAAGTTCTATGAATGTTAGGGATTATTGTGGTCCTTTATCTTTTTGGATACATGTCAGATCTGGATTTGAAAACATAGTGAAAAGGTCTAAGGTGTCCTCAGCTAACATCTTAGAATGGTTGTTGGAGTTAGTTGTGCCACATTCCAATTAGGGATGGCAGTCCAAAGGTATGCACATGGGTTCACATCTCCATGGTTGGTGCAAATCACCATAGCTGGGCCACATCAAATGAAGAAACTGTAACAACATGAGGGCTTACAAAAGTCCCTGTCCCTCTGTACATTGTACCTATGTGTAATAAATGTGTCATGGCACATAGGCTATTTGACTGGTAATGCAGTCCTCAAGTAACCAGGCTTTGGATGTCTCTCTTGGATGCACATGATGAGACGATTCCACTCCATATTTTTTTCTGGTCACTAATGACGGGGCATGTTTGCCACCACATGATAGTCAGGGCCACTGCATGTGTGCAGATATGGGTGTAACTGTCACAGGAGACCCATGATATGTACAAGTTGGCCGTGATATATCAGATGCAGTATCATCATGTCTGAATGGCTGCCATTTCCTTATTCAGCCTACACATTGTGTATGTTTATGAAATTGTTGGTCAGTGCACAGATTTTGAGCACATTTCTTCCTTCCATGCCTTACAGGTGGACCGGCACCCTACACTGTGGGAGAGGTGGCTACATTTGAGGACCCTGACCACTCCAGTAAGTGTTAATATGTCTGTTATGTGTTGTGTTTGCTGGTTATGGACTCCTGTGTGTTGAACACATAGCAAGGTGTGATGCGTTGGGCAATCATTTGTCTTGTTCCATGAGTGGGATTTCAGTTTCTCAAATCTTTTGAGTTGGCCAATGCGTATCCTATTGTATTATCTAGGGATTGTAGGCCATTCCTGTAGGCACCACAGTGAGTACTGGGGTGAGTCATGTGGATGACACTTGTATCAACAAGAGTCGCACTGGAAGTCAGCTCAGATTTAGTCAGCCTGTCAGACCCACATTCTCCAAGATTTGTACAGCAAATTGCTTTCCAAAAGACTTCTGCTTCTCTATTTACCAAGGTACTTATTAAACTGTAGGTAGAACTTCCTAGCAGCATGTACTTCCACATGTAGTGCTACAGGTATGTGGAACTTGAGTGCAATGGCCTAGGTGTGCATGCTATCATGATCATGGGTGTACTTGCAACTCTGTGTCTGATGTAAGTCATGCCTTACTGGAAGTATTTGTTGTGTACCAAGCTCTGCATTTCCTGACATGTGTGGCGCTATGATTGGTCAAGGGTTTGCAGACTCCTAATTGTTGATAGACCTTACCTGTGGTGTGTGTGTAGAGCCAAACACGTGTGGAGTTTTCTATACACTCCTCGGTGTCCATGTTGTTTGGAATTGATAGTTGTTTATCCACCCCACCCCCCCTCAAACACAGGCATGGGTTTGTGAATAGGGTACCTAGGACTGATGCTACCAGTATGTTACACATACATGTGAAAAAAGTGAATGTTTGTTTGGAACCTAGTATACACACTCAGGTTTGGCACATGGGTACGATACTGGCAAGTCCTGTTACAACTTGCAGACCATGTGGCTTTAGTTTTGCATTCCGTACACTGACATTTGTAGCCCAGGTATTGGCAGAGGATATGCAGCATGATTGCTAGCTGATAACTGGCAGAACTCAGATGGCAAGTCAATGCCAGTTGTTACCAATCTTGTAGGTTTTGGATGTGCTATTTGTGATGTGACATTTGTAGGCTGGCCTGCCATGTACTTCCTCGGGGACATTCAATGATCTGTATTGTGATATGAGCTGTTACAAGTACAGTAGATGTATTGTCTGATTGACTTCTTGTGCCATTTCACACAACGCAGTTACTAATGTAGATTATTTGCATTTGTCTTCACAGCTGCAAACATGACTCCAGACCAGGTCCGTGAGTTCCAGCGGCAGGCCATGCAATACGAGCACATCCTGCTGGTGGAGTCGGGGTTCAGGAGGATGGCCCGTCGATACCGCCATGAAGGGGCCTCCGGGGAATGGAGGGTCTTCCCACAGGGTGGCCTTACTTTGGCCACCACAGCCACCACCAGCACAACCACCACTTCAAGCCAGGTGGTCCCACCCACAGCTGGGACTGTTGTCCCTACATCTGCCAGATTTCCAGGCCCCAGCATTGATACAGGTGCAGGACAGCCCACTGGCCTTGGCTCCACACACACACAGACCTCCTCCACCGGTACCCAGACTGCCCCAGCTCCATCTGTTGACCCTGCAGCATTCCACAACATGGAACGGAAGATGGACCGTGTGTTGCGCAAGTTAAGCCATCTGAGCCGGGATGTTCGCCACATTAACCAGCGTGTGAAGTCCATCAAGAGGACCCTCCGGAGGGCCAACCTCTAGACTTTTTTGATATGGACATGATTCCCTCCCCTCCCTCCTCTTTCCTTGTTCTCATACTTAGTGGGCTTAGGGGACTTAGGGGGTCATTCTGACCCTGGCGGTAGACTACCGCCAGGCCAACGACCGCGGATGCACCGCCAACAGGCTGGCGGTGCATCCATGGGCATTCTGACCGCGGCGGTACCGCCGCGGTCAGAAACGGAAAACCGGAGGTGTCCCGCCGGTTTCCCGCTGCCCTGGGGAATCCTCCATGGCGGCGCAGCAGGCAGCGCCGCCATGGGGATTCCGACCCCCTTACCGCCAGCCTGGCTCTGGCGGTTTTGACCGCCAGAACCTGGCTGGCGGTAACGGGTGTTGCGGGGCCCCTGGGGGCCCCTGCAGTGCCCATGCCACTGGCCCCTAACAGGGCCCCACCAAGATTTTCAGCAACTGCACCCGTCGCACCCCTTCCACTCCGCCGGCTCCATTCGGAGCCGGCATCCTCATGGAAGGGGATTTCCCGCTGGGCTGGCGGGCGGTCTTCTGGCGGTCGCCCGCCAGCCCAGCGGGAAACTCAGAAATACTGCAGCAGTCTTTTGACCGCGCAGCGGTATTCTGACGGCGGTACTTTGGCGGGCGGCCTCCGCCCCCGCCAAAGTCAGAATGAGGCCCTTAGTGTTAGGTTAGAATAGGCTGTTAATTTAGTTAGTGTTAGTGGGTGGGGGGTCTTGATTCTTTCTATTTTTACTTATTACGTGTGTTTGGCTGTGTTGGGGTTCTTGTGTGTTTAAAAAAAAATATATATATATATATATATATATATATATATATATATATATATATATATATATATATATATATATATATATATATATATATAAAAAATCCAACAAAATATATATTTGTTTAGTATAGGATAGTATGTGTTTAGGTTAGTATGTGTTGTCCTCCATGTGTCCCGTCTCATAAGGGGGGTGTGGGGTGGATGTTTAGAACGTTTAGTTACGTGTGATAAGTACGTTTAGCTTAGGTTAGTTATGGACAGTTGTGGGTAATGAGTCGTCAGGGTAGATTAGGGTAGGTAAGACTTTTCCCTCAGTTTCCTCTTCTGTGATTAGCATTTAATAAATATATAGTTAACCCTTAACAGTATGTGTTAAATGCTACTTGATCCTGGGCTTGGAATTAGTGTTCATGAATGTTGTTCTATTACATTTGTGTCCTATGCTACAAACAAATCCCAACTGAGCTGTAAGCCCCAGAGCTACCTTGCAAAGTTTCCACCATTCGTTGCAAACACCAATCACAGTTAATATGGATCCCAATATGTTTCTGTTGATAAGTATGTTTTCTACGTCACAAACAGTGCTTCCAGACTTGGTATTGGGGGAACAGTTTTAGGTCTGACTGCGGTGTGATGATCAAGGACACCCTTATAAGATGAGTTCTCGTAGGCACTTTTGTATTCTTGTCTTCATGACTCACATACGTCATTTGTGACACAGTTCAGCATGAGTACCTATTTGTATGTAAACTCAGATAGCTTCATTCATGCAGTTTTTGTAGTGTTTGCTTAGATTTGTGTGCACTGTTATATGTGTTAGTATTGCATGGTGACAACATTTTGCACCCGCTATTTGATGACTTAGATATCACTTGAGGAAGCATTATTCTGTCCAACACAGCATGATGGTGTATGGTTTCTCACTTCATCAGATATGTCCCTAAGGATGGGCAGAATATAATGCAATCAAGGGCACTGTGCAGAATTATCTGACTACATAATATCAGGACAGTTGTATTGACAAGCTACGTAATTTGACAGTAGACACATTTCAGTTATCTACTGCACAGTTGATATGTCACATTACCCAGAGACAGATTTGTTGTGTAAGTGCTATTTATTGAAAAGTGCTGTAGTGCTATATGTACATTGTCCATGATTGTGAGTCCATTAGAGTGACATCTTACATTGTGATCTTACACAAGGGGTTATGGAAATGCTTTTGACATGCTGGGGTGATGTTTCAGACAGTGCAGAGGGACAGGATTTGCCAATGAGTAAGAGAGAGACAATCACTGCAGGCTCACAAGATATACAGGCTGGCGGTGCATCCATGGGCATTCTGACCGCGGCGGTACCGCCGCGGTCAGAAACGGAAAACCGGCAGTGTCCCGCCGGTTTCCCGCTGCCCTGGGGAATCCTCCATGGCGGCGCAGCAGGCAGCGCCGCCATGGGGATTCCGACCCCCTTACCGCCAGCCTGGCTCTGGCAATGTGGCAGGGACTAGTGCTTCCGGGTACTTTTCCGTGTGAAGGTGATCTGTTCCATGTCTTCTTCTTCTGATGTGTGTGTTGCCTCCTCTGTTCTTGGTGGTGGTGGTTGTGAAGGGGCAACACACACCTCAGTGTTAGAAGACGTGGAGTCAGACATCCCGGTCGCTGCTACCTGTGAAGGTCTTAAGGGCAGTACTGCTGCAAGGAGGATCTGCTGATTCTTAAGAATAGCAGCCACATCACGATGTTAGGCAGCCAGGTCGGCCCTGAGGGGGTCATGATTGCATTTGTGCATGCAGTGGAAGGTTTGGGGTGCGAGGTGTTGTGGCAACTCCTTTACTGCAGTGGTGAATTCCTTGACAGTTTCTTGTAGTCCTTACAGGATGGATGTTAGGGCTTGCATAGCTGCTGCCTGATCTGCAGATGATATCATGCATGAACGCACCCCCGCTAGGCTGGCTGCCTTAGTTTGCATCCCCACCCGCACCTCCTTGGCCAGCTCCCGCTGTACCCCAACTACAGTTCTCTTAAAGCTGGTGCCTGTGTCATCTGAGTCCTCAGCTGTATTGGAGCTGGCAGGTCTTACAATTGGGGTGGTGGGTGGATCGTCTGCAATGGCTGCTTGTTCTGTGCTCCTCCTTGTGACTGAAGGTGGGGTCTGGAGGGTTTCAAGGACCTCTTGGATGGTCTCCTGGGGAATGTTTATCAGCTCGTCATCCATGTCATCAGGGTAATCTGGGACAGGCATATCTGCAGGAGATCCATTGTCCTCTGCAATGAAACGGGGTACAATTAGTGTGTCTGTGTTGTGGCATTAGTGATGTGACATGCCTGCCTTGTGATGAATTCACATTGTGATCTTGTTTCGTGTTTTTTGCTCCAGTCTTTCAGATGGGCATTCTCCCAGGCCTATGGCCCACCTGCATGTCACATGTATGTTCTAAAGTTATTAGACTTGTCGGCATCATCTCTTCTAGGTGTTTGTTTTGGCCAAATAGTGAATTGCCACCTTCTTGTCCTACTCAACCCTCCATCTACATCCATTCTCATGGTGAGACCTTTCACTGGATGTGGGTGTTCTGATGGCACTGGCAGCACACTGGACCTGCCCCAGTCTCTGATCTTTCACATCCACTTAAATGTAGTTGACATGTAGCATATCTTATGCATAGCAATGTTATGGCACGATATGGATGTTGGCACTGGTAATGTGTACAGCTGATGTTGGGAATGTGTGGTACATTGGATTGCCCTGATAATCGTACCAGTGTCCTATTTCCTCCTCTGACTGTGCAGGTGTATTTCAGTGACCATTTACATGTGTCCTCCCCTCAATGCTGTTGTCTGAGCAGTATGACATTTGGGACGTTACATTGTGACCCAGGCACAGGATGGACCCTGACATATGCAGCATGGGTATGTCCTTAGTGCTGTGTAGCTCCTATTGTTGTTGACATTGGCTGATGTTTGCGACAACTATGGGCATTGACATTTGACAGTACTGGGGCCTTTGTCTTTTTTTAGGGGATGTTTAAGTTGTCATCCTCAACCCTCTAATTTAGGTGTGTATGATACATGGGGAGGTTACTGCCATTGGCTACTTGAGCTGCACACAGAGCGGAGGTGGTAGTGGCAACTGTTGTCGCAGTTACATTCCAGTTGTAGGTATGGCTAGAGGTTATTAATAGGGCCCTAGTTAATCTGGGGGGTATGGTGGCTGACGTGTGCCGGGATGTCAGTTTGACATTGTGCCCTTCCCTCCTGGCGTGGCTTTCCCTTTGCTCCATCATTGGCATGGCAGCATGCCCCCATGGGACTGTTGTTGGTGTAGTGTAATGGTGTGCCCCAGCTTCTGTCTGTGCAGGCCATGCCCCCATGCCGTGCCCCTTTACCCATGCCACTCCATGTATATGATGACTTACATGCAATGTGTAGTAGGTATTCCCCCCCCCCGGTAGCAGTTAACATTAGTGCATTTTAATTCCCCATGCGACTTACCCTGCATGTGTGTTGTGTCCTGGTAGTCTGCGCTGTCCTGTCCTTGAATCCCTGTGACGATCTCCTCAGGGATGACGGCTGTGACCATCTCCTCCATGTGGTCCAGGGCCTCCTGGTGTGCTGGACTCCCACCTCCAGTCTGCAGTGCTGCCTTCCTGTTCCTGGCCATCTTTTCCTTGGTCCTGCGCTTGCAGTCATGCCAGCGTTTCTTGCACTCGATGACTGTTCTGCGTACTTCTGCCACACTGTTGATCTTGTCAACAATTAGTTGCCATATAGCCTCTCTCTTACTAATTGGCAATTTTGAGGTGACAAACAGTTGGTGCTGATGTTCCTTCACCTCTTTAACCAGAATTTCCTGCTCCTCTGCACTGAAGCGACACTTTCTTTTCTTCTTAAAAGTGTCCTGGTTCTTGTGTGGGTCCTCCTGGCTGGTTCCTGGTCTGTTGTCATCTTCCTGGGGTCTGTAGTGGCATCTGGGTTCCATTTTGGCTCTCCTCTGGTGAAATGGCAGTGTTCACAGGTTTTTTTGACGCTATTGCGTCAAAAAACAGCGCATATCCGGTTTGCGGGGTCGTAAATCGACCCACAGTCATTTCCGCCGCGTTAGCGTCATTTTGCTTTACGACTTGACACTGCGGTGTGCGTCAAAATAAATGACTCTCACCTGTGGTTTGCACCGCCGTGCGTCAAAGTATAAATCTGACGCCCGCACGGCGCACCAAAATGGCTTTAGCCGGCAGTATTATTTTTGACGCAAAACTGCGCAGGCGCAGTTTTGCATCAAAAAGTATACATTTGGCCTTTTGTTCTTTCAAGACCTACTACTAATTCCGACATGTACTTCACTAACGTGTGAATTTGTCACACAAGTTTTCCCATTTTGACATAAAAGTCTTTATAGAAGCTGGTGTTAATTGCAGCAAGCCTTGAATCTGTAGGGCATAGGAACAGCCCAAGTATAACAAGTGTTACCTATGGCTTTGTTTGTAAGCACACAAATAAATCTTACTACAACATAACAAAACTCTTGGGAAGTTTTTATTTTGGACAGAGCAGCTTTATGCTATTTATACACCTTTACTTATTTACAAGTAAGTGCAGGACTTCCATCTAATCTGACCACAAGACCGAAATCTCTATTTGCACCGTGATCCACCAGTTGCTATGCATTTATTAAATGGTCAGTCAGACCATCAAAATCTTTATTTGGATTATTTAAAACTATCCATAAAAGAGCACACATAAAACATTATATAAATTAGTAAAAGGGAATAAATCCAAATAACTCATCAGCGCAATTACACAAATTTAAAACCAATAAAATCAAATGCTACATCTATTGAAATTGTTCAGTGGGTGACGTTAAGTTTAACTGAATACTACGGAGTGTGCAATTAACCAGCAAAATGCTCCATACAGTTAACTGTCAGTTCCCCACCTTCGTTCTCTCTTTTACTACTGGGGCAATAAAACGATGAATAGCAATGCTGTCCAGATCGGATTGTAATAATTGTAGATAAAAAATTGCTTCCTTGCACATCCTAATATTTAATAACCTGAGAATTGAAATTAAAAAAAGCCCTTCTCTATTCATTATATAACTTACAGGATAAAAAGATGTGCATTTGTGATTACTCCGAACGAGCATCGCATGGACAGGGTAGTAAATGACTGGGGCAATATATCTTCTATGGATAATCACCCGAAAGTGAGCTAGCCCCAGACAGAACCTCATCAGATAAAATCTATAGTGTCATGGGACAACTATCAGATAGGGTTCAATTTTCAGAGTAGTACCTAGGGGAAGATATGCTGCCACGATACCTTTCCTCAAGTTACACTTCCATCTGTCCTCTGACCTAGGATTGAGAAACATGTCTAATCTATTAACTCTACCCAACATTTCTGTAATATACATAACCCTCGTGCACCTCTGCACTCCGTCCAGTCTCATGCAATCCATAAGCAATGACTGGGTAAGGGCCACTTCAGGTCTAATCCATAAGGATATCCAAAGAGATAAGGGGGCTAACTTAATCAAATCTTCAATAAAAGCGAGTCCCAGTTCCTCATATGAAATAATGGCAGATACACTTCGAAGAAAGTATGAGTAAACTTCTCAAAACTTTATTTTCACTTGTTCCCTAATTTGGTGCACCCATATATCCTCAAACGCCAGCGCCATATGTAGCAATTGATGTAGGCCTTGCCCTATAAATAGTGGTGATTGGCCTTAATGGGGCACAACCCAATTTAGTAATAGATTTACGCAGTGCAACCACCACCTGACTGTATTGTGTGACATTTATTTCTCTAAGGTGATACCAATTGCACTCACTGTCATAGGGAATTCCCAAATATTTAAATGTATTTACAGTGTTCAGGTGGATGCCTTCGACATAGAACCGGGTAACTCTACTTCTCGGGTGACCACACACCATAGTATAAGATTTTGCTTCATTGGTGGTCAAACCCAACGCTGTCATGAACTCCAAAAATGTATTTAGCAATTTTTGGAGTCCCCTCCCAATTCTGGCCATAAGGACACAATCATCAACATTCATTAATACTGGTTGTAGTCTGTTATCAATCTTAGGGGGGTCTGTCTTTTCATCTATTAGAGCAACCTCTAAGCCATTTACATAAAAAGTAAATAGAAAGGGGGCCAGAACACAACCTTGTCTGATCCCTTTCTCATCCTTGAAGAAACACGTGCACTCCCCCTCTTGCTCATATCTGGTCTTACCTTTCACATTACTGTGAAGTTGCGCCAGCAAATATACTATCTTAGGGTTTGGACTTTTCCTAATCAGCATTGCACATAATTTACTTCTAACAACATTATCAAACACCGCAGTCAAATCCATAATTGCCAAATATAAGCACCCTTGTTTGACCACCCACATACTTTTCTCTTAGCAAATGGAGGTTCAAACATTGATCAACTGTCCCCAGTGCCTTCCGAAAACCATACTGTGCCTGGAAATAATATTTTTAATCAAAAGCCCAGGCTTCCAGGCGATCCAAAAGAATTCTCCCAAAAACATTTGTGGTAGCATCAATCAAAGAGATAGGGCGATAGCACACAGGATCATTTCAGTCGTCTTTTTTAAAAATTGGAACAACAGTGGCCCAGGCTAAAGGAGGGGTGGTGCTTAGAGCAGGTCTGAAAACATTAACCAGAATTGGCACCCATAAATCTAAATTGTTCTTAAGGAGATCAACTGGGACACCATCTGGACCAGGAACCTTATTAGGAAGTGAGCAGTTAATTGCCAGTATCACATCACTCAAATGTATAGCCATTTCCTCACTATCAAGATTGTCAAATCCATCTAAGACAATGTTTTCACACCCATCCACATTACAAGAATAAATCTTTGTAAAGTGAGTAATCCAACTATGTTCTAGAACGTGAACCTCGACTCACTTGTTTAAGTCTGGGCTAAAGAAGGGAGTATTAACTACTTTCCCAAACTGAGTCCCTTCATTTACAGCTGAGGTGACCACTAGTTTTTCCCATGCCTCTTCTCTAATCATCTTTTTTCTTAATGAAATTGCATGCTTATACTGGGCTCTGCACCTTATAACTTCTGCCTGACTGCTTGGAGTGGCCTTTAGGGCCCGTATAAGATTAGCATGGGCATTTGTACATGATTTATCAAACCATTTAACTGGTTTGATTCGTTCAGATTGAATTGGTAGAGTTAAATACACCTTCACAAATGCACAGGTATCTGTGAAAGCTTCCAGAACCTGGGCTGGGGGGTGATTCAGTATTCAAACAGGATTCAATATTTGTCAAATTTTTACCAACTACATCGAACAAGAGAGCCTTCGAGTCCACTTTTTGCCATTTACATAGAACACCTTTATTCCTATTATATTCATTAGGACATCCCATTCCCTGCTCACTCCATTTCTTAAATCCATTGTGAATTGTAAGAACCAGAGGGTTATGGTCGCTTAGATCACTGGTAATAACCTCAAAGGCACCCATTGTATTCAGCCACGACTTTGACAACATTATATGATCAATAACTGAGCCAGACCCTCTCCCAGTAAAAGTTAAATCAGGGTCAGTGTAATTAATTGAAATATTACTTGTCAGTACTAGATCAGTACTAGATCATACGCCCTCATAAGGTTATTTAACTTATCCCCACAGGGATTATGAGTAAACTGAGAATAAGTCCTACAATCTTCAGAGACTATCCCACAGACCTTATCATCCCCTACAGTGCAGAGGGAGACATTAAAATCCTTGCTCCACACAATTATCTAATCCTTATCCATAGAGCATACCATATACTCCTCAATAGCCTTAGCTAAGGAATGTATAATCTCAACATTGGACCTCCAAAAATGATTATCATAGAAATGAACTACTAGCATTATCGGACTGCCTTTCAACGATAACACCAATAACTGGTAGTAAGGAGAATCAGTTCAATATTTAATCACTTTAGCACCTGAAGAGATGGTAATCGGAGTCAACAGACCCCCACTACTTCACCCTGCAGGTGTCCGTTTCGCCAGAGTTGTAATTGATTGGCAACCATTAATATAAACATTTTTATTAGCCCATGTTTCCTGTAAGCAGACTACCTGCTTATTTTGTTTATCAAATAAGCAAATTACTATTTGCATATTTCTCCCTGACACTGGCCGCATTCCAGAATAACATCTGCCAAAGATGAGGAGAAATCCCTCCAGCCTCTGCATATTGTGTAATAAAATAGCGCGCCCACACTCTGATTTCTGCTGGGGTTATTGAATGGGCATACTGTACCCTCAATCTTCTTGTCTAAAATTTGGATAAAATGCATCAATCATGCTTCCAGGTTGGGTGTTTTATGGGTGAGTTGGTGCCTTCTCCTTGCCCTGCACGGATTAAAATGTTCTAAAGTTCCAGTTATTGTGTGGATATTTTGACACCACTGCTACAATGAAGAAAATTCAGGAATTCTACTCTCACCCCAGTTCTTGGTTTCTAGTTACAGGATGATTTCCACAACACCAGTTTTCGGCTCACAGGAAAATATCCAGTTCCATCTGGCCTACTTACATTTTTCTACACAGACAACCACTGGCTCTGTTGCAGGACGGGCCACCAGAACTCTGTAGCTTACACTGGAAGTTCCACAGAAGCAAACAAGATCAGGGTCCACTTTCATCTGAGTTACTGAATTTCTTGCAAACAGGTGTTAGGAAGCTGAGCTGGAGACAGTGCTTACCTTTCTTTGTGGCCCAAACACAGGTAAGTGGCATTTTACTCCCGCTCACACTTAGGGGCATATTTATGAGCCCCTAGCTCCGCTGGAGCGTCACTCTTCGTGGCGCTCTGGTGGTGCAGTGCCCTGAACCAGGTTTACAAGGTGGCCTTAAGCTACTTTTTATGGCCTAATGCCACCTTGTAAATATGGCCCCTTCACAGGAAGCCCTTTGCATGGAAGGGGCGTGCAATGGGTGTTGCTGTGGGTGTGCCACAGCAACACCCATTGCTTTTTGACGCTGCCTCACATTTACGAGTTTTCATAAACCTGAGGCATCGCCAAAATCTAAGGTCACCCTGGGGTGGCATTAGCATGGGGCAATGAGAAGGAATACTTTTATTCCTCCTCATAGAAAAGCAAAATAGACATGATTGTTTATGTGCGGGAAGATGCCCCTTCTTGCACATAAACAATCATTTCAATATGACGCTTTGGCACTTCTGTGTGTGCTGCATTCTGCAGCACACACAGAAGTGACAAATCACCATTAGTGATTGTTTATGTGCAGGAAGGGACACCTTCCCACACATAAACAATCAAACCCCTCAATGCAGACATCCTTGAACAATGGTGCAAGGATGCCTGTGTTGGCGCTAGGCAGCTCAATTTAGTGCCAGCACAGGAGACAACACAGGGGTGCGCCATATTCAATTAAATATGGCGCATCCCTGCATTGTGAAAAGGACGGAGCACGGCGCTGCCAATTTTGGCGCAGCATCGCGCTCCGTCATTTTCCTTTATATATGGGCCATAGATGCTTTCATGAAGGTAATGTTGGTAGTCATCAATGGGTGCTGCCACTGTTTATACTGAAGCTGCTCGGTGAACACGCTACACAGAAGCATGCTGGCAATGAACTAAAATTCCAAGCAGGCAAAAGCTCTGTCGTATTCTGGAAACATGACTAACATCTTGTATTGTTGGGTATAACATCCTTCCTGGGTCACAGTGTCTTTTTCCAGACATACAGTTTTGTTCCAGCCAGAATCTCACTAGAGGGGTCAGATTACCTCTGCCAAGTCATATTGCTTTCTACGGACTTGTATTAATGGACATTGAGAATACAACAAAGTATTCTGAAAAGTCATGCTGTTGATAAATTCAAACATTCAACTATTTTCTTGAACATTTACTTAAACTCTTTTAAAGGCTGGGGTTTGTTCCTTGCAACTAAGGTGCAAATTTGTCATGGTTTTGTATTGCCCTTGCGCCACACAAAGGGCCACAAGGGCGATGTAAAATCTAAGTGAGATTTATCAAGCCATGCACGCCCACCTTACTTGGTCCTGAGTGGCTTGATAAATCTGGAGTAACGCAAGACACCTCAAATCGCTGCCTTGTGTTGTTCTGCGCCAGGGATGCATTCCTATGGATTTTGACACTCTCAGATTTACCAACACTGGTAAACCTGGGAATGCAACAAAATGGTACGCCTTCCCAAGAAAGGGGCAACAAGGAGAAATATCTCTATTTCTCCTCATTGGGACCACTCTCTATGTGTGCTTAGAAATAGGAAAATGCCTCTGAGGATTGATTGTCTTTGTGCAGGAAGATGGCCCTTCCTGTACAAAAAAGATCCTGGTTGCCACGCAAGCACCCTTGCACCACGTTGTGCATCAGCTCAAGGAAAGGACAGGAATGCATGAATTCATCTTAATTACAGCACATTCCTGCCCTTTCTCTTTTACACATCGCAGCAAAGTGGCTTGCTGTGCTGTGCTGCGCAGTGTGAAATAATGATAACTCTACTCCACGAGTTTTTGTGAAGGATTCTTAGATTGAACCATGGTGCATATGTATATATGAATATCATGCACAAGGTATTAGAGTTGTAGCATGCACATTCAAGTTGCCAAGAATAGGGGATGATAGGATGCTAACGTTGTGGGATTGCTTATCTTGCGAAAGTGAAGAAGAAACTATAACTCAATTTCTACAAGGGAGCCTTTAGTTACAAACCTTGTATTAGTGTTAGTGTGTCTGTCTATCTATATATACAGTATTTTAATCACATCAGTTCCAATGAAGACCCACATACTCACTAAATCAATGGGTCCAAACATTCATCAAATTTGCTCAGGACTGTATTTTGCCCAAAACATACGAAAGATTATGGACCACATGAATGAATAAAAAATGCTGTGGTAATTCATAGGGTCCATAATCTTTCACATGTTTTGTTCAAAAAGGCAAATTGTGGTGAAAAACATATTTTGCCCCAATAGACATGTTAATGATTTGAATTGCTGTGTTTTATGTTTATCACTCTTTTCAGAACTCAGTCATCATCATCTCTCCTTAATACAATAGCAGACTAAGCTGTGTTAAACATATGTAAACTACCAAGACAAATGCATACTCTGAAAAAGAGCCCAACTCTTTTCTATCTTTATATTGTACCTAAATTATATTGTTTTTTTATTCACAATTTCGGGAAATTAACCTTTTTTTCACCGTGTCTAAAACTGGTGTGAAATGAGAAATTTTCATCAAACAAGTCCATAGGAGCCTTCTGGCTTCCGAACTGGATATACCCAGGTTACAAGGAATAGAGAGTTGACCCCCTTTTTGACCTGTGTGATAGCCCAGCGTTGGCAGCGTCAGCATAATTTCAAGTTGCAGTTCATGAGAGGTGCCAAATCAGTTTTGTGGTGTTCTTCTGAAAGTAAGGGGAACACTCGTTTAATCTGCAAGATTTTGAAGAAGTCCTTTTGCACCCTTGAATATAGGTGGAAGTTTGTTCTAATATATGGAGTGCATGCTCTTGTGTGTGATCAAAGAGAATAAGGAGGGATTATTCGAGGAGTATGTTCATTCCATGGAAGGTGAAGCCTGAAAGGAACAACCTCAGTTTTTGACACTCCTCCAGTGTGCTTGGATTATGGCACTACCCAAAGCTCTCCGAAGCACTGCTGGCATGTAAATAGGTCTGTTCCCTCTTCATATGAGTGAAAACAGAGATCTCGGGCTTTGAATAGGTCCATGATGGGTTTTAATAAATCACGAAGAGTGGATAGGATAATTAGGGAGTATTAAGCCATGCCTTGCTCGACCTGAACTATGCTTAATCTCTGGGTCTACTTATAGTGCCACCTTTTTAGAAAAGAATATTTTAGATGCAGTAAAAAAACAATTCCATGAGAAAGACTTTCTTTGACTTCAGGCAGCCACAAGCCCAAGGCAGGCACCCTTGCACCATGGTGCCTGTAGCGAGCCTCCCGGGCGCTACTCTGCTCACTGCCCCACTCCGTGACGAAGTACGGTGTCCCGAGCAGAGGCTAGATAATAAACGGAGGCGGGGCCGCAAGGTCTTTGGTCTCCAGCAAATGTACCTGCCGGTGTGCGCGTCTTATTTTCCAGCGCTCCGTCGACACGTGGGCTGCGGGCCGAGATCCCAGCCCGGCCGGCGCCCTCTACAGTGCCCATGTTACAAGGAGAATTGTTTTGTAAAGGAAGGGATAACTTCCTACTCATAAACATCCCCTCAAGGCATTTTCCTCTTTCAGTGTCTGTTGCAGAAAGCAGGAAATAACGAGGAGGAAAAAACATTTTTTCTCCTCACTATGCCATCCTCTAGGAGGCGTTGTGATTTCAAGCAATCCCATGTTTACAAACCTTTGTAAACCTTGGATAGCTTGAAATCCATGAGTAGATGCATGGGAATGCCTGTTCTTCACCTATGGAACATTTCCATTTCCATTACAAAATGAAACACAATGCAGCGCAAGCTGCTGCGTTGTGTTACATTTCTTTACAAAGCCTCACAAACCGGCACAAATCACTCCTTGCATGGTTTTGTAAATATCTACCAGAATTTTGCATCATGGCTGCATCACAAAAGTGGCACAACCATGTCGCAAAATGTTTGTAAAACTGACCCTGGATTTCTGCCGCTACTTGTGCTGTTCTTCTGTGTGTAAGGAGGTTTGCACTGGTGCTGTCGAACGTCTATATTTTCTGAGTGTATGAGAGAAGCTTACATTGCTTCTTATCATACATTACATATTCACCAGGTGCTGGTGAAGCTTGAGTAGATGTTTTCACTATTTATTTTAAAATGCTACCTTCTTCTAGGCATAGAAGGCAATTTCCTCACTCTCCTGCCCTGATTTGTCTATCTCCTTAAAGAGTTAGCTCCATACGTCTTGGTAAGTTGTGTTTAGGCGAATCCCTGAAGACATCTAGTTACAGTGAATGTAACATTCCTGCTTTTCCTTTTTTACATTTCATAAAGAGACACTTGTGCCATTCTGTGCAAAGTGGTGTAATCTATACAGAGGGAGAGGCAGGTCAACTTTCGTCAGCCATTAGTTGCAGTAAGGGTCAATCACATACTGATTTGCCATTGGTTATTTGAACTGCCAGTCAAGACATATCGATTTTCCTCCTTGCTGTAGAATTTCCAGAGCCCAAGTCGGGGGTACACGCGGGTCGACGGCACCCACACACTATTTTCATGGTGTGGATGCCATCTTCCTTCCCACTAAGTTGGGGCCCATTGACAGATACTGAGCTTGTCCTGATATAATTTTTCAACCCTGGAGCATATTCGGCAGCGTATACGTGTTGTCTGCTTTCTGTTCCCAACAGCAACAAGGAGGCAGAGAAGGGGCCTTTTTATTTTCACCTCCAGCTGGGCTCAAACAAATGGTGAATGTAATGGGACTTCAGGCCTCCTTTTTTTGCAGTAATATATAGCGCAAACTCAACCCGAGGGTATTGGAGCGCTTTACATGAGCATCAGTTATGTTACACAAGGTCACATTCATTTTGGTAGGCACATGGCAATTAAGTGATTTGCCCAGAATCACAAGGTGTTAAGCCGACATCGAGACTCGAACCTGATTACCCAGCTCCAAAGTTGGCAGCTCTGGCCATTACGCCACGATCTCTCCCATGACGCTTAACTGACACACTGTTAGTGACAGTTTGTTGTGTGCTGAGCAAAGGCCTAATGTGTGTGGAATATAATTAATTACTGAAATTATCTTCATTTACAGTATGGGTTTCCTTAACCTTGCTCCTTATACTTAGCGTGAGTGGATATTCAGTTCTAAAGGTATATTATCACTGCTGGAAGCGGTGTTTGCAGCAGTTGCCCTTTTCTGTACTGTGGCCACATGGATTCTGAGTAATACTTAAACTATTGAGCGAGTTGTGCCTGTGTGTTAGTGTGTGTTTCAGTGTCTATATAGCTATATGTAAGGACAGATGGAAAGCCTCAAGAAGCCCAACAGGGTGCCTCAAAAAGCCAAGGTGGATGCCTTAATGTATCCCCTAGCACTTTGAACATAAGCTTTGGAGAGGTGTCTGTAAGGAATCTTCATTTGTTTACAAAGGCAGAAAGAGGGTGGAGTCACAGCACAGACTATTTCCTGCAAAACCGAGCTTTAGAAACACATTTTACCTTTCAGGGTTGCTAGCAAGCACTGGCACGATGGTTCTGTGTCACTACACAGATGCTCAGTCTTCTTGAGCCACTGCACTGGGATGGAAACTGATTGGCTGCCCTGTTTGCAAGAATAAGCTGTGCTACTCTTACATGCAGGGGGTTCATTACTTCAAGGGCCATTGATATTCATTAATGCCTTGAGGCACTGATTATTTTTTCTTTCTCATGTCATTGATGGGCATTATTGCCTGCATATATACATGAGTGTATGACCTATATCAATGAATGTGTAGATCTTTTGTGGCCAAAGTTTGGACATATGTGCATGCACTCTAAAAGTGACACCAAGGCAGAGAGAATGTACCCCAGCAGGACAATAATCTCATACACTGCATGTATTCCACATTCATGGAGATGCAGCCTATGTAAATGCACCTGGGAAGACAAAGTATAAGCTTGACTGGAGAGTGATTATGTGCATGGAACCTAATATGCTATAGGTTCAGCACACACTAATATCAAAAGTGGGGTGTAGCAACAAGAGGCATGAAGCAGAGAACTGAAATAAAGTGAAGCCAGAGAAAGAAAGAGAGCAAGGGTCAACAGAGGGTGATAAACAGATGAACCAGGGGGCTCTACGAATAAGAATGTACTTGAAGGTGCAGGATAGAAAAAGTAAAGCAATAGAAGAAAGAAGTGAAGAAAATCATTTTATGCATTTCAGAAATTGATAGTAAATGTTAGAAATTAGGTCTCTAGATGGCACAGGTGTACACACTGTCCAAGTAGGGACCACAATCTTAGTCAGGGCAAGTCCAATACACAACCTAATTTAGCCTGTGCTCACCGTCTGATAGCACAGAGCAGTCAGGCTTAACTTAAGAGGCAATGTCTACAGTATTTGTGCAACACTTTATTACAGTAACACAGTGAAAACATCACAAAAGACTTCAAACTAGTCTAGGGAAATAAAGGATCATTATCTAGTTAAGATAAGACCAAAACAACAAAAATCCAATTAATACTTCTCAAGTGATACATAATTAAAGCAGGTATGCAATCCTAGTGTTTTAGAACATAAGCGCTTCTTTTGAGGTTATGACGGTAATTCTAATCCAAGTAAATCGGAAAGTTGGACTGTACCAGTGTGGGGGATGGGGAGGTAGGGCTCGGACAATCCTGGGAGTTAGTGGGTTGGTGCAAGAAAGGGGGAAACGGTGTTTCAAAGCCCCTCCCGGCTGGCCGCGATGCACCAATCAGCAACAAGGACCACACAACCCCACAGTACCGAAGCTCCGACTGGAGCAACAAGAGTGTTGGTCTCCTGGGTCAGGGCTGGTCCCAAGGCAATCTCCCTGAGCTGGGAGATGGCCTGACAGCAGTCAGACAGGCTTGCAGATGGAAGGCAGACAAGCCCGGCAACCCGCGCAGGATGCGGCATTCCGATACAACGATCTTGCTCACAGCTGGCCTGGCCCTCCTGAGCTCGGCTTCGGCTGGCAGTAAGTCACAGAGGGAATCCCTGGTTGTCAAGGCGATGCTGGGGTCCACAAACGAAGGCTTCTCTCAGCACTGCAGTGTCAGCTCATGCACAGAGCAGGTGATTATGACCTGTACAGAGCACGCATCATTGTAGTTTATACTTGGAGGTCAATCAGTCAATCAATCAATCAATCATAGGATTTATAAAGCGCACTACGTACCCGTGAGGGTTTCAAGGCGCTGGGGGTGGGGGGGAGTGGGGGAGCTGTTGTTACTGGTCGAAGAGCCAGGTCTTGAGGAGTCTTCTGAAGGTGAGTAGGTCTTGAGTCTGTCGCAGGGTGGTGGGGAGGGTGTTCCAGGTTTTGGCAGCGAGGTATGAGAAGGATCTGCCGCCGGAGGTCTTTCTTCGGATGCGGGGGACGACGGCGAGGGCGAGGTTAGTGGAGCGGAGCTGACGGGTGGGGGTGTAGAAGCTGAGTCTGTTGTTAAGGTAGGCTGGTCCGGTGTTGTGGAGCGCTTTGTGAGCGTGGGTAAGAAGCTTGAAAGTGATCCTTTTGTCCACGGGGAGCCAGTGAAGGTTTCTCAAGTGGTGGGAGATGTCGCTGTGGTGGGGTGCGTTGAGGATCAGCCGGGCGGAGGCGTTTTGGATGCGTTGGAGGCGTAGTAGGTCTTTTGCTGGGATGCCTGTGTAGAGTGCGTTGCCGTAGTCCAGCCTGCTGCTGACGAGGGCCTGTGTCACTGTTCTTCTTGTTTCTGTCGGGATCCACTTGTAGATTCTGCGGAGCATGCGGAGTGTGTTGTAGCAGGAGGAGGAGACTGCGTTGACCTGTTTAGACAAGGTGAGGGAGGAGTTGAGGATGAAGCCCAGCGTGGTGCGGAGCGTGGTTGGACGGTGTCGGTGGGGGTCCTAGTGTGGTGGGCCACCAGGAGTCATCCCAGGCGGAGGGGGTGGGTCCGAGGATGAGGACCTCCGTCTTGTCCGAGTTCAGTTTCAGACGGCTGTTTCTCATCCATTCGGCGATGGATTTCATTCCCTCGTGGAGGTTGGTTTTGGCGGTGCGCGGTGAGTGAGAGGATGAGCTGGGTGTCGTCGGCGTAGGTGAGAATGTTGAGGTTGTGTTGTCGGGCCACTTGTGCGAGGGGGGGCATGTAGATGTTGAACAGCGTCGGGCTGAGGGATGAGCCTTTTGGGACACCGCAGATGATGTTGGTGGCTTTGGAACGGAAGGGGGGGAGGCAGACTGTCTGGGTTCTGCCGGAGAGGAATTAGATGATCCAGTCGAGGGCTTTTCATTGAATTCCGGTTTCATGGAGGCGTGATTTTAGGGTGCGGTGGCAGACTGTGTCGAAGGCGGCAGATAGGTCCAGGAGGATGAGGGCTGATGTTTCGCCGTTGTCCATTTGGCGTCTGACGTCGTCTGTGGCGGCGAGAAGGGAGGTTTGGGGCTGTGGTTTCGTCTGAAGCCGGACTGGGAGGGGTCTAGGATGCCGTTGTCTTCGAGGTGGCTAGTTGTGTGTTGACAATTTTTTCATTCACCTTTGCTGGGAAAGGGAGCAGGGAGATGGGTCGGAAGTTCTTGAGGTCGTTGGGGTCTGCTTTGGGCTTCTTGAGGAGGGCGCGGATTTCGGCGCGTTTCCATTTTTCAGGGAATGTCGCTGTTTCGCAGGAGATGTTGATGACCTTCCGTAGTTGGGGGGCGATGGTGGAGTCGGCTGTGTTGTATACGTGGTAGGGGCAGGGGTCTGACGGAGATCCTGAGTGGATGGAGTTCATGATCTGGCGTGTCACTGTGTCGTTCACGTTGGTCCAGGAGGTCAGGTGGTTTGCACATGTGGAGTGTTCGGGGGTGGGGTCTGGCGTGGGAGTGGCGTCGCAGCTGTCGTGGATGTCGGTGATCTTCCAGTGGAAGAAGGTGGACAGTGCGTTGCAGAGTTCTTGGGATGGAGGGATGTCATTGACGTTGGCGCTGGGGTTGGAGAGTTCTTTCACGATGCTGAAGAGCTCTTTGCTGTTGTGTGCGTTGTTGTCCAGGCGGTCTTTGAAGTGGGATCGTTTGGCTTGTCTGATGAGTTGGTGGTGCTTGCGGGTGGCGTCCTTGTGGGCTGTGAGGCTGTCAGGTGTGTGTTTGAGGAGCCATTCCTTTTTTAGGTTCCGGCAGTCGCGTTTGGAGTTTAGGAGCTCGTCGGTGAACCAGGTGGCTTTTCTTCTGGCTTGGTTGTCAGTGGTTTTTTTGAGTGGCGCGAGGGTGTTGGCGCAGTCGTTGATCCACAGGGTGAGGTTGTGGGCGGTGGTGTCTGGGTCGGTGGAGTCGGGGGGTTCTGGGCGAAGGCGTTGGTAAGCTGGTCTTCCGTAACTTTGCTCCAGCATCGGCGGGGTGGTTGTTGCGTGCGATGGTGCTCGATATGTTTCTTGTAGGTGAAGTGGATACAGTGGTGGTCGGTCCAGTGGAGTACGGTGGTATGGTTGAAGGTGACGTGGGCGCTTGAGGAGAAGATGGGATCAAGCGTGTGGCCGGCGATGTGGGTTGGTGTGTTGACGAGTTGTCTGAGGCCGTGGTTGGTGAGGTTGTCGATCAGAGTAGTGGAGTTGGTGTTGTTGCTTTTCTCCAGGTGGAAATGTAGGTCCCCGAGGAGGATGTAATCCGTTGAGGTGAGTGCGTGGGTGCTGGTGAGGTCGGCAAGGGATCCGCTGAATGGTGCTCGTGGTCCGGGGGTATGTAGATGAGCGTTCCTCTGAGAGTGGTGTTGGGGTCAGTGTGGATGCGGAAGTGTAGGTGTTCGGCGGTCTTGAGGGAGTCGTCAGTGTGGGTGTCGACCTGAGGGAGGATTTGTGGGCGATGGCTATGCCTCCTCCGATTCCGTTGTTGCGGTCCCTGCGGATGATCTTGTAGCTGTCCGGGATGGCTATTGCGATGTCGGGCGCCGAGGACTCGTTCCACCAGGTTTCGGTCAGGAAGGCTACGTCTGGGGCGGTGGAGTCGAGCAGGTCCCAGAGCTCAATGGCGTGCTTGCGTGCTGAGCGGGTGTTGAGGAGTATGCAGTGGAGGTGGTTGGTTTCGGTCTTTGTTGGTTTCGTTGTTCTGTCGCAGGTGAATCTGCAGGTGTGGCATGCAAAGGGTCCGTGGGTGTTCCTTGGTGAGGGCTGGGAGCATGCTGTGATGCTGCCGGGATTGAGGGCGTTGAGTTGGTCGGCCGTGTAGCGGCATCTGGAGGTGCAGGGGTCTCCCGGACCAGGGGGGGAGGCACTGGGCGCGGTCCAGGCACGGACGGGCGCAGACGGGCTTGCCTTCGGCGCGCCAGCGGCGCGGACGTGCCGCGGCTGCCATAAGAGGAGGGGAGGGTGGGAGTGGCAGCTGGGAGGCAGGAGGGCTTGTCCTATGGGAGGGCTGGGGCCGCAAGGGATGCAGCGGCAGGAAAGGGAACGAGAAAACGGTGAGAGAAGGAGGGGGAGGAGGGAGAGGCCGCAAGGGACGCAGCGGTGGGAAAGGGAATGAGAAACGGTGAGAGAAGGAGGGGGGAGGAGGGAGAGTCCGCAAGGGACGCAGCGGCGGGAAAGGGAACGAGAAACGGTGAGAGAAGGAGGGGGAGGTGGGAGGGGGTGCAAGGGATGCAGCGGCGGGAAAGGGAACGAGAAAACGGTGAAAGAAGGAGGGGGGAGGCAGGAGGGGCCGCAAGGGACGTAGCAGCGGGAAAGGGAACGAGAAACGGTGAGAGAAGGAGGGGGGAGGCGGGAGCGGCTGCAAGGGACGCAGCAGCGGGAAAGGGAACGAGAAACGGTGAGAGGAGGAGGGGGGAGGTGGGTGGGGCCGCAAGGGACGCAGCGGCAGGAAAGGGAACGAGAAAACGGTGAGAGAAGGAGGGGGAGGGGCCGCAAGGGACGCAGCAGCGGGGAAAAAGCAAAGGGGGGACAGGCAAGGAGGTGGCGCGGAAGGCAGAGCGGGGAGCGACCTACCTGCAAGCAGGGTCAAAGGTCAAATAGCAAACGCTATAACTTATAAACAAAGTCTTTGATGGCCCTGAGACTTCTACAACTGGGGGCAAGCCAAAAAGCCCTTGTAGTTCTTGGGTAGCAAAAGGTTGCAGAGGGCAGTCTCAATCTGCCGTCACTGCCAGAGGTAGCAGGCAGCAGGCCAGCACAGCAGAGCAAGTTGCAGAGTGGTAGTCCCCCCTGGCAGCACAACAATCAGCAGGCAGCAGGCCAAGACAGCAAAGCAAGTAGCAAAGTATCAGTCCCTCCTGGCAGCACAACTCCTCTTCTTGGCAGAATCTCCTGGGGACCCAAAAGTGAACTGAGTTTGGGGTTCAGGGGTCCAGTACTTATACCCAAAAGTGCCTTTGAAGTGGGGGAGACATCAAAGAGACCTTTGAACCTCACACGGTCCCTGCCCTTCCGTCCCTGGCTCCAGACACCCTACAGTGGATTATGCAGCCCTATGTGTGAGGACAGGCATAGCCCTATTCAGGTGTAAGTGTCAGCTCCTCCCTCCACCTCTAGCCCTAGAATACCCATCAGACTGGGGATGGCCAATCAAGATGCAAGTGTCACACTGAAGCTCCCTTTGTGTGTGATTGTCTAGAGGGAATGTACAAAGCCCAGCTGTCATCCACCACTGATGTGTATTCAGAAACAGACAAAGGCACTGAATGGTTGAAGTAAGAAAGTACACATTTTCTAACAGTGGCATTTTCAGACATACAATGTAAAATCAAACTTCATCATAAGTTGTGATTTTAAATTGTGAGTCCAGAGACACCAATCTCCACATCTCCATTTCTTCCCAATTGGGATTGCACTTAAAAGATGTTGTAAGGCAAAGCCAATGTTAACCTATGCAAGAGATAGGCCATGCAGCTGTAAAAACCAAATATAAGAGTTTTTCACTACCTGGATATGTTAAACTAAAAAGTACATGTTCCATTTTTTTAAGTACACACTTCACCCTGTTAGGGCTTACCTTAAAGGTGACTTATATGTAATAAAAAGGAAGGTATGCACTTGCCAGGTCGAAATGGCAGCCTAAAACTGCACACACAAGCTCTACAGTGGCGTGCCTGAGGCATGTTTACAGGGCTACTGTGGTGGGTGGCACAATCAGTGCTGCAGGCCCACTAGTAACATTTGACTTACCAGCCCTGGGCACATATAGTGCACTTTACTAGGGACTTACAAGTATATTAAATATACCAATTGTGGATAAGTCAGAATTACCATGTTTGGGGTACAGAGCTCCTTAAAGCCAGCAAAAATGAAGTCAGAAAAACGGATGGTAAGAGGGCAAAAGCTTAGAGGAAACCATGCCAAGAAGGCCAGGTTTAACAGTAAACATTACCAAATTGCATATTGATGTTATATAAACAGCTTGTAAAACATATGGGTTTTGTTAATTTTACAGGAACAAAATGTTGGAAAATGCATGCTAGCCCACATTTATTCCACATGCCATGTGTAGAACCCAGAGCAACACAACTTTGGCAGAACGTGAAGTAATTAAATATTTCATAAGTGTCAGTTATATCATATCCACTTTTCCAAACTTAGGTTTTTTATCTAATATATTAAAAATAGTGTGCTTTGAGGCAATTTTTAGGTCTAGGCCATTAGGCAGCACATGCTCTATCTGTTGCAAAACATATTGCTAGCTTACAGTGGGCTTTGAGTCTGCCCATTGCTTACTATTGGTTGGCTTCATTGTGACTCTCATTTGCCTCCTTCCTATACGTTAGTGTGTGTGTGTGAGCATTCCTTCCTCTTATTCTGTTTGTCCCTTCCCTGGAGTATCAACATATTTGTGTGTCCTTACAACGCGTGCTTTTTCAGGAGCTACTTTTTCCTGTTTGTTTAAGCACCCTATAAGAGTGCATTTTCCAGCTGTCTCCTTAGAATGCTTTGCTTCCCCTCCCCAATCTGCTCTCTTTCACCCATGTACTTTTTCCCTGCCCCTTATCGTGATGCAGTTGCATTGTGTGCTCACTCACCATTGTTGCTTTCTCGTTTGTGTTACTTTCTCATCTGTGTGCTTTTACTCCCTCCCAAATCCAAATGCTATCTCTCCATGGGAATAGCTGCAGGGAGGGGTGGGGGTTGGGGCATTACACCCCCTTATTAAATGTATTCTCTAATAAACAGTTGGGTACAGGTGCTTTCAGTCGGGTATAGTGAGATGCCTGAAGGATTTTACCAGGAATGTTTATATGCACATACACACACACACACACACACACAGAAAAATGTGCACACACTCTCTACCTCTATGTTTTGAAAGTCCTCAAAAATATTGGTTATTTAACAAACTATTGTGTCTTCTCTCTTGGTACTCCTACCAGTCCACATTCCTCTCCCTTTTCACTGCCTCTTAGGCCCCTATCAAGCACCCTGCTTGCTCTACAACAGATTTAAACATTAGGGCCCAGTTTTAAGAGGGCCTAGCACCACTTTAGCGCTGCCTTAGTGTCATTTTTTATGCTAAAGTGGCTTTTTCCCTGCGCCATATTTACAAAGTGGCGCAATGCATGCAGTGTGCCACTCTGTAACTCTTTGCGCTACATTATGGGGGTCATTCAGACCCCGGCGGGTGGCGGGAGCCGCCCGCCTGGCGGGAACCGCCGAATGACCGCACCGCGGTCAAAAGACCGCGGCGGCCATTCTGTGTTTCCCGCTGGGCTGGCGGGCGACCGCCAGAAGGCCACCCGCCAGCCCAGCGGGAAACCCCTTCCCACGAGGACGCCGGCTCCGAATGGAGCCGGCGTAGTGGGAAGGGTGCGACGGGTGCAGTTGCACCCGTCGCGAATTTCAGTGTCTGCAATGCAGACACTGAAATTCTATGTGGGGCCCGCTTATGGGGGCCCCTGCAGTGCCCATGCCATAGGCATGGGCACTGCAGGGGCCCCCAGGGGCCCCACGACACCCCTCACCGCCATCCTGTTCCTGGCGGTCGGAACCGCCAGGAACAGGATGGCGGTGAGGGGGTCGGAATCCCCCATGGCGGCGCAGCAAGCTGCGCCGCCATGGGGGATTCCTCAGGGCATCGGAAAACCGGCGGGACACCGCCGGTTTTCCTGTTCTGACCGCGGCCAAACCGCTGCGGTCAGAATGCCCTGCGGGGCACCGCCAGCCTGTTGGCGGTGCTCCCGCCAACCCCGGCCCCGGCGGCCCTTGACCGCCGGGGTCGGAATGACCCCCTATGTCTGTGCCAACCATAAAGTATGCAAAGGGGGAGTTCCCCCGTTAGAGTGGCCACAAAAATGGTGCAAAGAAATCTAAGAGATTCCTTTCAGTCATTTTTTTCAGCACTTTTAACGCCTGCTCAGAGCAGGGGTTAAAAGGAGGCACACCATTGTTTACAATTGGCCCCTATGTACTGTTCAGGGTTAGTGCCAAAATGTTGCGCTAACCCTGAATAGAACATCAATAGCTTAAAAAATGTTGATGTTATTGCCCCCTAACCTGCGCCATGGTGCGCCATATCTAAGATATGGCGCACACATGGTCATGGTAGGGGGTTGCTAAGGTGCGCAAGGAATTTGGCACTGCACTGGGTGCAGTGCCACTGTCCTTAAATCTGCCTGTTTATGCCAGTTTGATTGTCGGAAAATTTGAAGCTCACTCCCCCCGAATCTTACTGACCGAGCTACGCCCCTCTCTCACTCTCATCCGTTTGTTTTGTGTCCCACCCTTTCTGCCCTGCTCTCTCTTTTGTTCATTTGCTCCTCAGGTGCCCTCTGTGTTGCTTTCCCTACCCATACCCCTATGTTACTTCTGGCCCCCTATGTTGCCTCTGCACCCCACCCACTTTGCTTCTGTGCCCCCCACCTCAGGTTGCTTACCCACCAGGGTGCTTCCCCCACCTGCATTAAAAAAAAAGACCTCTGAAATCGACCAGTCGAAAAGAAAGAGAAAAAAAAACTGCCCCGTCATTTTATAGGACGTAGGCTTTTCTATTTTATTTAGCCGTGCTGCACGACATCGAGAATGCTGTACAGCATGGCTAAAATCATTGACAAAATTAATCGTTCCAAAAGCGCAACTTATTTTGTTTGCCAATGCTTGCTTCCGAATATTCTTGGAGGCACCCCTTGCAAGGCCTCCTGAGTGCGTCGGTCCTGCTTGCTTCTCCAGTTCATGCTGGGATGTATGGCCGTGAGTATGAAAATCCACCAGCCCTCCCCAAACCCCACCCCACGGGCCTAGCACATCATTACTATGTTGAAATGTGAGTGTGTTAGTGCCGCCTGTTTCCTCATTTTGCACGTATACGTGGCATATAATCTTGACCTTGACACTACAACGTTCAAGTTGTTGACAACCGCCACTAATGGAAGTGTATCAGTCCTTACCTCTGATCATGGCCATTAGATTCGCCTTAGCATGCCTGGAGCTACGCATCTGATGATGAGCACAGAGCGAAAATACCATTAACCACATACAAGGCTATTTTCGTATTTTATTATGGCTATAATCCTTTCCAGCAACAAAATTACATTATGCAAAGCTCACTAAAAATGTAAAAAAAATAGACAATTCCACAATTGTTATAACATTTACATTGAGAACATGCATTAGTTGCCTCAATCATGGTTTAAACTCCCTGGGCAAAGCAATAAGTAGGCAATACAAGAATCTAGCTTAAATGATATTACTTTCATCTGTCTTCACGTGAGACACATTTTGAGTAGATCTCACATTTCTGAAAATGTACATTTTCCACCCATATCTAGGATGCATGTGTGATGCATCCACGAGGTCAGTGCTTAATTTGTGCTTATTGTTTCCGATGCTGAGCACCGGCACTTATTTTTTAGGGCCGGCGCTTATTCTTCTGCCTCAAGCATTTGCTGCGAGCAAAATATACATTGGGAAACACGGAGGAAGAGAAAAATGAAAGAGCGACACAAAGGTAGAGAGCAGAAAGCTGCCAGAGTGAGCTGATTGGACAGGGAGTGGCTTTAAATGGATTGAAGAGGCCCGAGATGGCTTCAGGATCACGCTGTCTCTGTATTCCGTGCTCGCACGTTTAAATGCAGCAGCCCCGTGTTTAAGAGGAGGGGGCACTGGCACGTTTTTATTTACAAATTAAGCACTATGTCTACATTTTGGCCGCCAAATATTAACCAGAAAAAGTACATGAATGAAACACGTGCAAGCGTGAACCAAGCCTGCAGCAAATGCAAAAATGTTTTATAACTTATCACAATGGCACTGCCCAGATGTACTGAACTTTCCAGTCCATCTGTCCAAGGCTGTATGATTGTGCACTGATTAAAGTGTCTATGCGTATAAAGTTGTGTAAATTCCATTTCCTTTCTAACAGAACCCCTTCATGCAGCTGTGCCTGCCTCACCTGAACTGGAAAATATAAGATCTCAACAATGAATATTTTCAACAACTCCCTGGCGCTTGTGCGTCGATGCTTGATCCATTACTGCCACCTTGTGTATTTTCGCTTAATAACTGAATTTGATTTCCTTTCTTTATTTTTGGTCTGAGATTCCTAACGGGTTAGGCGAAATTGTGTGATTATTTCACAGAATTATTTTTGTGCAAGTTACGCATTTTAAAGAAATACGCTTAACGCTTATCCGAGCTTGTCCGTCGCATACAAAAGCCATGTGCGACGCTTGCTTAGTGTGTTTTCGAGACAGTTCTTAAATCGTGTTGCGAACATCTCTGAAACAGGCCCTGCATCCGATTTCATATTTCGCGAAAGACTTGTAATTGAACTAGTCTCCTCGAGCATAAAGCTTATAAAAACCGTAAGCGTATAAAAAACTAAACATTGAGCTAAACACAATAAACTGGATACACATAAAGTATACTTTCTAACAACAATTTAACTGGGCCTTGATGAGTTCTTACTTCTGGAGTTGACTTACTTAGATGTACTTTCGAGGTTGGGGGTATTTACTCAGTTATAGCTGCAAAGCGCTTGGAGGAGGGAGCACGGCAGCAACACTGCTAAGCGCTTCGCCAGTTCTTGCACTCAATCAGGCAGCCAGGCAACATCTATACACCTTTGCGGCATAGTGCACATGTGTGTGCATGATGTCTACAATAGGTTTGGTACAGTGGCATAACGAAACTTGAGGGGCCACCTTCCGAACTCACTCGGGAGCTCTCAGGCCAGGTTACTGTGCTTAGGGGGCTCCCTGGAGCTGCCCCCGCACGGCGCGGTCTGCGGGGACCTTTGCTATGCCCTTGGTTTGGTACTGGAAGGGTACACTTTCAGTGCAAAATACTACGTTTAAGCATATTTTAAAGCTTTTATCCAGTTGTATGTGTGCTGTAAAGTGCAGCACACCTGCAATATGTGAAAAGTTAAGAGGGGTAGGAAGCTTTTTTTGCCCAAAAGCCATGTCTACTATTGATCTTAGGTAGGGCTTTGTGGCAAACTCCGAGTGGTAGCATGGTAACACCCATATACCGCTCATGGGACGCCCCCTTTCTGCAAACTGACACAAAGTAGCCCAAAGATCTATTGCACGAATTTTAGGGCTACTTTCCAGCAAAAATGTTTTATTATGGAAAGTAAATGCTTTATCTAAACTTTGCACAGTTTTGTGTCACTTTGTGACAAAGCCACAGTGCAAAGTGTTGATGAAACGCCTCTTAGGCGGAGATTTATACATTTTGATGCAAACCCGCGTTAGAGCAGGTTTGTGTCAAAAAGTATAGCGCCATTCCTGGATGCCGGCCGGGCACCATATTAATGGCAATAGCCGGCACTAAGGCCCTGTTAGTGTCCTTGGAAATGACGCTAACAGGGCCGGGGAGGTGTAGGGTGAACCGGGGCATGTGTGCCAAATTATGGAGCTACACTGTTTAGAGGCAAAAAAATTGCCTCTAAGCAGTGTAGCACCGTTTTCTGGGGCACAACCCCTATGGATATGCCTCCTGTCTTGTCCTCTGGGCAAGGCCATTGGGGCCAAGGCCGTGCGGGGGCCCCAAGTCAAGGCCCCCGAGCTGTGTTGGAGAAAAAAAATACTCACCTGGACTTACCTGGGATGGGTCCCCCATCCTTAGGTGACCTCCTGGTGTGGGTGGGAGTGGGTGGGAGTGTCCCTGGAGCCAGTGAAGGGCACCTGTGGGCAATTTCTATGGTCTCCGACCGTGGAAATATGCCTACAGGTCCCCTTACGCCTGCCCAGACCCAGGCGTTCAATAATTGCACTAAGCAAGCTTAGCACCATTATTTAAGGCCCACATCCCCCATGCTGGATTTTAGCACCAAGGGATAAATATGGCACAAAGGCCATTTTGTCCTTTTCTGGACGGGAATGCCTACCTTGCATCTCATTGACGTAAGGTAGGTTTTCCCCTCTAGTAAATGACGTTAACTCCATAACTTTGGCGCTAGATGCATCTAGCGCCAAAGTATAAATAAGGAGTTAGGTTTGTGCTGAATTAGCGTATAAAAAAATGGCGCTAATTCAGCGCAAACCAAGTATAAATATGGGCCTTAGTATGTTTTCGCCTAATGCGCTATTAAGACATTTGCGAGACGTTTGCTGTGTTTTTTTCTTAAAAAAAATAACATTTGTTGCACCTGCTATCATTCATGCCGAACTTGTGAGATTTTACTTGTGGCCTCACTGACGTAGATGTACATTCATCAAGGCAATCAATGTGACTTTGGAGTATGGAGTGGGGATGATGTAGGCACTGCATGGAGGGTAGCATGCAAGATAACAGCTCTTGGCTGGGTCATAGTGGGCTGTTTTTCAACATTGTTGTCTTTAAAGCCGGAATCATTTTTCTTTCACTACCTAAATTAAAAGATATTTGAATGTAAATTGTGGTACCTGTTGACGGGGTTGTTTATTTACCGCCCTTAGAGCTTATGCTGCCTCGTAGAAAACATCACTAAACCTTCATATGCATAAGGACAAAACTGCTGAAGGACCTTCGGTGATTGATGAGATGGCTGTCAAGGTTTGGATTATGTATTGAGCTGCAATGTGTCAAACATCTACCTCATTTGTCTGTGACAAAATCACTCGCCACCTCAGCACATAAGCCGTCATTTTAGAAACACAATTGAACCTGTGGGCTATTGAAACAATAACTTGTATCAGTTTATAGTGCTTCACAAAAGACAGGTCATTTGATAGGAATTTCTAAATGGTGTACAAGGATGTGTTCTAGGGCCGTTCGTTTTGGCATTACCGCGAGCCCAATACTAATTAAACGGATCTATGATACTGCCTTGGTGTTTCACAAATATATTATGCAGTGTTATTCTTCGAAAACTGCTGCTTAAATATATGTCCTATCAATTCCACCATTAACACAACGTGCATTTTAGGATCAGTAAATGTCCTCCTTTTTCACAGATAACCCCTCAGTTAGTGGTGCCAAAAATCCAATAAATGTATCGTTATTATATCACCACACATTTTTGCCTTCTATATTTGTAGACCATTTGTATTACTGTTTTACAATCATGTTAATACCGCACCACAGCATGAGAAAATGTGCTTTTTAGGAGTGAAACACGTGTTGGCTCACCACAACGCACATTGGTAGCACTCGTTTAGAACATAGGCGGAATAATTCTTTCCTACTAATAACATAATAACATTGGGAACTGGTTATTGCTCACCCTTCTAAAAACTCTATGGAAACTAGACTTTTCCCTTTCTTAGATTACCCCTCTATCCAAATGATGGTTACAGACTTCTGGGCCGGAAGTTCTTGAAAATATTATGTGGCCATAGAATGAGTGACTAGCAAACTCGCTCCCAGAAATACTAGATTTCCAACTGTTGCAGACTTAGATATTTAAAAAAAGTCTCTAATTCAGGAACCAGGGATCATTTAGTGAACCCCGGGATCCTCATAAACTCAAACGTGGGATCTCTGAGAATTTACTCATTATCCCCTGCCCAGCGGTTCCTCTGTTAAGCTTCGCCTCTGATAAAATGAAGAATCAAACTATGGAGGGACGTCTATGCAGTTTTAGCTAAATCCTCAATAATCCAGTTTCCAGAAAAAAACAAGAAGTGTTTTACAAGCTGTGTATATAGCACTCAGTATCTTTGTTGCCCTAAATAAAAATACATGAATAATATTGACACATTACTATATGTACTGTAACACATTTCCTTACCACGAACAGCCTAATGTTAAACATGTGTATTGGTAAGGAAATTACTTTATCAGTACTGCCTTATAGCATGATTAAAAACAGGATATCTCCTTCGCCAGCATTGCACCCTTTTAGATACAAAAGGCCTCAATTATTATGTTTTGGTGCAGGGCAGCATCGCAAGACTTTTTTTCTGCACCACCTTACATCAAAACAAAAGGGCACAAATGCGCAGTAACTATAACATACAGCACATTACGGTCCTTGTCCCCTGCGCTGGTGCACAATTTTCTGCCTAGCATCAATGCAGACACCATTGCACCAGTGACACCTTCCTGCACATAAACATTCATTAATGGTTTTTCCCTCTTTGTATGTGTGTTGTAGAATGCAGAATACATTGAAAGAGGAAAAAACAGGGAAAAATAATGTTATTTCTCCCCGTTGCACCACTTTAATGCCACCCCTGAGGTGGCATTGGAATCTGATGCATATCCAGACTTGTAAATCTGAGAATGTGCCAGATTCTGTCACATTCCATGAGTGTTGCTGTGGTATGCATGAAAGCGATACATATTTAAAAGGGCATGGAAAGTCATGCAAGATGGCTTTGCATGGACTTGTGAATATGGGCCAGCACCCTGCGCCACTGGAATGTAAACAAAATAACACTCAGATGGAGCAGTACCCGCTAAGGCCTTGTAAAAGAGGCCCAAAGTGAAATAGGTTCAGCTATAATTGCATCAGTAAGAAGTTATGTGTATTTGCCACAGAACATCATAGTTAACATTTTCCATCCCTGCAGCAGAGTGCTCTGTCCAGCACAGAGGAGACATCAGTTTGCTGGGATATGTGTTCCCTGATACGGCCTCAATAGCAGCAGGGAGCACACTGTTCACCACTCAGCTGTGTAATCTCCTTTTTCTGCTCCCTGTTGTCAAGCCCTTGGACATCAGACAACTGGAAAAAAGAAAGCTTGGTACCACTGCTGAAAAAAGTAAGTGGCTACCCTCCTAGCTAATAGCGGCAGTGAGTCCATTGCAGCACAGGGCCTATTTTACACCCCAATAATAGTCTTTAAACTGTTGCAGCACGATGGTTAGCAAATCTGGTGCAGTTATATATATATGTAAATAAATTTAGTGAGCCATGCCTTTGCAACTTTGCCCACCCTGACAAAATCCAACTGAAGATCTTTATAGATCACTTTGTCCACTTCTCAGTCTGATAATATTAGCAGGGGGTATTTGTGATGCATCTGCATACCCTTTGTAAAAACAAACTAATAACTATTTAGATGATTGCTAACCCAGTGGTTCTATTATCGACAACCCCTCTGCCCCCTTGATTCTCATTACCGCAGCTCAGTCACCTGCTCGTCTACCCTCAGATACCATTTTCATTTAGTAGGATGTGGGAAGAAGAGGAGAGTGCCTTACAGAAGAGGACATTTGCTCTTTGATGTGGCACCAGGGTGGTTTGTACACCAGTTACAAAACCTATTCACTACACTAGCTCTTCCATTATTAAAGCCTCGCTCATAGAGAGAAGAGTGATTTTGGCCATTCTAGAATGCAAGTTAATAATAGCAGTTAGTGATACCATTATATGGACTATGCTTGCCTGAGTCAATTTGTGCATTTAGTTCAGGATGGTAATACAGAAAACATTGTTCCCAATTGCCTTCACGGTTAAGCAATATTAATTGAAAAAAATAACTATGATTACTTTTCTTTATTCTTTCCTAAATGTGAGCTTCTTCATTTGGTTTTCATCACTTTTGTTAGAAATGGGGTCTCTAGTTGGCAGAGGTATACACCTTTGTCCAAATAGGGACCACAATCCTAGTCAGGGTAAGTCACACACAATCCAAATCATCCTGTGTCCACCCTTTGGTAGCTTGGCACTGAGCAGTCAGGTTTAACTGAGAAGGCAATGTGTAAAGTATTTGTGCAGTAAATCATACAGTAACACAGTGAGAACACCACAAAAATACACCACACAGGTTTAGAAAAATATAAGATATTTATCTGGTTAAATTAAGGTCAAAACAGTAAAGATTCAATAAGTATAAGTTGAAATATCACTTTGCAGGATTGAGAAGAGTCTTAAAATGTAGAAATCAACAGTTGTCTCTTGTTAGCACAAAAGTACCTGGTTTGCGTAAAAAATAACATGCACAGAGACCGCAGAGGAGGCGATACATGGGAAAATAGGGTGTGCGTCAGAATTTCCACGCTGCAAGGGGCTTTGCGTTGATTTCCGGCACACAGTCTTGGTTCCTTACTAAGATGCGGGTTTCTTTTTGACACCCAGGGACGATGCGTCGAAATCCTGGGCGTGCGGGATGAAGTCACAGGCGTTGTCGTTCCGGTAGGCAACATGTTGAATTTTCTGTTGCATGACAGACTCTGTGTCAAATCTTCACTCAGGAAGTGGGCTGCGCCGTTCTGGATCGGCTGTGCGTCAATCCAGTAGGGCTGTGCGTCGAAGTTCTGGCCGCTGCATCAAGTCTTTACTCGGAAGTCGGTCTGCGTCGGTCCGGTTTGGCTGTGCAGTGATTTTCTCGTCACAGGGCAGGCTGTGCATCATTTCCGGCAGGCTGTCTGTCGATTTTCGACGCACAAGGAGCTCCGTGAAGAGATGAGGTCTTTTTGGCTGTGAGACTTCACAAAACAGGAGGCAAGCTCAATCCAAGCCCTTGGAGAGCACTTCCCAGCAAAGTCAGAGGGCATCAGGGCAACAGCAGCGCAGCAATCCTTCACAGCAAAGCAGTCCAGATGAGTCCTTTGGGCAGCCAGGCAGTTCCTCTTGAGAGGTTACAGATTCAGGTCCAAAAGTGTCAGATTTGGTGGGGTCAGAGACCCAGTTTATATACCCCAAAATGCCATTGAAGTGGGGAGACTTCAAAGAGTAGTTTTGAAGTGCAAAGGTCCCCTTTCAGTACAGGTCTGTCTGCCAGGGTCCCGGTAGGGGTTTTGGCAGTCCATTGTGTGAGGGCAGGCCACTAGCCTTTGAAATATAAGTGTCAGGCCCTCCACCCTCCCAGCCCAGGAAGACCCATTCAGTATGCAAATGAGTGCAGGTGTGACTGAGTATCCTGTGTTTGTGGTTGTCTGTACGAAATGCACAAGGGAGCTGTCAACCAGCCCAGCCCTGCCCAGACGTGGATTGGAGACAGGCTGTAAGGCACAGATGGATTTTAAGTGCATAGAAATGCTCACTTTTTAAGAGTGGCATTTCTAAAATAATAATATAAAATCTAGCCTCACCAATAATCAGGATTTTGTAATACCATTTTGGCCATACTAAATATGACCTGGTTACCCCTTTCTGATCAGAATCTATCACTCAAACAGTATATGAGGGTAGCCCAATGTTATCCTATAAAAGGAGCAGGCCTCACAGCAGTGGACAACACATTTAGGAGTTTTCCACTACCAGGACATATAAAACACACATGTCCATGTCCTGCCTTTTATCTACACAGCACCCTGCCCTATGGGTTACCTAGGGCCTACCTTAGGGGTGACATGTGTAGAAAAAGGGGAGTTGAAGGCTTGGAAAATATTTTTAAATGCCAAGTCGAAGTGGCAGTGAATCTGCACACACAAGCCTTGCAATGGCAGGCCTGAGACATGGTTAAGGGGCTATTTATGTGGGTGGCACAACCAGTGGTACAGGCCCACTAGTAACATGTAGTGCACTTTACTAGGGACTTACAAGTAGATCAAATATGACAATTGGGTACGAACCAATGTTACCATGTTTAAGGGAGAGAGCATATGCACTTTAGAACTGGTTAGCAGTGGTAAGGTGCACAGAGTCCTAAAACGAGCAAAAACAGTGTTAGAAAAGTGGAGGGAGGCAGGCAAAAAGTTGGGGGATGACCACCCTAAGACTGTCAGGTCTAACAACTTTCATATAAGTCCTTGAGTCAATTGTTCATTTGTTTAAGTTGGCTTGTATTAATGATTGTGCCATTGCTGCAAACATTTTTAAATCTATGCATAGAAAAATATATACATACACATAGACAAAATAAAGAAACACATAAAGGAGCTGTAGCTTTGTTGAAGTGTTATTCATAATTTAGATCAGTCCACTGGAGAGCATTAGTAAAATGGGACAATGGATTAGTCCCCTTAAATTATGCTCCACTGACCGTGTCCCACAATCAGATCAGCCGCAGGATCGCCTTTGGTGTATGAGATGTCAGTCATCTTGAGAGATGAAATTAGTCTCTTTGCACCTAAATCTGTCTGGGGTGGGACAGCACCAAGATGCAAAGTCATCCACCCCTACATACATATTAGGTGTAATTTTCCCCTAAAGAAACAACACGTTATTCAAGAACATTGGCACCGCTGGTTTGCCTGGTTCACCAACCAATCTGGGACCCCCAATTATACTCAAAACCCTCTTTCTAGCATTGTACCAGCCAGAACAATCAGTCTTTTCTACTTTTCAAATGTAGAGTTAGAAAACAAATTAAAACTATCCCTGATCAAGTCAGTTTCAGAAGAAACAAGAATTTGACCAGTTGGATCTGGCAAATTAAAGGCCTCTATCAAAATGACCATTTCTAAGGAAGTTAGGTGAAAAGGCAGTTTTTAATCAGATCTCTGACTTCCTGAAAAATAGCATCCTACTCACAGACAGATCAATTTTCAAGCCAGAAGAGATACTGAATCTATGCACCATCATGAATGTCATCAAGAACACAAGGATTCAAAAAGAGTCACTACTCCCCATGTAATCGTACTTGACACTGTAGATCATCACAACTATGGCAAGATTAAACAACACATTAATTCAAGGTATTACTTTTAATTGAAGACTCTCCTTGCTGACCGAGCTCAAATTGTTAGACTCCATCACTTATGCTCAATTCTGACCCAGCATTGAACGGATGTCACACTAAACTCAAATATCGCCTAGATGCATGGCTGGCAATCCGATCATCCTAATACTGGAAAGGCCTTCAAATATTAACTTGTTAGAACTCAGTCAATGCCTACAGACAGAAGCCAGTTGGATGCTACAGAACAATGTGACGCTCAACTCCTTAAAAGCATTCACACCTGTGCAGCATGGCAAGAGAAAACACCTAAAACCATGTGGCATAGAGAAATTGTGCCACATCCATACACTTCATTAGAATCTTTTTAAAGAAATGGGTGTGCTAATGGATTCCAAACTGTCACTTCAAGGTCAATTTAACAAGTGACCAAAAATGCCATCTATACCATGAGGATTCTACAGTGCATTTCCCTCACCTGGAATTTCCTCACAAGGACCAGGCCTCGAAAGCTCTAGTACTGTCATGTCTCACTTAAGCCAGTATAAGCTCTCTTTTGGATCTCCAAACTATTTAATCAGAAAACTACAACAAACAGAATGTCTCAGCTTGACATGTTTTAAACCTGAGCCAATATAACCACATTACTCTTGACCGCAACTGAAAATAATAAGTAAAATACTAGAATAAACTGTTGAAAAGAATACTAAAGTATTTGATGATGTGGATATTCCTATGGGATTTTAAAGCAAGCTGGTTGTGTTTTCTTAAAAAATGGTGTGCTACCAGAATATCTTTGACAGAATATCATCTGACATAAATATTTTGACATAAATATTGTTGCACCTTTGAAGTAATGAATAGGAAATCCACACCTAATGGGACAACATTTTTGTAAATTACATCAGGACACAATGTTTATACCAGGCAATATTTCTGTATGTGGTTCTCTGGCATACAGCATGAAAAACACATTCTGGATCAAGAAACCAGAGTTTGTTGAAGCTCATAAGGGACAGGCAGAGATAATAATGGGCCTTGATTGCAATTAGAATGTTCAGCTTTTGTGAAACTGTTGACTAAACAGCATGCAGTTTATACTCTGAAATATTTAAATGTACTTCAATACTCAGCTAACAGTGACAAACGATTGCATTTAGAATCTTCAGCTTATGTTAAGCGTTCACAAAGACAGTGCATATTGAAGAATGACGAGTGACTAAGCTCATAGATGTTTGGGCCCTGATTGCAATTTGAAAGTTTTGTCTTTTCTTCAGATTTCAAGAACAGGTTACTAATGAAATAATGGTCAATAGGCAAACACTTTGATAATAAAAAGAGTAGAAAGAGTGTTTGCTCTGTTTTTCACACCATACGATTCTTAGAAACATTTTGTCCTTTTCTTTTAGAACATTTTACAGGCTGTGGTCGGCTCTCATAAGTACCTTTCTGAGTCAATATTCTGCTGCTGTTATTCATCAGTTGCATGTGGTTCCAGTGGTGTCCGGCAGCTTTAGGAGGGAGGGGGGTGGGCGGGAAGCACACACACACTCATTCTTTAACACACACACGCACGCACGCGCGCACATCCATTAACAACACTCATAACATTCAAACATGCATTCACGCACCAAACATTTATTTTAAAAGATCACACACACTCATTCTTTCACACACACACACACACGCAGGCACGCACATCCATTAACAACACTCATAACATTAAAACATGCACGCTCGCACCAAACATTCATTTTAAAAGATCATACACACACACACACACTTACCTTCAGCCTCGGAGGTCCCGGGAGGGTTGGGACTGCTGCCTTCCCTAAGGTCAATGCCTCGTCACAGAGTGGGATGGGGTCAGTGAGACTGCTGACCCCACCCCACTCTGTGACGAAGTGTCACTGATTGACACTCGCCCTGGGCACTTCAGGGCTTAAACCTGAGGCGCCCAGGTCGAAGTCAATGGGTGACGCCTTCTTCGTCACCCAGGGGAGGGCCTCGCAGCACCTTTGCTGAGCCGAGGAGGTCACGCCCATAGGAGCTGTGACCTCCTCAGCCCAGCAAAGTTCAGCTCAGGCAGCCTGGAGTCTGCGCAAATCGCACGTCTGCTCCTGGCTGCCTGACCTGAACATGAAGAGTGTCTGTCAGGCTGACCTTTGTTCAGCCTGACAGCCACTCTTCATGAGGGGCAAAAGGTGGGGGGGCATGGCCCTCTGCCCTAAAGGACGGGCCGCGCCTGTTTGGTTCAAAACATAACCTGCCTCTCAGTTTAACTGCCTCACATGCTCACATTTCTATTTATCTTGGTGAACGTCACTAGTTTCCTATTAACTGTTTCCTTGCATGCACCTCTTATGACCTCAAATATTACACCACCCCTGGCTTGTTCTATGACATCATTAAGGATATCTGATAATAAATCATTGATGAAAACGCTGTGCATGGCTGGGGCGCAAGTTATAGTTATTTGAAATAACTATAACTGGTGAATTGCAGTGTCTTTTTTTAGTGAAAAATGTTATGTTTGTACTTTCAAAGGTTGATGAGTGAATGAATACACAAGTTCTGACACCATTATTCATTCAGGTGATATACCGTGTCAACATTCTGAAAGTCCCAAGTTTTCCATATATTGAGACAAAGCCATTCCATTGTTGTTCATTATTATTTGGGGTAGCTATGCCACAGCCCTGTTAAATATGTTTCTAGAGAGGCACACAAAGAGCAACCTCTTCAAAAAGGTTTTGAATGCATGTTCAGCAGGTACTGTGCAATCACACTCTCCATGCTGCACCATTCAAAATGCTGAGGACCACCAGTGTGAAAGGAGCTGTGAAAGACACCACAGCAGCCTGGTGTTAATTTTAGAAGCAGCAGTACTTACCAGCACTCACCAGAACCTGCAGATAAATCTCTGCCTAACACTTTTCTTCGAGTATAAAACTGATGTGATCACAGTAGAACCAGAAGTCAGGGCGAGAGGATGAGGAATAGGATACATTACAATACCATTGGGGCAAGTGGGGAGTAAGGATACACAACTGAACAAGAAACTAGCAACACTACAAAATGAGTTCTTCTGTTCTTAGCTTGTATTGATTATTTTGCTAAGCTTATTCATTTCCAACATATTAGAGGAACAACAACTTTGAAAACAAAGTAAATGCACACTGCGTAAGATATGAACTGTCAAAATGATTGTACATAAATGATAGATATGCCAGGAATTAACAATACAAAATTATTTTGCATGGATGCTTAAAATGCTAGCACACGTTTTGCGGTTACATGCCACTTCTTCAGGGCGGCAGAAATATATTATAATTCTTGATCGACAGATAATAATAGCAGTTAGCATGAATCATATCACAGTTAACATAACCTAAATATTAACACTCAAAACATGTTATTAATAACCCAGAAAGATAAATGGAAAAGGGAACAAACCAAATAGCCATCAGAAAACTTACAAAAAAGTAAGACGAAAGAACAAAGGGATACAAATGAAAATATATATATATATAATAAAAGACTAGTAAAAATTAGAGTTAGAGATATGAAAATAAGAAGATAAGAGATTACGGGGTAATGGATATAGCTGATGTTACTACCCTTCAAAAATCATATGGGCAGCTAATTAAAAAATGGGTGCATTACACTGATGTCCCCATTTTCAAAATTTCATAAGTCTTATATGGGAAACTCACCATATGTTTCTTTGAAATACCAAAGCAAATATTCATTTGAGAAGTTCACAGGTAGACACTTGGAGTCAGATTTATACTTTTTGATGCAAAACTGCGCTACGCATTGGTTTAGTGCAAGGTGTCACAATGCAAAGGCAGCAACTACTTCACATGGGCCAGTCCCACTAATCTTCATCATCTGAGTGACTGGTAGATGTAATTGGCAGGATGGTATGCAGTTGCTAATCATAAGGGCTCAGTGTTGTTTGGGACACATGCATGCTTGAATGAGATGACTGTCATCTACACTGTGACATCACATCTACCTACATATATGTTGTTCCTCTACCCCTGTTCCTCAGGGGTGATGGGCATGCAATACATCATCACAACTGTCGAGGACAACCACAAAGGCATGTCCACTTATACATGGATTTAGTGAGTGGCACACAGGTGTGGAGGGCTGCCACCTAGGAATAAGGTATCCATAGGTCATTCACATCTACATTCATGTGTCCAGTTGTGGACTACCATCAACACCTGATCTGCCAACACAATTCCCAAAACACCCACATTGATGCCAGCACATGTCTGGCCTTGACCTGCATGCACACCTATTACATGCCACAGAAGTGTCACGTAAATGGAGTACAACTTATGGGTCTAGATGCTGGGGGACAGTTACCCATACAGACCTACATGTACATTACAATACAGGGATGCATAATTTTGTGTGAAAAACTGATGCATCACTGTGTTGTGAGAATGAGGGTATGAACTAGTGCCAATATACTGGCACTGGTGCACTTCCAAGTCACATGTGGGCCTACATGTGGCAACTAATCATCTTGTTCACATGCTGCTGCCTATTGCACAGCACAAGACTCCCAAGATATGAATCTCTGCTTGTAAATGGGTAACCCTTGCACGGAACACTATGTCACCATCCAGCCTAGTAAGATATCAGATCATGTGCCAGCTCATCTTATCTTGCAATGAGTGCAACACACAAGAGTCACTCACACAACAGTTGCAATCACTACACAGGACAGACATTATCACACTTACTGGATACGTCTGGGTCCTGAAATTTTGCCACTTCCCTGATGGTATAGGGGGCAGGTCCACCTGTAAGACATGGAAAGGAAATACATGCTCAATGTCAGATCACTGTACATACGTGTGGACAACATATCACAGTGTGTAACATTTTACATGAGTGAGATGGTGATCCTGCATGTAGACAGTACAACAAACATATCACTGCAAATTCACATTTACACTGACACTCCAGTCAGTGATAGCCACACATCTGCACACATGCACTGGGCCTAACAAATAAACCCTACTAAAACCATATGTGGCTAATCCATTTCAGGTGGCACTCCATAGCATGATTTGTATTTGGGTGAAAATTTCAATGGCACTTCCCCGGTGCACTGCAATACAAGTGATTCAGGTATTGTGGCTTGTGCATCAAGGGACACTGAATTACTGTGTGATGGACATGTGGCTCGATTTTCAGTCTGCAATTCATGCGTTCAGTGGTCCATGATAGAGTTGGTACAGTTGTATGTAGGTAACAAATGCCCCATTGGCAGTGTCGCCTAAGGTGGGTGTGCCCCCTTTGCCAACATAATGGCAGAGATCATGTGTGTGTAATTATGACAATGTAGTGCTATAATGGATTGCCCACTTTGCTGTCCGGATACAGTGAAATATGGTATGCTGACATACCTGATCATCATTGACATAATGCATGGGCACAGGTGTTGCCATAGCACCTGAAATGTGTGGCTAAGGGCCACTTGTACGAAGATCAGGTTTTGTGAGTCGCACATTGCGAGACTTAGCAACTTGCAGTTTGCGAGTAGGATAATCTGATGTACAACATTGTCAGTGACACTGTTTGCAATTCACAAATGGGGTAGCAAATGACCTACCTCATGAATTTTAATGAGGTAGATCTAATTTTGCAAACCCCTAGCGGTATTCAAGGGGATGGTGGTCTGCAGGGCTCAGCAGACCACCATGTCTGTGACTGCTTTTAAATAAAGCTGTATTTTATTTTTTGAAATGTAGCCTTATTTTATTAAGGGTAAACAGTAAGCATGTCAAAAACAAATATTATGACTTTTATTTTTATTTTTTTAAAGCAGACAGTGGTCCGTAGGATCACTGCCTTCTCTGAAACAATGTTTTTGCATGCATTCACAAACAGGAAGGGTTCCCATGGGGACCCCTTCCCTTTTACAAATGAGTTAGCACCAGCCTGAAACTGGTGGTAACTGCAACTCGCAAATAGGAAGGGAATGTCCGTTCCTAAATGCCACTAGCAAACCCTGTTTTGTGATTCAGCAATGTGATTGCAGAATTGCAAAATTGGGTATGTGCATTGGAATAAACATTTTTTTTTTTGACGTAAACACACAAATTCAGAAAACTAGGCCGTTTTTGACAGTAAAAAATAGCTTTGTACATGTGGCCCTAAGTGATAGTCGGACATGACTCAACAAACCTCAGGCCTGCATTGTTAACATGTATAGACATGTGGACTCCATCTCAGTACTGGGACACTAACACTTTGTTATGCTTGCATTCAACCTGGCCACAAACATTGCATGCAGCACATCAACACATATGATACTGTCACTCAGGAGAATTCTACTGTACATATTTGTCAATGTGATACTCACCAACAGAGCCACCTATCACCACACCCAGGTGGTCCAGCAGATCCTGCTCTCTGGCCACCAGGTCAGAGCAGCGATGCTTTAGCTGATGCTCATTCCTGCTTGTATGGTACACCCTCTTGAGGTGGTAGAGCAGCTTGCCCCACTGCAGCCGCCTCACCTCTGTGTGATACCCGTGTATCACCTGCCCACCCATCTCCAGCATCAAGGGTAGGAAGTGGCACACCAGCCACACAAAGCCCCCAAGCTCTTCCTCCCCCATGCTCCTCCTCCCCATGCGTGTCAGCCTCACCCTGTCCCAGGACAACACATTCAAACAGAAAATGTCAAAAAAAGAGGAAAAGAAATGAAAATAAAGGAAACTTACAACCCAAACCTAAGAACCCCAACTAACCCAACTAATCTAACCCCCAGACAGACACCTGACAGTATAAATACAATATTAAAGACACTAAACTACACAAAATCACATACACAGGTACAAGAAACAAACAGATTTCACAAGAGACACAACAAGAGAGACACCACAAGATACAATAAACGCAATTGAGACACCAGCAACACCAAGACACAGCCATACAGTCAAGAAATAGCACAGACTGTAAAGTGAAAGTGAAAGTACAACCAATGTACCATGCCTGTAAACAGGATTTTCTATTACATCCCTTCTTGTCCCCTTGCTGCCCGTTTTCCGTCATGCGTGTATTTTTTTGATGCATATGATGTTTGCGTGAATATTTTTGACGCATCACCTACATGTGCAGCAAAATAACACACATTACCTGTATAATTAAATTTCAGTGGATATCCGCATGCGTGTAGTGCGCAGGTGGAATTCACGCTAAGGGCCCATGTGTGGATAGTTTGCGTTTGCAGAAGTTTTCAACGCATTTGCAGCCAAATTTTTGATTCAATCTGTGATTGCGTGGTTCCCTAACATTTAACATTGATGCACCCTGTATCAACATGAAGATAGGATGGTATGGCCTGCAGTGTGTAACATAGTGTTTGGCCACTTGTGGTAGAGCATGTAACTTTGTGTTTTGGGTGTGAATGATCTGTAACAAAGATGTGTGGGTTTCTGAAGGAACGGCATGCAATACTTTGGACGTCATGCAAATGTATGAATGTGTGCCAAATGTGTATCTACATCTGATGGCAATCAGTGATCTACAACAGCCATGGTATGTGTTTGTAACATGTATTGACTCATGTGATATGTGTAGTTGTTTGACTTAGGGGACATTACATTTCACACGACAAACAAAACTCAGGTATCATTGAGGATGGCTGATGAGTGCTATGTAGGATATGTTAACCCTTATATGTCATTAATTGTTGATTACGACTTCATGGTGACTTGTCTGTGGACTACACATATGTGTGACGTGTACATGTTTGATACATACTGTGTTTGGGACACTGTGCCTTAATTCCACCCATAAAATGTTTGGTACACATCAGTTTGACTCATTACTATTACCTATGTTACTTGTGTTGCTGTGCTGGACCTGCTGCTTGGCTGCATGTTTTCACATATTTTCAGATGTGCATTCCACAGAAGTGTCCAGTTCAAGTGTGTGGGCATGTGTACCCTGTTTCAGGATTGGGCTCCATGGTGTCATGGTTTTGGGTGGGTCTAGTCAGGACTCTGTTAGGGGCACCCCTTGAGTTCACAGAGTATCTTGCAAGGAGGTAGTGTACCAAAGCAGAAGAGCAGCTAAAGGCATGCAAGGGGAAAGGACAGCTATGGTAAGGCAGAGAAAACAGGAAAGTGAAGGCAGAGCAACCTTAGTGTGAACAAATATGGAACTGATCAGTAATGGACAAACACACTGGGGTTATCGCTAAGGTTGTACACAGGGAAGGGCTCAGAACTTCTCACAGCAACAGGGAACGTCAATGCCTCTGTGCAGATTACTCTTACAGATAGTCACCATGCAAGCCCCATAGAAAGGAGGCAGCAGAAGTGATTCTGTCTCTGGACCCTTAGGGCACAAACAAGGATTGTACTTACATACACAAGACTAGCCCTTGTGGGTCCAGCTGGAGACACAGTGGCAATTCCTGGAAAACAGCCATAGCACACTGTCACCGTTAGGCACTAAAGACTACATGCAAAACTTGGCAAAGGATGGGGGCTGGATTTGCCTCCTAGAAACCAGGTGCCAACCCAAGTACAATGGAAAACACTTAACCCTTCTACACAGGTGAGGACTGATAGTACACTTACCAGGCACAATAACCCAAGAGGAAACAGAAACAGAAGGAACAAACTAGGAGGCAAAGCCAGGAACAGGGAACAGGCTCAGGCTGATGCAAAGGAAGGGACAGGACTGGGAAACAGAGAGCTGGAACAAGCAGGAACAGGGCTGGCAAAAAGAAAGCAGGCGCTGGCTGAAACAAGCAAGAACAAGGCTGAGAAACAGGGAGAAGAACCTGACTGGAATAAGCAGGAACAGGACTGGGAAAACAGAAAGCAGGTTCACGCTGAATCAAGACTGTAATACAATTCAACAAGGGGTCTGGAACACAAAGGAATCATACTCCAATGCACGACAAGGAGCTTCAGGGAATGGAAGCTTATAAGCAGTTCCAGGCAGCAGAAACACCAGGGCAGGGTCACATGGCTGGGCTGCACAAGAGAGGTCACAGGTGTGTGCAGCTTCAGTCTCTCACAAGTCCTGGAGGAGAGAATCCAGTATAAAGGGACAACCAGACTTTTTCCATAGGAAGCAATGGACAGAAGATTATAGGTCCTACCAACTACCAGGCAGTGCATTATGGGACCTGAAGTCCATGGAAGCTAATGTAGTTCTTCTATAGCATGCCATATGGCAAAGGGAAGCAAACAGGAGTATGAAAGAGACTTTGGGTGAGTGTTAATGATGATTCCCTGGGTACAGATGATCCATGTACAGTGCCCCCTGGAGATGGGAGGGCAGAGACGTAACACATGGCAGTGGCAGGATTGATTTCCAGGGATGGACTCTGCAGGGCATGTGTTATGAACCTTCTTGTCATAACTGGGACACTCATTCTATCCATTTTCACAAATAATGCCCCCCCTTGTCACACAAGCTCCTTGCAGAGATTGCAAGTGTCACACTTACTAATGTCAGGGGTCTGTTCATACATTCCTTTTTCCACTGATATTTCACATCCACTGCCTCATGTTAGCAACGTGTATGTGAGTCATATGCTGTGGTCCATTGATTTTGTCCTTCATATGTGACATTCAAGAGATGAGTATTTTTTATATGTGTATGATGTTTGTTGTACAATTATACGCATCACATTTGATGTTGCATCAAAAGTAGTCAAATTGTCTTTGTAACATGCTCCCTGGGGTAATACTCACATTCCTAAGGAACATGTGATGGAGAATGAAGAAACCAGGGCAGGATTGTGTGATCAGGTAAGGTGTTTATTTACATATCTTAACAAGGTGTGTAGAGTGACTATTAAGTGAAAACGTTGTGTACAATTTGCTGTCTGCGGTGCATTCCTGCAGCTGTGTTCTGCTGTTCCCCCTCATTTTCACTGCCACCATCCTCCTCCTCCTCCTCAGGCAGTTCTTGGTCTGGTTCATATAATGGGATGTTCCTCCTCATAAAAATGTTGTGCAGGATAGCACAGGTCAGTATCATTTTACACACATTGTGTGTGACATATAGGAGGCTGCCTCTTGTGATGTCCAGGCACCTGAATCTGTACTTCAGGATGCCAAAGGTCCTTTCCACAATTGTGCATGTCCTCCGATGTGCCTCATTATAGGCATTCTCTGCTGCTTTGCTTGGGTTGGGGAATGGGGTCATGATCCATGGCTCGATCCTGTAACCCTGATCCACTGCAAAAGATAATAGGAGTGAATATTTTGTTAGTGCTTGCAACAGGAATGTCATGTAGCATGGCAGTTGATATCTTGTGTCATCTGTGAGTCATATGTGTTTGTGGTACTGAGTGAGATCCTGGGCTTCTGTGAGGTTATATCTGCACTGGGTTGTTTGACATGACAACTTGTGTTTGGGTCATTGATTTGGGATCTATGATTTTTTCCCGAACTGTTGGTCAGTATGTATTCACCAAGCGTTGTGTAGTGTCCAGCATGTTTTAGTGTGCTTTCACTGGAAGGGACATGATACATCCACACATAATGGATTCAGATGTGGTGGTAACATGGTTGCACTACAAGCCCTGGACATCCCATCCATTTAGACATGTGTCATTGAAATGCGACACTGAGGCCCTTTGATTTGGCTAGGTGAAAATGCACAACACATCTCCATAAGCTGACAGCACTGAGCTGTTCAGTATTGACAATGCACAATTGTCCCATGTGTGACTTGTTTCTAGGCAAGCCTTTGTTGTTCCCTCTGCCAGTAGCTCATGTGCAACCGTACGCCTACACTACCAAACTTGCTCCAGGGAACCTGGCTAACTGCCTTGTGGAGGTGGATGTATCTGTGCAGGAAGGGCCATCTCCCTGTACATATGCTGTTTTGATGGACAATTGGCTCTTTCAGTGTGCGCAGCAGTGTGCAGTTTGCATTAGTGCCACATCAATATGTGTTCATAGCACAGTCCACTTCCTTATTGCAACCTGGAAACAGCACTCCAAATGTGATGAATGATGTTGGGACTGCATCAGTATTTCTGTGTCACCTACATCTGAGTCAGCATCATCATGATATGTGTTTCATGGTATTAGACCGGCTGCAACCCACATTTCACACTCCTTCCACGCTACATACTGTTTGGGAGGGTGGCCCATTGACTATGTGGCCAAATGTAATGGTAAAAGGGTGATCTTCCAAGTTGTATTTCCAGTGCAGGACATGTCATTGTCACTGTGAGCTTTGACATTGGTCCCTTGTTGCTCTAGAGTGGCAGCTAATGTTTGTGGCAGCCGTCATTTGTCCAGAGGTGTGTATCCCATTGTGTTACGGTGTACAACATAACTACCACTGTCACACCTCAGTGTCAGCCTGCCCACGTGTCAACGTAGTGGTGTATGTTTTGGGTGTTCTACAGGGTTGTTGTGCTGTGTGTGTATTTTGCTAGGTTTGTTGACTTACCGACAAGAAGGCCATTGCCATACTGTCCATCCTGGAAGTGCTGATTGATCCTGCTCTAGCGGAATATGAATGAATCATGCACACTCCCAGGATACTTGGCCAAGATGTTTGTGAATAATCCCTGGTGGTCAACTATGGCCTGCACAGTGACTAATGTGTCTGCTTTCTGTTCCTGAATAGGGGCTCTGTTGCTGCAGGTGGGACGATCCGGACACAGGTGCAGTCAATTGCACCAAGTACATGCGGGAAGCCATGGATTTGATAGAAGCCCTGTTTTATCTCCTGCTGCTTCTGCTGTGTGTTGGGGAAGCTGATTTGGCGGGGTGTGAGGGAGATTATGGCATCTAACACCTTGGGCAGGAAGGCCGAGAATGAGGGCTGAGATACCCCAGCGACGAGGACACCCGTTGTCTGGAAGGAGCCACTTGCCAAAATATGCAGGACAGCTAGCATCTTGGTCACCGGTGGTATGTTGTGTGGTGTCTGCAGGTTAGCTGTTAGTTGTGACTGAACATGGCGCAGCAGCTGCTGTATGGCTTGCCAGTTGAGTCGATACCCCCGGATTATGTCCTGTTACCTGAGGCCATGGAGGGTTGTCCTGTTTCTGAAAAGTCTCTCCTGCCTTCTGCGTTGCCTTTGTGGGTTGGGGTGGTGGTGGCTGCCGCCATTGGTCCTGTGTTCGGCGTTGTCTTACAAGCTGCTTCAGTAGCACCTCCATGTTGTCCTGTTGGTCTGTAATGTTGCTTGTGTGTGTTTTCCTTATGTAATTGTGTTTTGCCTCATTTTAATGCCTGCCCTGACCCAGGCATTAAATTTTGACTCAATTCGGGTTTAGCGTAATTTTTGGGTCTGGCTCCCACCCGTGCGTCATTTTTGCCCGGGTGGATAAATATGGCACTAGGGTGTCTGAGTCATTTTTTGGACAGGAACGCCTACCTTGCATCTCATCGACGCAAGGCGGTTTCACTTTTCCTTAAAATGACTACTCCATATTTTTTTATGCTAGACAGGTCTAGCATCAAAATATAAATATGAAGTTAAGTTTGCGCTGGATTCGCATTAAAAAAATTATGCAAAGTATAAATATGGGCCTTGGCATATAAATATAAGTTCCATATCTTTAAAGAATTCCCACACCTAGAGATACAAAATGCAACCACAAAAATAATTAAAAAGCACATAGATGATGTAGTGAATATACAAACATGCTGTATAGGCCTAGGTCATGATGCCATAATTCATGCTTACTGCATGATAAACATAATCCATAACTCAAACTTCCTCTTCAAGGTAATTGTTGCTATTTAAAATGAAAGACTTCATCCACTATCACAGGTCTGGTCAAGTTCATATGAGAACACACTCCAAAGACAATCCATTTCATTTGGAACATTCTAAATTCTAAAAAAACAAAGCTAACACAAAATTGACTTAATATATAAGATAATTATCCACCCTGTGCAAACGATATAAACACCAAATACACTTTCCAAACAGAATATATGCTACAAAAATCTTAGTGCTGCATAAAAGCAAACTGAATTATTTACTAGCGCTATAAATATGTCACACTTCCCAAGCAGAGAGCCAAACAAAATACACTTTGATGTACTCTTAGTGCGGCATCAACACAAACTATCTTCAACAGCCACACTGCCAACCAGCGGCAGTCAGGAATAGGCAGGCAAGCCGGTGGCATCCCGACCACTGAATTCTGACCTCACAGCAGGGCTGGCGGTGTGTTGGTGCCGCTGTCATGGCAGCAGCACACTCCGGCTACTATGATAGGCTGAAGCAAATGCCGGCCATGCTGCGGGCCACCACACAGTTGGGTGTACTGTGTCCCTAGAAAGTGACGCAGTGCACGCACGCAACTGGCTGACATTAAGGGGCTATGAGTGAGCGTTAGCCTGGAATCATTCTAAGGCCATTTTTGTGTCCCTTGCCCTGCCTTTTCGCCGGCCTTCACTCGGCGAGGACACCGCCAGGTGAAGGTCAGCAGAAAGACAGGTCCTGATCAGCTCGGCAGCTGATGTGATGGGCCCGCCCCAATTGACCACCTCCACTGCCACCACCGCCGCAGCGGTAGAAGCAATGTCGGCAGTGGTAGCGGTCAGGAGGAGGTGTCACCGCCATTGTAATTTTTGGGCAGTCAAATCCCTGAGGAAGCAGTGGTCTGACCGTCTAAAATGCAACAGCGGGACTTGTCCCGCCGTCATCGTAATCAGCCCCTAAATTAGTTTCTAACACTGTAAACGCCAGTCACACTTCCATAACAACCAAACAGAATACACTCCGCCAAACTCTTACCATGGCATGAGAATACAAACAGAATTACCTGCATTCAAGTCTCATTGTCAAACACGCAATAGGATACATATTGTAATCAATAGGCATTTGTAAAGCACTTTAGCATTTTTCCCCATTGAAGGGTCCACACTCATGGGTCAAATGTATGAGAAATAGAAAGCGAAGAACTGGATTAGTGCATAAATTCTCCAAATATTGGAGGGGATGGATGGATGGATGTGTCTGAAAAATGTTATCTTAATTCAGCAATTCTTTATGCAAAATGTCTAGGAATAGAGTTGTGTTTAACAATAAGCCCAGGAAATATTGTGGGATATTGTACGTGTGACTTCAGTTACCAACTTATAATGGCATTACAAGTTGTGTGGAAAAGATTGTGCTACTTACCACACCCAGTAATTTTACTCTATTGTGAGCCATTTATTGGTTTTACTGAATGCCTCATATTTCAAGTTTTCAAATTAGAAATGAGGCATAATATATAATTCCAATCACTGTGCAAACTCGTGTTTGCACAGGGATTGGATCTCAACCCTGCACTTGCAATCAGAGTTTAAGAGCCAAATTTGCAAACATTTAGGGGGTCATTCCAAACCCGGCGGGCGGAAACCGCCAAAAGACCGCTCCGCGGTCAAATGACCACAGCGGCCATTCTAACTTTCCCGCTCGGCCGGCGGGCGATCTCCAAAAGATCGCCCGCCGGCCCAGCGGGAAAGCCCCTGCAAAGAGGAAGCCGGCTCCGAATGGAGCCGGCGGATTTGCAGGGGTGCGACGGGTGCAGTGGCACCCGTCGCGATTTTCAGTATCTGCAAAGCAGACACTGAAAATCTTTCTGGGGCCCCCAGGGGCCCCACGACACCCGTTCCCGCCATCCTGTTCCTGCAAGCAGCGCCGCCATGGAGGATTCCCTGGGCCAGGGGGAAACCGGCGGGAAACCGCCGGTTCCCCTTTTCTGATCGCGGCTTTACCGCCGCGGTCAGAATGGCCCAGGAAGCACCGCCAGCCTGTTGGCGGTGCTTCCGTGGTCGTTGGCCCTGGCGGTCGGTGACCGCCAGGGTCAGAATGACCCCCTTAGTGCTGTGTTTGCGTCACAAAATTGACACAAACCATAACAAATTTTTGTTGTTACTTACTTTCCAGTGCACAACTTGTTTTGTGCTGTAAAGTTGCCTAAAAGTAATGCAAAGCAGCATAAAATATTGCTTCACATTACTTAGCATCAGAGGAGCGTTACATAGGTGGTACATGGGTGATCGCATGTGTTGGAAATTACCCTCTCTGCATGGCCACCCTCCAACATTTTGCCTTTTTCCCTCCACTTTATGCAGAATTCGTTTTTGTTGACCTTAGGACTCTGCACTTTACCACTACTAACCAATGTGCTTGTGCTCTCTCCCTAAATATGGTCTGATTGGTATATACCGAACTGGCATTTTAAATTGACTTATAAGTCCATTATAAAGTGCACTACATGTGCCCAGGGCCTGCAAATTAAATGTTATCAGTGGGCCTTCAGCACTGATTGTGCTGCCTACTTTTGTAGCCCTTTCAACATGTCCCAGGCCGGCCATTGAAGCCTGAATGCAGTGTCACACTGCCATGGTGACTGGGTATTTAAAACCCCTGGGCAAGCCTTAAACTCCCCTTTCATTGCATATAAATCATCCCTAAGGCCGGCCCTAGGTAGCCCACAGGGCAGGGTGCCATGTAATTAAAAGGTGGGACATGTACCTTTCAGTTTTACATGTTCTGGTACAGAAAAATCTCCCAAATTCGTTTTTTACTATTGTGAGACCTGTCCCTCTCATGGGATAACATTGAAGATTCCTTATTTCATTTAATGAGCTGTAATTCCTGATTGAGAATAGGTATCTCTGTCATAATTAGTACCTATGGCATTTCAATGATAAATCCTCTTTAAAGGCAAAGTCAGATTTATTGTTACAATTTTGAAAATGCCATTTTTAGAAAGTTGGCGTTTGCCTGCTCTTGGCCCTCTGTGCCTGCATCCTGTCTCTGATCACTTGTCTGAGATGGGTGACAGCTGGGCTTTGTGTATTTCCCTGAGACAGCCACATGCAATGGGAGCTTAGGTGTGACTTGATGGGTCTCAATGGGCCACCAGGGCAGGATGGGAGGGAGGAGCTGGCTACAGCCTCATACTTACACCTGAATAGGCTGTGTCCTGTCCCCACACAAAGGGCTGCATACCACCCTGGAGTGAGACTGGGGCCAGGGGAGGAAGTAAGGACCTCTGTGTACTCAAATACTTCTTTCAAATCTCCCCCACTTCAAAGGATTCAGTGGGTAAAAGAGCAGGACCTCAGACTGTTAGAAATGGGGTTTTTGGTTGGCAGTCAGTTTATCCCCTGTCAAAGCAAGGACCCTCACTCGAGTCAGGGCAAAGGAGAAACACACCTGGTTAACCCCCACTAGCCCCCCTTTGTAGCTTGGCACGAACAGAAAGGCTTAACTTAGAAGCAATGTGTAAAGTATTTGTACCAACACACTCAGTAATACAGTGAAAACACTGCAAAATGGACACTACATCAGTTTAGAAAAATAGTTAATATTTATCTAAATCAAATAAGACCAAAATGACAAAAATCCAACATACACAAGTCAAGAGATGAATTTTCAAAAGAATAAGGGCCTGATTACAACTTTGGAGGACGGTGTTAAACCGTCCCAAAAGTGGCGGATATACCACCTACCGTATTAGGAGTCCATTATTTCCTATGGAACTCGTAATACGGTAGGTGGTATATCCGTCACTTTTGGGACGGTTTAACACCGTCCTCCAAAGTTGTAATCAGGCCCTAAGAGTCTTACTCCATAGAAAACAATGGAAATGTTGATTTCACACAAGGTACCTGTTTTGCCTCAAAAATAGATCTGCATGGGCGAGCAGGCATCGGAAAAGTCAGTGATGTGTCGATTCCTTACTCACAAGTGAGGCCGTGTGTTGTTTCTTCTCCGTTCTGGTTGGTAATGTGTTGTTTTTCTCCCATACAAGAGAGCAATGCATCGGTTTCCTGACAGGGCACTTTGGATGCGTGAGAAATCCAGTCGGTTTTAGAAAACCACACTGTGTGGGGTTTGCCTCATTATCAGCAGCCGCAAGTGGGTGTTGGGTTGTTTCTCCAGCTGCAATACATCGATCTCCTAGCTGCGATGCAGGTGGAGCATCAATATTAGCCACAAAGCAGGGTGGCATGTCGTTTTTCAGTCATGTTGCAGGTGTTGCATCGAAAATATCCCCGCACAGGGTTCTGTGATTGGATTTCAGTCCTTGTTCTGCCAACTTCATCTTCAAGGTCCAGGGACTGGATTGGGCACCACTTGGCCGGGCTGGAGTCTCAGCAAAGAGTCCAGGTGCTGGCAGAGGAAGTCTTTGATGGCCCTGAGACTTCAAAGCAGGAGGCAAGCTCAGTTCATGCCCTTGTAGATTCTTCACAAGCAAGAATGCACAACAAAGTCCACTCTTTGTCCCCTTTCACAGGCAGAAGCAGCAACTGCAGGATACCACAATAAAGCACAGACACAGGCAGGGGCAGCACTTCTCCTCAGCTCCTCAGCTCTTCTCATTTGCAGAAGTTCCTCTTGATTCCAGAAGTAATCTGATTTTCAGGAGTTTTGGGTGCTCTTCTTATACCCCTTCCTGCCTCTGAAGTAGGCAAACTTCACAGGAAGTTGTTCACAGGATCCTGTCTTGCCTTGCTGGCCCCAGACACACACCAGGGGGTTGGAGCCTGCATTATGTGAGGGCAGGCACAGCCCATTCAGGTGTAAGTTACCACTCCTTCCTCTACTCTTGCTCAGATGACCCATCAGGATATACAGGCTAAAACCAGCTCCCTTTTTTCTCACTGTCTAGAGGGGGTTAATAAAACAGCCCAACTGTCAGTCTGACCCAGACAGTGAATCCACAAACAGGCAGAGTCACAGAATGGTTTAATCAAGAAAATGCCCACTTTCTAAAAGTGGCATTTTCAAACTGACAATCTAAAAACCAACTTTAACAAAAAATGCATTTTTAAATTGTGAGTTCAGAGACATCAAACTCCATATTTCAATCTGCTCCCAAAGGAAACATGCAAGGCAACCCCCATTTTAGCCTATGAGAGAGATAGGCCTAGCAACAGTGAAAACCAATTTTGGCAGTATTTGACTGTTAGGACATGTAAAACACATCAGTACATGCACCATCTTTAACATACACTGCACTCTGCCCATAGGGCTACCCAGGGCCTACTTTAGGTGTGCCTTACATGTATAAAAAGGGAAGGTTTGGGTCTGGCAAGTGGGTACACGTGCCAGGTCAAATTGGCAGCTTAAAACAGCACACCCAGGCACTGCAGTGCCAGGTCTGAGCCATGTTTACAGGGCTACTCATGTAGGTGGTACAACCAGTTCTGCAGGCCCACTAGTAGCATTTGATTTACAGGTCCTGGGCACCTCTAGTGCACTTTACTAGGGACTTAATAGTAAATCAAATGTGCCAATTATGGTAAAGCCAATTACACATACATTTTTAAACAGGGAGCACTTGCACTTTAGCACTGGTCAGCAGTGGGAAAGTGCCCAGAGTACCAAACACAGCAAAAACAGAATCCAGCACACAGTCAAAACATGGGAAGCAGGGGCAAAAACGACAGGGGAGACCTGACCAAGGATGCTGTGTCTAACACAGGCACTTTCACTTCAGTACACAGGAAAATGGACTGCTGTGCTGCTGAAGGACTGCCACTCTGCTGGGCTGTTGCTCTGAAAGAACTTTCTTGACGTGCGGACCTGCAACCTGCTACCCTATTTGCCAGGGTGAGAAGGATTGGACCCACATTACTTGAACCCAACAACCACAGTGACTTCAAGTCTCAGGGACATAAAAGACTTCCAACTCACCTGCTACAGTACATGGCCATCTGTGAGTCTTGCCCTGCCAGGTGGTGCTAATCTAGTCCTGGCCCTTTGTAAGCAGGTATAAAGTGTTGCTCCAGCAAGAATCCATGCATCAGTGGCTTTTCACTGCTCAGAACCAGTAGATCTCCATCAATTCATCGCCACTGTTGCGAGGATCTTGTGCATCGCATCTCTAATTTTTTGTGACTCGGAATCAATGCATCATCTCCGTCCTAAGGATCGACGATGATGCATCGCCTCCCTGCCTCTCGCATCTCCCTTAACGTCAACGCAAACAAGGTGCTCTGCAGCAGACCCAGGCTGGTCCCTGTATCTGACCTGTGCTCCATTGCAGTCGGCCTGAACTGTCAGATTTGACCTGTTTTAGCATGGACAGATATTCTTGGTTGTCGTTTCATGCTATTAAGCACTATATTTCAGTTTAATCTTTCAAAACTCAGAACTCGGTTTCTACTTATTGGATTTTTGTCATTTTGGTCTTGTTTTGTTCAATAAATTAAGCTCTATTTTTCTGACCATCAAAATTCTGTGCTGGTGCTAAGACGATGGGAGGAGAGAACCATATCTCTTTAGATATGGAGCTCTCCTGCTCCCTCCATCACTCAGTGCAGCGCAACATTTTTGGCTGCTGCCCTGCATTGGATGGCACTGTCGTGAATCTGGCCCAATTGTTTTGATTAGCGCAATCGTCCTCCTCTTTATTGCCGTACTGCAATTCCATAGGCCACATCAAACATGCAAACTGCAAAGAGATTAAGTGCCATTGCAATTTAGGACTAAAAACTAAAGAACATATGCTCTAGGCCGATCTGTCTATTCCAATCCAGACATAAAGGTGTCTTTCCTTTGTATAAAATCAATCCTAACAGTCTGAGGTAGCTGGCAACAAAGAGTGGAGAATAGATTGCTTGGGACAGGAAGTTTGACACCTGTAGATCATAAGGTCCAAACAAAAATATAAATCAGGGAGTTGAGTGTCTGCTGCAACAAGCTGCATGTCACGGGTTCCAATGAGATTAACTCAAATAGCGTGGACGCATGTAAAACATTCGGGTTATCTATCCCATGTTGTTAGCTATTAGGTATATTATGAACCTAGCAGAGCTTTACAGGCAGTATTTGTATGTGAGGAGGGGCATCTCACACTTGGCGCTGAAGATGTCCATTATATATTATATTTGAATATACATCTTATTATATATCATATAGTTATTATGAACAAATACAAATACTACTTTACACACAAGGATTCATGATAATCAACAATTTCCTTTCACTGTGGAAAATCGCATCTAACTATAATGTCCATATAACCTGTGTTTTTAAGGTAATTGTTATATTACTCAATTATACAAGTTCAAGTTTTATTTAATGCATAGTTAATAAAAACCAATACATCACATCATTCTATCTAAAGAAACAAAAAATATACAGTCCATAATATCAAGTCTAAAATCTAATATGCAGAAGAATCATATTATTTAAGAAGTTTCCTAATTATTACCACCTATTTCGAGATCTATAAGAAATATATATCTAATACCTTACATAATTAAAAATAATTTCGTAAGTACTGTTTAGTGACTTTTTTTTTTTAGTTTAAATATTAAAAGGATTTCTGTAAAAAAACGTAATATATTTGTCTAATTAAGATCGTATAAAAACATTTTTGTGATATTATGCGAAAGGAACTTGGTAATTTTAACATTCAGAACAAATTAGAAAATAAAAGATTTCTATAAATTCTGTACAAATACTTACTATATTTGTGCTAATCAAGATCTTATATAACAATTTTTGTGATATTATGCGTAAAAACTTTGTAAATTTAGCATTCAGAACAAATTTTAAATTCAAAAATATTTCTGTAAATTCTGTACAAAAACTTAATATATTTGTGCTAATTAAGATCTTATATTAACATTTTTGTGATATTAGGCGTAAAAACTTGGTAAAGTTAGCATTTAGAACAAAGTCAGAGGGTTTAAAACAGGCAATCACCGCTTGCCTGCAAGTCTGTATCTTCCTCTGATTGAATGCTGCCTTCAATAGCGATTTGCGTACGTTTCGTAGGCCATCACAAATACAGATCAAATGGATTATATCTTCCTGACCCCGGCCACACAGCCTGCACTGAGGGACTGTTGCAGGGCGTTCCCACAAGACTAAATCAGCACCACCAGGAATTATGCCAAATCGATATTTAATAAAAAAATCCTTGTCTGACTTTGTCCACCCAGCTTCCAAGTAGGGCTGATATTTCAAAAGTTTGTATTTGTTTATTATCATCCAGGAATGCGATCTGGAGGCCAATAAACTCTTATCAATGTTCACTGATCTTTTCCTCACTATTCGGTTTAAGATTTTTTTAAAGGCAAAGTAGGAAAGGTTTGAGTCCCATAATTCCACTGCTTCCAAGTCTATTAATGCCTGATCTAAGTACTGTCGAGATTTAGCTCTAGAGCCTGAACTAATCTCCTTCCACAGTGCCTGGCAGAGCTGGTTTTCTTTTCTTTGCTGTAAACGTTTCCAGGCTTTGATGAAACTGGCTTTTCTATCTATACATTGGTTTATATAACCAAACTCCAGCCTAATTTGAGTTTGGGAGGTATAGCCCGGTAGCTGGAAGAAGGACCTAAAAATCTTTCCAGTGATCTTATTTAGGATAATAGCATCTTGTCCACACAGGGCTTCACTTCCATATCCTAAAGTTGGAATTAGTTTAGCTGCAATGACCTGAAGCAACGTCCGATAGCATTTCCTTTTCTGTAGAGCTCTTGTTTATGGGGAAGAAAGGAGCCCCGTTCATCAAAAAGTACACCCAGGTATCTATACTGGTTTACTTGATCCAAAGCACCCCTTTGTGTGTTCCATTTTTTTACTTTCAATTTTTTTTTGCTAATTTCCATTATTTTGGTTTTTTATGATTAATTTCCAACCCATTTTTCTCTGCAATTCCGATATCTTTACGATAAGCCGCCGTAGTCCTACTTTAGTTTGACTCATGAGTACTACGTCGTCTGCATATAACAAATTTGAAATAGCCATGTCACCAATCTTTGGGGAGTGCGCATTTACCTTATTTAGTTCCGCAGTCAGGTCTGAATCTCTGAAAGAGATTAGAAATATACGGTGCCAGCACACAGGCCTGTTTGAGTCCTTGTTTTGTTTTAATTTCCCTTGAAAGGAAGGTTCCATCCCCTATCTTAACTCTTATCCATGAATCTGTGTATAGCTGTTGAATAGCCTTTAGCAAATTCTCCGGTATCCCCCAGGAGACTAATGTCTACCATACGAGAGGTCGCTGTACCAAGTCAAAGACTGATATAAAATCTACAAAACACAGATACAAGGATTGATTTTTTTGTTTGTACTTCTCAATAATCATGGATACAGTTAAAATATTTGCAGCAGTACCCAGGCCCTTTACGAAACCTGTCTGATTTGAGGGAATGGTGCTGTTTTCGATTGCCCACCTACGAAGATGTTCCAGTAAGATCCCTGCATAATATTTAGCTTCTACATCTGTTAGGGCAATTAGTTGATAACTCTCAGGTTGTGACTTGCTGCCTCCTTTGAATATTGGATGGATTATCGCCCCCCTCCAAGATTTTGGAATATTTCCCAGTGCTATACAATGGTTGTAAGTCAAAGCCAGTTTTTCACCCCAAAAGGCAGGATTCAGTTTAAACAAGGCATTTGGGATTCTATTTGGATCAGGAGCACCCCCAGTTCTGCTGTTTTTTAATTAAGCCCATAATTTCGGCCGTTATTATTTTTTTGGGTTCCTTCGGGGGAGCAAGGGGATTTAATTTTACTCTTTCTTGGCTTAACTTTTTTACTTCCCCCTTTAAATTTTTGCTGGCACTCTTTTGTTCACCAAAATGATGGTTTAGGTATTCAAACCAGACGGCTTCCGAGATATTAGAGCTGGTGAGGGTTATTGGGGCTTTATTCAGGTCATTCACCAATTTCCAAAAACCTTGTGTATTTGATTTTTTACTTAAGAATAGGGCCTTTGCCCAGAAATCATGGTTTTCCTGATGTTTATATTCCCAAATTTGTTTCCGATATCTATTGTTTATATTTCTTAGGCTGACCTTAAAATAACAGTTTGTTGGATTCTTGTTGTGTAATCTTAAAGCTCTATTTCGTTCTTTTCTTAATTTAATCATGTGCACTGAAAAATGTATTTTCCTGTTAGTTTTCACACCTCGCCCCTGGCTCTGATGCCTCTTTTGTGATCTATCTACGAGAAGAACAGCCGCAAATCTATCTAGGAAAGTCGACCAAATCGTTATCGAGTCCCTGGTTATGTCCATGTGGCATTGGTTGATTATCGCCATTGACCATTCACCAAAGGATTCCTTTAAAAATTTTCAGTCCATCTGAGTTTTTTATAGTTTGTTGTATTAATATCCCTTGGTGTGGTTAGGGCAGGGTTAAAGTTAGGGAGGCCACATTCTATCTCCAGACATTGCTGACCATGGTCACTCATATCTGATTTTACAATATCAAATTTTGTAATTAACTTAAGCAAAAAAAAGGAGGCCGCAGTATAAACAATTGTCGCTTGGGTTTCAGTGACATAGCAGGTAGTAGCCAGCGGGTTATCTTGTGGATATCTGCCATTTAGAAGTCTAAGCCCAAGAGCCTCAAGATCTTTTATTTAGGAGGGTGCTAATGTCCTGGTTTTTCCTTTCTCTGTTACCCCCAGGGACTGCTGTGGTACTGCCCATAATAGATCTTGCAAGATGGTTTGTGTATCCCTTTCAAAGGGGTTTAATAATTTAAGATTACAGTCCCCGACTATTAGGAGCTCCAGGGGTCCTAAAACCTGATGGGCATCTAAAATTGTATCTATTAATTTTGAAGATATATGTTTTCTGGATCGTACATCTGAATGAATATAGACATTAATTAGCAGGAGTGGGCTGGAATGTTCCTTATTCCACCCGTCTAGCTTCACTAGCAAGAAGTCTTTGTTTTCCTCATATAATCAAGTACATACTATGTTTAATTCTGCTGAGATGAAAATTGCTAATCCCCCTTTTGGATGTCCATACCCTTTCTCCTTTATTGCTGGGGAAAACAATCCCATAAATCCATCAACTGAAAAAGGGTTGCTGGCCCAGGTCTCCTGGAGAAGAATAATCTGAAATTTCTTTAGTAAACTTGATAGATCTTTTTGCATTGTATTTGATTTGACCCCATTTATATTCCAGGAGCAAACTTGAAGAGGGTTTTCATGCGAACTTGTCAACTTATTGTGTGCCCTACTACTCGTAAGTCACTGACGTTTTTCTAGATGGATTATTTCTGATATCCAGACTAAATCTAACTGTGGTTAGTGTGTATTAGATACAATACGCCCTAACGGGTAATCTGCCACTCTTCCAGTTGCAGATCTAAGAACTGAGAAAGGTTTACCCAACTCTTTTGGTTTAGATTGATTAGCCGAATTAATTTGTTCCTCTAACGGGTCAGGATAGCCTAGTTGTTTGGGTATGATGAAATTAATTCCCCATTTAAGGAAGGAGCTTTTTTCTTTAACAGCTCTTTTTACCAAAAGTGATGACCTCCAGGTTACCAGAGTTAATTTGATTAGACCTCTTTCATTTGTTTTTTCCCTTGGTAAGAACTCTATGGAGACAATATCAGTAGATTTTACGTCTTTTAATGCAAGGATAGCTTGTAGTAGTTTTAATGTTTCTTCTATTTAGGATATCAAATCTTCCCCTAGATTGGTATTGCGGTTCCAATATCAGTTGTAAGCAATCATTTGGTAGAGCAAATTCAGAGTTACCTATAATATCCACCTGTTCATCTAGTTGGACTGCCCTTGGGTGTTCTATTACCTGGATCCCTAACGGTGGCTCTCTATCAGCCCATTCTGACTTTAAAGCCTTTTGCTTTTCTATTGATCCACTTGGGTGTTCTTGGCATTCTTCCTTTTTTTTGCCTGGCGTTGGACCAAATGGGCTCCGGTTGGAGCCCCATGGTAACCTCCGAATTTGCGACCATAATTGTTATACCCTCTTGTCAGATGACCTCCTATTTATTAGGGAACTAGGACTCTTTACAGCATGTGTCTCCCATTGATGTAATTTAATATTTAGAGGTTCCTGCTCTGATTGGCCTGTATTCTTTGACATTTCCATGATTCGTTGGTCATTACTTTTTATATCCCCCTCTTTGGAGTGTAGTTTGTTTTCGTTTTGCCCCTTTTAGTTTTGGATTATATGGCCACTCAGTCCAGTGTTGAATAATGGAAACAGTTTATTTGCCGTTGATATACTCTTTGTAATTGGCACGGGGTCTTTGGTCTTTGGCATATCGTCTCCTATAACCAGGCCTGAAGAGGGATTCAATTTTACAGCCGGGGAGCCCATTGAGGCCACCCCTTTTTTATTTCTCGCTTTTCGTTGCTTTTTCATTTGTCTTTTAGTGGGTGGCTTTTCTGGCTGGGATGGGAGCCCCACTGATTTGGGAGTGTCAAAAGAGCCTATGATTTCCGTACATGTTCCTTCCTGATCACCTTTAGGTTCTTCAAGGGATTCTATCTCTTTGTCTGTTGATCTCATCGGGCACCAATTAGGTCTATCTCCTGAGTTTTTATTTTTTCCCTCCTCCCTCTGATATGGGGGGGATCCTTTGGCTATAGTTTCCTCCTCCCTCCTCATATTTAGATTTTCTTTGAGATTTGCTATCAGTGAGTTTAGAGCTACTGGGAGAGTGGCCAACTTATTGATTATAGGCTCGCAAGTGCATTCCATTATTATCATTTCAGCAAGATTCTAAGCTCGCTTAATCAAGTTGTTTACATTTGCCAGTTTCTGGTCAATCCCTACTACTGATTTAGCCATGGCGTTCAATTCCCTTATTTATATATTGTCTATTTATTCCCCTTTCAGCGCCTATAATTTTTAGCAAAAACTTTGCTGTAAAGTGCAAATCTTTATTTTGAAAAGGATAGCATACTAATTTATCAGCATTTTGACAATAATTTTATGGAAGAGTACTTGCACTTACCAAAAAGACCCTTTTACCACATTGTTTTCAAAACTTTGAGTGAACCTTCCAGAAATGCTCTTGAGATAAGCCGTCTCACTTCCTTTCTCTATTCACTGCATTTCTGGTCAGATATTATAACGCACCATTTTCATTAATCACCAGCCACAACTGATTTTGATGGATTTCTTGACCAGGTTAAGTCTGCACCCTTTTAGTTCATTTCTGCCAGGTTTATAAAGGGTAGATGTTACCTGAACTAACAGCACAACATTCAAGACTGTAAGCTAAAACTTAAAGCACCCCTTCACCAATTCTCTCAATACCCCTTCCATTCCCCAACCCAATGACTTGTCAGAGAGGTAGCGAGGGCACCCAGGGCTTACTGAGGTGCCCATGTAGGCAGTAGGTAGACCCATTGGTGGCTCTCATCTTTCACAGAAGCAGAATCACATATGCATGAACACACATTACATTGTTTCATTTTCCTAAACAGAAAACACATTCACCTAATATATATTACAAAAAGCATTCCAGTAGACTGTCCAGTATACATACTATAGCACAAGTACACTAGTGCACCTTGCCCAAATAACACTGACTACAGCATTCACTGCTTCATAACACCCCTGCGCAAATAGTGGAATAATGACAAACATAATTAAAAAATGACAAAGAATTTAAATTCATTATATCGGCATGCGAGGTTGGGCTTGGGAACAAAAGAACTGGCATAGGTGCCAAAAAATAATGAGCCATTTCTCTACTCTTTTCCTAAAAAGTAGTTTCCTTCATTGCATCAGTATCAGAGTGTCTGTCTCCATCACTATGGTACACCACTATTGGTTACATAACACTACGCTGACATTGCTGTTTATGAAAGCCAGTTACAGGGTTAACTTTACCTTGAAACGGGTGCCTACTAAACATTATTCTAAAGTTGGCAGTCCATCTGCCGGATCACCCATACAACGGTGCGGATGTGGCCTCCAATCCGGCGGCTCCCCACCATGTATTATGATGTTTCTGCTGGGCTAACTAGTGGAAACAGTGTGGTGGCACTGGCCTCGGCTCCTTAAGGGAGCCAAGACCAATGCCATCGCACACAGTACCCTCAGAATGCGCAGTCTGCTATAGCACACAGTGCGCATTCTGAGGGTGCTGACAGGGGGCCCCTGCACACAACATGATCATGGGGAGTGCAGGAACCCCCCTGTGGCCCCCAACTCTGCCTTTCCACTAGCCTTTTCATGGTGGTGACACAACATGACATGAAAGTAAAAATAATAGGCTACTAAAATATAGACCACAGTATTGTCAGAAAATAGGTAAGCATATCAACTTTTTTGTATTATTTAAGTAACATGTAAGTATTATAGACCTTGATAGACTATATTAACTTTAAAACAAAAATTACAAGAAGAAATACTTAAAATATATATCTTGAAAAAATATAAATTACAAACATAATTTCTTTTTAAATAATCACAAAAATCATTATATAAACATGAATATCAAAGGATCATTAATAATAAATAATTATTATCACAAACAAAAAATACTAAAATGTTAACAAATAAGAATAATCACATTAACATAGAAATAATTTTTAAAAACCCAATAAATAATTTAAACATTACACTACACCAACTTTCAAAATGAAAATAAAAACTATTACAACTATTTAAAAATCAGTTACAACATTTGCTGCTTCTTCTATAGGTTGTCTAATAGTAGAAGAAGTGCTGGAATGTAGAAGGTCCAGATCTACTATTTCCATTCCAACTTGAGTAACAGTGTGGAAAGTGTAGGATTCTGAAGGGGTGAGATTTACTATTCCCTCTTCAATGTAAGCAAATGGAGGGAAAGTGTTTGACTTTGGCTGATCAGATTTACTATTCTCACTCCAATGCAAGTAAAAGTAGGGAAAGTGTGTTAGACTTTGGAAGAGTCAGATTTATTATTTCCATTTCAGCATAAACAACAGTAGGGAACGTGATGAACTTTGGAGGGGTTATACTTACTATTTCCGCTCTAATCAGAGCAAATAGTAGGGAATGTGTTGAGCATTGGAGAGGTCAGATTTACTATTCCCACTCATAACTGTTTTAAATAAAACATCTAAATGAAGACAAAAATATGTGTTGAAACATCTTTAAAATAATAAACATTAAACAAATACAATTACATTTAATAAATGTAAAGTTTATATTACAAATAAAATGTCTTTAAAATATATATATTTTTAATTAAAATACCGAAAATACATCACATCCTACTACCCTAAAAAATTAACCCCAGCAAATATAAAAAATGTTTATATGTATAAATTGTGTGTACATATATGGTTTAATATATGTGTGTGTGTGTGTGTACATATATATCATATATAAAGAAGTTATTGCAATAAAAATTAAATACAATTACAATTGATACTAATATTAAATAAGATAATAATTAACACAATTATTACAATAAATGCAGTGCTTCATCACTTATTATGTAATTAAAAATCAACAACAATTGCAACAGTAATTATTTAATTTACTTAATTAATTATCTAATAAATAAGTAAAATACATTTGAAAAAGTTATAAATTAAAAATTAAAATTGTCCTATAAATACTGCCAACCTAATCCCCCACAATCCACTAAATTAACACATTTCATATAAAAATGAACTAAATATACTAAAACAAATTAACCAGAAATTATACTACAATACTTATAATACTAAAATAACAAACAATTATCAAACTAATTAAAAAAACATAAAATACCACTATATTATTTATTTTAAAAATATTGAACACCTAACCACACAATATTCTTACCCTCTATATTCTGTCCCATGAGATTCATGACATTTCAATATTTTTATGTGGTATTTGTGTCATACAATATTTTTCCACAATATTTTGTCAGAATACCATTTTTACTCACATCTCACCCAATTATGTTCACTGGTACTGGCCTCAGTGGATTTAACCCATTAGTTGCTGGGCCTTCCTCCCCATGCTCCCCCCTAACTGCTGATCCCTTTTTTGGCTATTTAGGGGAGTTAGCGTTTAGGCACCCATGACTTTTTGTCTACATAAGCCATCCATGCCAAATTTGTGTACTTTTTTTCAACATCCTTGGGATTCTAAAGGTACCCTGTGGGTTCCCCTGGAGGAGACCGAGAAAAAAGCCAAAATACAGCTACAATTTGGATTTTTGGGGAAAAATTGAAAAAAAGTGCTGCAGAAGAAAGTATCTGTTTTTTCCCTGCAAATGGAATCAACAAAGAGTTTGCAGTTCTAAATTCACCATCTTCCCAGCGTTCAGGAACAGGCAGACATGAGTCAGAAAACCAACTTTTTCAACACATTTTTGGCATTTTACTGGGACATACCCCATTTTACTATTTTTTCTGCTTTCAGACTCTTCCCAGTTAGTGACAGAAGTGGGTGTGAAACCAGTGTTGGATCCCAGACAGATAAACATTTCTGATAACTAGATACAATTCTAAATTCAGCAGGGGGTCAGTTGTGTAGATCCTTCAAGGTTTTCTTATAGAAAGTAACAATTGAAATAAAAAAACTATTGAAATTGAGTTGAAAAAAAAGCCATTTCTGTCTATTTTTTCTTCTATAACTTTTTCCAGCAATGGCAGTTCTTTTAAAACAATATACGTGACAGCTGCTGGACCCTTCTGGTTTTGGGGATATATAGGGCTTGTAGGTTTAACAAGAACCCAAGGTACCCAGACCTAATAAATGAGCTGCAACTTTCAATGCGTTTTCATTGTATACCGGGTGTACAGCAATTCTTTTGGTAAAATATAAAGAATGAAAAATAGGTATCAAGGAAACCTATGTATTTCGGAAATGGACAGAAGATATGGAGTTTAGAAGCAGTGGTTATTTGTACATCTCTGAAATCGGGGGTACCTATACTAGCATGTGAACTACAGGGCATTTTTCGAAGTAACTTATTTCTTATGCACTGTGTTACATTTGGAAGGCACAAACGTAGAGAAATACAATTGGCAATAACACTAGTTCTTCTATTGTGTGTTCCTCTAAGTCTCCCGATAAAAATGGTACCTCACTTGTGTGGGTAGGCCTAGTGCTTGTGACAGAAAATGCCCCAAAACGCAACGTGGACACATTACATTTTTCCACTGAAAACTGACTTGATTTTGGTAAAGTCTCTAGCTGTGAATTTTCGCTTCTCATTTAGCCAGCCCCTAGGGAAACCTAGCAAACCTATAAATTTTTTAAAGCTAGACACCTAGGGAAATCCAGAATGGGTGACATGTGGGGTTCTCACCAGGTTCTGTTGCCCATAATCCTTTGCAAACCTCAAAATGTGTCTAAATAAACACATTTTCCTCACGTTTCAGGGATACAAAGTTCTGAAATCTGAGGAGAGCCACAAACTTCTTTCCACCTAGCATTTCCCTAAGTCTCTAGATGAAAATGGTACCTCACTTTTGTGGGTAGGCCTAGTACATGCAATATGGAACGCCTCAAAACCCCAGATGGACACATCATATTTTTCCAATGAAAACAGATGCTTTTTTTGCAAAGTGCATAGCTGTGGATTGTGGCCTCTAGCTCATCTGCCACATAGGGAAACCTAGCAAACCTATAAATTTTTGAAAACTAGACAACTAAGGGAATCCGGAATGGGGTGACTTGTGAGGCTCTCACCAGGTTCTGTCACCCAGAATCCTTTGCAAACCTAAAAATGTGTATAGAAAACACATTTTCCTCACATTTCAGTGATGCAAAGTTCTGGAATCTGAGAGGAGCAACAAACTTCCTTCCACCCACCATTCCCCCAGGTCTCCTGATAAAAATGGTACCTCACTTGTGTGGGTAGGCCAAGTGACTGCGACAGGAAAAGTTGCAAAACACAACTTGAACACATTACATTTCTCCAATTAAAACGGAAACTTTTTTTTTGCAAAGTGCCTACCTGTGGATTTTTGCCTTTAGCTTAGCGGGCACCTAGGGAAACCTAGAAACCCATGCATTTTTTAAAACCAGACACCTAGGAAAATTTAGAAGGGTGACTTGTGGGGCTCTCACTAGGTTCTGTCACCCAGAATCCTTTGCAAAACTCCAAATTTGTCTAAAGAAAACACATTTTCCTCACATTTCAGCGATGCAAAATTCTGGAATCTGAAGGGAGCCACAAACTTCCTTCCTACCAGCATTCCCACAAGACTCCCGATAACATTTTTACTTCACTTGTCTGGGTAAGTGCCTGCAACACTGAACAGCCCAAAACATACAGTGGTGATAATGGTACCTGAGGTGAGTGTACTAATTGGTCCTGGGATCTTGAGCTATTTATGGAAACCTACCAAACCTAGACATTTCTAAAAAAAATAGACTCCCAGGGGAGACTATGGAGGTATGGCTTGTGTGGATTCCCCAAAGTTTATTTACCCAGAATACCAAGAATCCACAAACATCTTACCACCTACTGTTTCCCAAGTTGTCCGAATAAAAGCGCTACCCATTGGTGTGCCTGGGCCTAGTGCCTGACAGGAATGGATCACACAAGGGTCAATGGTAGCCCTTGCATGAGGACAAGTGGGGAAACACTGGGAGGTAGGGCGTTTGTGGATCCCTGCACATTCCTTTACTTAATGTGATGGAAAAGGAAGGAAAAATAGTGTTTTTAATCAACGTTTCACATTTGCAGGGTATTCTGGGTAAGAAAACTTAGTTGAATCCACACACGCCACAGCTCCGTGGACTGCCCCGGTGTGTCTAGTATTCAGAAATGTCTGGGTTTGGTAGGTTTGCCTTTATGGTCGTCCAACCCAGGACCAAAGACACAGGTGACCATCTTAAAAAAAACAGGCTGTTTTGTGATGGATAATTTTGATATCTCCACAATAGGTTTTGGGCCCTTCTCTGTCGCAGTGTCTTGCTCACCCACACAAGGGAGATTATGTTTTTCTCTGGAGGCTTAGGGGAATGCCAGGCGGTAGGAAATACATGGCTGTCTGCAGATCTTGGGGGATTTCCCTCACTGAAATGCAAGGAAAATGTGTGTTTTTAAGCACAGTTTGTGATTTTAAGTGGATTTTGGGTGAAGGAAAACTGGTGAGAGCCACGCAAGTTCTGCGCACTTGGATTCACCTGGTTAAGTATGTGGAAGTTAATCCACCACTCACATTGTTTGGTTTTAGCACCTCCAGAAATTATGGTTTCAAAGCATGAATACTTGTCAAAGTATCTGAATATTGAAACCAAGCCTTCTGAAGGTGAGCCATAAAGCAGCTTCACTTCACGAACAGCTTTATGGCCCATTCACATGCCATTCACGCACAACACACAACACTTTGATAACGCCGGCCACGGGCTCAATCCAACCAACCACTGCACTCACATCAATTTACTGCCACCAGACTAGAGCTCATTACATTCATACGCCACAGGATGGAATAAGTTTGGCTACATTTTACCACCTGTCAAGTAACCGCCTCCTTCTTCCGGAACATTACCAAAGGCATGCGTAAGGAACCTTAACTAATGGCTCCCATGACACCCACATTAGGCTCAGAAAAACATGTTTTTCATGTGCCTTTGGTGTACTCACTGTGCTAAATCCAACTACTTCCAAGTTGTGGATGCACGTTGGGGGTTTCTGAGTATGCCTTGTGAGGCCTATGCCTCGAACTAAGTGAGCATATCTACCTTCAAGACTAAGGCAGACATGCTGCCAATTATTTCCAAGACCCCTAAAGAGAACGTCATAAACTATGAAGAAGGCTAATATTTGGCACACAGGGTAGTCTGCGAGAACATAACATATGCCCCAGCCACGTTATGTGCGGTGCTGTGACTGTAATGCAATTATCATACAGCAAATTGAACATCTACCAGCGTGGCACCAATGGGTTTGAATCCATAGGTGTAGATGATGTGCATCTGTACTACCTTTACTATCTGCCTTCTACCTATACAATATCCCTGGGAAAGAACACCTACCATAAGCTTTTCTTACCCGTTTATGTCTCTGTCCTCATCAGAGTCCTGAATAATCCTGTATAGTTGCCAAATGAATCTATGCTAATGCCTTACGCCATTAGCTACTTGAAGCTCAAGAAAACATGTTTTCCAAGCGCCATCAGTGCACCTACTCCACTAAATCCAACTCCTTCCAGGTTGTGGATGCAAGTTGGGGGTGTCTGAGTATGCCTTGCAAGGTCTATTCCTTGAACTGAGCAAGCATATCTACAGTTGAAACTTAGGCAGACATGATGGTGAATACTACCTAAGGTCTCTAAAGTAAGAAGTGAAACAAATATCCTGTGGGACTCATTCATCAAAATATCCACCTTTGCTTTGAAAGTGAAGCTACAAATTGAGTTTTCACACTTTCAAACAAGTAGAAATGTTGGTGAATATGTCATATAGGACATTTGTTTGGCTTATTACACTTACTCTGGTTCTCGTTGGCAATCATGGTGGTCCTTGGGGAGCACACATCAGTTCCCTAACAAACACTTCAAAATTCAGTCACGCCATTAACATTTTGCCACAGAGGGTACTCCGTGACAATGTGGCATATGTTCTGTCCACATAGTATGTGCAGTGTGGGGACTATAATGCATGTTATTTGAATAGAATACCTACCATGTTCTAATAGTGGAGAAAGGTGTCAAGCAGGCCATAAAGAAGTCCATGATTTCCTGAAGTAGATTAACTCAAATTCTGTGGCTGCTTGTCTAACAAAGCAGTGGCCCATGGACATTCGGTATCCATGCACAACCACTGAAAGGTTTACCCAACGGTAGCTCTTCCTCAGTTGATTTCCCAGAACTTTGCTTTAGTATGATACAATTTAAAGCAAGTAGGGAAAGAGATGCCTGGCTGAGATGGGCACTGGAGACAGTAAACACGACTCTCCTGTCTCTTTCTCTAATTTGAGCACACTTTACATCAACAACATGGTTGATTCTTTTTGGGTGTATTAGGAATGTGATCAGCATAGCGTCACTCCTGCAGCCATGCCACATCCTCCAGACCATATGAAGTGGAAGCTGCTGCTTCTGTGGCAGTAGTGAGGCTTTCAATCACAGACAACTGGAAGTCAAGGAAAGACATGACTCTTCTTGTGGTTGTCTGACAATAAACAACATACGCATTGTATGTTGCCATCTGGATCAGATGGGTAAACAGTTTCTTGTACCAAGTGCGCGTTTTACGACATGCATTTTATGGTTGAAGAACCTGGTCGTTCTTGTCCATTCCACCCATGTACTTATTGTTATCAAGTAGACAGGTGGGCTTGTGGACTTCGGGCATCTGATCCCAAACCGTGATGGGGGAATTGCTCTCATCATGAATTGTAGTGAGCACGTATACATCATGCCTATCTGAGAACTTGACTGTGAGTAGTAAGTTGGAATGCAATGCAGTACTCTTACATTTCTGGAGCTTCCTGCAAACAAGTTCTTGCAAGAATATTTTGCAGTTATCACAAACTTTACCGCGGGCCACAGTGCCAGCTTTGTAGAGCTCACTGAACAGCTCTACTCCTATATAGGATCTGTCCACATAAAGGTTCTAACCTTTGTGAGTGGCTGGACAAGGTCCCATACAACCTTCCCTGTGACCCCAAACGTGGGAGGGCACCCTATAGGGTTTAGTGTAGAGCCCTTCCCTGTGTACACTCTCAAGTTGTACACACAGCCAGAACAGCTCTCACACAGCATGTACATCTTAATGCCATAGCAAGTTCTTTTGCTCACAATGTACTATCTGAACAGCAGTAGCCTCTTGTACAGGATCAAGGACTCAGCGACTGCTACATTCTTTCCAGGAATATGGATCTCAGGAAACCTGGCAGACAAATGTTCCACAACTGGCTGAATTTTGAACAACCTGTCATGGTCTGGATGGTCCTGAGTCAATGCAGCAGAATTGTCATTGAAATGCAGCATGCGCTGCAATAGCAAAAAACGATCTCTGCTCATGTACGGTATGAAGATGGGGGTTACCCAAACCGTGTGAGTCATCCAGTAGGACTACAAGGTGGGTTTCTGCACTGACTCCTTTCTGAGTGTAAGGCCCAAAAATAGCTTTGACTCCGCCAGCAAAGTGGGAGTCCACTGGCATGCCCTAGAACAAGGCCCTAGAGTGCATCCATGCTCCCTCAGAAATTGTTCTGCACGCAAATGTGTTTGCTGCACAATTTGCTGAAGGAAGTCAACATCCAAAGAGAGATGTGTGTAGTCCACTGGCAAAAAGGTGGCCGTATTAACTTTTCTTCCTGCCTCTCCAGTAAAAGGTGGAATTTGGGGCTGAACTAAATTGGGGGGCTGTCAAGAGAGCACTCTGTCTGTGCTTGCCGCTGCACGCACCGGCTCGCTAGGTTGGACTAACCCGCAATTTTGGCACTGCACAGACTGTGCTTGCGAAGGGACAGCATGACCCTCCTCATTGTCTCCCAGAGAATCACTGGAAGAGGTGTTGTCAGATGGGACTCCGCCGACTGAAAAATCACTCCCAGATTCTGATCCATTGTCCTCTCCATCATATGCTGTCTCAGTATCTGCTGTCTCTGTCTCTGATCCTACCTCAGAGCTGTCTGCCATAACCTGAGTTACAGCTTCAGCAGCAGTCATCCAATGAGATGCCATCTGTGCTACTGGCTAAACTATCCCTTTAAAACACTAGCCTATGTAGAAGGCAGATATCTTGTCAGCAAAATTGCTGGTGGGTGTGTGTGTGATGTGTGCAACAATAAATGTCACTCACCTTACCTTCACTTCTTCCTTCAATCAGCAGGTTCTCTTAAGACACTGAAAAAAAACAAAAAAGACACACTATTACTTTACCTTGCCACATACCCATTATCACACCCTTTAGTGCCAGTGGCGCCCAGTGTGACATCAGTGCCCCATTGGACGACACAAACACTTTGTTGTCCCCCAAATTCCTTAGAAGCTCCCCCATCTTAACTATAAATTATTGAGTGTGTTTTTATAATTATTGAGTCTGTTTTTATAATGAATGCTATCTGACCAAGCAGCGTTAAACTGCTGCTTTTCCCATTCATGTTCCCAAATACTTGATCAAGAACTCGTAACCACTTTTGACTGCGAACTCTCACAACATACTTGAAAACACAACCTGTGCAAAAGGTGGTCAAAATGTTTTTAAAAAATGTGAAAGGGGTCAGTAGTAGCTTGATTGTGTGGGCTCTAAAACCTTTCTGGAAAGCCAGCTGTAGAGAGGTGTGAAGCAGGGTGTTTGGACAAAATATCGGAAAAAAATATTGTGATACAAAAATATTCTGTCAAGAATATCAGGATGTCAAAAATATCATCAACAGGGACATCAAAGGTAAAAATATAATTTTTAGGTTGGTTTTCAATATCATTGTAAAAATATCAATGTAGAAAATATCACTACATTAAATATTGTTTGTTATTGTGGTGTGTTTGATTCTATATGTTTAGTATTTTTTTATTACAGTTGTTAGTAAGATAATTTATTAGTTACGAAATTGTTGAAATGTGTGTTTTTAGTTGTATTAATGCATATAAATAATGGTTTTATCGTTTGTTTTTAGTAGTGGGATATCAGGTTTTACAAAATAAGGGTAGGTAGATCTATAAATGTACATTTTTAAGTAAATTTCATATTAATTATTATTTTAATGATATGCTAATTAATATTTTACATTTTTTAAATTCATGCTGTTACATTAACATTTTTAAATACACTTTGAATTAAAATTAATGAAAATATATTTTAATGTTACTAAAGTTAAAAGAACAAGACAGTTTATTTTTCTAAATATTAAATAAAACTAAATTATAAAAATATTTTAAAAGTTAAAAATATATCAAAATGTATTTTCATAAAGTAAATAATGAGAAATTGTTTCTATGGAAGTTTAAATTGTTATAAATGTTGGGAAAAATTAATTTGAATGCTACAAATACCTGTTATTGTTTTAAATTTATAATTTTATATTAAAATATACTTGTATTTTTTAATTTTAAAACTGGTTGTATCTTTTATTTGTTTCTTCATTTTGGATTATGATTTTACTTTTTATTTATTAGTTTAAAGTTTAGGAATTTAGTAAATATTTTAAAACATATTTATTATTAATAGTAATACAATTATTTTACATATGTTAATGTTTAAATTCGATTGTAAACATCTGAAGTTTTGGTATTATCTTTTACAACATATTTTAGATTGTAGTGGAAATAGTAGACTTCACCTTTTTAGTGTCAAACACTTTCTTCAAATAGGCTTATATTGGAGTGGGAATAGTAAATGTCACCCCATTAGTGTCCAACACATCTCATTATGGTTAGATTGGATTGGAAATGGTAAATATCACCTTTTTAGTGTTCAACACCTTCCCCAAATTGGGTTAGATTGGGGTTGGAATACTTGTCATTCCTACGCTGTCCAACACCTTCCACAAAGTGGTTTATATTTGAACACTGGGGGTGCTGGCAGGGAGGGGGGCCTTCACTGGCTTTCCACCAGCCTTTCCATGGTGGTGGAACCATCATGGAAATGCTGGCAGAAAGGTGAGTCGTGATCAGCACCGTGGTGCCAAACTCGGCACCGCTGTGGCTGACCAATTCTCCAACCGCCCCAACCGGTTAGGATCCCTAATCCCAGCGGAGAAGGCGGTCTCCTGGCTGTCCAACTGCCAAGATCATAATCTGGTGGTTGACAGCCAGGAGTGCGGCGGTCTGACCACCACTGCGAGTTTGGCAGTCTTCAGACCACCAAATTTGTAATCGGGGCCTTCGTGTCCAACACCTTTAATGTACATTTTTACATTTTTTTAAATATATATCTCAACTTAAACATCAACATGCTTATATAGTTTAATAAATAAAACATCTCAACTTAAACATCAACATGCTTATATAGTTTAATAAATAAAACATTTTCAAAGATATTTATTATTTAAAAAAATTTAAATTATATATAAATACTCTTGTATGTTGTACATGTTCCAAGTTTATTTTCCACTTTTTAAAATTTCTTAAAGTGTTCTACATACATATATTCAAAATCATTTTAACACACGTTTTTTAGCATATATAAAATAATTGTATGTGTTTTAAATTATTATTTAATTTATACTTTATGATATTTTAACATCTGTTTACAATTTTTTTAACCTGTTTTACTTAGTTAATAATTTTTTCATTTTTTCCACAATTTATTCAATATTCTTTACATTTTTTTCCCATTCATTTCTATGGGAAGATAGTCTCTTTTTAGTTTCATTTAGCTGCTATTTTCTTACTGCTAGCTTCTATTTTGTAAACAGTTTGTGTTATTCTTAGTCTGTTTTCTGGAAATCACTTTGGCATATGGTCCTGCTGTTCATCGGAACACGAAAGTCCATTTTGATGTTAGGTTTAGTGTTGTTTGTGGGTTTTTGTATATATTTAGATGTATGTAATAGTACTGTTTTTCATTAGTTTGTAGTTTTTGGGTTTTCGTACACTGTTTTTATAATATATCATGATATTATGGTAAATTGTTTTATGTTACTTATATATTGATGATTAACGACCTTCTTATGAGACTGGTTGTCCTAGGCCCACCAGCCCATAGTGGCGGTTGGACCACCGCAGCTGTGGGATCGGACTGCCACATTACAAGTTGGTGGCCGGACCCGCCTAAAGACCCCAATCCCTGCCAGGATCACAGATCCCAATGGGGTGACAGCGGTCAGGCTTTTAACCAGCCATGGTGGCACTAAACTCAGCACTGCCTGGCTGATTACAACCCCACTTTCTGCCAGCTTTTTCACGGCTGTGACCCTGCCATTAAAAGGCTGGTTGAAAGGCTGTGCTGGGGGCCCATGGCTTGGGCAGTGCAGGGCCCCCCTGCCAGCACCACGGAATGACTACTGTCTGCTTCAGCGAGTGAAGTCCTACAGCGTAGCACGGTTCCCGCCGGACCCACCGTCAGGAACACATATTACAATGTTCCCACCAGTCAGCCCAGAGGGAACATTGTAATATGCACGGTGGGGATACCACCGCCATGGCAGTTGTGTCCTCCCCGTGAGTTTGGCAGTCTCACAGTGGGACCGCCAAACTGAAAATGAGGCCCTACTTGCGATGTATACGTATTTTTGGGAGTGCAATGTGTTTTGCAGGTAGGTTGTTTTATTTACTTTACAAATTTTGGTTTATGAACATGCCCTAAAGGCATTAGGAGATTCAATTCTTTTAAAGGAAACCAATTTTGGTTTACAACAAACAAAAGCTTTTCACTTTTATTGTCCCCTTTTCTGGTTTCCTGGAGCATTTCTTTTTTAAAAACTTTTTCAGGTTTTTTATGGTCCCTAAATACTTTGGATTGCTTCAAAAGATCTCTATTGGATTCCCTTTATTTTTGCAGTTTTTGATGGGCTTGTGGACAATATTTTTCCTGTTTTTGGCTGATTACTATTTTTGAGTATGTGGTTACAGAGGAAGTTCTGCAGCTACATAACAGTAAGTTTCATTTATTTAATTTTGTGTGGGAAATGCTATGTTTTATTGTTTGTGTGTCTGTTATGTGACTGTCAGTTGCAATTATGTGGTTGATGTATTGTAATTAACATATGCAATGGATTGAGTTTATCAGTTTTTTATTTAGTGATGTTTACATTTTTAGTTTAAATAATGTATATATAATTGTATTATCTGTGTTCATTACAATTGGACTTTTACTTAATTTTTTAACTGATGTAATCAAATATTATATTTATTATTTATACAAAATGGTTTGTCATGCTGGTTCAGATATTGTTTGTTAGAAATGGGGTTTTTGGATGGCAGTCAGGTTACCGCCTGTCCAAGCAAGAACCCACGCTCTAGTCAGGGTAAGTCACACACAATCCAAATTATCCTGTGCCCTCCCTCTGGTAGCTTGCACTGAACAGTCAGACTTAACTTAGAAGGCAATGTTTAAAGTATTTGTGCAATAAATCATGCAATAACACAGTATAACACCACAAAAATACACCATAAAGCGTTTAGAAAAATATAGAATATTTATCTGGATAAATGCAGGTCAAAATGATCAAGATTTGATAAGTATACGTTGAAATATTACTTCAGAGAATTATAAAAAGAGTCTTTAGTCTTTAGAAAGCAACAAGTGTCTCTCGCAATCACAAAGTACCTGGTTTGCGTTCAAATTCTTCACAAGGGACTGCAGAGGAGGAGATGCGTGGAAAATGGGGAGGTGCGCGTTGGTTTCTCCGGACGCACACGGACGATGCGTTGATATTTTCCATGCAGGGAAGGCTTTGCGTCGATTTCTGGCCCATTATTTTGGATCCTCTTCGGGTTGTGGGGTATTCGGATGCCCCGGAGACAATGCAGAGAAATCCTGGGCGTGCAGGACAAAGTCACAGGAGCTGTGTCGATCCAGTGGGTGATGCAAGGAAATTTCTGTTGCATGGCAGGCGCTGCGTTGATTCTTCTAGCAGAAAGTCGGGCTGCTTGGTTCCGACTCGGCTATGCGTCGATACAGTGGGCCGTGTGTCGAAGCTCCGGTCACAACGCTAGCGTTGCGTCAATCTCGTCAACTTTCATAACCTACAATACCCAAAGTTTCAGAGATGGTAGATTGTCACTGTGTATTTTCATACATAACATCACATGTATCAATCTCCATCACATGCCATATGTTGCAATGGGGTCTGTAAGTGTTTTAATATCAAAAGATCATCCTAGGACCCATGGTGTGTGAACATGTAATGTATGATCCAACCTAAGTGCAGTGGGGAAACAGGTATTTGAGACTAAACATTTGTCAAGAGTTGGGAAGTAGAGAGAGTGGCATGACTACAACTACCATGAGGCCCTCTTTCTGTATCTCAGAACAGGAGGCCCTTGTGCACTTGCCCAAAGACACTTGTTAGCCATTTCACAACTGAAGTTCACTCGTCATGGAGTTCACCATTTGTCTAGTGTGGGGAAGTAGAGAGAGTGCATAACTATGGCTACCATGAGGCCCACTTTCTATAACTAAAAAAAAAAGGATCTTGTGCACATGCCCAAAGACACTAGTAAGCCATGTCACAACTGTGATTCACTCATCATGGAGTGCACCAATTGCCTAGTGTTGGGAAGTAGAGAGAGTGGCATGACTACATCTACCATAGGGCCCTCTTGCTGTAACTCAAAACAAGAGGCCCTTGTGCACCTGCCCAAAGACACTTGTTAGCCTTGTCACAACTGATATTTACTCATCTTGAACTGAACAATCTACATATCATGCTTAACTCTGGGACATGTATGCCTATCTAGCTTGATGTTGTCCTGGTAACCCAAAATGACACTATTGAGGCCATGAATGACACCTTACCAACTGAGAACATCAAGTAGTTGTAAGGCATTAAGCTGCGTCAGCCAATTGGAAGCAGCAGGTAACCTATTGACTCTGCACTGCTCACATGATGTCTACTGCTACATATGAAACCAAGTCATGTGTTCATCTGAATTTTATAGAAGTAGGCCTTGGAATGGTCAAATACATATGAAACATCTCTAATGTGTTGCCTCATCTGTTTGTTAGATGTCATGTTCATTCCTTCTTCCAAGATGCGATTTATCAGCACATCTATTGAGCTGCTAAATCCTATTGTATTTGCAACTTCCACAAATGTTTTGTCAACAACTTCAATACCATGGAAATATATCACAATGGGAAACCCTACCTATAAACATTTTCCTTGGTCCCTACTTACTGTGAAAATAAACATCTGGGTGTAGATTCCACACTTCCACCAATAACAATGCACTCTATTTCTCAACAGGTCGAACTGGCACTGCACCTGAGTACACATTGTCCACTGAACAGACTCCCAACCCACCCTTGAATGAGATGATGACACTCTTGGACATGTGGACATGGATGACAGACCTGGCACATATGGGCAGCCTGAACTGGCGGCAACAGTGAGTCTCACTGTGCCCATATCAATACCTCCCATCCCAGCTGCTACAACTCAGCCAGCAACATAAACCCCAATCTGTGTACCTAGCACAGTCAGTACAATCTTGTGCCCCTAAGTCCTGGATCCTGATGTGCCAATCACCACTCCTGACACAGAGGGACTTGACCCAGTTGGAGAGGGCACCCTGGGCCAAGGGCACAGGCTTGTGGGTGTAGGATCCATGTGAGGGATGTTGTAGGCTGGCAGAGTGAATGCCACTGGAGCCACTCATGACCAGGACCCCATCAGCCAAGTCTTGGTGGTCTATCAGGAGTCCCAAGGTGTAATAGGCCGGGTAGTAACTGAACTCCGGGAAATCAAGCAGCTGCAGAGGGACATGTACCAACAGATGAAGGCCCATAATTCCAACATGGGCACCCTAACAGGGATATTAACGGACATCCATATAATCCTGAGCAGGGCTCATCCACCACCATCTACCCATTCCTGTGTTACAAGATCATGAAGGCCATCAACATCTGTGGCAGACACAGGAAAGGAGGCCCTGCCAGAGGAAGAAACACCCTGCCTCTGCAGCAGCTGAATCCCCCGCCCTTGCAAGTGGAGACATCTATGCAAATATTCAGGAGGTGAGGATCACAAGACACCCACCACTGCCAGCAAGAAACATCAACCTTAATGTCCTCCTTTGTGTATCACACATTTACTCTGTGGAATAATTCATGTCACTTTTCCAATCCTCATGGGAGGAGTAATTTAGACTTTGGAATTCATATGATTTATACATCATGACTGAGCCCTTGACTTCTTATTTATGTTTGTTTTTTGCACCAAGTATGTCTTCACCTTTACCACTTTAATAATATCACAAGTCACAAACTCATTGTCTGCCGCAGTAAATTTCACATTTAGCAATGTAGATATGTAAGTCCATGTGAACTATACAATGACAACATGAGCTACTTGTGTAAGCATGGATATGTTGCATTTACGCAATGTTTAGCTCAGGATCACAGCTATGGCACACCAACACATACATACAAGTGTCTTGTCTAAGAAGATTCTTATCACAGTGTTCAAATAATAGGCTGGCAATATGTCAGACACGTAGAAAATCAAACGTGATCGAATTGTACTGTGTAAGTGATCAAATTCCAGGTATAAACATTCAGGACATGGAAGGACGGGATATATCAGACATTGCCCCTTAGAATAGGCAAAAATTAATTTGATTGTTGTCATCAGCTGGAGCCCTATCGTCTACCTCACAAAAGGATTCCAACAGCACAAGATGTAACATCCAGACAGATGGCAGTACAACAGTTCATTGTCATTACAATCCAATGTTCTGCATCTGGTGGTATGAGAAAAACAAATGTCAGTGAAGTGCCACAGTCACTTTGGCCTATAATGATGAAACACATCAACTGGTACATACAATTTGAACAAAGAGAGTGTTTAGCCAATGGAAAGTAAAACTAACATGGATTTGGTCTAGAACTACATAAGTACTGACCACATGATGGCACACATAACCCATCATGACCACCACATGACAAGGAACAAGTCCAATAGAGTCTCCTGAACTTCCATCCTATCACTGTGCAAGCTGTCTTGCACAGGTCTTGTACACCCAAAGTCTGTAACATACATTCCTAGGAAAAATCCATATCCAAATTGTATGTCCCAATAGCACCAAATACCTGCCAATGACACAACTCTGAAATTTCCAAATGAAGATGCCATGGTGAAGGTGCTTAAACAAACACAAAAACAAAGCGCCTAAATATGCAACCATACATATGACACAATTCACATATCAAACGTCTGAAGAGCGCAGTCCATGACAAAAATCTGGCATATGCAAAGCTACATTTACTAAATGTGAATGTGTCAAAAGCTTCATCACCAAACACCCTTTGCCAGATTTTTCCAGAGCTTAAGCATCCTAACAGTTTTCTAAAACCATACTCCTTACATCATCACAAGAGTTCATTGTCAGTCAAATTCAGGACATCTCGTGACATAGATACACTCATGAGAAGAAGCTGTTGATGAGGTCTTGTAGCAAGTCAGCTCCTTCTTCTTCACCTCTATCATCATCATTTAACATTTAGCTATCCTCACCCGGTGGCACCTCAGGCTCTCCCTCCTCTGCATTGTAAGGGATGTTCATTAGCAAGTCGATGTTATGAAATATGCAGCAGGCCATAGTGATCTGACAGACCTTCCTGAGTGAGTAGAGGAGGGCTCCCCCAGTCTTGCCCAGGCAGCAAAATCTGTCTTTCAGGAGCCCAAAAGCCCGCTCGATTGGTCGTCGTGCTCTTCCATGGGTCTCATTGAAGCAGACTGCCCCTGTTGTAGTTAGATTCATCAGCGATATTAACAACCAAGCACGGTTGGGATATGCTGAGTATCCTGTTTTATAATGAGACATAAAAGCTACAATTAGTCACACACTTCCTGATCATAGCATCTGATATGGCACACACAAAGTTAGGTCATATGTTACTTAACAACAAGGCAGACCCTCTCCGTTTGCAGTTGTGACATCAGCTAGAGTATAGTGCTGTCCTGCATTACAAAGGAATAATGAGCTGAACCTGGGAACCGGGCTCAGATGCTTGAAATGTACAGATCTGGCAAGCAGACAACCTGCACGTTGACAGAATTTAAGTGCTTCCTGTTGTGATAGACCTGTTCACTTGCATACAGTGGCACTAATGCAATATGAGTGCCATCAATGGCTCCCAGCACATGTGGGAGGTGAGCAAATTCATAAAACCCAATCTTCCCATTAGCTAAATCCTCACGTCTGGGGAACCTGATGAAGCTGTCAATGTGTTTCATCATTGCTGATAGTACGTCTTTTAAAACACCACTGAACATAGGATGTGACATACTACCAGTTATGGCCACAGTATACTGAAAGGACCCTGTGGCCAGTGTCAGGCATCCCCAAGGTGCCTCCTGCGTTATCTGTCTGCATCCCCAGGGATTAGGGTTAAATCATATCTCTGTTCTTGGTTAAACCTTCATGTTTCTAAGTAAACATAATGTGCTGTGTTACACAATTGGTTTTTATCAATACTTGTTTTACTAATGCTTGTTTGCTAATGTGAGCAGGTGTAGGCATGTGCTTCTAATTGGACGTGGTAACTCATCCACATGTAGAAACTCAACTGCTTTCCTGATTAGCTATAAATATCAGAGTGAAGCATGCCTCCTTGCTTGGCTTTGTTTTGCTTCCTGATCTCAGCATCTGACTTGGCAGTCCAGCCCCTGCTGTAATCCTCGTGTTCAGGACTTTTGAGGCAATTCTTTTCTTCGTTCCTGTACCATCTGACACCAGCCATTCCTCCAGCACTCCGGAAAAGAATGCAGCTAAGTGACTAATATTCTCCTGGGAGTTTGTTCTTTGAGCGCAACGCTTTCCTAGAACAGCTGGTTTATTTCAGACCTTATATTTTGGCAGAGTGCTTATCTTGAAGAGACAAATGCATTTCTGAACATTCTACATTATTATTGTAGTTACTTGCCTAAATGTGCTTCAGGAAATCTGCTTGAGCTTAAGTACTACAAAAAGTGACAGTGCAATTTTAAAAGAGCATTTACGTGACTTTTCTTTGTCTAATAGCAGAACTCTTGGATTTAAATTGTGTCTGTGTTTCAGGTTTGAGGAATTTGCTTTTTGAAGGGGTTTTCACACACACAGTGAAACCAAACCAAACTGTGCAACCCTGTTTAAACCCAGAATGTATTTCTTGGATTGTTTTTGTTCCTTTTAGTTTAACCCTATGCATGCAGGAAAGTTATGTGTGATATAATTAATGCACTTGTTGGTCTTTCTTGTGCATGATAAGTGCAACCACAGTCCTAATTGTAGTGTGCAACAGTGAATCTCTGTGAAGCCAGCCCTAGTGTCGCAGTATTTATTGTTATGGTACTCAGTTTGGGTTTTTGGTAATGCAGTGTTAGTAATTGTGGCAACAGTTATTATTATCCAAGAAAAGTGTTGGAGCATCCCGGTGTTCTTCTACCGCTCTCGTGCCCATATCAGAAAGAGAGATTCAGTTTCAAGGAAGGTGAGTACACTAACTCTACTATCACTCTGTCAACATGACCTGCCCCCCGAAGATACAGGGTGCCTGGCTCTACCGGCAAGACGTGGCAGTGTTTTGTCTCTTTCTCTTCCACTCCCCCTTCCTTTTGGGACACCTGCTGGGGTTTCTGTGTCCCTCAGGAAGTGCTAAGATGTGTTCAAGGAGGTCGCTAGGCATACCATTGCCCCTGCAGACATCCTGCTTTTCAGGTGAGTGGCCTCGTCTCGACAGCCAGAAAGTGTAATACTGCCTTGTGTCTCACAATCCTACTTGATGCATGGGCGTTGTGATTGCACAAATTCACTAATGCAATTGGAGTTGTCTGTGATTCTGTCTTCACAGTGAGCAACTGTTTACAGTTCATGTAGCATGCATGCATGTGACCTTACAAATGTTGAAGACACTTTGGTGGACCGTGTAGGTGTGGTCTACTGTATATTATAGTAATGCTCGGTGATCCTTACTGTTGGTCAAGTGTGTTCTGGCACATGCAATAAACATTTTTGTATTTGCCATTTTAGCATCATCCTAGGCAAGCAGAGGAGACAAGGCTGACATCAGTGGGGAAGCAGATGGCCATGCTACCTCTGGTCGGAACACCACAGACACAGAGGGACCCAGTGGCCCAGAGGGTGGGGGGAGTGCCAACATCATCTTAGTTCAACTATAACTCCAGTGGACACCAGCTAGTGGATGCATGACATGCAGGATCAGTTCCTGCACCATCGTTGTCCGCCACCCCTACTACCATCTCCACCCTCCTTGTTGCTCCCCACCCAGCTGGCCAGGCCCGCTCACTCGAGAGGGGAGGATCTCCTTCGCTCCAAGCACCTAATCCCCTGCCCCTGTTCCCCCTGCTGCCCTGAGTGAGGAGGCTATCGACCTCCTGAGGAACATCTCTGTGGGTCAGACGGCACTACTGAATGCCATCCAGGGGCAGGCAGCCATCTGCAACCGATGAGGGCCTATCTGGACGGAATCCACAGTTCAATGTATGCCCTACAGAGATTTTTTCAGGCTCTGGTCTCCTCCCTCACAGCAGTCTTCTACCCATACCATACTTTCTCCCTACCACCTGCCTCTTTCCCATCCAATTACCCTATTCCCATACCTGTCCCAAGCATACTCACACATATGCAGGCACACAACTCAACAATCCCAAGCAGCACATGTAAACAAAAACATCACACAACGCACAAGCATGCAATCACTCGACAGACACTCACTCCACTCACAACCACTACCACCCCACCATAACCCCAGATACCACAGCTACACCCATAGACCCATCCACCACCACCACCATTCCCCAGACACTACACCCACACCAACAGACACATCCACCACTCTCACCATACCCCCAACACCAACAGACCCAGGCACCACTCCCTCTATACCCCTAGAAGCCACACCATCAGACACATCCATCACTCCCACCATACCTCCAGACAACAAACCCACACCAATAGATGCATCCCCCACTCCCAGCATAAACAGCACATCCACATCACACACCACAAAGAAGTGCTAGCACCCACACTCACCCACTCAATAGACACTTACTTAACACAAAAATCATACATCAGACACACAGAAATCAGCACCAATATGCACACACACAAACCTGACACTTAAATTTCCTCAACCTCCCAACCCATGATCCCTCTTGGACATCCTACCCATTTTCCTAAAGAAAGTCTTCTTATACATTCATCCTATCATTACTTTTCTACCATTTTGATGTTCATGGATACTTTAGGATGTGTGATTATGGCTGTGTTTATTTCACCCTGATTGATGATCCATTTGATGTGGTTCATATGAACTGACCTTGGAACCAGTGCTGGAGTCACCTAGGACAAGGGGATGAATATGTGGAATGTAATCTTATTGGGGCTGACATTTAGTTTTTGGGGTATTTCACATGGTAACTATCTCATCTTGGCCAATGTCTACATCAATTGGGTTCCCTTTCTCCCCATGATGTAGATTGAACTTTTGTTTAATGTGTGCAAGCTAGAGATTCGTTTTCCCACACATGGAAGGTGTTCAATTGTCATACCTTCGTATACAATTTAATAGAGATGTGCCCCTTTCCATGTGTTGACCTTACACCTACTTTAAATGTGTGACCCATGCTGTTGCCGCTGTATTTGCTTTTATGACCTGCACTTGCACATTTCTCACATATGCATAGCACTTGGTTTTACTATTGGATGTGCCTGATATACATCAAGCCACAGTTATTTTATTCCTACTGTGAGATCACTCCTAACTTGCAGCACTGTATGAAACATAAATTAACAAAAGTAATGGTGCATCCTGACATTGGGGGTAAATAAGGAATATTGAATGGATGATTTCACCTTAGATCATATGATCTGCATGTGTATGTACAAGGATTAAAAACTACGCTGGTTCTTTCAGGGTCACTTCAAACTACCCTGCGAAGAAAATTAGTTTAATTTTCTTTTTCATTCCTAATGTAGTTCATTAGTCTGTTTTGATCAAATGCAAAACACTGATTAAGTAATTTAAACATCAAAAAAGGGAGCTGAAGAGATGAACATTTGATTGCCTGTTAAACATGTTCAATGAGTGAATACAAACAGGGCACATGAAGTGTGATAGGAAAAGGCTGTGAAGAGTTCAGAAGCCAGTTGTTGGGTGGGCCAGTTTCCTACTGGTTCCCCCCGTATTGACAATTCAGAGTAGAAAGTAGAAAAAGTCACTGTTTCGATCCCTGAAGCATACATTTATGGAATCGTAATCAGTACAGTGTCATTTGAGAGGAATGACATCCTTGTATCAAGTTTTATGCCGGTCGGGGATTGATTAGCAAGAGGTAGGGTGCAGCAGTGATGCACATCAGGAAACTACTAGAACTAGCTATAATGGTTTAGTTTGCCATCCCAAATAACTAACAAGTTGCCCATGGGACAGTGGTGGCAGTGTTAAGTGTGCTTTTCTTTCTGCCTTGGACTGTAACATCTTCGCTTCTTAAGGAGATCTGACACACCTTCATTCAAACAATCAATCAGGAATTTGTAAAGCGCACTACTCACAAGTGAGGGTCTCAAGGTGCTGAGGAGTGGGGGTAAGGGGGGAGGTGGTGCTACTGCTTGAACAGCCAGGTCTTGAAAAGTTTCCTGAAGGTAAGGAGAAAGAAGAAAGAAAGATTTTTTGTCAACTCTTTTGAGCTTTTGTCTTTGGTACAATTGTTTGACCTCCTTATAGGAGATCAAACATTAGCTTTTCTGTTCTAGACTTCCAATATTTCACTCAATAAAGAGTGGAACCCAATCAGAAATTGGTTTAACCTCTGCTGAACCCCACCCACATGCTTCCTGAATGTCCATCATCCAGATGTTACAAATAACACAGTGCTGAAAGTTGACCCACTGATAATATGCTGCTGTGAATACCACAACACTGAATCATGCCACCACATAATCGTTAAGCTCATTTAAGAGGCACAAACAACAAACATTCAGCATCCACATGAGTCCAACATAGGTCCATCTTTGAGATCCAAGATCCACATTTCTGTGTTACCCAGAGAGTATGCACTTACCATATCCCCTCTGATTACTGCTTATGGGCCCCTAGGACGCCCCTAGGGGACTCCTGTCCTGTATCCATGGCACTCCTTCTTACTCATCATCTGCAGCACCAACTTGCAACCAAGGAGTTGAAGAGCACAGCCAGAAAGGAAAGACTGTCCTGCTTTCTTGTCGGCTGTGTCAAATATCACTTCTCCGTGCATGGTCAAGGTCAAGACCATGTGGCACAAGTGTAGAAGCAAAGACCCCATAAAGGATATTTAAGTCCAGGATTGGGTCCTTCACGTAGGTTAACACTGACCAATTTTTTTAAGTGGCTTTCCTTATTCACTGCCATTTATGCTAGTCTCCACAGCCCTCATATTCACTCCCAGCTATTTTGTTGCTAAGCACTTTGTCTCGCCACAGTCTAATTGTCCTGCAGGTCAGAACTTAGTGCACATTCTGGGCCTCATTACGACTTTGGCAGTCTGACAGTAAGACAGCTGCGGTTGCCAAAAGACTGCATGTTGGTGGTCATCCGTCATCCGTGAGGGTCTCAAGGCGCTGAGGAGTGGAGGTAAGGGGGAGGTGGTGCTACTACTCGAACAGCCAGGTCTTGCAAAGTTTCCTGAAGGTAAGGAGAAAGAAGAAAGAAAGATTTTTTGTCAACTCTTTTGAGCTTTTGTCTTTGGTACAATTGTTTGGCCTCCTTATAGGAGATCAAACATTAGCTGTTCTGTTCTAGACTTCCAATATTTCACTCAATAAAGAGAGGAACCCAATCAGAAATTGGTTTAACCTCTGCTGAACCCCACCCACATGCTTCCTGAATGTCCATTATCCAGATGTTACAAATAACACAGTGCTGAAAGTTGACCCACTGATAATATGCTGCTCTGAATACTACAACACTGAATCATGCCACCACATAATCGTTAAGCTCATTTAAGGGGCACAAACAACAAACATTTGGCATCCACATGAGTCCAACATAGGTCCATCTTTGAGATCCAAGATCCACATTTCTGTGTTACTCAGAGAGTATGCACTTACCATATCCCCTCTGATTACTGCTTATGTGGCCCCTAGGAGGCCCCTGTCTGGTATCCATGGCACTCCTTCTTACTCATCATCTGCAGCACCAACTTGTAACCAAGGAGTTGAAGAGCACAGCCAGAAAGGAAAGACTGTTCCTTATTCGCTGCCATTTATGCTAGTCTCCACAGCCCTCATATTCACTCCCAGCTATGTTGTTGCAAAGCACTTTGTCTCTCCACAGTCTAATCCTCCTGCAGGTCAGAACTTAGTGCACATTCTGGGCCTCATTACGACTTTGCCAGTCTGACAGTAAGACCGCTGCGGTTGCCAAAAGACTGCCATGTTGACGGTCATCCAACCGCCGTATTAAGAGTCACATTGTGAAGTCTGCCAAAACACAGCCACAGTTCCAAAACCGCCAGGTCACTGGAGAACGGAAAAGAGGCAGTCCCACTATTAGCACCCCCAAGCACCAGCTGGCAGTACTAAAGACTGGCAGTGGGCCCACACTGCATCCCCCACAGTTCACATCATGGGAGGTGAAGGTCTTAGACATCCTGCATCCTGAGGGCCTAACAGGAATACCTGGGGTAGTGGAGTCTTGTAGGTCCCCATACCATTCATTTCATCAAAATGGATTGTCTTACATGCTCCCTCACCACCTTTCCCCACCTCAATTAACAAACCACCCCTCTGAGCCAATGTACAAATACCACTCCTTGGAAATGGCATGTGAACTACTGGGAACTGACAGCACTACACCTCCCAGAAGGCACTATTCCACCATTAAGAAAACCAGTACAGTGCACTCATTTTTAAATGTCTTGCATGTGAAACTAACGAGTAATGTAACTCATCATAAATGTTCCAGTATTAAACAGTTTATGGCAATGACAGCAATACAATGGCCCACTTCCACTAACATTAATAGCAAAACACAGCTACAGTTGAGTGCTCTATCAAACTGCCCTTAGAGAAAGTTTCATAAGATTGACATAGACTCACCTGGGGTGGAGAACTAGATCCCAAACCGGTTGCAGTTACAGTACATCCAGATGGAGGCCAATGTCAACTGCTAAGTCCTTTACTGTATGCCAACTCTGACACCATTGTGCATTGTTCACTTTTCATTCAGATATATGATGACATAACCTCACTTCGCAACAAATATAATCACTCATGTCATTAGTCAGACAACGTAAGAGGGTATCAGCAGTCACTGATCTACCAACATAGTCAAACAGCTTATAGCATGGTGTATTGAATTGAAAATTCTGAGTCTCACTTTTTTCTAACTAAGATTTGGTAACAGCTGTTATTGTCATTTCAATATAGCATGTAAAGGCAGTGTGTGCATCTCACACAACATCACTAATACTCAAACTTAAACATAACTTGTGTTATCACTTACAGCAACTGTGTGTTCCACTTCTCCCACAGGTAGCCTTGCCAATGTCACCATGGAGAGGATACCAGAGACTGCTACACCCCCTCTGGATGAAGACCCCAGTGAGGACAACACCCCTAGATGTTTGAACACTGACAACAAAGCTGGCCCATCAAGGACACCTGATCAGTCAACAGCTGTCAGACCCACCCCGCCCACATTGACTCCTCCCAGCCCTGTTGCTTCAACATCTCAGGCAACCACTCATCCCCAAACATGTGTCCCAAGCACCGTTACTTCCATTGTGTGCCCCTCAGTACATGTACCTGAGTCTCCTCTTGTTACCCCTGACAATAGGCCATCACTGGGAGGGGGCACACTGTGCCAGGGGTACAGGCACATGGGGGTCGGGTGCGTGGGAGGGATGGTAAGCCCAGAGGACAGGGACTCAATGGGACAACTTAACACAACGAAAGAGGTGGGGTGAGAGATTTGAGACCTCATACTGCCTCCCCTGAGCACGCTTCAAACTACACAAAGAGTATGGAGTATCACGTAAGGACAAAATCGTGTTAGATTGTCCCAGACCGTCAGTCTGTCCCAGACTCCGGGATTTGTTTGTGTGCTTGTGGTTAGGGAGCAGTAAAAAGGGGAATTTCTCCTTACGGACTAGGTGGTCTCACACACTATATAGTGTCATGCTTCATCATATGACCACCTACCCCATACAGGTAGGACCGTACCACCTGGACAGACTAAACATCGTCATTAAAATAATTTTGAGGGAGTAGGAAAATAAAGATTGTCTAGTTTGTATCGGGATCCTGTTGTACTATGGAAAATCTAAAATTACCTAATGAACCACAACTGAGAGGACGGGAATGTTTGCTTATTTGCTCTGACTGAAGTGTTCTGACCACTTGTGTTGGTATGGTGCACGTGGACATGACTTTCTCCTTTTGTCTGTGTCCTCCATGCAGATCAACAGTGTAAGGAAATGCCTCCTTGGCATGGTTACCCCCTGACTTTTTGCCTTTGTTGATGCCAAGTTATTATTTGAAAGTGTGCTGGGACCCTGATAACCAGGCCCCAGCACCAGTGTTCTTTCCCTAAACTGTACCTTTGTCACCACAATTGGCACAACCCTGGCACTGAGGTAAGTCTCTTGTAACTGGTACTCCTGGTACCAAGGGCCCTGATGCCAGGGAAGGTCCCTAAGGGCTGCAGCGTGTCTTATGCCACCCTGGGGGCCCCTCACTCAGCACATACACACTGCTTGCCAGCTTGTGTGTGCTGGTGGGGAGAAAATGACTAAGTCGACATGGCACTCCCCTCAGAGTGCCATGCCAACCTCACAATGCCTGTGGCATAGGTAAGTCACCCCTCTAGCAGGCCTTACAGCCCTAAGGCAGGGTGTACTATACCACAGATGAGGGCATATGTGCATGAGCACTGTGCCCCTACAGTGTCTAAGCAAAACCTTAGACATTGTAAGTGCAGGGTAGCCATAAGAGTATATGGTCTGGGAATCTGTCAAACACGAACTCCACAGCACCATAATGGCTACACTGAAAACTGGGAAGTTTGGTATGAAACTTCTCAGCACAATAAATGCACACTGATGCCAGTGTGCACTTTATTGTAAAAAGACACCCAGAGGGCATCTTAGAGATGCCCCCTGAAAACATACCCGACTTCCAGTGTGGGCTGACTAGTTTCTGTCAGCCTGCCACACACCAGACATGTTGCTGGCCACATGGGGAGAGTGCCTTTGTCACTCTGTGGCCAGGAACAAAGCCTGTACTGGGTGGAGGTGCTTCTCACCTCCCCCTGCAGGAACTGTAACACCTAGCGATGAGCCTCAAACGCTCACCCCCTTTGTTACAGTGCCACAGGGCATCCCAGCTAGTGGAGATGACCGCCCCTCCGGGCACTGTCCCCACTTTTGGCTGCAAGGCTGGAGGAGATAATGAGAAAAACAAGGAGGAGTCACCCCCCAGTCAGGGCAGCCCCTAAGGTGTCCTGAGCTGAGGTGACTCTTACTTTTAGAAATCCTCCATCTTGTAGAAGGAGGATTCCCCCAATAGGATTAGGGATGTGCCCCCCTCCCCACAGGGAGGAGACACAAAGAGGGTGTAGCCACCCTCAAGGACAGTAGCCATTGGCTACTGCCCTCCCAGACCTAAACACACCCCTAAATTCAGTATTTCAGGGCTCCCAGAACCGAGGAAGATAGATTCCTGCAACCTAAAGAAGAAGAAGGACGGCTGACCTGAAGCCCTCAAGAGAAGACAGAGACGACAAGTGATTTGGCCCCAGCCCCACCGACCTGTCTCCCTACTTTGAAGAAAACTGCAACAGCGACGCATCCAACAGGGTCCAGCGACCTCTGAAGCCTCAGAGGACTACCCTGCATCTAAAGGACCAAGAAGCTCCAGAGAACAGCGGCCCTGTTCAACAAACTACAACTTTCTGCAACAAAGAAGCAACTTTTAAAGACCACACGTTTCCCGCCGGAAGCGTGAGACTTTCCACTCTGCACCCGACGCCCCCTTCTCGACCTGCGGAAAACTACAGGGAGGACTCCCCGGCGACTGCGAGCGTGTGAGTAGCCAGAGTTGACCCCCGAGCCCCCACAGTGACACCTGCAGAGGAAATCCAGAGGCTCCCCCTGACCGCGACTGCCTGCTACAAGGAACCCGACGCCTGGAACCAGCACTGCACTTGCAGCCCCCAGGACCTGAAGGAACCGAACTTCAGTGCAGGAGCGACCCCTAGGCGACCCTCTGCCTAGCCCAGGTGGTGGCTACCCCGAGGAGCCCCCCTTGTGCCTGCCTGCATTGTTGAAGAGACCACCGGGTCTCCCCATTGATTCCTATCAGAAACCCGACACCTGTTTGCACTCTGCACCCGGCCGCCCCTGTGCCGCTCAGCGTGTACTTTCTGTGCCTGCTTGTGTCCCCCCCAGTGCCCTACAAAACCCTCCTGGTCTGCACTCCGAGGACGCAGGTACTTACCTGCTGGAAGACTGGAAACGGGGCACCCCTATTTCCTTTGAAGCCTATGTGTTTTGGGCACCACTTTGACCTTTGCACCTGACCGGCCATGATCTGCTGGTGTGGTAACTTTGGGGTTGCCTTAAACCCCCAATGGTGGGCTACCTTGGACCCAACTTTGAACCCTGTAAGTGTTTTACTTACCTGTGAACTTAACAAATACTTACCTCCCCCAGGAACTGTTGATTTTTGCAGTGTCCACTTTTAAAATTGCTTATTGCCATTTTTGTCAAAACTGTACATGCTATTGTGATTATTCAAAGTTCCTAGAATACCTGAGTGAAATACCTTTCATTTGAAGTATTACTTGTAAATCTTGAACCTGTGGTTGTTAAAATAAACTAAGAAAATATATTTTTCTATATAAAAACCTATTGGCCTGGAGTAAGTCTTTGAGTGTGTGTTCCTCATTTATTGCCTGTGTGTGTACAACAAATGCTTAACACTACCCTCTGATAAGCCTACTGCTCGACCACACTACCACAAAATAATGTCTACTGCAGAAGAGATGGTGGTGGAGCTCAACCTCACCCCTTACCTGCATCTTAGGATGTCAGAGTTAAGGACTCTCTGCAAAATCAAAAAGATAAAAACTGGATCAAACCCTACCAAAGTACAGCTCCAGGAGCTCTTGGCAGAGTTTGCTATAGACTACCCCTCTGAAGATACCCTTTGAGAGGGTAAAGCTAGTGAAGTGGAGGACAATTTCCCCCCTCCACTCCTAGTTAGGGAGACCAGGGTTCCTCCAACCCTGACTCCACAAGTGATAGTCAAAGATGCTGCTCCTCCCACAAGGGAGTCTAACAGCTCTGGAAGCATTGAGGGCAGCCTCAATGAAGATGACCTCCTGTACTGCCATTTGATAAGTTTTGTTTTGACCAATGACTTTGTGTTTCACCACTGCGCATATTAGTTGCTCAATGTTCACATTGTATGTTTTGTTCAGTTTAGCCGCCTATGGGCTTTGACATTGCATTAGCCATTACTTTCTGTATTCAGATTAGCCGCCTATGGGCTTTGACATTGCATTAGTCATTACATTCTGTATTCTGCCTATTGGCTTTGACATGCTGTATCCAGTCTAGCCGCCTATTTGCTTTGACAATGCATGCCTATTGACTTTGACATGATGTATTCAGTTTAGCTGCCTATTGACTTTGACATGCTATTAGATATTCTGCCTATTGGCTTTGACATGATATCATATATTACATTTTGTATTCAGCTCCGCTGCCTATTGGCTTTGACATGATATCATATATTACATTTTGTATTCAGCTCCGCTGCCTATTGGCTTTGACATGATATCATATATTACATTTTATATTCAGCTCAGCTGCCTATTGGCTTTGACATGATATTATACATTGCATTTTATATTCAGCTCAGCTGCCTATGGGCTTTGACATGATATTATACATTGCATTTTGTATTCAGCACAGCTGCCTATTGGCTTTGACATGACACTAGACATTGCATTTGATATTTAGGTTAGCTGCCTATTGCCTTTAACATGACATTGCATTTGATATTTAGGTTAGCTGCCTATTGCCTTTAACGTGGAGTTAGACATTGCAGTTGAGAATCCAAGCTGTATTTTTCCAAGCTGTGTTTTTGCACAAGATGTTGTTCTCACAGTAGACTAGACCTGATAAGAGAGAGTACATGGGTGTTTTTCTCTTCGCTTGAGCTTGGGAACAGGAGTAGTCTTGGAGACCTGGCCAGTCTCCAAAAGGCTTGCTCAGTTTCCCAGGTCTGAGAGGAGGGGGCACACCTTTGTAACGAATGTAACAGGCTGCAGAGAGTCAGATTCGAATCTGCCGGACCTCGTGCTGGAGCTTGGCGCCAGCTGCCAGCAATCCCGTGTGGGTAGATGAATCTCTTTCTCGCGGCTGACAAGGGGTCATCAGCTTGCAGACCTTAGAAAGATGAAGCTGTAAATAGTTTCCCACACGGTGAAGTATTTGTTTTGCTTTGCATTCAATATCTTATAAATATAACCTGCTGTGTATATTGCAAACTGATATATTTTGTTTGATTAACGCGGACTTGAAAGCTACTAATTCGTCATACATAAAAATTGGGGTTGGGGAAGAATTAACAACAATAAAAGTCTTCTTTGACCTCAGAAGTGCATTTCTGGTGTGTTATGTTAGTGCTTAGAAACTAAATAAGAGGAAAGCACTACAATTGGTACCAGAAGGCGTGGGGTGTCGGTCATTAAGAGGTGATTAAGAGGGTGTTGACGAGTTGGTAGATTTCTAAGTGCACACTTTAAAAGTGTAATTGTTTTTGTTGTTTGGAGAATTACAGAAATTTTTTTTTTTTGGGAGAACCACAGTAGCACGGCAGACCATGTCTGAGAATGCATGTGTTGGTAAACTGCCCGATGGTGCTCGGAAAAACTGTGAATTGTTTTCTGTTTGGAGAATTACAGAAGCACAGCAGACCATTTTTGAAAATGCATGTGTAGCTAAAATGCCTGATAGTGTTTTGAGAAATAATTTCTGTTGTACATATGTAGAAAAAGTGTCTTTTGGAAGTAATGATGACAGAAAGGTCTGGATACCTTTATCTGCTTACAGAGAAATGCAGGAGAAATGTAGGAAGTTGGAACATGAAAATAGGAATTTACGTGAGCAAATTAGCCAGGATACAATCATTCAAAATAATGCTGAAAGTTATAAAAATGAAGAATCTTTCTTTTCCCATTCCAGTAATGAGGGGGTTAAGACAGCTCCGAGCTGCACTGAGTTTTCCTGTGAGCCAGGGTTTTTGGCAGACAAACCGCATTCCTTAACTGATAACAGGGACGAGAGAGACCAGAATGTGATTTACGAGTTACTGTTGCAGAATGAAGCAAAAAGAAAGGTTTTAAAGGAAGAGACACCGAGTTTCATTAGCTTGTTTGATTTTTGGAAAAAGAATAGCCCTCATTTGAGAGAAATCCTAACACTTTTGTATATGGTCACTGTGAAAAATTATATGCAGTTGCGCGCTTGTGATTTGGCAAATGAAATAATGCAGACTTAAGGTTTTTGCGCAGTGCAAGAAGAAAATACTTATGTACATGTAAATCAAGAACAAGGGAAGAAAATAGTGCCCCTAGCTAGAATCATACAATGGATCTGGTACTTGCAAGACAGGGCTAGAGTACCACAGATAAAAGAATTACCAATGAAATTGTGTGCACCATTTGAATTCGTGTCCACTGAAGATAAAAAGCATTTTTGTTTTACTAATGATTCATTGACTGAAATGTTGTTTTCTGGCACCATAGAAGGAACAGCGTTGTATAATGTGTGTCAGATTTTAAAGCAAGAGCTACGTGAGATGTGTCATTTTTACGCAGATTTTTGGTTCATTGCTAATGTTTTAGCACCTAACTGGTTCAATTACCTTGCAGATGTTAATGAGAAAAATTCAGAGAGAGAAGTGTACACCCAGAATTCTGCCTTAGTGGGGATGGCTAAGTGGGTGCCCCAGAAATGTGAACAGCTGAGAGAAAAAGCCACTTACAGGTGGGCAGAGATGAGAGAGATGCACATTCCCCTAGATTTGATAAAAACTGTGCAGCACGCACAAAAGCAATCTGTCATGCAAGCAGTCACAGAGCAGTTGGGGAGAGGAAAGTTACCAGGACAGAAATGGCAAATTGATCAGGTTTTAGGGAGAGTGATTGCTGCAAACTACCAAGGAAAAATCGAAATTATGCTGATACCTAGAAAAGAATCTGATTCATTCATACAAATTGGAGACAGAATGGCCCAACTTGACAAAAGTGCAGTGAATGGAGGTTTGGTAAAGAAGGAGTCTGCCCCAGCCCTTCTGACAGTGCAAGAAAAGGGAAGCTGTGGCGCAGCAGATAAAAACCTCAGTGCTGATGTGTGGGCTGAAGCCCTAAGTGACCCTCCAGAACCTGCAGAGAATATAACAAAGGGCCCCAAAAACGTCCTGCTGATAATAAAACAGGGAAAGAAAGAGAAAGGGTGCAGTTTAAATGAAAAATGTTATTTGCAAGAAAAGTCATACTTGTTTCTTTTGCAGATCCTACCACGTTTCGCCACTGTCCCTGAGTGTGCTGTGTGGTCCCCCTTCCGGTGTGTGCGTGTGGGGTCGGGGAAGGGACCGAATCCCCAACCTGAACCTGGCTGAGTAAAGTGCCAGCACCATGGATCCATTTTGCGCAAACTGCGCCTTCAGTTCAAGTTCAACTTGTTTGATTGCATTCTTCCACTGGAACTAAGCTGTGTTTTTTTTTTTTTCCCTTCTCGTATGGAACTCTGACTTTTGCTTACCTTCCAGCAAACCTTTCAGGTGGACCGTGCACCTTTACATGAGCAGAACTCATGCCACATCAAATTGCGAACACTGTTGAATTAGAGACTCATTCAGAGTACAAATTGCCCAGTCTTTTCTATGTAGATGTATCTGATGTGAAAGGTTATGAAATCAATGTGTTAATTCACTTCTATTGCTTTACAGGGATTGTTTTGATCATTCAAATCTGACTTGCTGATAATGTTTTTTTTTGTGCTGATGTTTTTTGTTTTTTGTTTTTGTTTGAAACAAGAGATATGTGAAACAAAAATTCATTGGTCAAAGGGCGGAATGTACTGCCATTTGATAAGTTTTGTTTTGACCAATGACTTTGTGTTTCACCACTGCGCATATTAGTTGCTCAATGTTCACATTGTATGTTTTGTTTAGTTTAGCCGCCTATGGGCTTTGACATTGCATTAGCCATTACTTTCTGTATTCAGTTTAGCCGCCTATGGGCTTTGACATTGCATTAGTCATTACATTCTGTATTCTGCCTATTGGCTTTGACATGCTGTATCCAGTCTAGCCGCCTATTGGCTTTGACATTGCATGCCTATTGACTTTGACATGATGTATTCAGTTTAGCTGCCTATTGACTTTGACATGCTATTAGATATTCTGCCTATTGGCTTTGACATGATATCATATATTACATTTTGTATTCAGCTCCGCTGCCTATTGGCTTTGACATGATATCATATATTACATTTTGTATTCAGCTCCGCTGCCTATTGGCTTTGACATGATATCATATATTACATTTTATATTCAGCTCAGCTGCCTATTGGCTTTGACATGATATTATACATTGCATTTTATATTCAGCTCAGCTGCCTATGGGCTTTGACATGATATTATACATTGCATTTTGTATTCAGCTCAGCTGCCTATTGGCTTTGACATGACACTAGACATTGCATTTGATATTTAGGTTAGCTGCCTATTGCCTTTAACATGACATTGCATTTGATATTTAGGTTAGCTGCCTATTGCCTTTAACGTGGAGTTAGACATTGCAGTTGAGAATCCAAGCTGTATTTTTCCAAGCTGTGTTTTTGCACAAGATGTTGTTCTCACAGTAGACTAGACCTGATAAGAGAGAGTACATGGGTGTTTTTCTCTTCGCTTGAGCTTGGGAACAGGAGTAGTCTTGGAGACCTGGCCAGTCTCCAAAAGGCTTGCTCAGTTTCCCAGGTCTGAGAGGAGGGGGCACACCTTTGTAACGAATGTAACAGGCTGCAGAGAGTCAGATTTGAATCTGCCGGACCTCGTGCTGGAGCTTGGCGCCAGCTGCCAGCAATCCCGTGTGGGTAGATGAATCTCTTTCTCGCGGCTGACAAGGGGTCATCAGCTTGCAGACCTTAGAAAGATGAAGCTGTAAATAGTTTCCCACACGGTGAAGTATTTGTTTTGCTTTGCATTCAATATCTTATAAATATAACCTGCTGTGTATATTGCAAACTGATATATTTTGTTTGATTAACGCGGACTTGAAAGCTACTAATTCGTCATACATAAAAATTGGTGTTGGGGAAGAATTAACAACAATAAAAGTCTTCTTTGACCTCAGAAGTGCATTTCTGGTGTGTTATGTTAGTGCTTAGAAACTAAATAAGAGGAAAGCACTACAATTGGTACCAGAAGGCGTGGGGTGTCGGTCATTAAGAGGTGATTAAGAGGGTGTTGACGAGTTGGTAGATTTCTAAGTGCACACTTTAAAAGTGTAATTGTTTTTGTTGTTTGGAGAATTACAGAATTTTTTTTTTTTTGGGAGAACCACAGTAGCACGGCAGACCATGTCTGAGAATGCATGTGTTGGTAAACTGCCCGATGGTGCTCGGAAAAACTGTGAATTGTTTTCTGTTTGGAGAATTACAGAAGCACAGCAGACCATTTTTGAAAATGCATGTGTAGCTAAAATGCCTGATAGTGTTTTGAGAAATAATTTCTGTTGTACATATGTAGAAAAAGTGTCTTTTGGAAGTAATGATGACAGAAAGGTCTGGATACCTTTATCTGCTTACAGAGAAATGCAGGAGAAATGTAGGAAGTTGGAACATGAAAATAGGAATTTACGTGAGCAAATTAGCCAGGATACAATCATTCAAAATAATGCTGAAAGTTATAAAAATGAAGAATCTTTCTTTTCCCATTCCAGTAATGAGGGGGTTAAGACAGCTCCGAGCTGCACTGAGTTTTCCTGTGAGCCAGGGTTTTTGGCAGACAAACCGCATTCCTTAACTGATAACAGGGACGAGAGAGACCAGAATGTGATTTACGAGTTACTGTTGCAGAATGAAGCAAAAAGAAAGGTTTTAAAGGAAGAGACACCGAGTTTCATTAGCTTGTTTGATTTTTGGAAAAAGAATAGCCCTCATTTGAGAGAAATCCTAACACTTTTGTATATGGTCACTGTGAAAAATTATATGCAGTTGCGCGCTTGTGATTTGGCAAATGAAATAATGCAGACTTAAGGTTTTTGCGCAGTGCAAGAAGAAAATACTTATGTACATGTAAATCAAGAACAAGGGAAGAAAATAGTGCCCCTAGCTAGAATCATACAATGGATCTGGTACTTGCAAGACAGGGCTAGAGTACCACAGATAAAAGAATTACCAATGAAATTGTGTGCACCATTTGAATTCGTGTCCACTGAAGATAAAAAGCATGTTTGTTTTACTAATGATTCATTGACTGAAATGTTGTTTTCTGGCACCATAGAAGGAACAGCGTTGTATAATGTGTGTCAGATTTTAAAGCAAGAGCTACGTGAGATGTGTCATTTTTACGCAGATTTTTGGTTCATTGCTAATGTTTTAGCACCTAACTGGTTCAATTACCTTGCAGATGTTAATGAGAAAAATTCAGAGAGAGAAGTGTACACCCAGAATTCTGCCTTAGTGGGGATGGCTAAGTGGGTGCCCCAGAAATGTGAACAGCTGAGAGAAAAAGCCACTTACAGGTGGGCAGAGATGAGAGAGATGCACATTCCCCTAGATTTGATAAAAACTGTGCAGCACGCACAAAAGCAATCTGTCATGCAAGCAGTCACAGAGCAGTTGGGGAGAGGAAAGTTACCAGGACAGAAATGGCAAATTGATCAGGTTTTAGGGAGAGTGATTGCTGCAAACTACCAAGGAAAAATCGAAATTATGCTGATACCTAGAAAAGAATCTGATTCATTCATACAAATTGGAGACAGAATGGCCCAACTTGACAAAAGTGCAGTGAATGGAGGTTTGGTAAAGAAGGAGTCTGCCCCAGCCCTTCTGACAGTGCAAGAAAAGGGAAGCTGTGGCGCAGCAGATAAAAACCTCAGTGCTGATGTGTGGGCTGAAGCCCTAAGTGACCCTCCAGAACCTGCAGAGAATATAACAAAGGGCCCCAAAAACGTCCTGCTGATAATAAAACAGGGAAAGAAAGAGAAAGGGTGCAGTTTAAATGAAAAATGTTATTTGCAAGAAAAGTCATACTTGTTTCTTTTGCAGATCCTACCACGTTTCGCCACTGTCCCTGAGTGTGCTGTGTGGTCCCCCTTCCGGTGTGTGCGTGTGGGGTCGGGGAAGGGACCGAATCCCCAACCTGAACCTGGCTGAGTAAAGTGCCAGCACCATGGATCCATTTTGCGCAAACTGCGCCTTCAGTTCAAGTTCAACTTGTTTGATTGCATTCTTCCACTGGAACTAAGCTGTGTTTTTTTTTTTTTCCCTTCTCGTATGGAACTCTGACTTTTGCTTACCTTCCAGCAAACCTTTCAGGTGGACCGTGCACCTTTACATGAGCAGAACTCATGCCACATCAAATTGCGAACACTGTTGAATTAGAGACTCATTCAGAGTACAAATTGCCCAGTCTTTTCTATGTAGATGTATCTGATGTGAAAGGTTATGAAATCAATGTGTTAATTCACTTCTATTGCTTTACAGGGATTGTTTTGATCATTCAAATCTGACTTGCTGATAATGTTTTTTTTTGTGCTGATGTTTTTTGTTTTTTGTTTTTGTTTGAAACAAGAGATATGTGAAACAAAAATTCATTGGTCAAAGGGCGGAATGTACTGCCATTTGATAAGTTTTGTTTTGACCAATGACTTTGTGTTTCACCACTGCGCATATTAGTTGCTCAATGTTCACATTGTATGTTTTGTTTAGTTTAGCCGCCTATGGGCTTTGACATTGCATTAGCCATTACTTTCTGTATTCAGTTTAGCCGCCTATGGGCTTTGACATTGCATTAGTCATTACATTCTGTATTCTGCCTATTGGCTTTGACATGCTGTATCCAGTCTAGCCGCCTATTGGCTTTGACATTGCATGCCTATTGACTTTGACATGATGTATTCAGTTTAGCTGCCTATTGACTTTGACATGCTATTAGATATTCTGCCTATTGGCTTTGACATGATATCATATATTACATTTTGTATTCAGCTCCGCTGCCTATTGGCTTTGACATGATATCATATATTACATTTTATATTCAGCTCAGCTGCCTATTGGCTTTGACATGATATTATACATTGCATTTTATATTCAGCTCAGCTGCCTATGGGCTTTGACATGATATTATACATTGCATTTTGTATTCAGCTCAGCTGCCTATTGGCTTTGACATGACACTAGACATTGCATTTGATATTTAGGTTAGCTGCCTATTGCCTTTAACATGACATTGCATTTGATATTTAGGTTAGCTGCCTATTGCCTTTAACGTGGAGTTAGACATTGCAGTTGAGAATCCAAGCTGTATTTTTCCAAGCTGTGTTTTTGCACAAGATGTTGTTCTCACAGTAGACTAGACCTGATAAGAGAGAGTACATGGGTGTTTTTCTCTTCGCTTGAGCTTGGGAACAGGAGTAGTCTTGGAGACCTGGCCAGTCTCCAAAAGGCTTGCTCAGTTTCCCAGGTCTGAGAGGAGGGGGCACACCTTTGTAACGAATGTAACAGGCTGCAGAGAGTCAGATTCGAATCTGCCGGACCTCGTGCTGGAGCTTGGCGCCAGCTGCCAGCAATCCCGTGTGGGTAGATGAATCTCTTTCTCGCGGCTGACAAGGGGTCATCAGCTTGCAGACCTTAGAAAGATGAAGCTGTAAATAGTTTCCCACACGGTGAAGTATTTGTTTTGCTTTGCATTCAATATCTTATAAATATAACCTGCTGTGTATATTGCAAACTGATATATTTTGTTTGATTAACGCGGACTTGAAAGCTACTAATTCGTCATACATAAAAATTGGGGTTGGGGAAGAATTAACAACAATAAAAGTCTTCTTTGACCTCAGAAGTGCATTTCTGGTGTGTTATGTTAGTGCTTAGAAACTAAATAAGAGGAAAGCACTACACCTCCTGTTAGCCAGGATGGCCAAAAGATTGGCTTTGGAGAGACAGCTCCTAGCCATAGAAAGGGAAAGACAAGAGATGGGTTTAGCTCCCATCAATGGTGGCAGCAACTTAAATAGGGTCAGAGAGAATACTGACATGCTACTCCCAGAGGGATTGTAACAAAATATGAAGATGGTGATGATATCACCAAATGGTTCACAGCTTTTGAGAGGGCTTGTGCAACCTGAAAAGTAAACAAATCTCACTGGCGTTCTCTCCTTTGGGAAATGTTCACTGGAAAGTGTGGGGATAGACTCCTCACACTCTCTGGAAAAGATGCAGAATCCTATGACCTCATGAAGGCTACCCTGTTGGATTCTCAACTGAGGAGTACAGGATTAGGTTCAGGCTAAAAAATCCTCAAGCCAGACCTGGGTTGATTTTGTTGACTTCTCAGTCAAAACACTGGATGGTTGGATTAATGGCGGTGGTGTATTTGATTATGATGGGCTGTAAAATCTGTTTATGAAAGAACACCTTTTAAGTAATTGTTTCAATGATAAACTGCATCATCATCTGGTAGACCTAGGTCCAATTTCTCCCCAAGAATTGGGAAAGAAGGCAGACCATTGGGTCAAGACTAGGGTGACCAAGACTTCCACAGGGGGTGACCAAAAGAAAGGGGTCACAAAGACTCCCCAGGGAAAGAGTGTTGAGACATCCAAGGGTAAAAGTAAAGAGGGGGTCATTCCGACCCTGGCGGTCATGGACCGCCAGGGCCGGGGTTGGAGGATGCACCGCCAACAGGCTGGCGGTGCATCAAGGGCAAAGCTGCGGTCAGAAAAGGGAAACCGGCGGTTTCCTGCCGGTTTTCCCCTGACCCTGTGAATCCTCCACGGCGGCGATGCAAGCAGCGCCGCCATGGGGATTCCGACCCCCTTCCCGCCAGCATGGTTCTGGCGGTTTTCACCGCCAGAACCAGGCTGGCGGGAATGGGTGTCGTGGGCCCCCTAGGGGCCACTGCAGTGCCCATGACAATGGCATGGGCACTGCAGGGGCCCCCTAACAGGGCCCCACATTGATTATCGCGACGGGTGCAACTGCACCCGTCGCACACCAGCAACTCCGCCGGCTCCATTCGGAGCCGGCTTCCTCGTTGCTGGTGCTTTCCCGCTGGGCGGGCGGGCGGCCTTTTGGCGGTCGCCCGCCAGCCCAGCGGGAAAGTCAGAATGACCGCCGCGGTCTTTTGACCGCGGTACGGTCTTCTGGCGGTTCCCGCCAGGCGGGCGGCTTCCGCCGCCGGCGGGGGTCAGAATGACCCCCAGAGTCTTCTACAGGGCCCCAAAAACCTGCTCAGGAGGGAGGGTCCAAAGCCTCTTCACAATCCACATTTGGGTACCAGGGTAAAAACGTTGATCCCAAAAAGGCCTGGTGTCGTAGCTGTAATCAGCAGGGACACCAAACTGGAGACAAGACCTGTCCCAAGAAAGGTTCCACTTCTACTACTACTCCAGTTAGCACTGGAATAGCCAGTCTCCAGGTGGGATCAACAGTGTGCCCAGGGCAAATCAGGGTCCATACTGAAGCTACATTAGTTTCTGAGGGTGGGGTGGACTTAGCCACACTAGCTGCCTGGCCCCCTAATATGCAAAAATACAGGCAGCAGCTCTTAATTAATGGGACTAGTGTAGAAGCCCTGAGGGATACAAGTGCCAGTGTCACAATGGTGACAGGCAAACTGGTTTCCCCAGGACAATACCTGACTGGACAAACTTATCCAGTCACCAACGCTGACAATCAGACTAAAGTACATCCCATGGCTATGGTAACTTTAGAATGGGGAGGGGTCACTGGCCTGAAACAGGTGGTAGTCTCCTCTGCTATCCCAGTAGACTGTTTGCTTGAAAATGACCTGGAGTCCTCAGCATGGGCTGAGGTAGAACTCAAAACCCATGCAGCTATGCTGGGTATCCCTGAACTGGTGTGTTTCAAAACAAGGGCACAGTGCAAGGCTCAGGGTGAAAAAGAGGTGTTGGAGCCTGGAAGAATGGCCCCTCCCTCCAAGAAAAAAAGAAAGAAGACTGGGGAACCAGCTTCAACACAGCAAAATAAAAATAACCTCTCTTCCCAGGAAGAAGGTCTGCCCTCTGAGGGAACTGAGCCCATGGAGTTGGAACCTTATCAGGTTGAACTCTTAGGCCCAGGGGGACCTACAAGGGAACAGCTGTGTAAGGGGCAAGAAACATGTCCCTCTCTTAAAGGCCTTAGGCAGCAAGCTGCTGAGGAAACAGAAGGAAAAGTCAGTGGAACACACAGGGTCTATTGGGAAGTTGGACTCTTTTACACTGAGGCAAGAGATCCCAAACCTGGAGCCACTAGGAGAGTGGTAGTGCCTCAGGAGTTTAGGGAGTTCATTCTGACCTTATCCCATGACATTCCACTTGCTGGACATTTGGGACAAACCAAGACATGGGAGAGGTTAGTCAACCATTTCTATTGCCCCAACATGTCCCAGAAAGTTAAGGAGTTTTGTGCCTCCTGTGCCACCTGTCAAGCCAGTGGTAAGACAGGTGGCCATCCAAAGGCCCCCCTCATTCCACTTCCAATGGTGGTGGTCCCCTTTGAAAGAGTGGGAGTGGACATAGTGGGTCCACTTGAACCTCCTACGGCCTCAGGGAATCAGTATATCCTAGTAGTAGTGGATCATGCTACTAGGTACCCTGAAGCAATTCCCCTTAGGTCCACTACTGCCCCTGCAGTAGCAAAAGCACTAATTGGTATCTTTACCAGAGTGGGATTTCCTAAGGAGGTGGTTTCTGACAGAGGTACCAACTTCATGTCAGCATACCTTAAACATATGTAGAAGGAGTGTGGGGTGACTTACAAATTCACCATACCATCCACAAACCAATGGTCTTGTTGAAAGGTTTAACAAGATATTGAAGGGCATGATCATGGGGCTCCCTGAAAAGCTCAAAAGGAGATGGGATGTCCTCTTGCCATGTCTGCTTTTCACCTACAGAGAGGTGCCTCAGAAGGGAGCAGGGTTTCCCCCTTTGAACTTCTGTTTGGCCATCCTGTAAGGGGACCACTAGCTCTTGTGAAAGAAGGCTGGGAGAGACCTCTTCATGAGCCTAAACAAGATATTGTGGACTATGTACTAGGCCTACGTTCCAGGATGGCAGAGTACATGGAAAAAGCAAGTAAAAACCTTGAGGCCAGCCAACAACTCCAGAAGATGTGGTATGACCAAAAGGCTGCTATGGTTGAGTTTCATCCAGGGCAGAAAGTCTGGGTTCTGGAGCCTGTGGCTCCCAGGGCACTTCAGGACAGATGGAGTGGCCCTTACCCAGTGCTAGAGAGAAAGAGTCAGGTCACCTACCTGGTAGACCTAGGCACTAGCAGGACCCCCAAAAGGGTGATCCATGTGAACCGCCTCAAACTCTTTCATGACAGGGCAGATGTAAACATGTTAATGGTTACAGATGAGGACCAGGAAGCTGAGATTGAACCTCTCCCTGATCTCCTCTCCAGTGACCCTAAAGATGGCTCAGTAGATGGAGTGGTCTACTCAGACACCCTCTCTGGCCAACAGCAAGCTGACTGTAGGAAAGTCCTACAACAGTTTGCTGAGCTCTTTTCCCTAACCCCTGGTCAGACACACCTGTGTACCCATGATGTGGACACAGGAGACAGAGGGGGTCATTCTGACCCTGGCGGTAAAAACCGCCAGGGCCAACGACCGCGGGAGCACCGCCAACAGGCTTGCGGTGCTCCCATGGGCATTCTGACCGCGGCGGTACAGCCGCGGTCAGAAACGGAAAACCGGCGGTGTACCGCCGGTTTCCCGTTGCCCTGGGGAATCCTCCGCGCCGCCATGGGGATTCCGAGCCCCTTACCGCCATCCTGTTCCTGGCGGTTTTGGCTGCCAGGAAGAGAATGGCGGTATGGGGTGTCGTGGGGCCCCACAAAGATTTTCAGTGTCTGCCATGCAGACACTGAAAATCGCGACTGGTGCAACTGCACCCGTCGCACCCCTTCCACTCCGCCGGCTCCATTCGGAGCCGGCATCCTCATGGAAGGGTGTTTCCCGCTGGGCTGGCGGGCGGCCTTCTGGCGGTCGCCTGCCAGCCCAGCGGGAAACCCAGAATACCCGTGGCGGTCTTTTGACCGCGCAGCGGTATTCTGGCGGGCCCCGCCAGGCCGGCGGCGGAATGAGGCCCAGAATGTCTGTCAAGAACAAAATCTTTAGACAGTCTGACCAAGTTAAGGAAAGCATCAAAGTGGAAGTCCACAAGATGCTGGAATTGAGAGTCATTGAGCACTCTGACAGCCCCTGGGCTAGCCCAGTAGAATTAGTCCCCAAACCTCACACAAAAGATGGCAAGAGAGAGATGAGGTTTTGTGTGGACTACAGAGGACTTAATTCTGTCACCAAGACAGATGCCCATCCCATTCCAAGGGCAGATGAGTTAATTGATAAATTGGGTGCTGCCAAATACTTATGTACCTTTGACTTGACAGCAGGGCACTGGCAAATAAAAATGGCACCAGCAGCAAAAGAAAAGACAGCATTCTCCACACCTGATGGGCACTATCAGTTTACCGTGATGCCTTTTGGCTTAAAGAATGCCTCTGCCACCTTCCAAAAGTTGGTGAATCAAGTCCTTGCTGGCTTGGAGTCCTTTAGTGCAGCTTATCTTGATGATATTGCTGTCTTTAGCTCCAGCTGGCAGGATCACCTGGTCCACCTGAAGAAGGTTTTGCAGGCCCTGCAAGCAGCAGGCCTCTCTATCAAGGCATCCAAATGTCAGATAGGGCAGGGTACTGTGGTGTACTTGGGACACCTTGTAGGTGGAGGCCAAGTTCAGCCACTCCAACCCAAGATCCAGACTATTCTGGACTGGGTAGCTCCAAAAACCCAGACTCAAGTCAGGGCATTCCTTGGCTTGACGGGTTAGTATAGGAGGTTTGTGAAGGGATATGGATCCATAGTGACACCCCTCACAGAACTTACCTCTAAGAAAATGCCCAAGAAGGTAAACTGGACTGTAGAATGCCAACAGGCCTTTGACACCCTGAAACAAGCTATGTGCACAGCACCAGTTCTCAAAGCTCCAGATTACTCCAAGCAGTTCATTGTGCAGACTGATGCCTCTGAACATGGGATAGGGGCAGTTCTGTCCCAAACAAATGATGATGGCCTTGACCAGCCTGTTGCTTTCATTAGCAGGAGGGTGCTCCCCAGGGAGCATTGTTGGAGTGCCATTGAGAGGGAGGCCTTTGCTGTGGTCTGGTCCCTGAAGAAGTTGAGACCATACCTCTTTGGTACTCACTTTGTAGTTCAGACTGACCACAGACCTCTCAGATGGCTAATGCAAATGAAATGTGAAAATCCTAAACTGTTGAGGTGGTCCATATCCCTACAGGGAATGGACTTTATAGTGGAACACAGACCTGGGACTGCCCATGCCAATGCAGATGGCCTTTCCAGGTTCTTCCATTTAGAAAATGAAGACTCTCTTGGGAAAGGTTAGTCTCATCCTCTTTCGTTTTTGGGGGGGGGGGTTGTGTAAGGAAATGCCTCCTTGGCATGGTTACCCCCTGACTTTTTGCCTTTGCTGATGCCAAGTTATGATTTGAAAGTGTGCGGGGACCCTGCTAACCAGGCCCCAGCACCAGTGTTCTTTCCCTAAACTGTAACTTTGACTCCACAATTGGCACAAGCCTGGCACCCAGGTAAGTCCCTTGTAACTGGTACTCCTGGTACCAAGGTCCCTGATGCCAGGGAAGGTCTCTAAGGGCTGCAGCATGTCTTATGGTACCCTGGGGACCCCTCACTCAGCACATACACACTGCCTGCCAGCTTGTGTGTGCTGGTGGGGAGAAAATGACTAAGTCGACAAGGCTCTCCCCTCAGAGTGCCATGCCAACCTCACACTGCCTGTGGCATAGGTAAGTCACCCCTCTAGCAGGCCTCACAGCCCTAAGGCAGGGTGCACTATACCACAGGTGAGGGCATATGTGCATGAGCACTATGCCCCTACAGTGCCTAAGCAAAACCTTAGACATTGTAAGTGCAGGGTAGCCATAAGAGTATATGGTCTGGGAGTCTGTCAAACACGAACTCCACAGCACCATAATGGCTACACTGAAAACTGGGAAGTTTGGTATCAAACTTCTCAGCACAATAAATGCACACTGATGCCAGTGTGCACTATATTGTAAAATACACCCAGAGGGCATCTTAGAGATGCCCCCTGAAAACATACCCGACTTCCAGTGTGGGCTGACTAGTTTCTGCCAGCCTGCCACACACCAGACATGTTGCTGGCCACATGGGGAGAGTGCCTTTGTCACTCTGTGGCCAGGAACAAAGCCTGTACTGGGTGGAGGTGCTTCCCACCTCCCCCTGCAGGAACTGTAACACCTGGCGGTGAGCCTCAAAGGCTCACCCCCTTTGTTACAGCGCCACAGGGCATCCCAGCTAGTGGAGATGCCCGCCCCTCCAGCCACTGCCCACACTTTTGGCGGCAAGGCTGGAGGAGATAATGAGAAAAACAAGGAGAAGTCACCCCCCAATCAGGACAGCCCTTAAGGTGTCCTGAGCTGAGGTGACTCTTACTTTAAGAAATCCTCCATCTTGTAGAAGGAGGATTACCCCAATAGGATTAGGGATGTGCCCCACTCCCCACAGGGAGGAGGCACAAAGAGGGTGTAGCCACCCTCAAGGACAGTAGCCATTGGCTACTGCCCTCCCAGACCTAAACACACCCCTAAATTAAGTATTTAGGGGCTCCCAGAACCGAGGAAGATAGATTCCTGCAACCTAAAGAAGAAGAAGGAATGCTGACCTGAAGCCCTGCAGTGAAGACAGAGACAACAACTGATTTTGCCCCAGTCCCACCGGCCTGTCTCCCTACTTCGAAGAAAACTGCAACAGCAACGCATCCAACAGGGTCCAGCGACCTCTGAAGCCTCAGAGGACTACCCTGCATCTAAAGGACCAAGAAGCTCCAGAGAACAGCAGCCCTGTTCAACAAACTGCAACTTTCTGCAACAAAGAAGCAACTTTTAAAGACCACACGTTTCCCGCCGGAAACGTGAGACTTTCCACTCTGCACCCGACACCCCTGGCACGAGCTGCGGAAAACTAACACTACAGGGAAGACTCCCCGGCGACTGCGAGCTCGTGAGTAGCCAGAGTTGACCCCCCTGAGCCCCCACAGCGACACCTGCAGAGGAAATCCAGAGGCTCCCCCTGACCGCGACTGCCTGCTACAAGGAACCCGAAGCCTGGAACCAGCACTGCACCTGCAGCCCCCAGGACCTGAAGGAACCGAACTTCAGTGCAGGAGCGACCCTCTGCCTAGCCCAGGTGATGGCTATCCCGAGGAGCCCCCCCCCCTGTGCCTGCCTGCATCGTTGAAGAGAACCCCGGGTCTCCCCATTGATTCCTATCAGAAACGCGACGCCTGTTTGCACTCTGCACCTGGGCGCCCCTGTGCCGCTGAGGGTGTACTTTCTGTGCCTACTTGTGTCCCCCCGTGCCCTACAAAACCCCTCTGGTCTGCCCTCCGAGGACACGGGTACTTACCTGCTGGCAGACTGGAACCGGGGCACCCCTAGTTCCATTGAAGCCTATGTGTTTTGGGCACCACTTTGACCTCTGCACCTGACTGGCCCTGAGCTGCTGGTGTGGTAACTTTGGGGTTGCCTTGAACCCCAAATGGTGGGCTACCTTGGACCCAACTTTGAACCCTGTAAGTGTTTTACTTACCTGTGAACTTAACAAATACTTACCTCCCCCAGGAACTCTTGATTTTTGCAGTGTCCACTTTTAAAATAGCTTATTGCCATTTTTGTCAAAACTGTACATGCTATTGTGATTATTCAAAGTTCCATGAATACCTGAGTGAAATACCTTTCATTTGAAGTATTACTTGTAAATCTTGAACCTGTGGTTCTTAAAATAAACTAAGAACATACATTTTTCTATATAAAAACCTATTGGCCTGGAGTAAGTCTTTGTGTGTGTGTTCCTCATTTATTGCCTGTGTGTGTACAACAAATGCTTAACACTACCCTCTGATAAGCCTACTGCTCGACCACACTACCACAAAATAGAGCATTAGAATTATCTCTTTTGCCACTATCTTACCTCTAAGGGGAACCCTTGGACTCTGTGCACACTATTTCTTACTTTGAAATAGTATATACAGAGCCAACTTCCTACAAACAGCCATTAAAAATAGGGAATTTGGTGTGCCATCACCAAGCAAGTGCAGACCGTGAGCGTCCACTGCCAGCGGAGCACCCACTGTAGGAAGTGGTGGGAGGACCTGAGACGCTGGACCTGGAAGACCTCAGAGGCCCAAGTGGAGATGTCCTCCCAACGAGGGAGGGGTGCCCGTCAGACCTTGAGCCCCCCCTTAGTGGCCAGCATTTTGGCGGTGTCCTAACCGAGGTGGTAAAGCATGTGGTGATGCAAATGTGACTGTGTCATATGTGTACCATTATACTGCTCGATATGTAACCTGTTGGGTCATCTTTCCCAACTACTGATCCATACTCCAGATATCCTGTTGGTAAGTTGTCCAGGTCTTTGGTCTCTGTCCATTCCGGGATCACTGGATCTACCTCTATGTGCAACATAGGGACTGACAGTTAAGAAACAGACTTATTATTCATGAGTTGTGATCTAGATGTAACGTTCATCTAGGGATCAATCTGAAAATTCACTTGGCATGTTTGCTACACTTACTGAGAGGTGTGAGGAGGTGCCCCCATTGTTAAGTGTGGACTGAACATTGGCAAATGTTATGTTTAATCAGGATGGACATCCTACATGAAGAAAAGCCTTGCAGTAATTCTACATTCCTAGTGCAAGACATATCATTGACGTGAGTTCAGACTATTTATTTGATAACAATTGTATTGTGAAGGTAAGTAGCTAGCCTGCTATTCCCTTAGCCAATGTATTGTGTGCATGCTATATAGTGCAGGGCATCTATAAAGGTACAATATACACTGTTTACAACATGTGTAGATTGGTAAATACTGCAATTTTTAAGATTTGTGATCGACGTTTGGCATACTTACTTTTGCTATTCTGATTCTGTTTTTAAGGATTTTAGTATGAATAAGCTCAGTTTACACTGACTTCATTATGTTGCAGGTGTTGTAGTATGACATTTACATGTTGGTGGAATAGCTGTATGTCTCGATCATGGAACCTTAAGAAGCTGTTTATGTCATTGTAGCTTTACTCCAAAGGTGTAAGGTTACTCATGTCAGAAGTGCTGGTAATGATGTTGGTATTTTGATGTTGTTAAGTTGAGGTTGGTATTAATCATGATTAGTGGCACTGTATGTGGCCTTCATGCACATTACAGGTGTCCATTGTAGGCCCATATTGCTATACATGACTTTGTTTCCTATGTGAGGATGATTAAGGTGAGTAGGTCCACAAAGTAGGTATGAACCTTTGCAAAAACAAAATTGATACATGTAGAAATCTATTATTCTCCAAATTTGGATATGCATAATGGAGTAGGTGCATGTGTGGTATTTGCCATTGTGACTGTTATAGACACAGTTACGTGTTATGAACGTGATTGCTAAGCAACATGCTGTGTTGTAAATGGAATGTGATGAGGTAACTTTCATGGAACCTGACATCTGATAATGGGCTTAGGAAGTGATGCTCTGTATAGGGACACACTGTTTATATTGACAAATCATCTTGTGCAGGAATAGTTTGTGTTATAGCTGTACAGATAGGATGGTGATGTAGTGGTCAGATAGTTGGCTTACGTTGTGTGTGACATTGTTGTCATATAGGGTTGTGGAAAGTATGTTGTTGTGACATCAAGTTGGCTCAAAATGGTTCCTACCTGGGGGTGTTTTACACATTGATTTGATGTTATTGTTGTTTATGGTGTAATGTATGTGTATGTAAGAAATGTGATGACCCTACCTCTCTCTCTGTTTCTCAGCATCGGCAGGCAAAGGAGACGGGGCACAGCCGAATGGGGAAGCTGCTGGCCATGGGCCTGAAGTCATGATACCACCAACACTGAGGGACCCAGTGGCTCAGAGGGCAAGAGGAATGCCATGGGGGAGACAAGACCCAGTCCATCATCTTCAGAATCCTCTTCCAGTGGACACTCACTGGCAGTGGTGGACCCATCTGGGACCACCCCAGCAAAATCTAAGTCTGCCACCCCCTTATTACCACCACCCTCCCAGTAGCTCCCCCACCCAGTTGGCTATGCCCACTCACCCAAGAGGGTGGGTGTCTCCTTTGCTGCAGGCACCTCTGCCCCTGCCCCTGTCAGCCATGCTTCCCTCAGTGAGGAGGCTATTGACCTCCTGAGGTCCATCTCTGTGGGTCAGTCGGCCATCGTGAATGTCATCCAGGGACTTGCAACTCAGATCCAACATTGGCTGGCCTACAGAGAGCCTTTCAGGCTCTGGCCTCCACACTGATGGTAGGCAGTCACTCTTTGTCTACTGTACACCCTCCAGCTTCCTCTTCCCAATCCCAACACCCTCTTCCCCAACACAGCCGAAGTACATAGACAGGCAGGCATGCATCCACCTCAACATCCAAGGTGGCTCAGACAAACATAAGCACCACAAGACACACTACCGGCATTCACACAAGCAACATTCTAAAGCACACACAGTAACAGTCACAACCTGCCCTGATACCCCCAGCATCACTGACAGCACACCTGACACACCTGCAGACACCACACCAATAATCACAGATCCAGTCACTGCACCAATCCTACCCACAGACAGCACAAGAGAATATCCTCAGACATCCTCCCCAGTCACCACACCCACAGATACCACAACCACTGACACACCTACATGCAGCACATCCACCATACCTGCAGTCACCACCCCCAACAGACACTCACCCAACTAACACGGCATCCCCAGCACCTCCATCCTCCCTCATTCCAAGACACATAAATGCCCTCACTCTCCCACCCAACAGACACCCACCACACACAAACATACCTCACAAATACATGAACCCAAGACATCTAAATCAACACCTCAGACAACCACTCCCTCTCCCTCCACACCCAAACTCTTTTGCTATAACCGTCCCCATGTGTCTAAAAAAGCTTTCCTTCTGAGTTTGCCCTTTCCCCTACTCCTATCCCCCTGTGATACCCCTAGATGTTCAGTGTCCCTCCCCAAATCTGTCCCTTCCACCTCTAAGACCTCCCCTGCCCCCTGCATGCATCTATGCCTCTCTCCCTGCCAAGAAGTCTATCACTCCCCCCCAAAAAAACAATCCTCACCTAATCCTAAAACAAAGCCACACCCTCCTCCCAAGCCAGATAATAAAGGCCCCTCCAAAACCTAAACACAAACTCCCCACCCTCCCCCTGGTAACCCCTGAGGTACCTGCCAGCACCCTTGATACCCCTACCTGTGGAGGTTACATGGCAGTCAGGAGTCACGTTCGGGGCACACATTTGTGCACTGTGTGCATCAAGACTGTAATATTTTAGATTGTCCTATTTCACTTGTGTTGCACATCTCTTATTTATTTTAATATATTGGAACCAACCTGTTGTTGATTTATTGGGTTCATCTTTGTAATGCATTTCTTTCCCCAGTATGGAGTTATTCCTAGCTGATATTAGTTGTGTGAGTGTGTGTGTGGGGGGGGGGTGCTTGCGCTACCTGAGTTGTTTAGCCAGTATGTAAGGTTCTGTACATTTGTGTTTTTTAGACATTTTGTTGTGTTGGTATTGAGTGGTGTTTGTGTTGACATGTGTTTTTGGTGTGTTGTGTGGCTTTGTGGGCTTTGACTGCAAGCGTGTGAGTGTTTTGTGCATGGTATGTTGGATACAATGTTCTGTGTAAGTCGATCAGTAAGTGGTATGGTTGTGTAATTGTGAGTGTTTCTCCTCTGTTGGCGGTATGTTGTGATGTATGTGTGGTATGTCCCTGGGCAGTGTCCTATGTGTGTCCCTGTCAGGAGATTGAAGATGATGCGGTTGTGTTGTAGTTGTGACGTATTGTGGTGTTGTGTGGTACTGTGGGTGGGCCTGTGCAGTGTTTCCGTGCATACATGTGTGTGTTTGTTATGTTTGTATGTGTGTGTGGTGGCCGTAGCATGGTTGTTGTCTATGTGCGGGTGTGTGTGTGGCTGTATGTGAATGTGCGTGTTAGTGTGCTGTTACGTGTGAGTGTCGCCCTCGCACCCCCTTCCCGATTGTGTGTTGTGTAAGTGTACAAAGATTAACAATATACAACAGTGGCAGGCAAGTGTGTGTGTGTACTTACGGTTACTGTCATCATCACAGATTCCGAAATCTTTGGGTGAGCAGGGGGATGATGTATAGTTCTGGGTGGCTAAAGACGAGTATGACTTCCTGAAGGTGAGTGTCTCCTTTTATACAGTTTGTTTTTCCCCCAGGGTTTCCGGTGTGGTGCGACCTCTACGGAAACCTTGGCATGTGCAACCTCGTAATCTATCCGGTGGAAACATGGTCTCTGTCGACCTGCAGGTGGCTACCCTCGTCCGTGGCGGGCAGACAGTAGTGGCTGTGCAGTGGTGCTTTGGCTATATTCTGTTGTGAATACCGCCATGGTCATAATTTGGCTGTCTTCTCCTCCAACCTGTTGACGGTCTTGGTCACAGCAACACAAACATATTTAAGGCCAGAAGATGTATGTACTAGAAAATCAGGAATCACAGGATGTAATATGTCAGACATTCGAGAAGAGCAGGGAGCGTGTGTTACAATAAATGCACATACTCACACAGCCATCTAGACTGTTTGTTCTGCAGCAAACACTCTTTCGTAGGTGCAGATTTGTGAGCTACACAATCAGATATGACCAATTTCTCAATTCCTCATTTGTGTAGGAGCCTGGCCTGTTCAAACGTCAGAAGACAGAATGCATTTCTGTGTGACTGTGTCATATTGCAGACGTTCAAAAAAGTCCACACAATGGTCTGACTGAGCATCAGGCACCCTGTCTGTAATAGGGGGGTACTAAAGGTTACCCTGAGGGTGGATGCTGATGCTGGCTGCCCCCACCCAAGAGAATCCCTTCCAGGGCATCTAAATGGTATAGGGAGCAGCAGTTTGAACCAGTGCTCCTTGTTCCCAGCTGTACTCTCTACAGCAGAATGGCAACTTCTGGTGGTTACCATATGCACTAAAGATCATGTAAATTTGATGAGTAGACCCGCGTGATATGTTGATGAACCACTCGAAACACACAGGGGCTCATTCCTACGCCGCCCGCCAAGCGGGAACCGCCACTTGGCCGCTCCGCAGTCAAAAGACCGCAGAGGCCAATCTGACTTTCCCGCTGGGCCGGAGGGCGCCCGCCAAGGGAGCACCCGCTGGGGCGCCCGCCGGCCCAGCGGGAAAGGCCCTGCAACATTGAAGCCGGCTCCGAATGGAGCCGGCGGTTTTGCAGGGGTGCGACGGGTGCAGTTGCACCCATCGCGATTTTCACTGTCTGCAATGCAGACAGTGAAAATCTTGCTGGGGCCCTGTTAGGGGGCCCCACGACACCCGTTCCCGCCATCCTGTTCCTGGCGGTAAAAACCGCCAGAAACAGGGTGGCGGGAAGGGGGTCGGAATCTCCATGGCGGCGCTGCTTGCCGGATCCCCTTTTCTGACCGCGGCTTTACCGCCGCGGTCAGAATGGGCAGGGAAGCACCGCCGTCTGTTGGCGGTGCTTCCGTGGTCCTCCACCCTGGCGGTCGATGACCCCCACAGTCACCTGCTCAATCATCATTCAGGCACCAACTATTTTTAATCATCTTGAAAGTAAAACGCTCCAATATTTGAAGATATATAATAGTAATTTCAGTGACTACTGTAAATTGTCTGAACTTCTTTCTAAATACTGTGAAACATGTTACTTATTTAGGTGTCCAAATTTCTGTTGATACAGAAGAAATTATCGATCTCGACTATCTACTCAGACACTTTAGACATATTTCGGAAATGGGATCAGTTCTATCTGGGCCTAATCGGTAGATGTGATGTTATTAAATGGTCATTATATCTCGCGATCTGCAATGTTTAGCTCTAACCCGTTGTTTCTTCCAGAAGTCTTTTTTTAAAGTGTTGACTCAAGTTGGCAAAAATATATGGCAATATAAAAAGATGAGGCATGCTATAAGTGTTAGAGCAGGTGTTCTACTAAAAATCTTAATGAATATTTATGTATTCTGAGTAATGGATGCACATAGAAAATGTATTAATATAGAGAAAAATAATGCACGCATTTGAAAATGTGTCCACGTGAGTGGCAGCCAGTGTTCACGAAGTGTACCTATTAATGGCTTATTAGTATGAAATATGGAACTTATGTTTTATTAATGTAGTTATATGTCATATTAAGAGTTCTGCATTATGTAGTAGCTTTATTAATTGAAAGCCCTAACTTAGCAGAAGTCTTGGCCTAGTTGCACGGCCTCATGCCAAGCTGATTTCTGAACCGATTGATAAAATGTTTGCTTAGAGAATTAAATTGTGATATTCCACTGTGTTGACCAAATGGGCCCGTAGCTAAAAGTCTTTCTCATGAGAACCGCTTGCTAGAAGATGCTGTTCTTGGAAAATGTAACATTATAAGTGTAACATATGTAAGACTGACTTTCTTAGGAAGACAACAATAACCGCACTGACTGAAGTACAAGCTGTAACAATATTGTTACCTGACGAGCCAGGTGATGAGGACATTTCAAGAGAAGCCAATCAGCGACATGTGAACTGAGTACTAGTAGAAATTATAGGTTTTATATTTTCATTTTATTGGACAAAGTGTGAACATGCGACCCCTTGACCAATAGAGACTTGGGAAGTAATTTTAGGAAACCTAACTTAGCCGGACTGCACCCAGAGGGGATGCACCATTCTCCCCATTCTTCTTGAGGGTTTACCTCTATTTCTTTAAATTGCTTAAAGACTTTGGCCCTCATTACAACATTGGCGGTGAATCCCGCTTACCGCCGTGCAGAAGACCGCCTACACACTGCTGCGGCTGCTGAAATCCGCTACAGCTATTACGACCCACAGCTCGGAATCCGCCAAAATCCAGACACCCACACAAGTCCGCCACACCAAAGGTCAGTGATAAACTGGCGATAACAAAACCTCCACCGTCACGCCAGCAGGAATACGCCCACACTATCACGACCCATGAATCCACGCGGCGGTCTTTCAACTGCGGTATTCCATTGGTGGTACACACCGCCACGCTCAAAATACACACACATTTACAAACACAACCACATTGGACAATTCAAAATACACACACCTGATACACATACACACACCACTCCCACACACCCAATAAAATATAAAACACACACCCACATTACCCACAAACACTTACAACAAAATTTGGAAGAAGAAGAGAAACAGAAAACCAAAGACCACACCAGCATACATAGGCACACAACACCATCACTCATACACATCCACGCACAAAACACCACACACCACAAAACATCACCCCACACATCACAACAGACACCACCTCACAATTCACCCACACTACCCCATGGCACCGCAAAGACACCCCAGGTTTTCTGAGGAGGAGCTCAGGGTCATGGTGGAGGAAATCATCCGGGTAGAGCCACAGCTATTCGGATCACAGGTGCAGCACACCTCCATTAATAGGAAGATGGAACTATGGCGCAGAATCGTGGACAGGGTCAACGCAGTGGGACAGCATCCAAGAACAAGGGATGACATCAGGAAGCGGTGGAACTACCTACGGGGGAAGGTGCATTCCGTGGTCTCAAGACACCACAGTGCAGTGCAGGGGACTGGCGGCGGATCCCTACCTCCTCCACCACAACTAACAACATGGAAGGAGCAGGTCTTGGTTATACTGCATCCTGAGGGCCTCGCAGGAGTAGCAGGAGGAATGGACTCTGGTAAGTCAAATCTTTAACTACCATATCCCCCACCCTACCTGCATGCTATCACATACCCCACCCTCACCCTCATCCCCATCACTCCAACACCTCACATATGCCCCACTATCACAACCCACCCATCCCAACACCAAGCCCTGCATGCAACAACAAAGCATGGACACCCATCACCAAAGCATGTCCACTACAGATACCCACACAGACCCCAAAACAATTATCACACAAGGTCCTACACAAGAATGTAAGCACTGGGGTACAGGGTCACCCACCCATTGTACCCCATGGCATACACAGATGCAATAATCATGCCTTTACACTCCTGCAGGACCCCTACCCAACGTCACCGGACAGGAGGTTCCAGACATGTCCACCCCCCACAGAAGAGGCCCACAGTGATGACAGCAGCTCTGTCCAACTGGATCTAGATGACCAGCCCGGCCCATCTGGGACCTCAGGACAGTCGGTTCCCCTGACAGTCACAGGCCACCACAGAGCCTCCCCCCTCAGGAAACACCAGCACAGCACCCACCCAGCAGGCCCATACCTCTGTCCCCAGGACACGTCAAGCAGCAGTGTGTCCACCACTACAGGGAACCCAGGCAAACCCACAAACCCAAGAACAGCAGGGACCTGGGGGCAGTGGCAGTGAGCACACGGTTCAGGGGACAGAGGCCCAGGAAAACCGGGGAACTGGGAGGTCTGCTGTGCGACAGGGGGAGGACAGGCCCAGAGAACCCACTCTCTACGAAGCCCTCTCCAACATCATGGGAGCATACCATCATTCCCAGGAGACGATGGCAACGGTACTGGCCAAGTTTCAGGAGACCCAGCGGCTGCAGGAGGAACAGTATTTGGGGTTCAGGGAGGAACTCAAGTCCATCAATACCACCCTGGGCACCATTGTAGGGGTGCTGAAGGACCTTGTGAACACCAGGAGGGACACTGTGGCACAGAGGGCCCCTGACACTAGCCTGGACGATGAACTACCCACCACCTCCGCCGGTGCTAGTGGACAGGAGGCACCGCCACAGGACCACGACACCAGCACCCCACCCCCTGCAGATGGAGAACCACCCCGCAAGCGGTCCCTGAGATCCAGGACAAAGACAGAGAACAATACCAAGACCCTCACCAAGAAATGAGACCACCCTGAATGTCATCCTTCTGTCCCACTTTGTCACCCTGTCCATCCTTAAACTTCCCTAGCTCCACTTCCTATGCCCCTTTGGACAATGCACCTGTGAGACAAATAACTGGACTCTGCCATGGACATTCCTCCACCATCACCCCTGATCATTTTACAAACCCCTCCACTATTTAGCACTTAAATAAAAACCCTTGAATCACAAAAAAATCTGGAGTCAGTCTATGCTTTCATAAATGTGTATTTGCAATAATTGAGGAAAATAGCAATGTCCATTCTATTGTCAACATACCCATGTCACACAGCTCTAGTCCATGAGGTAACATAGCAGAGGTCACACAGTGGGAGCCACATCTGTGAAATGGAAAGGCAAAGTGACAATTCAGGGTCCATACACTGGGTGAAAGTGACAGACAGATGATAGGTCTAACAATGTTATCAGTTGTAGGAGGCAATGATGTCTTCTTACCTGTGTCTCACTGGAAGTATTGCTGGATCACGTTGTTTCTGTTGTCTATGTCCTCTTCTTCTGCTTCCTCTTCTTCACTGTCCACAGGCTCCACAACTGCCACAAGACCTCCTTCTGGGCCATCCTCCTGCAGAAAAGGCACCTGTTGTCACAAAGCCAAGTTGTGCAGCATACAGCAGGCCACGATGATCTGGCACACCTTCTTTGGTGAGTAGTACAGAGAACCACCTGTCATATGGAGGCACCGGAACCTGGCCTTCAAGAGGCCGAAGGTTCTTCAAATAATCCTCCTAGTTCGCCCATGTGCCTCATTGTAGCATTCCTCTGCCCTTGTCCTGGGATTTCTCACCGGGGACAGTAGCCATGACAGGTTGGGGTACCCAGAGTCACCTGCAAATGTCGAGGGACAACTGTTAGACACACACTAACCCTTAGGGACAACCCCACACCCAGACAACTATTCACATGGTATAGGGTCCTTGTCCTCACCTATTTGCCACACACGGTGCCTCTGGAGTTGCCCCATCACATAAGGGATGCTGCTATTCCTCAAACTGTAAGTGTCATGCACTGAGCCTGGAAACTTGGCGTTCACATGGGAGATGTACTGGTCGGCCAAACACACCATCTGCACATTCATTGAATGGTAGCTCTTCCTGTTTCTGTACACCTGTTCACTCCTGCGGGGGGGGAGCAAGGCCACATGTGTCCCATCAATGGCACCTATGATGTTGGGGATATGTCCCAGGGCATAGAATTCACCTTTCACTGTTGGCAAATCCTCCACCTGAGGGAACACGATGTAGCAGCGCATATGTTTCAGCAGGGCAGACAACACTCCAGACAACACATTAGACAACATAGGCTGGGACATCCCTGATACTATGGCCACTGTTGCTTGAAAAGACCCACTTGCCAGGAAATGGAGTACTGACAGGACCTGCACTAGAGGGGGGATTCCTGTGGGATGGCGGATAGCTGACATCAGGTCTGGCTCTAACTGGGCACGCAGTTCATGGATTGTGGCATGATCTTGTCTGTAGGTGACTATTACATGTCTCTCTTTCATTGTCGACAGGTCCACCAACGGTCTGTACACCGGAGGATGCCGCCATCTCCTCACCTGCCCCGGCGGACGTGCCCTATGGCTGAGAACAGCGAGCACAGAGTGAGCCAACACTGAGGTAGTAAGACAATAATTTTATTGCACACATTTTTTAATACGTTATGTGCCTGTCTCTGTGTATATGCAGGGCCTATATATGTGTGACGCATTAAAAATTGATGCCAGGTGGCCCCCTGAAATGGCGGCTGCCTGACCTGTAATGTGGGACAAGGGGATATGAGGTAACTGCGCTGGCGTTGTACACCGTTGCGGTAGGCGGTCGAAGACCGCAGCGCAATCCTTCATTGGTTAACATCGGGCCCTATGGGTTCCAAGAACCAATGACGATGTACACCGGCGGTGACTGTACGCACCGCTGCGGACGTTACCGCCATTTTCTCTCTGTTCACTCACTTGATACCTGATCTTCGACAGGAGAGGACCTACACTGCAAGTGCTGCTGTGACATCAGCCTGGAACGACGATGGCTCATGTGTCTGGGGAAAGTGCCCCTGCCTTCACATCGGAGGAGCTGGAGAAACTAGTGGATGGGGTCCTCCCCCATTACACGCTACTCTACGGTCCTCCAGAAAAACGGGTGAGTACACTGTGAGCATGCTTATGGGCAATGCCTGTTTGGAGTGGTGTGGATGGAAAATACGGGGGGAGATGAGGCCTGCATGATCGGACGGTGAGTGTATGTGCGTCAGGGCAAGGGTGGGAAAGCGGAACGACTGTGACAGTCCGGACGGTAAAAGTTTTGCATTTTCCCCAGTGCTATTCCTCTAGGTCAGTGCCCACCAGAAGAAGGATATTTGGCGTGCCATCGCCAAGGACGTCCGAACCCTGGGGGTCCACCACAGATGGAGCTCCCACTGCCGAAAAAGATGGGAGAACCTTCGTCGCTGGAGCAAGAAGACGGCGGAGGCCCAGCTGGGGATGGCCTCCCAACGTGGGAGGGGTGCCCGTCGCACCATGACCCCCTTGATGTTCCGGATCCTGGCGGTGACGTATCCGGAGTTGGATGGGCGCTTGAGGGCATCACAGCAGCCACAAGGGGGTGAGTACACTCTCATTCAGCTGACTCTGCGCGCATTGGAGGTGTCTCGTGTGGGAGGTGGGCAGTGGGTTCCCCTAGGCTAGGGCGAGCTTTGTAGGCAAGGACCCTTTGTGAGGCAGGCTAAGTGCACCCCATCCCCACCAGTGGTAAGAGCCATCTACACCTAGTCAGGCTCCTGTGACTTCCATGTGTGCAGCAATCGGGCATAGGCCATGTACCCCATGTCCCTGTGATTAATTAGGGAACTCTAAGTGCATGGTGTAGTGCAGAGGGCTGCTGCGTCTGTAGTGGCCACCAACGGTAGTGGTATTGTATGCACTGAACATGTCTTTCTTCTTTCTTCCACCCCCCTTTTTGTGGTCTCCCTGTTCTTGTGTGCATTAGCATCATCAGGCGGAGGAGCTGTGCCACCGGAGCAGGAGGGAGCTGCATCCCACATGGCCCTGGAGTGCCTGACAACTGAGTTTGAATTCACCAATGGGATGGAGGGCGAGGGGAGCTCCACAGTGGGGACAGGAGCTGAGACCAGCGACACCGACTTCTCCTCTGATGGGAGCTCCCTTGCAGTGGCGGGCCCCTCTGTGCCTACCGCATCTACAGGTACAGCCGCCATCCCGCCTACCAGCACCGCCCTCCCAGCAGCCCCTCAGCGTGTGTCCCGTGGCCGATCACCCAGGAGGGTGGGCATCTCCTTCGCCCCAGGCACCTTAGGCCTTGCCCCAGTCAGCACTGCTGCCCTCAGTGAGGAGGCTATTGACGTCCTGAGATCCGTCACTGTTGGGCAGTCTACCATTCTGAATGCCATCCAGGGTGTAGAGAGGCAGTTGCAACAGACAAATGCATACCTGGAGGGCATTCATTCTGGCCAGGAAGCCCAACAGCAAGCATTTCAGGCTCTGGCCTCTGCACTGATGGCAGCCATTGTCCCTGTGTCCAGCCCCCCACCTCCAACTTCCTCCACCCAGACCCAATCCCCTGTACCTCAACCTATCCCAAGCACACCATCAGACCAGCATGCACACACCTCAACACACAAGGGTGGCTCTGGCAAACATAAGCACCACACATCCCACAAGCACTCACACAAGCATCATACCCATGCACACATACCAACATCCACTGCCTCCACTGTGTCCCCCTCCTTCACGTCTCCCTCCTCCCTCCCTGTCACGTCTCCACTCACACCTGCATGCACTACATCTTCAGCCACTACCTCCATCGCCAGCACGCCCATCACCACACACCGCTCACGTGCACTCACCACCCCCACTACCATTCACACATCCCGTGTCCTCTACCAGTGTGTCTGTGAGCCCTCCTCCCAAAGTTCACAAACACAGTCACACACCCACCCAACATCCATCCACCTCACGGCAGCATCCAGCCCATGCACCTTCACCCGAAGTCAGCAAACAAACACCTCCTACTACCACTACCTCTTCCTCCACTCCCAAACCCCCTCCATCTACCAGTCCCAGTGTGTCTAAAAAACTTTTCCTCTTAAATGTTGACCTCTTCCCTGCACCTCCTAACCCCGTCCATCCCCTAAGGACGCCTTTCCAGGTCCCAACCCAGCACCTCAGCCACCACATCACTGGGCACAGTGGTGCCAGCAATACTCGGATTTTGGAGTGCCCCAAGCAACAGGGCTGCCAGTGTCCCAAGGAGCGAGGCCAAGGACATTCCCCCACCTCCAAAACAGAAAAAGTTGCCCACATCCCAGAGGGAGAAGGCCAAAACACGTGCCACCAAGGCTCAGGCAAGACAATTGTGGGGAGTGGCAAAACAGCTGCGCCACCATCCAAGGTGGGGAAGGGCCTGAAGAATAAAAGCAAGTCAACGTCGCCGCCAACCTGAACGGTGGACAAGACCGGCACCGCCACATGCACCGTCGCCACAGACACCGCCACCAGCAGCCCAGATACTGAGCCCTTCACCAGCACCGCAGACACTGTGCCCTTCAGCAGCACCGCAGTCAGTGAGCCCGCCACCAGCACCGCCGCTACTGACACTGCCCCAGCACCGCGGTCAGTGAGCCGCCACCAGCACCGCCGCTACTGACACCGCCGCCAGCACTGCGGTCAGTGAGCCAGCCACCAGCAAGGCAGTCAGTGAGCCAGCCACCAGCACGGCAGTCAGTGAGCCAGCCACCAGCACAGCAGTCAGTGAGCCAGCCACCAGCACCGCATTCAGTGAGGCCGCCACCAGCACCACCGCCACGATGACCGCCGCAGCACCGCCGCTAATGACACCGCCACCAGCGGACCCGCGACAGCCTGAGCCAGTGGCACCACTGCAGACATTACTGCCATCCCCAGTGGTCATCCGTACGTGGATGGTGGTCAGTTCCAGGGGCCTGGGCAGCTTCCATGTTGCCCCACCGTCAGTGGACTGTCACATCCACTACCTCAGTCCTTGGCAGGATGAAGCACTGTGGGCACAAGGCCCCCTCCAGAACCAGTGGAGAATCTCATCCACTACCTCAGTCCTTGGCAGGATGAAGCACTGTGGGCACAAAGCCCCCTCCAGAACCCGTGGAGAATCTCATCCACTACCTCAGTCCTTGGAAGGATGAAGCACTCTAGGCACAAAGCCCCCTCCAGAACCAGTGGAGAAATGCATCCACCACCTCAGTCCTTGGCAGGATGAAGTACTCTGGGAACAAAGCCCCCTCCACAACCAGTGGAGAATCTCATCCACTACCTCAGTCCTTGGCAGGATGAAGCACTCTGGGCACAAAGCCCCCTCCAGAACCAGTGGAGAATCTCACCCACTACCTCAGTCCTTGGCAGGATGAAGCACTCTGGGCACAAAGCCCCCTCCAGAACCAGTGGAGAATCTCACCCACTACCTCAGTCCTTGGCAGGATGAAGCACTCTGGGCACAAAGCCCCCTCCAGAACCAGTGGAGAATCTCACCCACTACCTCAGTCCTTGGCATGATGAAGCACTCTGGGCACAGAGCCCCCTCCAGAACCAGTGGAGAATCTCATCCACTACCTCAGTCCTTGGCATGATGAAGCACTCTGGGCACAAAGCCCCCTCCAGAACCAGTGGAGAATCTCATCCACTACCTCAGTCCTTGGCAGGATGAAGCACTCTGGGCACAAAGCCCCCTCCAGAACCAGTGGAGACTGTTATCCACTTGAGAGACTTGAGAGACTGTGGCTTTGCACTCCCCAGGATAAAGCAGTGGGCAAACCACCCACTGGAGAGACTTGAGAGACTGTGGCTTTGCACTCCCCAGGATAAAGCAGTGGGTAAACCACCCACTGGAGAGACTTGAGAGACTGTGGCTTTTCACTCCCCAGGATAAAGCAGTGGGCAAACCACCCACTGGAAAGACTTGAGAGATTGTGGCTTTGCACTCCCCAGGATAAAGCAGTGGGCAACCCACCCACTGGAGAGACTTGAGAGACTGTGGCTTTGCACTCCCCAGGATAAAGCAGTGGGCAAGCCACTCACTGGAGAGACTTGAGAGACTGTGGCTTTTCACTCCCCAGGATAAAGAAGTGGGCAAACCACCCACTGGAGATACTTGAGAGACTGTGGCTTTGCACTCCCCAGGATAAAGCAGTGGGCAAACCACCTACTGGAGAGACTTGAGAGACTGTGGCTTTGCACTCCCCAGGATACATCAATGGGCATGGAGCCCCCTCGTGGAGCTGGCGTCGTGCACTCATCCGGCTGAGGTGCCCCCCTTCCCTTCCCCATGAGGTGCCTGTTTTATTTCGATCTGATGCCCCTGCAGTGTTCTCTCCGTTTCAATCGGGTATCTTGTGTGGGCTTCGCCCATGCATTTTGGGCCCAGTGGTCCACGGACTATATAGGTGCAGTACCTGGACTTGAATTCTTGGTGTACATATTTGTTTATAGTGTATATACATTTTGGACTAATGGATGTTTATTGATTACAACGGTTACAATCAATTCCTTTTGTCATTGCGTTCTTCCAGGGAGGGTTGGGGGGTGTAAATGTAATGTTTCAGCATGTATTGGTGTGTGTGAGGGTGGGGTGTTGCTTTTGTGTCTCACTCTCTTTTCCCTCCCCCCCTCCCCTGTGTTGTAGGTGCAGTACTCACCGTGGTCGTCGCCGCCGTCGGTCGTGCTCCTGGTAGAGGAGCAGGAAGACTATCGCAGGGAGTATTTAGAGTTCAGGCTCCATGGCGTCCTGGTCCCTCGTGGGGTGTGTAGAGGTGAGTGTTTTCCCTTCCAAGTCCTGTTTCCGCCGTGTTTTTGTTCGTGTTGAATTTGCCCAAGAAAAGGTGGCGGATTGGCCTGTCATAATAGTGTGGGCGGTACATTGTCTTCCGCCTGTCTGTTGGCGGTGACCGCCATGCTGTTTGTTTGTACCACCGTGGCGGTCGGAGTGTTAAAGTGGCTGTCTATGTTGGCGGTTTCCTCCATGGTCATAATTCCATTTTTTTTACCACCGGCCTGTTGGCGGTTTTACCGCCGCTTTACCACCGACTGCCAGGGTTGTAATGAGGGCCTTTATGTTTCCTGAACTTTGATGCTGAATCCTGATGCCTTGCTGACCAAACTGATGTCCTGATGACAAAGACTATCTTAGCTTTCCAATCCAATTGAGGAGAGGTATACTGTTACTCAAGTGTTTTGTTATGCCTATTTGCTTTTTATTTCTAGGTACCAACCGCACTGTTTTGATAAAGCCATAGTTAGATGTTTTCTAAATTTGTGTTGACTAAAATGTTTTGCATGGAACATGTGTTATATAAGGATCCTCACTAATGAAAGTTCACTTCGAGAAGTAACAATCAATGTCTTTCCTTTGCTGAATACAAATGGATGTGATATCGTTTGCGCAATTGTTCTTGTTATTGCTTTGCACAGTAACCTTAGAATGTGTAATTATGCAAGCCTTGATTAGATTGTGTTTCTTTCGCCTCTTTGGGCAGCCAGTGATGTTTCCGTATGTTTATCATTTGATTTTGTGATTATCTTATGTGACATTAGCATTGTTAATGTAGGGAAATAAATATTCTAACTTTTACTAAAAGGTGTGGTTATTCATGACTGAAAGGTCATGGTGTGTGATAATTACTGACTCCTATTGATTATTGATGTTATTGATTAATTATTGATTATTGATCTACACTTACTGAATCTATGGTGGGAACATCTTACTGCAAGTCAAAAGGTTCATCGACCTATTTGCATCCCCTTGTAGGTTTACTTATTAAGGTCTGACGCGCTAACAGACGTGGTAGCAGAGGATGAAGCCTGGTACATGGTACTGAGAAATAACAGGTATTCACAGAGATAGTAACAGCCTGATGGTTTGTCTCCTTAAGAGCCCATCATAGATGTCTGGTATAGGTTTTGGATTTTATTTTTCAATGATACAAATCGGAGAGAAAAGGTGCCCCTATGTCTTTAAGATGACTTTCCCAGAATCTTAGAGCCCGCCAATGGTTGTTTGAGGATGTTCTCAGCGTTCTAGTGATAGCGTGAATGAGGTAGGTTTTGCGCTTGCACAGCTTATGTGAATTGCAGGTGAATTGTGATGTTTGTGAGGGTTTAGGGAGTTTGCGTACTCCAAATGAAGTTGTAGAAGGAGTGTGCCTACTCCGCAGTGTGAGTTTAGGGAAGTCGTCGGACTTCACATGTGTGTGGTGGTTTGTGCTAAAAAATTGTCCACATGGTTGATCTACAGACCGTGCGTGGTCTAAGACTACGGAGTATATTGAAAAGTGTATGAGAAACTTGTTTTTATGTTGTAATTTGTCGGGCGTGGTCAACAAGTCAGAGTGTGAGTCAAAGTGAGTGAAAGAGAATTTAGATTGAGATCTGGCGAGTCCTATGTGCACCCGGACAGACCCCCTGATCAGTTGAGAGTAAAATTTGCGGGTTGAATTTTTCTTGCAAATGAGGGAAGCTGAGAAAGGAGTAGCTGCTGTAAGAGCAGGAAGAGCCGCCAGTGAAAAATCTGTAAAGTTTCTGAAGCAATAGTGTTACCTTTCCTGTAGTAAACCAGCAGATTAGGTTTTTTATTTTGGGTTAGTGCTCGCAATTTTTGCATTTGTTTTGTGTGAATCGAAGTTTGGGAGGACAAGCCGCAAGACTTTGTCAGCTGCAGTATGTGTGAGTGTGACGTCATTGGAGCCGAGCTGGGATAGGTCAGTTAGTGAGAAGGGTCATGCACGGATTGGCAGCCGTCCGTGAGGTGCAATTGGTTGAGAAGCTGGGTGAAGAGAATTCTGGGTTTAAAAGTCACTTCCTGATTTGATTTTGAATAACGAAAAAGTTGAAAAGATGACATTTTTCAAAGCTTTAAAGAGTGCTTTAAGGGGAGATACGTACATTACAATGAGTATAGGCGAGGCTACACCGACAGAAGGTACACAGGCTTACATTGTTATGGAAGAGAAGGGTGTCGCGCCATGTCTTTGGCTAAAGCAATGGTGCAAAGTGACAGAGAAAGATAGAAACAGCATTTCCTACAAATGGAACATTCAACTTGAGGGTTTTAGAGCATTTAAGGATGGTGCTATATGAATTGAAGCCCCTTCCGAGACCAGCACAGTTTGAGGCATTAATGATCTGGGAGCTAGTAGCCAGACAGCAACAGCAACTGAAATTCGAGAGGAGAATGAGAAATGCAGAAAAGACATTAGCAGAGGCTAGGTGGGACAGTGTTCAGAAACTTTGGAGAAATGAGACTTTGCATGGAATCAAGTTGTTTCCAGCGATTACACAGGACAATGAGAAAGAAGGAAAGAAAGCTACTACAAAGACTAACAGAAGCCAGTCCGAGAATAGGGAGGCTAGAAAGTCTTCAACAGTGGAGGAAGAATCAGAAGATGATGAATATATTTTACAGTTATTGAGAAATCATCCACCACCATATGCAGCGCATGAGAGTGGTCCGAGCACCAGTGCTGATCCTTCAGCTCTGACACAGGTTAACTGGACAGTGAGTCCTGTGCAGGTTAATACTAACGCCTAGTCTTAACGCCTCTACTACTCCAGTGGTACAAAGTCAGGTGCAACCGCCACCAGTCCAGAGAAGTTACCCTGAAATACTCATCTTGGAAACGGCTACAAACTTAATGATGCCTACGGAACAGGTTTTCCAAAGACCGATGTTAGTACAGACAGAACCAACTCCACTTTTACTGCCCCAAGTGCAGCCACAGGTCATGCCGAGATTCACTCCAGTAACACGGACACAGTCAGATATGTCTCCATTGATGAATCAGAACATGGGAGCTACTCTCCCACAGAACTTAAGTACCAGACCAACCCCAAATGCTATATCTCTACCTATCACTGTTGGTCTGGCCGTACCCTTATTTGCATTGAAGATACCTAGTGTATGTGAACATGGTGTCATGACACAGAATGCAATGGGGGGTGGACATAACGAAAACACTTGAGTAGTCTCTCCCATGGGGTGACGTTTGACAGATCAGGATCACTGTTAGACCTTAGTCCTTTCAGAGTACTTCTAGATACTGTGATAGGGTCAAACATTAGCCAGAGCTTGAAATTGCTGACACCGCAGATCCCGAATGCAGTTGCACAGCAGGTACCACCTGCCCAAGCCAGCAACATCTCATTGCAAGGATTGACTGCTCACTAGCTGACTGAATGGTTAGTGCTCCTAAGGGAGAGGATTATTTGAACTACACTAGGATAAGCATGGAAGCGGGTGAGCAGATTGAGGGAACTATGGGTGTGAAAAGGTTAGAATCCTACACAGAAGCAGAGTTGAGATATCTGTGCCAAATATTACACGGAGAGTGAGCAATGTGCATCAGAAGCTAGCAGACCTTGCAGAGAAGTATGGCATAGAAATAGATAAAACAAAACATCTGAAAAGGAGTTACAGTTTAGATTTTGAGACTAAATGTAAATTTTGCACTTGTATAGCGCACTACTCACCCGTTAGGGTCTCAAGGCGCTGTACTCATACTACTATGGAACCCCTCCTGGCTTTTCCCTGTGAGGTTCCCACTCCTGGACACCCCCAGGGTGAAGTCAGGCATCCAAGCGCTGTTGGGGCCGTTGTGGAGATTAAGCAAGCTATTGCCCAGAGTTGCAGAGTGGGACCCATTAGTTAGATTAGGCACCGAGGCGAGAATTATCTGGTCCAAGTGAATTGACCCCAAGACCTGCAGGACTTGAACCCTGGTCTTGAGCCGGATCTCTGCTTCAGGGTCTGCCACTCTAACCATTGTGCCACACTTCTCCACAGACTAAAGATTTTGAACACATGAGATCTGCCAGAATGAAGGCACACCTTAGGGAATTACTTCAAAGTGCCCAGACTTGGGGAGCATTAGACAAATGGGAAGGCAGATGGGTAAAGAAAAGAGACAAAAGGAAAAGGGATTCTGTAGAGCTGACTGCAAATGTGCAGCAAGGCCAAGATCCAGTGAAGATTTTACCAATGAGAGAGATTCCAGGAGGGAATTTTGTTCATGTCCCTTGTAGCAGAAGTGATATTCTATAATTTACAAATGATTATCCAAAATTAAGAGAGATGCCAGTAGAGTGGTAGCAGGAGGCAGATAGGTTTGTAAAACTTGCAAAGTGCCTGTGGGAGGATGCGAACACTTTATTAGAGATAGTGGTCCCAGCTGATCTGTGGATAGAGTGCAAGAGGAGTATAGATTGGCCAACAAGAGAACCAGAAAGAGATAAAATTACAGGTGCACCGTCTCCCGAAGTAATTAAATATTACTATAAGGTGATTGAATTTTTTAAAATGAGAATTTCGCCCAAAAACATTGATTGGCAGAGAATTGACAGGACAGCTCAGGAAGCAAAGGAGTCGATACATGAGTATTATGAGAGATTTTTACAGGCATTCAAGTGGTACCGAGACAATTGAGGCAAAAGGTATGATTCATTTTGTATTCAGATTTGTGGAAGGATTGAGACCTGAAATTAGTCATATGATTAAGAGTCATTTGATTTGCTGGCAAGCAAAGCCGAGTGATGAGGTGTTGCAGTATGCAAGGTACTGTAGTGATGAAGTTGAGTTGAAGCAAAAAAAGCTGAAAGAGAAGGCGATGGTGATGCACATCAAAGCTGCACAGACAGGCATGGAAGGACATTTTCCACAACAGCTACTATAGATGCAACAGGGAAACATGGTGTTTCAGCCCCAGATGAAAGGTAGAAGTCACAGAGGTAATATGAATCGTGATCCTGACTTGGGTACTGTAGTGGTTCAGAATGATCTACAAGGAATGAAGAAATTATTGCCTTTTCACGCTCGCGGAGCTGTCAGACAATGTTGGTGGAGGAATGTGTTGCTCAGCAAACTAATGATGTCAATTCATTCCAGAACATGAGAGGACCGAGAATGAGAGATCCTAATCCAAATTTCCAAAATAATATGAATCAAGTGCAGAATTTTCAACCCATACAGCAGGTGCAAATGCCACATGTACAAATGACAGAGTTGCAGCCAATGCAGTAGAAGGTGACCATGGTACCTAGACAGCAAATTCAAATACCTAAAGGTCCAATGGAACAGCAGCAAATGATACTTTCTCAACAGGTCACAGGTCAGAAGCTTAACCAAAGTAATAACACAGTACACCAAGTCCCGTAACTCAGTGAGAATGGAATAAACGGTGATTGGGTGAGCGAAAGTTCAGATGAGGAGCTATGTGTTCTTGCAACCTCCTTAGAAGTAGATCAGAGAGGTCCCTATGTGAAAGCAAAAGTCATGGGTCACAGAGTTTCATTCTTGGTTGACACAGAAGCTACACGGTCTACAGTAAGATCAGGGAAAGTTCTGAATTTGTCCCTTTCAGGTAAAACAGTTCAGGTTGTAGGGGTAGCGAATCAATATTTGACCAACCCGATTACAGAACCAGTTCAGGTTAAAATTGGCAACTTCCAGGGATTGCACAAATTCGTAGTCTGTGATTTAAGCCCAGTATCCCTACTAGGGAGAGATTTGCTGTGTAAAACAAGATGCTTGATTACTTGTTCAAATGATGGAATTGAGATTCAGACAAATAGCGATGATGAAGATGACCAAGCCCCTGAGAGAGAGTGTGAGACAATAAATGAGGAATACCCTCTGATTGAATTTTTTTCCAGTATTCACAGTAAAGGAGCTTCATTCTGATTTACAAGGAACGGTTAAGGAGAAGGTGTGGGATCTGACAGGAAAAGAGATAGGTCTGATAAAGGGAGCTGAGCCAGTTAAAATTACTGTAAAGCCGAGTGCTATATTCCCTAAAATTCCCCAGTACCACATGCCACAAGATGTTCTTATGAAGGTTTCCCAAATAATTGCAGAATTTGTAAAACAAGGATTTTGAAGGAAGTATTGAGCAGCCAATGTAATTCACCGATAATGGGTTTGAAAAAGTCCTGTGGGAAAGTTCGAATTGTCCATGATCTGAGAAAAGCAAATGTCCCATGGTGCCCATGCCCATGGTGCCAAATCCAGCTGTGATAGTGTTTCAGATTCCATGTGATGCTGAGTGGTTCACTGTCATTGACTTGTCGCAAGCTTTTTCTTCTGTGCCTCTTCATGAGGACAGCCAATTTCTCTTTTGTTTTACATTTTTGGACCAAGTTTACTCTTGGTGATGAATTCCTCAAGGGTTTTTAGAGTCACCGTCCAATTCAATCAGATCTTGAAAAATAATTTTGAGTCGTTGGAATTGCCCTTCCAATCGACCTTGGTACAGTACATTGATGACTTCCTGATTGTGTCCAACACCAAGGATGAGTGCAAGTTCGACACAATTGCCTTGCTGAATCATTTGGGAAAGAATGGTCATAAAGTGTCCCCACTTAAATTGCAAAACTGTCAGTAAGAAGTGAAATACTTGGGTCATCAGATTGAGAAGGGATCGAGAAAGATATCCAGAGAAACGGTTACACCCACATTGCAGATGAATCCCTGACCACACAGAGAAATGTCAGGATGTTTGTCAGGATGGTAGGCTACTGCCTCCAATGGATTCACAATTTTTCAGTCATTTCAAGACCATTGCAGAAACTGACTCACCAAGAAGTCACTAATCCCATAGTGTTAGACCAGGCTGGAATGAAGGCGTTCACTGAATTGAGAGAGAGTCTGTGCAAATATCCAGCTTTCAGTATGCCTGACTACACGAAACCTTTCACATTGTTTTGTCATGAGCGTGATGCATGTTCTTTGTCTGACTTGACGCAGGTCCATGGAGGTGTAAGTCGCCCAGTAGCATATTTTTCAGCTACTTTGGACCCAGATGCAGCAGCCTTACCAGGTTGTTTGCGCGCAGTTGCAGCAGTTGGACAAAGTCTTACTCAGTGTGAGGGCATTGTGATGGGATATCCCTTGCCTATAATGGTCCCTCACTCTATTGAGATCCTACTTACAAAGATGAAAACCCAATATTTGACTGATGCAAGATTGGCCAGATATGAAACAAGTGTTATAGGGTCATCAAATGTATATTTGAAAAGATGACCAGTGCTGAGCTCGGTCACCTTACTTCCAAATGAAAATGTTGAAATTGAAAAATTGGAAGACATTGAGCTTGATTGTCTTGATGTAACTGACTTGTGCACAAAACCAAGACCTGACATTAGAGACACTCTATTGGAAGAGAATGACCAAATTATCTTGGTGATGGTTCTTGTCTAAGAGACAATAGAGGGACACTGGGAGCAGGATATGCTGTGTGCACAATTACTGGTATCCTGGAAGCTTCTTGGCTTCGAGGAGTGTATTCTGCCCAAGTAGCGGAACTGGTAGCCCTTACTAGAGCGTGCCATGTTTCTGCTCAGCTGAAAGTTACCATCTATACGAATAGTCAGTATGGATTTGGAATAGTCCATGATTCTGGCCAGTTGTGGTCACAGAGAAGTTTCATGACCTCTTCTGGTTCACCTGCGAGGAACGGTGAGAGAATTCAAGATCTGTTGCATGCTATTCAAATGCCTGAAAAAAGTGCCGTGGTGAAATGCAGTGTACATCTGAAGTCTCAGGACTTCGTGTCAATGGGAAATGGATATGCGGATCAAGTCGCAAGGTTTTGCACATTGAACTGCATATCATTCACATATAAGTGGGAACTGTTACCTTAAGAAGATGAACCATGTCCAAGTTTTGCATTGAAAGTAATTGACACATTGGCGGAATTGAAAATGTTGCAGAATAATGTTGAGAGGGAGGAAACACGTTAATGGAGCAAAATAAAATGTGTACAGCGGCAAGATGAATTGTGGGTTTCAAAAGAGGGTCAGTTGGTTTTGCCTAATAGTTTGTTGTCTCAAATGGCTAGGTATTATCATGGTCAAGCACATGTTGGGAGGGATGCCATGATTCATTTGTTCAAGCACGATTGGTTCAACCCAAAGTTTACACAGGTTGCTGAAGCAGTTTGCCATTGTTGTGTCATTTGCCAACAAACGAACGCGGGGAAAGGGACAGTGGTTAAATTGAGCCACATCAGAAGAGCAGGAGGTCGATTCAACAGAGTGCAGATGGATTTTATTTAGATGCCTGTGTGTGGAGTTTTGAGATATGTGTTGGTGATTGTTTGCATCTTTAGTCACTGGATTGAAGCTTACCCTACACGAAGAAAATAACAGTCTCACAATAGCGAAATAACTGCTTAGGGAACTGGTACCACGCTTTGGGTTTTCGATCTCTTTAGAATCAGATAGAGGAAGTCACTTCAACAATAAAGTAATTAAATTACTGTGTGCAGCATTGAACATTGAGCAGACGTTTCAGTGTAGTTATCGCCCTGAAGCATCAGGACTAGTGGACCAAATGAATGGTACCTTGAAGACAAGAGTTGCAAAGATGTGTGCGTCCCTAAATCTGAAATGGCCCGACGCACTGCCTTTAGTTCTGATGACAATGAGAAACACCCCCCACAGGAAAACAGGATTGTCGCCACATGAGATCCTTATGGGCCGAGCCTGAGGTTGCCAGCGGTGCCTGCAAATGCATTTGTCAACATTACAGATGATATGGTGTTGGACTACTGCGAAGGTCTGGCTGATGTGGTTCGCTCTTTATCTCAGCAGGTGGAATTCACCACACTGCCTCCGATCCATGACCCAGGGCACAACCTGAGAGCCGGTGACTGGATTGTGGTCCGGAAACATGTGAGGAAGACGTGTTTGGAGCCTTGTTGGAAGGGTCCTTTCCGGGTAGTTCTGACAACTACCACAGCTGTGAAGTGACCTGGAGTTCCAAACTGGATCCATACCAGTCACACGAAGACAGTGGTATGCCCGACTGATGAAAAAGCAGAGTTGTTGAAAGTACCAACAACAGCAAAACAAGTCTCAGGTCTGGAAGGAGAACAAAGGGGAACTGAGACTGGATCTGAGCCCGTTGAGGATGGTTCAGTCACTCCTGTGAGAGACAAAGGAGAAGACCTCCAGTGACGGTGAAACTATCTCAATTGAGGCAGCAGGAGAGCCTAGTCAAAGGAGGGTTTTCCCAGAATCAGATGATTTTGAGAGACAAACAGAGCAATTGTCAGGCCCCCCGGGGGAAGGAGTTGAGGCAGATCAAAGTCACTGTGATCTGACTCCTACTGAATCAGTTGCAGGTCCGTCAAGAGAAGACACCATAGAACAAGGAGATGTTTCAAATTTAACACTTAAAAGAACATTGACCAAGGGTCCACCTAAAGGAGATAAGTGGCCGGAGCCACAAGCAAAGAGAAAGGAAGTAGTTGTTGAAACAACAATCAAAGAAGAAGTAGATACAACAAGGAGAGAAGATCTAAGTGAAGGAGAATTGAGTGGCGATCGAAAATTGAAAAGAAAGAGAATAGCAAGTTGAAGATACACCCTGAATGGGCGTATGCAACTTCAAGTGAATGACAGAAATAATTTTTGTCTTTTTGTTTTTGATAGAGATATTCCAGGTCAATATTTTGGCACTTGAAGGAAGCTGATGAACTGAACTGTAGGGAAACGTTTTGAGAAAGAGACTGTTGAAAGTATCAGGAAAAGGCTTTGATAACCTGATTTGACTTTTTGAAACCTGATTTTGACAAGCTGCTTACTGATTTTGACAAAGGATCCTGGAAGTAAAACTGAAGTTGTAAATAACTGCTGAAAGAAGATTTTTGTTTTGATTTTTGCTGCCCTTTTTCAAAATTTCTCTTCTGCTTTCTAATTCTTTACAGATCATGAATAACATTAGCCAGCAGGGTAGGAAAATAGGTGCTGTAAATATATGAGAATTGGTTTGGTGATTGTATTTGGGATATTGTTTGTGGTATTGACTGTGGGAATGAGTGTTCTTGATAAGAGCTAAGCCAATCATACTTCTGCTTTTGAAACAGCTACTGCACTAACAGCAATAGAGAAGTTTGGGTTAGATGAGAAGTATTTGCATGAGAGTACTAATGCCCAAGGGGAACTTTCTTCTAATGCCTTCTATCGCTTGCTGAGTGAGTATATTGAGACGATTGATGCGAGGAATTATTATGTGTGTACGCAGATTCCTTCATCAGTCGAAGAAGGAATTACTTATCACAGTTTGCCTCTTACAAAAGGGATAAGTTGTAGTCTATTACTAACAAGATTCTAAAACCAAGATTACATCCAGTACTTTTACTCTAACCACGATGTGGTGTTTTTGTTTGTCCCTATAATTAGGTATTTGAGTAGAGTAGCTAAGGATAATGACATAGTATTAGTTAGAGGTTTCTTTGAACCTACAATAACATTTGGCACGGCTAATGCACACCGCAACAACTTGACATGCTTGCTTACACCTTTAGAGAAGAGCTTCTTAGATCACACAAATGACAGGAGAAAGGCATTGAAGGAGAAGTTAGAAAAAGGCTTAGAGAGAAGGACTTACAAGAATGATTATGCTTATAGTGCAATTAAAACAAAAGGGAAATTAGCTCTAGATGCGCAAAACGTAGGGAAACCTTGCATATATAGGTCTAAATCACGCACTGACACTTTATTTGTGGGAACGAATGAATGTAGACATGTGATTTTGTTTCAGAGTAAATTGATATTTATGTTGAATGGACAGGATCCAGCAATATTACATCTGTGGTCCTAATGCTTATTACCGTCTTCCAAGAGGATGGTATGGGACATGTTATTTGGGAATAGTTTTCCCAAAGATTTTTCAAATGGACGACTTAAAGAAGTTTCCAAAAGTGACTGAATTATATCATATGAGACAGAGGAGAGAGTCTCCTCCTGGTATAGTGGGAGATATATTTGGAGCAATAATTCCTTCAGTGGGAGTTGTTCTACATTCAATAAAGATTCAAAAGTTGTCTACTATTGTGGATAACATGCTGCCTAACTTTTCAGGAGCCATACTCCTGATAGATACTGAATTAGCTGCTGAAAGAGCTATGACTCTTCAAAATCGCCTTGCTTTAGACATTCCTTTAGCAAAGGATGGCAGAGTTTATAGAATTCTTAATTCTAGGCATGGTTGTTCGTCATTCCTGTTCTGATGAGAGGCTCTGGGGGTGAAAGTTTTTGATGTGTGGGGATTCCCTATAGTAACCCGACTTATAGTTATGCAAGGTTCCTCCCCTGTCCATCCCCCAAGAAATCTGAGGTGATTAATGACAGGACAGGCTAGGTGTCTGGTTCCTTTGTGTGTGTGTGAGGCAGAGTCCTTTGAAATGCAAGTGGGGCTGTGTGAAGCTCCTCCCAGTCATCCTGGCAGGATTACCCTTCCTGTCCACACCTAAGCACCTTTGTATCTCTGTCTGGAAGTGTTGGAAATGGGGTCTTTGGTTGGCAGTCAGGTTACCTCCTGTCCAAGTAAGGACCCTCACTGTAGTCAGGGTAAAGGAGAATCACCCTCGGTTAACCCCTGCTCACCCCCTTGGTAGCTTGGCATGAGCAGGCAGGCGTACCTTCAGAAGCAATGTGTAAGGTATTTGTACCAACACACATGCAGTAATACAGTGAAAACACTACAAAATGGACACCACACTAGTTTAGACAAATAGGTACAAAAATCCAACATACAAAAGTTAAGATATTCATTTTCAAAAGAAAAAGAGTCTTAATCCTTCGAAAATAGTGAGAATGTTGTTACTCAAAGTACCTGGTTAGCGTAAAAAATAAAGCCGCACAGGTGAGTGTGCGTCGGAAAATGGTAGCAATGCGTCAATTCCTCACTCACAAGTGAGGCCGTGCGTCATTTCCTTTTCCATTCGGGTCGGTGATGCATCTTTTTTCTCCCTTGCAAGAGAGCTATGCAACGATTTCCGTACGGGGCACCTCGGATCCGCGTAGAATCGGGTTGACATGGACACCCAGGGACGATGCTTGGAAAATGCAGTCGCACAGTGTTAGAAAACTGCGCTGTGTGAGGTTTGTGTCATTATTAGCCTCCGTAACTGGGTGATGTGCGTCATTTCTCCAGCCGCGATGCATCGATCTCCCAGATGCGATGCAGGTGGAGTGTTGATTACAGTTGCGAAGCCGGCGGCGCGTCCTTTATCAGCCTCGTAACAGAAGGTGCGTCTAAAATTTCCCTGCACTGCGTTCTGTGCATGGATTTTCAGCTCTTGCCTGCCAACTTCACCTTTCAAGGGCCCAGGGACTGGATAGGGCACAACCTGGCAGGTGCAGGAGTCTTAATAGAAAGTCCAGGTGCTGGCAGGGGAAGTCTTTGGTGGTCCTGAGACTTCAACAACAGGAGACAAGCTCAGTTCAAGCCCCTGGAGATTCTTCTCAAGCAGGAATGCAAAACAAAGCCCAGTTTTTCTCCTCTTTCACAGGCAAAAGCAGCAAATGCAGGATAGCCCAACAAAGCACAGTCACATGCAGGGGCAGCACTTCTCCTCAGCTCTTCAGCTCTTCTCCTTGGCAGAGGTTTATCTTGATTCCAGAAGTGATCTAATTTTCAGGGGTTTTGGGTCCACTACTTTACCCCTTTCTGCCTTTGAAGTGGGCAAACTTCAGAGGAAAGTTTCTCTTGTTTGTAAGATCCTGCGTTGCCAACGCCAGGCCCCAGACACACACCAGGGGGTTGGAGTCTTCATTGTGTGAGGGCAGGCATATCCCTTTCAGGTGTGAGTAACCACTACTCCTCTCCCTCCCAGCACAGATGGCTCATCAGTATATGCAGGCTACACCCCAGATCCCTTTGTGTCACTGTCTAGAGGAAAGGTGCAAACAGCGCAACTGTCAAACTGACCCAGACATGGAATCCACAAACAGGCGGAGCCACAGAATGGTTTAAGAAAGAAAATGCTTATTTTCTAAAAGTGGCATTTTCAAACACACAATCTAAAAACAAACTTTACCAAAAGGTGTATCATTAAATTGTGAGTTCAGAGACCCTCAACTCCTTATTTCTATCTGCACCCAAAGAGAATCTGCACTTTAATAATATTTAAAGGCAGCCCCCATGTTAACCTACGAGAGAGACAGGCCTTGCACATTGAAAACCGAAATTGGAAGTATTTCACTGTCAGGACATATAAAACACATTACTAAATGTCCTACCTTAAACATACACTGCACCCTCCCCATGGGGCTACCTAGGACCTATCTCAGGGGTGCCTTCCATGTATTAAAAGGGAAGGTTTAGGCCTGGCAAGTGGGTACACTTGCCAAGTCGAATTGGCAGTTTAAACCTGCACACACAGACACTGCAGTGGCAGGTCTGAGCCATGTTTAAAGGGCTACCTATGTGGGTGGCACAACCAGTGCTGCAGGTCCACTAGTAGCATTTGATTTACAGGCCCTGGGCACCTCTAGTGCGCTGTACTAGGGACGTACTAATACATTAAATATGCCAATCATGAAAAGCCAATTACACATACATTTTGCATAGGACCATTGCACTTTAGCACTGGATAGCAGTGGTAAAGTGCCCAGAGTATCAAAAACAGCAAAAAGGCCAGCACACTTCAACAACTTGGGAAACAGAATCAAAATGTTAGGGGAGATCACGCCAAGGATGCCAAGTCTAACAGGAAAAAAAATACCCACAAGCCAATAGCAGAGCCAAATAACATTCATGTGAACCAGGATACTGTCAGAAAGAACAATTGTTTAGGGCTAGAAAATGTCAACTTTAAAAAAGCAGCATTTTCAGAATTGTGACTTAAAATCCATCTTTAACATTAAAGAAGATTTTTAATTACAAATCATTTGAGTGCACGCAGCATAAATCTAACCCCTTTCAATCCAAAGCTATGACTTATTGAATTTAGTAATGTAACCCAGTGTTAGCCAAAGGGAGTGATAGACCTTACAACAATAAAACTGCCAGGACATGTAAAATCTAAGCACACGTCTTACTTTTCAAATACAATGCACCCTGAGCCTTTAGTGCCGACTGTAGGGGTGACCTAAATGTATTAAGGCCCATATTTATACTTTTTTTAGCGCAGCTTCTGCATCATTTTGTGACGCAGAAGCGGCACAAACTTACAAACTACAATTGTATTTTGTAAGTTTGTGCCGCTTTTGTGTCAAAAAGTGGCGGAAATGCAGCGCTAAAAAAGTATAAATAAGGGCCTAAATGTATTAAAAAGGAAGATTTCGGTCCTGCAACACGTTTCTTTTGCCAGTTCGAAATGGCAGTTTAAAACTGCACTATAGGCTTCAATGGCAGGCCTGAGACATGTTTTAAAAGGTTACTTCAGTTGGTGTCACAATGAGTGTTGTAGACCCACTAGTAACATATAATTTACAGGATCTGGGTATATGTAGTACTAGAGGCTTACATGTAAATTAAATGTGGCAAGTAAGTGTAGGACAGTTTCACAATGTTTTAGGGAGAGAGCACAAGCACTTTAACACTGGTTAGCAGAGAAAAGGTGCAAGAGTCCTAATGCCAGGAAAAAATGGCTTCAGCAACAGAAGACAACTATCCGGGAAGACCCTACAAAAAAAAGACCAGATTCAACATACACATAATGAATTCTGCTGTAGATTGCCCTGATTTGTCTCATTTTTCCTAATATGGTCAGGAGGACAATCATGTAAAACCCCCTAGAAAAGAGTCAGGTTCTCTCTGCACGGTTACTCCCTCCTTGCCATATGTGAATGGAACTAAAAAGGTTTTTTTGTGTACCTAGTCCATCCATAGTAGACATTCTATTGTCTCTGGACAAAAGTTAAAGCTCGAGCTTCCCCCTAAAAATCTGTCCTACGGCTATCTTCCCTAAGAAAACTGTAATTAAAAAGCATCACATATCTGATTACTGGATACACTCAGTGACCCAAACCAAAAGCTGTGAAAATGTGCAGAGCTTTGTTTGACAAGTTGTTTCACATTTGTATTCATCTGAAAATACATCACTACAATGTCATTAGAGAGAATAGAGGAACAGGGGTCATGTATAATAATTAACATTTGCAGTGGTACCTAAGAACACTCTTGGTATAATGTACAGTATGCGATATTGGGCCCGATGTTTAAAAGCGTTTAGTCACAAACCTGTGCTGCCTATGTGTCCAGGCTGTTTGATTGTATAAACCCAATTTGCATTGTACCGGGGTGGCACTGAGGGTCTTCAGCTTTCTATTAGTCACAATGTGAACCTTATAACTATTCGTGGAGCCGCGCCCGGCTTGGCGTTTTGCTAGGAAATGCATCAGTGGTATGTGAGCACTCATGCTGTTCCAGTGCTTTGAAAGGACACAGACTACAGTGGGAAGATGATAATGGTTCACAGAGTGGGCGTTGTCCGTAAGGGATAAATTCCACTGAACAAGTGAGAACTGAGGAGGTAAAGGGGAGCAGCCAGTGGATCAGTGGCACACTGCAGGCTCCTCCTAATGCTTCAAATACATTGTGCAACATTTCAGTATTACCTAGTCAGTGCGTGTGGAGGAAAACGCCTCTGCCGTGTATTAGTTTAAGGAATTTCACATCACAGTTGGCATGGTAGGACACAGCATTAGAGCTGCGATGCACCCTGGCCTATCGTACACCTGGCCCTTTGTCCTGGGATGTCAGAGAGGCGTGTAAATTAGACTTCGCTTCAGGGTATGCGCCTAAGATCATCCAGGAGCCAAGATCCAAATGGGACAGAGATCAACGTGCTTACAGTGCCAGCAATCTCAATGATAGCTATGTATGGTTTGTGGAGCACCTTTTGGCGCTCTTTTGAGCTTGTCACACCAGTACAGGATTAATGCTGGTTCGTGACCCTCCGATTCCTTAATTGTCTTCTCAGTTGAAAGTCTTGTTAGAAGAGGCTAGAAAGTGTACCATGAAGGCCATCAGGCTGGGATGAAATAACCGGATTTGCATTTATGGATTGTGTAAGGTGATGAGATGTGTCGGCCTATTTTGAAAAGCAGATTAGGTGAGACACAGCGGAAGAAGTAGGGATATCAGGATATCAGTAATATGTTCACAGTACGTAGCAGAAACCGCAGGAAGATGCTTCAAAAACATCTGTTGGTAGCAGGGTATTGGATGTTGTTAGAACATCAATATTTGACTCTGCATGTGCAATACGACTCTCTTAACCGAATATATATGAACTTTGCCTAACTGTGTTACTTGGGACGTGCAACAAGTTCGCCTACTGATACCACTTTATTAGCAGAAATAAAGGTGAGCAGGAGATATTGAACGAGATGGTTGGATTCAAGGAAAGCAGGGACAGGGAAATTTAGTAATGCAGTTGAGCATCGGGGATTATTTTTCTCTTTTTTGATGGTCATCAAGCGAAAGGATATGCTGCTTAATCATAAATGTTTATGTGGAATGTGGTTGGGAGATGAGCATTGGATGTGGAAGAAGGGAGCGTCTGTAGATCAATGAGGACTATTTTTATGGGAAGGGTTTAGGGAAAGCTCGTGCTCTGTCCAAGTAAACTGGTGAGTATTAAATTACAACAATCTAGGCAGGTGACTGAAATTACTGCATGGCAGCTTTAGTTGAGTGAATGATTTGGCATGGATGGATTTTGGAATGGGTAATTAAGATATTATGCCATGAGCAACCAAGCATTTGGAAACAACGGTCAAGATAAATCTGGAAAAGAGCTGGAATATTTACTGCATGCTTTGGACCTGATTTCTTAGATTGTATCTTTGAACTGGTGCTTTTTGGCACTGCTATTTTCCCTGCAGGACAAGTACAAAAACAAAATTCAAGCTGAATAACCATAGCAAATACATTTTCACCTGTCACTCAGTCCTACTGTTTGTAGAAAGTTTTTCTAAAATAACACTAATGCACTGTGGGGCAGATTTACAAGCCCCTAGTGCTGCCTTAACGCCATCTTAGCATCATGTTTATGATGATAAGGCGATGTTAATGTTGCTATTTCCCCGTGCTATATTTACAAAGTGGCTCAATGTATGCCCTGCGCCACTTTGCATCCCCCAGCGCCACTTTATGCCAGCGTCAGGGATAATGTGTGCAAGGGGGGGGGCGTTCCCACACAGGGAGATCCAAAAAAAGGTGCAGTGAAATTTACAAGATTGCACTGCGCTATTTTTCCTGTCCTTTTTAATGCCGGCACATGGCAGGTGTTAACATAATAATCTATGGCCCTCCCTTTGCTTTGCTGCACTAGCGTCAACATTTTTGACGCTAGGGCAGCAAAGCGCCACAACAGCGTAAATATTTTTAACTTGTTGTGGTAACAACCGCTGTGGTGCCCCATATTGTAAATACTGTGCAACCATGGTGTCGTTAGGGGGGGCAAGGGTGATGCAAGAAAAGTGGCACATCTGGACATATGCACCACTTTCTTGCAAATCTGCCCCTATGGGGCTTATTTACAAGACGCTTGCGCCGCCGGTGCGTCACTTTTTCCCGTAAAAAAAGTGATGCTCCGGCAGCACAAGGGGCTTGTAGATAAGCCCCTATATATAAACAAGAAATGTAATCGTAGAAATAAAGCGTCACCGGTGCAGCCTATGTCGTAAGAGAAAAATATTTAGTTTATTGATTTAATTATTTAAACATGCTGCATCTTCGTGCATTAGTGCTTTATCACCCCATTTGTTTGCTGGCTAAATTCACTGCCTGTTTAATTTATTGTTTTAAATCTTCCTAATTGCATTAATTAATTTACTTTGTGATTTTGAGCATCCTATCAGCTAAATTGTAGAAACCTTTGTCTAACATGTATTTGCAGTTGCAGGCTGTTCCCAGCACGCAGCATAGCAGCCTACACTGGTTTGAATCAGCACTATACAATATTCATTGTGCTGGGCAAATAATGGAAAAGTGAGGAGTATTAAAGCACTGAGTCTGTACAATGTTTCTCCGAGTAATTCTGAGCTGTATGTCTTTCATCATTACCATATTTTGATAAGTGTGATCTGTTCAAAGTCTTTTATAACCTTATTTATATGCAATGCTGTTTTCCTCCGCATAACAAATATCTCGATTATGTAAATGCTTAGGTTCCATATTGTGCAGCTAGAAAAAAACATGTAAGTTATTATGATCACATACGTAGTTTCCAAACACTGTAGATTGCATTAACAATGTGAACATTAGCCTTATGTTCCTGAGTACATTGTTGTTGTGCTTACTGAAACTAGTTTATATCATAATGAAATTAGCCTAAAGTACTATTCATTATTTTGATGTGACACAGTACTACATGAAGAATAAACCAAAGCCACTGGTCGCCCTGGGGTTAAGTGAGAGCTGCGTGGTGGGTGGGTGGTGGTGAGTGGGGGAGTGCGCAGAGTTCGGTCTAAAAGAATAAGCAAATCTATATTTAGCTCTCCATTTGCCTTAGGACTTGAGTTCGCTCGTCCCATAAAAAATGCTAGAGATGTCAGGGATGGTATTAACGCTCCGGGCTTCCACTTCCATCACATTTTACAGATGTCCAGAGCAATTAGCAAATAACCAGGTGAAGCAGTGTTTACACCGGCCATTTACGAATGGTTCCCCCTGCAGTATTACTTTCAAACCTCCTAAAAATCTCTTTAAATGTTTTCAAATCTCCAGAGCTGAAGAACTCTTCCAAATCTTATTATAGAACAGTTTTCCACTCTGGTGCATTACAGGACTAAACTGCAATACCCAATCACTTTTTATTTAAAATGTTGAAACTGAAATCCTTAGACTGGTTTTCCCCCAAATTTTGCCTTATGTCCTCCTGTTTTTGATGAATTGACTTCATTTTTGCTGGATTTAGGTCTCTGTGTGCTTTTCCACTTCTAACCAGTGCTAAAGTGCTTGTGCTTTCTTCTTTAAACATGGTAACATTGGCTTACACCCATTTGACACAGTAAGAGGCATATTTATCAAGTGTGTGCGTCGGCCTTGCTTCACAGAGTGTGACACAAGGGCAACAGAACCAGGAGATGCTCGTACATACGGTTTGGTGAGAATTCGGAGGAAAGGAGAAATTTGAATATAGATACTGACTATTGCTTCAGGTGATAAGGGACATTCAGACTCCTAGTTCAGACCAGTAGGATGAAAGAAAGTTGTTAATAATACTATTTGGACTATAATCTGAAGATATCAAGGGATGGGTTTCTTTTGCCAAAACCCAGTCCCTAAGGGGGATACGAGGTTGAGTGCCATTTGAATGTTTAAGCCTTGAAGAAGTCCGGTTTGGATGAAACACATGTCAGCTGATGCTTTTTGTACTGTGTATCTATTTAAGTATTGTTTGTAATGTCTGTATTACATTTGTAACATTGTGATATTTTCATTATATAAAGCTTTCTTCTCTGTGGCATCACTGTTTCTTCACATAATTCTTTCTTTTGTATGTTTGTATACTTATTTTCTGTTTGTATGATATTAGTATCAACACCAGTATAAGAAACAATTTGATGGTTGCTTTCTAACCTAACTTATAAGATAATTTTTTCTTTAAAATTTGGGATATACTGAGTCTCTTGGTGTGCTCCACTAATCTTGTGTTTGCAACAGAACCAGTAAGTGAAATTTATCAAGCGACACAAGAGCACAGCTGGGTGGTTTTCAGGAAATTGCATAGTGCAACTGCTGAATTTGGCAGAGTCACACAGGAAATAATTCATGCAATGTAAATATTCCCATGTAAACTTCAACGTAAATGCAACATAGTGGTATTTATCACAGTATCACTGCATTACACATCATGGTACAGTGTAAAGCAACAATAGAAATGTGTCAGATGCTGCGAATCACCAACGCAGACATACAAAATGACACAGTGGCTGTACTATAAAAATCTCACCATCACAGTACACTTGGCAAGCTCAACTACACCATGGAGGTTTTCATATTGCAATTGGGAGTATGTAGGAGACAACCACGTAGGCACAGAAGGAGGAAGGGACATGTATTCCATCAGTCTATGTCCCTCATTGACCCCAGTGAGGGAGAGGCTATCCATTTATAAAGACAGAAGAGGGAGAGTATCATGGAATTGTTGGAGAAGATATCTTCAAGTCTTAAGCCTGCAACTGCAAGGACCAGTACCATCCCAACACACGTGCAATTGATGTCTGTGCTATACATGTTGGCCCCAGGATCTTTTCAAGCCACATCTACAAGATTGGTTGGCATTTCTTAATGAGCATTTTAAGCATTTCTCCCTTCTGTGTTGCACGCCATCATAAACATTACACCCCAGTGGCTTCTGTTCCCAAAACCTAGCCAACAACAATTAGTTACCAAGCAAGGGTTCTACAACATTGTTGGATTCCCTCAAGTGCTTAGAGCCATTGATTGCACACATGTGCAATTTGTGCCCCCACAGCCACTTCCCACCTGTTCAGGAACGACAAACACAATTACTCAATCAATGTCCAAGCAATAAGGGATCATAATGGACTTTTCATCAATGTCCTTGATAAGTATCCTGGAAGTGCCCGTGAGGCATACATTTAACGGCAGGCAGAATACCTTCAATGAGCAGTTTGAGAAAGGCAGATAAGGGAATGGTCTACTCATTTGTAAGGAAAGCAGATTATTCAATATATCAATGAAGTTGAAAAGTATGACTATGTTTGTGTTTGGATCTCGTGTCATATGCATAGAGGTGTTGTAGAATTTCACTCAAACATACAGCCATTGCTGTACCATTGTGGGATTACTTCAGTGATTACGCAAAGAAAATAGAAAAATGTTGCATATGGCAGTATATGTAGACTTATGAAAGTACTATAAAAATAAGAGGGAAAGTGCACATCGAAAATCAATGTCTGTCATGCACTGAAAGTGTAGTATCAAATTAGGAAATAAATATGGACTTCAGGTACATTTGTGATACAAAAAAAAAGAAAGGGCAGCAAACGTTCAGGTATTACAACATTCAAAGTCAAAATATACACATAGATAATAAGCCACATTGACATTGTTCATTAATGGAATAGATAAGTAAAACCCTGGCTCAAGCTGCCTACGTTCACTGCTTCTCAGTTTAACAAAGTAATAGTGACATAATGTACATATTGGCTTACAAAGATATGAGACACAAGGAAATAATCTAGATCAAAATAACCAAGATAGGGTAATACAGTGTATTTACAATTAAAATAAGAAGTTTCTCATGGTAGAGAAATGGTATAAGAAGCAAGGCACATAAGTACATATTCACAAGCAAATACCTGTATATAAAAATTGTTCAGGACATGTCTGCAGAATAATGTTACTTATTTTAACCTCACTATGCCTCATACAAAAAAAGTACTACTTTGCAATACCTATGTATTATTCTTAGTTCTTAAAAACAATTTACAGCAGAAAAAGCTTTAGCTGATGTATGAAGATTTCCAAATAAAATCACCAAGCAACATGTTCAATGTTAGACCTGGCATCCTTGGCATAGTCTCCCCTGTGTTTTTGCCTCTGCTTTCTATGTGTTGACTGTGTGCCTGACTTTGTTTTTGCTGGTTTTAGTACTCTGGGCACTTTACCACTACTGACCAGTGCATAAGTGCAAGTGCTCCCTGTGTAAATTGTGTGTGTAATTGGCTTTTCCATGATTGGCTTTTTGATTTACTAGTAGGTCCCAAGTAAAGTGCACTAGAGGTTCCCAGGGCCTGCAAATCAAAAGCTACTAGTAGGCCTGCAGCACTGATTGTGCCACCCACATGAGTACCCTTGTAAACATGGCTCAGACCTGCCACTGCAGTGTCTGTGTGTGCAGTTTCAAACTGCCAATTCCACATGGCAAGTGTACCCACTTGCCAGACCCAAACCTTCCCTTTTTGTACATGTAAGGTACCCCTAACGTAGGCCCTAGGTAGCCCCGTGGGCAGGGTACAGTGTTTGTTAAAGGTGGGACATGTACTTATGGGTTTTACATGTCCTAACAGTGAAATACTGCCAAATTTGTTTTTCACTTTTGCAAGGCCAGCTCTCTCATAGGATAACATGGGGACTGCCTTGAAATATCATTTAAGTGCAGTTTCCTTTTAGGAGCAGATAGAAATCTTGAGTTTGGGGTCTCTGAAATCACAATTTAAAAATACATCTTTTGGTAAAGTTGGTTTTTAAATTGTCAGTTTGAAAATGTCACTTTTAGAAAGTGGGTATTTTCATGCTTAAACCATTCTGTGACTCTGCCTGCTTGTATATTCCCTTTCCCTGTCTGGGTCAGACTGACAGTTGGGCTGTTTTTGAATCTCCACTAAAAAGTGACACTGAGGGAGGTGGGGTGTAGCCTGCATTTCCAGATGGGCCCCCTGGTGTGTGTCTGGGGCCAGGCCTAGGCAAGGCAGGATCTTGTGAACAACAGAGACTTTCCTTTGAAGTTTGCCTACTTCAAAGGCAGAAAGGGGTATAAGTAGTGGACTCAGACCCCCAGACTTTTAGATTACTTCTGGAACCAAGAGGAATCTCTGCCAAGAAGAAGAGCTGGAGGAGGATTACTGCTCCTTTGCCTGTGACTGCGCTTTGCTGCGTTGGCCTGCAGTTGCTGCTTCTGCCTGAAAGAGGACAGAGACTGGACTTTGTGGTATATTCCTGCTTGTGAAGTGTCTCCAAGAGCTTGAACTGAGCTTGCCTCCTGTTTTGAAGTCTCAGGGCCATCAAAGACTTCCTCTGCCAGCACCTGGACTCTCTGCTGAGACTCCTACCCTGCCAAGTGATGCCCTATCGAGTCCCTTGAAAGGTGAAGCTGGTGGAACCAAGATGGAAATCCACTCACCAGATCCGTACGGGATGAATTTTGACACACCACCTGCAATGCAGCTGTAAAAATGTTGCACCACCTGCAACTTGACTGAGAAATCGATGAACCACCTGCATCGTGGCTGGGAAAACAACGCATCACCTGCATCGCGGCTGGAGAAACAATGCAGCACCCGCTTGTGGCTGCTGAAAACAACACAACCCCCATGCAGCATGTTTTTCCATCACTGTGCAGCCGTGTTCCGCATGTATCACCGAGGGCATCAAAATCAACGTTAACCTGCGTGGAACTGAGGTGCCCTGTTCTGAAATCGTTGCATCGTTTTTCTCTCCTGCAAGAGAGCGATGCATCGCCTACCCAACCAGAGATGAAAAGAAGCACTTGTGAGTAAGGAATCAACACATCGCTGAATTTTCCGATGCACTCTCGCCTGAGAAGCTTTATTTTTTACACAAAGCAGGTACTTTGTGTAACAACAACATTTCCATTGTTTTCTATGGAATAAAAGTCTATTATTTTAAAAATTCAGAACTTGACTTATGTCTGTTGGACTTTTGCCATTTTGTTCATGTTTGATTTAGATAAATATTGGTTATTTTTCTAAACTGATGTGGTGTCCATTTTGTAGTGTCTTCACTGTATTCTGTGTGTGTTGGTACAAATACTTTACACATTGCCTTTGAGATAATCCTGACTGCTTGTGCCAAGCTACCAAAGGGGTGAGCAGGAGTTATCTTAAATGAGTACCTCCCTTACCCTGACTAGAGTGAGGGTCCCTGCTTGGACCAAGTGCAAACTGATAGCCAATCAGAGAACGCATTTCTAACATTCAATAATGTTTAATTTTGGCAGTTACTGGCCCTATATAAATAGCTTATAATTTAAGCAAGATAATATGACCCAAAGTTGGCAAAATCCCACATACTGAGTTAAATTTCCCTATAGCTGATACAAATGTTCAAACTTACTTACAATGCTAATCTGCTGTATAAACATCAATAGTAGTATGTCGATGTGTTGTATGTTTTACACTCTGTACAATATGTGAAAAGAACCATATACACTGAACATTCATGTGTAAAGCAATGATAAACAGTATCTGAAAAGTATCAGCTTTAATTAAAAAAATAATGTGTAGGAATTTGCTGAGGTACAAATTAAACACAGCTGATTATTTGGAAGTATCAACAAGTCAGTTATTGGAATTGACTTTTTACTCATTTCAGGGGACCAAGGATATGGATTGCAGACATGGATTATGAACCCCTATTAAAATGCACAGATGGATGGACAGAAATAATATAATTCTGCTCTGATCAAAACAAGAAATGTTGTTGAGTGCATGTTTGGTGTCCTAAAGTCCCATTTCAGATGCCTGGAACAATCTGGTGGTGGACAACTATACATACCACCAATGGTTTTCAAGATAATGCTAGTCTGTTTAACATTGAACAGCAAAGGTCTCAAGACCAATTGATAATTCAATGTTCGGTTGTGTCAGCCATGATCATATTGTAGCAAATGTTTTTACTTAATAGTTGTTAAATCAATGCCATTTATTTTGGATTTTTGAGTTGTAACAAAAAATATATTTTCACACATCTAAATATATTAAAGTTTGTAGTCTTTACATTTTTAAAGCAATGTGGACATCACTGTGACAGTTATCAAAAAGATGGAAAGATATGTCACACAGAAGTGTGACCAAATTATTTTGTACAGACAAGAATGTGAACTTCTGAAGTAGGTGTTTGTGACATCAGATTCGCTTTCAACAAATCTGTTTGAAATGGCCGTATTTATGAGCCTATATAAATACATGAGCCTAAGTGCTGAAAATTGTGAAACGAAGATTTGAACATAAAATATACATCACCATGACTGATAAGGTGTCAAAGTTTTACCATACAAGTAGCATTTCATCGTTTAACTTCACACTGAAAAAAGACTATGCAATGGCTAATACTTTAACAATAGGTGATGTGTGTCTGAATGAGGACTATCACACATATGTCACTCATAGAAATTAATGTCTCACTCAGATTGTGATATGCAACAATTAGATGCACACTGTAGCAATTGTCATAAAGATGCTAGATGGCTATCACCAGATGAGTAATGTTGATTTCTTTGGAGCCTTCCATACATATACATGTTGAAGGCAATCCTGTTATGGAGCCCATAGTAATGTATGAGGGCAATGTATAGAGCAATGTCAACACTATTGGTGGAGCACATTTAAGACAAAACAAAAAGTGTTGCTACAGCTGTAACATTCAAATCAAAGACTTATCAGTGAAGTTGTAAAAAGAGAAACATGTACGTGTACAAGGTTACACATACTTCATTTTGTGCATACAAACTAAATCACAATCAATGCCAGTCGTATACTGGAAATCACACTCAAATGAAAATGTTTTGTCACACTGGTCTGACGTATAATCTGAATGATGAGAAAGGTTGGGAACTCAGAGAATAAACCAAAAGCATCTTCTCATTTGATCTGCCTACAAGACAATTTTGTGAAAGTTGTCTATACCACAATGCAGGTACATCATCACCAGTATGACCGCTAGTCACAAAAAAGTTCCAGATCAATGTGTGAGTAAAAAGAAGTTTGGTGGTAAATGGAAGACACTATCTAAGTCAAACATAACAATCTTCACACATTCAAATTCAATGATATGGCTCATAAATATTAACATATATCTCTACTGTGTCATGCTATATTCCTGGGTTTAACAATCCACGGAGACATGTTAATGTCACACATTTTCAAATGTTCATTTACTAGTAATGGTTTGGACACTGCACAAAAGCCAAGGGACATATATGTGAGTCTTCAACATAGAAAGCATGGTCTTTGTGAATGTTGTGAGGTCCTCTTGTGCCACTTGAGGTAATGGAGGCTGATGTCAAACTTATAGTAAGAAAGAAGTAGACACATAATACTACCATGTGTGAGTCTGCAAGGATAGTGAAAGGTGAACACATACATTTGCCAATACCTTTAGCGCCTGTGTGACAAAGCCCTTGCAAAGTGATTACAGTGTGGAGGGTATGAAATATAACACATATTCACACATTGTTAGAATATCATTTGTATCACCAGAAACACTTGAAAATTAGGTAATGGTTAGCTACTGATGTACAAAGTTTGGCAACACTTTGGGGCATAATCATTAACTGTTGGGTTCAATTAATTCATCAATCAAGCGGCATTTGTACAGCACAGCTTATCAACCCAGAGGGTATCCAAGCAGTAAGGTATGGTGGGCCTTAGTCAAAGAGCCAGGTCTTGAGTCCTATTCTGAAGTTGGCTAGCGATGTCTGGAGGTGGAGTGGGAGGTGGTTCCAGGAACAACCTCCACTGGCTCTGCCAGTTGCATGGGACGTGCGTGAGGGTGAAGGAGGTTAATCAGAGTTGTCTGCTTGGTTTGCAGAAGGTAAGGCGGTAGTTGATCTGGGAGGGAATTGTGTTGTGGACTGCCTTGTAGGTGAGAGTTAGCAGTTTGAATTGGCATCTATTCTGGATGGGGAGCCAGTAGATGCTTCTGAGGTGGAGGGCTGATGCTAGTTCGTTTGGGGACGTCGAGGATGAGTCTGGCTGCAGTGTTCTGTATGGTCTGAAGTCACTTCAGGAGATGGGTAGTGGTTCCAGCGTAAAGTGCATTCCGTAGTCCAATCGTAGTCCAATGGTGATGTGGGCTTGAGTCACCATTTTCCTAGTGCTGAAAGGGATCCATCTGAAAATCTGATGAAGCATGCAGAGGGTGTGGAAGCAGCAGGAGGCTACTGTGTTGACCTGGCCCTTCATGGAGAGATTGCCGTCTAGGATGATGCCGAGGTGGCAGGCGGGGTTGGTAGGGGTAGGAGAGGGTCCAAGTGTAGTGGGCCACTATTTGTTGTCCAATGGGGACATGTTGCTCCTGAAGATGAGCACTTCCGCCTTGTCTATGTTCAGCTTCAGGCAGTTGGAGCTCATAAAGTTGGAGAAGTCGGTCATGGCATTCTAGAAGTTGGATTTGGTGGTGGTGGTGTCTTTCATGAACGAGAGGATTAGTTGGGTGTCATCAGCATATGAGATGATGTTGAGTCTAAGGGTGTGGATGATGTCGGCCAATGGCATCATGTAGGCATTGAAGAGGGGGGCTGAGGGAGGATCCTGGGGGAACATCGCAGATGCACTTGGGTTCGGAGGTGAAAAGTGCTAGGCTGATTCTCTGTGAGCACCCTCTGAGGAAGGAAGTGAGCCTCTTGAGGGCGTTTCCTCTGATGTCGATGTGGTGGTGCCTGGTGATGAGGGTGTGGTAGGATATAATGTCGAAGGACTCTGAGGGATTGAGGAGTATCAGGGCTGCTGTCTCGCCACAGTCGAGGATGATTCTGAAGTCATTGGTTGGAGTGGAAGCTGGATGGGGAGACATTGAGTAGGCTGCTTTCTTCCAGGTGACCTGTGAGCTGGTGACTGATGGTTTTCTCCAGGAACTTGACCGGGAAGGGGAGCAGTGAGATGGAGCAGTAGTTCTTGAGCTCACAGAGGTCGGCGGAGGGTTTCTTCAGGAGGGGTTTAACCTCTTGTTTCCAGGTGCCACAGAAGGGGGCAGTCATGGTGGATGCTTTGAGGATGTTGGTGAGTGTGCTGCCAATTTCCCGCTGTCCCACATTGAAGGCGTGGTGGAGGCAGGGGTCTGTCAGTACTCCGAAGTGGATGGAGGTCATTATCGCAATGGTGATTGGCATGATGAGTGGTGTCCAGTCAGTGAGATGGCTGTGGGAGTACTTGGTGTGTGTCAGGCGGTGACTGAGATCGGTAGGCTGCAGGTCGAAGTTGCTGTAGATGTTTTGTTGTGGAAGTAGTCTGCCAGGTAGTTGCACAGGGCATGGGGAGGGCGGAACGAGGTCTTGGTGGTAGACGGGCAGGAGAATTTTCTGACGATGCTCAAGAATTCTATTGTGTGATTGGTGCTTGCCTCAGTGCGGATGGTTAGGGCTTCTATCTTGGCTTCTGTGAGGTGGTGGTGGTATTTGCTGAGGGCTGATTTGAAGGAGGTGAGGTCTGGAGGCTCCTGCTAAAGCACCATCATCTCTCCAGTTGCTTGCACTCACGTTTGGAGGCCTGGAGTTTAGGATGAACCAGCTGGTGTGTCTGCTGGATTTACTGGTGCTGGCCGTTTTAATGGGGGATATTGTGTTGGTGCAGTTGGAGATCCACTTTGAGACATTTTAGATGGCTAACTCAAGGTTGCTGGTGGTATGGGGTCTGGTGGAGTTGAGGGCAGCAGTCCATTGGGTCTTGGTGATCTCGTTCCATCTGCGCGAGCAGGGTTTGCGGGTTTGGGATTGGGTCATGGTGAGCCTGCAATGGGGTGAAGTTAATGAGGCTGTGGTCCGTCCAGGTGAGTTTGGTGGTGTGGCTGAACTTGATTCTGTTGCTGGCTGTGAATATTCGGTCTAGGGTGTGTCCTGTGCCTTGTGTCAGGCTGGTGACCAGTTGTGTGAGTCCAATGTTGCTCATGCTTTCCAGGAGGTTGGCAGAGTTGGTGTCATTAGGGTCATTGAGGTGGAAGTTGAGGTCGCCAAGGAAGATGTAGTGCTTGGAGTAGAATGGCAGGGGGTGATGAGTTTGAAGATGGCATCACAGAATTCGGGATGGGGCCCTTGGGAACTGTAGACGAGGGTTCCACTGACGGTTGTGTTTGCGTCAAATTGAATTTGGAAGTTGAGGTGTTCTATGTTGATGAGATGTTGTCTTCAGTGGTGGTGGAGGCAATCAAAATAAACAAGTTGGGAGGCAAGTGAGGGCAAAAGCAGGAGTGGTTAGTGGCAAGGAAGTATTGATCTGGCCTGTGAGGATCAAGAACAGCTCATAGGGGCCACACACACACAGTGGCCTCAATAAATAGTCCTGGGAGGTGGAACGAGCAGACAAGGAGGCGGGAGGGTGGGAGTGGCAAGGCTGGAATGACCAGTGTCAGCGAGCTGCAAAAAACAAGTGATTCAGGGGAGTTGCTATGGCAACTAAATAAACAAGCTGAGAGGCAACTGAGGGCAAAAGCAGGAGTGGTTAGTGGCAGGGGAGTGGTTATCTGGCCAGCGAGGGTCAAGAACTGTTTATAGGGTCAACGCAGAGGCCTCCATAAATAGTCCGGGGGTGGAAGGGGCCGGCTGGGAGGCATGAGGGCTGGAGCAGCAAGGTGGGAAAAACCAGCGTTAGTGAGCCACGAAAAACAAGTGATTCAGGGCGGTTGCTATGGCAACCAACATAAACAAGCTACGAGGCATGTGAGGGCAAAAGCAGGAGTGGTTAGCAGCAGGGGAGTGGTGATCTGGCTGGCGAGGGTCAGGAACAATTTTCACTTGCTCCACACAAGGGCACATAAGGGAAAAGGGGACATGAGATCAATGCCAAAACTAAACGAGGTTTGTCAAGCCATGTAAGACCACCTTACATGGCCCTAAGTGGCTTGATGAATCTAGAGTAATCCAAGGCTGTACAATACGCTGGCTTGTGTTACTCTGCGACAGGGAGGTCTGCCATGGGTCCAGTGTGGCTGTTCCCATGCATCAACCCATGGATTCTCACCTGTTACCAGATTTAAATATATTAGTAGACAATGAGAAAATAGACCCCAAACCCCCCTACTTACCCTGCTTTAATCCTGGAGTCAACACCGCCAGCCTGGACAAAGTGCCCAACACATGGATTGAAAAGTGGTACATGTACCATGAGAATGCTGGAGAGTCACTGCAACTCAGCAGAGTTGTGGCCTAGTGGGTGAATCTTGGAGGGAAGGGAGTATATATGTTTGGGGTTGGGGGTGGAGAGGTCATGGTGTAGGGTGGAGTCACAAGGGTTCAGTTCTAGTTATATTGCACCAACTAACAAGGTCTTAACCTAGCACTGACACCCCAGATCTTGGACTCCAGGGATATTAGTGACTCTAACCCCTTGGATGAAGTAATCCCTGAAACCCTGTGACCTACTAACTGGGGAATAATAGAAGGCAGAAGCAGATAGCAACCCTAGAAGATCCTTACTCATCAGGTTTTTCCCAAGCCCGTTAGTTGCATGTTTGTTTGTTTTTTCCTTTTTATTTACAAGGCATGACCCTTTCCCACAAAGGACCCTACCCTATATATATATATAAGTAACAAACACAATTGGTGTTGTGACTGATAAAATGGAAAGATACTTTTTCCTTTTCTCATACTTACAGCTATTTCTCATTTCTCTGAGACTCCCTGTGGATGGAAGACCCTGTAAAATCACAAAGAAGAACATTACCAGCAGATCCATCACCAACATCCTTACAACCGTTTTCTCCTCATACACATATCACTAATAAACCTCACCTTTCAGAATCCTATCCAGCCTCTGCATTTATATATCTGTCCAACCCTCCCACATAGACCATGGAATGTGCAATAGTTGTAAGACTCCTCGCAGAGGTTCATGGAGGAAAACTATCTTCATTGTCTCTTTCTTGTTTTCTCTTTCTAAAAAAAAGTGTGCCAACACTAGGAAGGGACAGCAATGCTGCATATAAGGATGAATATGGAGCATTCCAGCCCTTTCCCTTTCACACACCACATGCCAGCAAGGTAGTTTGCTGTGTTTCATGATTTTTTTTATACATATGGCTCTTTGTGTGCACTACTGTGGTAGGTCACATGTACATTAACAATATGTAGCTCTTCGCATATATGTAGTACTTAGTAACGCTACTGCTGAACTACATTGCTGAAGGCCACTATCACATGTATTTGGCTTATTCCATGTGATGGTTAATAGGACACCCTTAATATGAGTTGCATGGCCCTTTGCATTGCTGTAGAAGGGCCACTGCATGGTCCTTTGCGTAGCTCCATATGTGCCACTGCAATGACATTTGCATAGCACTATATAGGCCTCTGCATTGGAAACATATATGTTGCATGGCCCTTTGCATTGCACTATATAGTCCATTGCGTAGGTACATAGGTATAGCATGGGCCTTTGAATTGTTACAGAGTGAGTAGTATGTCATTCAATGTCCATTTACGTACAAATGTGTTGGAATTATCGCCTTCTGAATTTCATTTCCAAAGCGCATGAGGAGCACTTCAACTTTGTGACATAGCACCTGGTGAGCGCTCCTCTTATCTAGCCTAAAGTGCCTGGAGAGTGCCTTACTTTATTTGCTAAAGCCCCAGGGGAGTGATTTCTTTTTATAAGCTTTGTGCTTTGGGAAGCGCGTTTTTAGCGTTGCTGAGTGAAAGATCACCACTGCTTCCCAGGCATTTGGAAAACGGCAAGCGTGTCAAAAGCGTGCTGTCCACCGTTCCCCCAGGGCACGAGAGAGAGGAAGGAGGGAGCAGGAGGCCGGGGCACAGAAGGCCTTCAAGAGGCACCCCCGGGGCACAAGCAGGAATCCACTCCTGGAGCCTGGGTTCCCTGTGGCTCAGCCCTTCCAGAGAGAGAGGGGCTGCTCCAGGGAGAGAGAGAGGAGCCAGCTGTTCTGGGATGGAAAGGAGCGGCCCCGGGCATGCTCCTCAGGAGGATCGCAGTGTGCCCGGGGACCTCCTATTAGTGCAGCTGTCTCAGGGACACGGGCGCCTGCCACCAGAGAAGCAGGATGCAGGAAGGCGAGGGTGAACCCCTCCCCCTGGTCGCTGCGTGAGGGGCGAACGCCCAGTGTTACTCTGGGGCCATTAGGCTCCCTGGCCCCCACGAGGGTCAGACGAGGCCCCGGATAGTTGAAATGGGGGGAGAGACCCATTGAGTATTGGAAGGGGTGCTTGTCACCCCCTTCCCTCTATCTCACATGGCTTGCTGGGGAGGCAGAGAGACCTCAACTTGGGCCCCGTACCAACAAAGCCAGTTTTGGGCTCTTTCCGCGCAGCAGGAGCACCGGAGCCCCCTGTATCTGCTCCCTGGGATTCAGGCCTGTAATCAGACAGGCAAGACTTCGTACTTTGTGAACACATGAGGATGCTCCATGAAATAAGGGGGTGAGCAGGGGTTATGTGGAGTGTGTAACTCCCTCACTCTGACTAGAGTAGGTGGGTTCTGCCTGGCTTAAGTGCATACCCTAGCCAACCAGAACTCCCTTTTCTAACAGATTCCCTTCCAGTATAAAATACTATACCCAGACAACTATTAAAACTTTTCCTACTTTGCATATGTATTGTACAGTGCAGCAAACATGTAAAGCTGGAAAATAAAGGACAGCTTGAAACGTTTATCCTTTTAATGCCTTCTTTCAAAAGGCATAATTTTGTTACGCAAACCGTGTCTCAGTTATTTGGTAGAAAGAGTTTTGCATCAAAAAGCATAGGTGGTTGCATGCAAATGGTTATGTAACACCTCTTTGATGCTAAGTAAAGCAAAGCAGCATTTTGTGCTACTTTGTGTTACTTTTAGGCAATTTCCAGCACAAAAGACGTTTTGTGCTGGGAAATAAATATTAAACAAAAACATTTTGTGCTGGTTTGCCTCACATTTGTGACACAAACAGCACAAAATATTGGTAAGGCTAGAATGCCAATACATATCATTGCCCATGCTATACAAGCTATGTTTGTGCGGCAAGGCTAATATATATGTTCTATATATTTCACTGAGTGTTCTTGCAGGGCACACAATGTACCTTAATCTTCTACAAAATGTGCATCTAAAATGCAGTATATTTTCCCTGGTTTAGCCTCTCTCTCTTGCACCATGCACCACAAAATATCTTATTTGCTACTCATTCTGTAGCACACTTAGAAATAGCAAAATGGCTCAGAGGATATTTCGTTGTAGGAAGGTATCGCCTTCCTGCACATAAATCTATACTGCCTACAAAGCAGTTAATCTTCTACGATGGAGCTAGGGTGCCTGTGTTGAAGCTAGGCAGTAGTTTGTACAGCAGCACACGCATACATCATGAATTTGTCATATGATGTTACACATTTCTGGCCTTTCACCTTTATGCAGTTCTGCCCTGCAAGGTGACTATCTGCATTCCGTTGTGTAAAAACACTTAAATATGTGTCTAAGAGTGTCAAGATGTGCCATTATAGTGGTATTTCATAGTGCTTAGTATAGATTTTGACTTGTGTATCTATGCTGCATTTTAGTAAAATTTTACTGTAGTTCTTTTTCAGGTGGACATGTACTTTTTTCAAGAAGCAAAATGGAGTTCTTCAGAGACCCTTAGGCGGAAAGTATGTGTTATGACATGGTTGCATCTCCGTAGCAAATTTGTGTGTGTGTGTGATTCATAATAGTGTAATGTGTACGGCAAGTTATTCATCACCTGGAAACATCACTCTGAATTAGAAAGCAAATACAACAGCACCTGTTTAGGCATATTGTGTAACAAACCAAGAGCCGAGCCATGTTAATGTGAATAAAGTGGCAATATAAGTCTTGATAAGTATTTCAGATTTACACCACTTTGAAATATGGGGATGGTAGGACTCATATAGAACCTGTGTGTCACACCAATCTATACTTTGCATAGACCTTAGGCACAGTGTTGCCAGATTAGCCATTACATTGCAATCAGTCCACAGAAAATGCGGCAGTAGCATTCCAACTATAGGTAGTTCTTGATAACCACCTAAAAAACAATTGTCATCCCACCATGTGGTGGTGTAGGAGTACAAGACATTTCCCTATCCTCAGTATTACCACTTACCTGTGGTATACATATTGATTTCCTGTTTCAGGAGTGTTTTATCTTCAATTAGAGGTGTCCATGTCAGACCTAGGTAGAATGGAGTGACAGTGGCCCCATAAGACTGATGCCATGGAGGCTGTGTGGATGTAAGGCTGCTAATGATTTGTATCAAATATTGCTACAAAACAATAGCTCTCAGCCAGGCATATGTGCATTTTGAGGGTATATGTCCTCATGGCAGCTAACTTGTACTGTGGCCTAGCAGATGTCACATGGATGGCTGTCTGCATATCTCAGATGTTATGTATTTGATAGAGCCCAGAGTGTGCTAGAAATTGGGTCTCTAGTTGGCAGAACTGTGCACCCAGTCCAAGTGGTGACCACAATCCAAGTCAGGGTAAGTCAGTTATACTCCCTAAATTAACCTCTGCTCACCCTCGTGTAGCTTGGCACAGAACAGTCAGGCTTAACTTAAGGGGCAATGTGTAAAGTATTTGTTCAATACTTAAGTACAGTAACACAGTGAAAGACACCACAAAAAGACTCCACACCAGTTTAGAAGAATAGAAAATATTTATCTGATTAAAACAAGACAAACGCAACCAAAACCCAAACAATATTTTGCAAGTTATAGCCTTTTCAATTATGGATCCACTATCACGATGCTGACGAAATGCGTTTGTTCCTGACAGGGCTAGGAAAGCATTCACGATTCAAGGTGTTGCAGTCTCACTTGGACTGGAGTGACTGGAGTGATTGACAGGGATCCCCATTGGGAGATCAACAAGTAGGTGCACAAAAGTAAAAGAAGCCTTTACGGGCACACCCAATTGAGCCCAAGGTCCCTCGGGACCGATGTAGAAAAGTTACTTTGCTGGCGTGTTATGCAGGATGAGCACAGAGGACCTCATGGGTTCCGTCCCTGAACACAGTACCTCTCGGTGCAGAAGTAGTCCTCCTGATGCAAGCAGCCTGTATGGGGTTATCTTTGATTAAGCAGGTTCGGTAAGCTCCCACTCCTCTGATGCATGCAGTGCAGCCTCAGCTGACGCATTGTCATGGTGGAAGCCCGGTTGTTATGGGCTGGGGACATGCTGGGAGGCTTCTCTCAGTCCTGCAGCATCCACCTGGGTGAAAGGCTGTGATTTTAATTAGCGCATGTGATTAATCTTAGTTGCAATTTAGAGAGTGAGAGCTGGCTTCAGTGAGATTGTAGCGCTCGCCTCCTTGTGGCGAAGTCCTTCCTTGTGCAGCGGGACGTGCTGGGGACTCCTTGGTGTTCATAGAATGGCTCCTGAGGCAGAATGACACAAAGGAGGATACAAAGTCTTTGATGGCCCTGAGACTTTGAGAACAGGGGGCAAGTCAACAAGCCCTTGGAGTTACTGGGGGTTTAGAGCTTGCAGAGGAGGTTTCCGTCCTTCTCACAACCAGAGGCAGCAGGTCAACAGCAGCAGGTCAACACAGCAGAGCAAGTTGCAAAGTGGCAGTCTCTCCTGGCAGCAGAGCAATCAGGAGGTCAACACAGCAAAGCAAATAGCAAAGTGGCAATCCCTCCTGCCAGCACGACTCCTCTTCTTGGTATAGTCTCCTTAGGACCCCAACCTGAACTGATATGATAGGATTTTGGGTCCAGTTCTTATAACCAAAGGTGTCTTTGAAGAAGGGAAACTTTAAAAGAGATCTTTGAAGATCACAGGGTCAGGGACCCTTCCCTCCCTGGCTCTAGACACTCTACATGGGTGATATACAGCTCTTAGTGTGAGGAGAGGTACAGCCCAATTCAAGTGTGAGTGTCAGCGCCTCTTTCCTATCTAGCTCAGGAAGACCCATCAGCCTGGTGACGAGCCATCAGGATGCACATGTCACACCCAATCGCCCCTTGGCTATCATCTACCCTAGATGTGTATTCAGACAGGCAGAGGCACAGAATGTTTAAAGTCAGAAAATGGCAACTTCCTAAGAGTGGCTTTTTCAGACTTTCAAATTAAAATCCGATTTCACCATAAGCTGTGATTTTAAATTGGAAGTCTAGAGACACCAAACTCCATATTTCAATCTTCTCCCAATTGGACATTACGCTTAAAAGATTTTTAAGGTAATTCCAGTCTTTTCCCATGCCTTGCAATAGTGCAAAATTAATTTAAGAGTTGTTCAGTACATCGCCATTTTAACCTTAAAAGTACATGTCCAACTTTTTGAAAACACTGCACCCTGCCCTTGGGACTAACAAGAGTCTACCTTAGCAGCGACGTATATGTAATAAAAAGGATGGTTGGGGCCTGGCAAGTGTATGTGCCAGGTTGAAATGACAGTTTAAAGCTGTCCACAAAGGCTCTGCAGTGGCAGACTCAAGACATGTTTGCAGGTCTACTGTAGTGGGTAGCACAATCAGTGCTGCAAGCCCCCTAGTAGCATTTAATTTACAGGCCCTGTGCACATATAATGCACTTTTCTAGGGACATAAAAGTAAATTCAATATGCAAATTGTGGATGAGACAATTTTACCATGCTTAGAGGACAGAGCATCTGCACTTTAGCACTAGTCAGCAGTGGGAAAGTGCACAGAACCCTATAGCCAGTAAAACTGAAGTCTGAAAAACTGGAGTTTAGAAGGCAAAAAGTCAGGGGAAACCACGCCCAGGATGCCAAGTCTAACAGGGTACCTGAATCATTTATGATGAACCAATGAACCTCCAGTAGGCCTCACAGCATGCATATAAATGCACTAACCTCAATTTGGACAGAATGACATACGCACTAGATTTGCCATAGTTTGATAACTCAATGCCAGCCTAATCTGCAGTTTCTTTATAAGGGGCATCAATCTTTCATGTAGTGCAATGCAGCAAGCCACCTTGCTGTGCTGCGTGCAAAGGAAAGGGCTGGAATGCACCATAATTTCCATAATATGGTGCATTCCTGTCCTTTGCCAGGGGTGGTGCACTTTTGGCTGCTCAGCCCCAGCGCAGGCACCCTTGCATCATGATGCAAGGGGGCCTGCATTGTAAGCAGAATAGTTTTTGGGCAGGAAGAGACACCTTCCTGCATAAACCCAATCCTGAGAGACTTTTACCTTTTTCTTTGTGAGCTTCTGAATTCGGCACAGGTAGAAAGAGGTAAAAGCAAGGACAAATAGGGATCGTTCACCTGGTTAAGCCTCACCTGCGGGGTTGCAGCATTTCAACACATTTCCAGGTCTAGCACTAATGCTAAATCTGGGAAGGCATCAAAATCAATGGGTCGATGCCTGTGGATAACCACCCTCCACCCATGGAATGCCTCGCTGCTACAGAGTAAGGCAAGGACGTGATTTGCGTTGCCTTTTGTAACTTTAGATTACTCTAGCCATGCAGAGCCACAGAAGGTGGCTTTGCATAGCTTAACAGATATCATTTACGTGGTGCAAGACCAACACAGAATCTTTATATATCAGGCCAATGTTTTTTTTAGCGATCAGACTTCTGTCTGAGTAGGGATCAATGGTACAAGTGAAATGCCTGGTTGTATAATGTGACTAATGAGATTTAAGTCACCCTACACTGACCTTCATCTTGTAAGATTGGCATATTGTAATTGGAAACATCACTGTAATGAAGGTATATTGAACATGCATCCATACCAATAATTGGTGTATGTATGGACCACCCCTTTTTCTTTCACAACATTGTGAGTAATTTATGTAAACAAGAGATATCCATATAAAATATGACATAATATGATGTACAATTGCCTCCCAAGCTCACTTGTGTTCTGATATGGTCAAAACTGTTGCCTTGAGAAAGGCAAGATATGGGCTCATCAAGAAAATACCTCATGGATTCAGGAAAATGAGGCCTATATATGAACACAAAAGTGTAGTACCGACATGAGCTGCCTCTACATGGTCCTAGTCCAAATACACGACACCGGCAATGCCCATTACTCAATTGACCAGTCAGGCACCAAGCAGTGCACAGTCCACCCGACACCATAAAGTGCACAGCAGCCAACACAAACAGTGCCAAAGAGCAAAGTACGTGCTGTAGTCAACCTAATACAGAGACTGAAGAAGTCCATGGATAGAATGGACAGGCGACCGGCCAAGGTGGCAAGGGAACAAAAAAACACAAACTAAAATTTAACTAAAATGCCAGAAGGCCTTGATGGTCATTTCTACTCAAATATAACCCTGGACTCGTCCTCAAAGCATCCCTTTCACTTTATTTTTACCTGTCTGATTTGTATTGCAAGTGCTAACAGTTAGTTAGTGTATAGCGGAGGTTTATGGATTTAGTTTAGTAAGATAATGTTAGGTAGGTTTAAGTGTAAGATTTTTAAAATGGTTAAGGCTTTTAGTGGGTGGAGGTGAATGTTTTGTGCATTATATAGAAAAACAAAAACATCTTTAGAAAATTTACAAAAATATATATATTTGCACTGGCTTATATGTGTGAGCAGCATATGTTTAGGATATAATTTATGTTTGTATTGTATCGATTTATGTGCATTAATGGTTGTGGTAGATAATGTTTATTTTGTCATGTATTAATAGTTGTTAAGATAGGTTAAGTAGTAGTGTAGGTTAGGTAGGATTAGGTACTATTTTCATATTATAACTTTTATCTATAAATAAATGTTACATAGTTCTCCAAGTGACGTTTTATTTTTCAGCTTTAGGTTCCTATTATTGAGTTGAGAGAGTACATGATGTTCAAATAGTCCAGAGTATAATGTATCGAGATGTTGCAAAGTCAGACTCCTCTTGTCAACTGTAGGTCTTTATCACATTGCAGTTATGAATGCAATCATATAAATTCTTGCAACACTGATAATGGGGCTAAGTTTTCAATTTTTCACACAGCATGACACAGGTCACATTACCGAACTGCACTGCATAATACAATAGACAGATACATGATACAACAGACAGATTGCAGCTCTCTCTCTTCCCTGGAACACAAACTGCTGCCTAGCACTAACACAGACACTCTTTCACCATATGCAAAGGGGCCTGTATTGTACGCATTACCTTGCATTACTCTGTCACAGGGAGTCATTACATGGGTGGAGTGTGGGTGTTACCCATACATAGAAAGTGAAAAATACCTCTCAGGATTGTTTTTGTGCAGGAAGGTGTCTGTTCTTTCACAAAAAACAACCCTGCCTACAATATAGGGATGTTTGCAACATGATGCAAGGGTGCTTGTGTTGCCACTAGGCTGTGAAAAGTGTGACACCATTAGCAAAGGACAGGAATGCACTCTATAATAGTAAATTCAGCACATTCCACCCTTTCACACAGAACAGCACAGTAAGGTAGCTTGCTGCGTTGAGCTACGTGAAAGATTGATAAATACACCCATGACTCAGGGCCATGCAAGGTGGCTGTGCCTGGCTTGATGTTACACATTTATATTTTGCCTCACACTTGACTCTCCCTGCATGGCACAAGGGCAACACTAAAGATTTATAAATGGGCCCCTAGGTTGTTGTCCCAGTAACCAGATGGCAATTCCATTTATCTTCCCCTTATTTGACAGTTGATTATCCTGTCCTTGTACACATCTCTGTGTGAGTACACCCCTATTTTCATTCATTCTGTATTTATTGCTGGTCCTCTAAGCCAGCAGTGTCCTTACCTTCCACTCTGACTACCAACTCTGTTAGAATGAGGGATGCCACCTGCTCTTCCAAATTCTCTTGGCCCTCCTCTGGTCTTCATGGCTGTCGTTAGGCTCCTGGCCAGTTTTTCTTTTGTCCTATGTTTCTAGTTGTGCCACTTCTTCCCATACTTCACTACAGTCCTTCTTGTTTGTACAATGCAGTTGATCTTTCCCACTATAGATTGTCGTATAATATCCTTCTTTGCTAATGGCAGTTTGGGGGTGACAAATAATTGATGTTCATTCTTGGTCATTCTGGGTTCTGGGCAGGTGTTTTGGAATCCCGAGGCTCCTTCCATGGTTCTAGAGATTGGGTGTGTGGGGGGTTGATAGTGAGAACTGAGTTGCTCTGTTTACTGTTCAAGTGTTCCTGTGACACAATGCACTCCTGTGTGACACAATGCGGATTTGCAACACCTAAAGGTGTTTTGTGGCACACAAATCAACTTTGCATCACTTAAGTAGTAGTTGCGTTATGGCATTTTTTGCCATAATCAAATACTTTCTGTCACAATGCGTGCCACATCTTGGAGTCCTGTGCCATGGTGCGCTGTATTGTAAATACAGCATATCCATAGAGCAGGATTCTGCCACTACACAGAGCTATTAATTCTGACGTAATGCAGCTTTGGATCAGAGATGATAAATTTGCCCCAGAATTTATTTGTAAGTCCCAAGTACAGTGGTACATGTACCCAGGGCCTATAAATTAAATGCTGCTAGTGGACCTGCAGCAATAATTGAGCCACCACCTAATTAGCCTTGAAAACATGTCTCAGGCTTGCCATTACAGCCTGTGTGGGCAACTTTAAAACTGTGAAATTTGACCTGCCAAAATAAACCTTTTGCCATACTAAACCTTCCTTTTTTAAACTATACACGACACCCCCAAGGTAGGCCCTAAATAGACAGGGCATGGTGCAGTGTATTTAAAAAGTTGGACATGTGCTTTTAAGTTTTGCATGTCTTAGTAGTGAAAACTCCTAAATACATTTTTCACTACTTCAGAGCCAACCTCCTCCATATGATACCATTGGGTTGCATTATTACATGCAATAAGTGCTAACTTTCATTTGGGAGCAAGTAGGAATGTTGAGTTTGGTGTCTAAACAATTGAAATTGACCAGATTTTAAAACACAATTCTGAAAATACAGTTTTAGAAAGTTGGAATTTTCTTGTCATATCCATTTGGTGCCTTCAGCCTGTATCCTGGTTCATGTGATTATCTGGCAGTTGGTCTTTGTGTATTGCTCCTAGGCAGTGAGACAAAGGAGAATAGGTTTTGGCAGGATGGATAATCTCTGACTTAGTAAGGGAGGGGAAGCTGTCACCTACCACACTTGCACAAAACAAAGGCTATGCATGATCACACTCACAAATGGAATTAGACTAGTCATTGTGACCCTATACAAGCCTGGGCCAGGGCATGGATGTAGGGAGTTCAAAGCACCTCTAGGGTGGCGCTTCCAGAACCTTCTCCTACTTCAAAGTGGGCACCAGTTATAAATATTGGACTCTCAGACCGAACTCTTCAGTACACCTCTGTACCTGTGGAAGGCTCAGAAAGACTTCTGTGCTGCTTTCCAAGAAGGACTGCTACTCTGATGCCCTGCTGCCCAGCTGTTTGAGCGAGAGGACTGGACCTGCATTTTGAACCCAGGACCATCAGAGTGACTTCAAGGGCTAGTGGGCTGGCCTCCTAATCACAGCCTCAGGAACAGAAAAGGCTCCAACCCCTTTAAACCCAGCAGCTGAACTCTGTCTGCTGTCAGTCCTACCCCTGCAAGTGGTACCACCCCAGTTCTGGAACCTTGGAAGTGGGCCTGAAGGTGCTCTGCTAGCCAAGATGTAGTCCTGTGGTCAGAACCACAGCGGCACGATGCATCTCCTTGCAGCTCCGCTTCGGAAGCACAGCAGCACAAGCATCACCACTGCCAGACATTACATTGCAGCGCACAATCTCGTCAGTACCCCTACAACATGATGCACCCTCGACACAGGCCTTCGTATCACAAGCTCCTCATCGACGGCATCCTCAACTATGGTGCAGGAATTTGCATCTCAACTACGCAACTTCTTTAGAACCACAAGTGCACAACGCATCTTTGACACAGGACTTCACACCGTAAGTCCCTCATCAACGGCATCCTCAACAATGAAACATAACTCCGGGTGGCAGCCTCATAGCTCCTCAGAACCACCACTGTGTGACGCATTCTCAACATCTAATCTCCCAACACTCCGCAACCAGGATTTAAGGCAATTTGGAACAGATTTAAGAAAAGTGGCGGAAAAGTGGCGGTGCACCCAGCACAGCACCACTTCTCTTGTGCCCCTTAGAGCCCCCCTAACATCACCATGTGTGCCCTATATCTCAGATACGGCGCGCTATGGGGGTAGTTAGGGAACTAGCATTAACATTTTTGACGCTGGTTTGGAGCTTTACAGGATTAGGGTAAAAAAAATTGACACTAATCCTGCAAAGCCCATTGAGGCCCACTATGAATAATGGTGTGCCTCCTTTTACCACCTGCTTTGAGCAGCTGTTAAAGTGTTGAAAATATTGCCGCAAATAAATCTCTTCGATTTCTTTGTGCCATTTCTTTGGCCCCTCTAACGGGGGAACGCCCCCTTTTCATACATAATGCATGGCACATGCATAATGTAGTGCAAAGGGTTACAAAGTGGAGCAATACATGAATTGTGCTGCTTTGTAAATCTGGCATGGCGTTTTTGGCCATCTAACACCATATTGGCGTTTAAAAAAAAAAATGACGCTAATGTCTCGTTAGATGCCGCAAGTGGCTCTTAAATCTGCCCCTTTGTTTAGCAGGCCTAACTTGGCCCCTATATCAATCCAGTGCCCCATTATTGTCGCCTGAACGTGTAACTTTAGTCCAGTCGGATGCAACCAGACAACCATAGTTGGTCCTTCGTGGTTCTAGGCACTGTTTTGACTTAAAACTTTGAAATTGCCTAGCTACCAAATGGATTTTTGTTGTTTTATCAAAGAATTTATCAAATTTTACACTAGTTTTCTAAATTGGTGTGGGTTTCTTTCTCATGTTGTGTTTTAAATGTATACCTGTTTGAAGTGTTGCATAAATGCTTTACACATTGCCTTTAAATTAAGCCTGACTGTTTTGTGCCAAGCTCCCAGAAGGTTAAGGAGAATGTTAATTTGGGGTTTGCTTGTACTTCATCCTGACAGAGATTAGGTTGTTGCTTGAATAAGGTTACACCCCACTCAACCAGTCACCTAATTTCCAAAAGGAAAATTCTAGAGGGTTACACACATATCTAGATCATTAGATTTCCAGACACAAGCGTTTGTGTCCTTGCCCTCTTCCTGTAAAATTTATATTAATTTGTTCTGTGAACAGGCTTAAGATGAATTTTGAGTTTAATTCTCCACGAGGAAAGTAGTGTTACCTGTGCAGAACCTCCGCCAAAGCATCACTTCCCTTTCTTGAAAAAAACGTACTCATGTTTTCTGTGAACTTTTAGGATGGGAAATGGCAAGATAGAATATTAAAAGTGTCTCAAGGTTATGATTTTGTGGGAGTTCACGGACACTTTCGTAGTCATTGAGCCACTTATCCAGTTCCTAATGCAGATGTAGATATGAAGAAAGATCCAGAAAGTAGACAAAAACAACCCACATGAGAACTGGAGTTATTACATTTCTGCAAATTCTGTTTCTGAGATTTAAGATTAGGAATTTGCAACTTTACACACTTAAGAAGCACACAACGGTATGTGACGGGGCCGTGGTTCTGCAGTTCAGACTCATGCTATCCCGAATTGATATCATTCGACAAACATTTTTGATGAATGGCTGATGATGTTCCCTTATCTAGTTGTTTTAAAGTCAGAAAAGAGAAAGTTACAAGTTAAGATTTAGAGGATGCATTTGTTGAAGTTTAATGTGTGCTTATCATTCTAATATAGTATAAAGGATGCTGTTATGTAAGTGTTTTGTTATCTGTTTAACATATGCATAAATACACAATCATATGGCTGTTAACTGAAGCTAAAAGAACAACAAAACATATACAAAAACAAAAATATTTCAAATTAAACCTAACCTCTTGCTCCATATCGATTAGAAACATTCCCAAAATAATTTTCCTTAAAGTGTTTTTTATTCCATTACCTGCATAAACACCTCTCACCGACATGCTCTCATGTTCTTCTTGGGTATCTATGTTCTTCTGTTGTTCTTTGGTTACTTGGCAATGTCTTCCATGAGGTTCAGACTCTTTAGCAACAACCCTTGTATTATTGTAAATATATTATCGTTAGGTTTCAAACAAAATGTTCACGATTTCCCTTATCAATGATGGCCTACCTCTTTAGTTGCTCTCAGTTTGTCAAGATCAGCACAAAAATCTCAATAGTTATCAGAGACCGGCTGGAAATACCCACAAGAATCCATCCTTTCCCGTTGATCTTCAGCCTAGACAAGAAACACTGGAGGGTTTATTTACAAGCCCCTTGCACTGCCCTAACGTCACTTTTTGTGATGCTGTGGCAGCGCAAGAAGTCCCCTACACTGCGCCAGGTATAATGTATGCAGGGTGGGTGTTCCCAGGTTAAAAGCCACTCAGAACTGGTGCAGTTTACCACATTTCAATGCCCCAGTCTGCACCTTTACAGCATCACTTTTGTAATACCTGCTCAAAGCAGACGTTAAAGTGACGCTGGGCTTTGTAACATGGGACACGCCTCGAGATGCTGGAGTAGCATCAGATTACCGATGCTACTCCAGCACTACGCTACTTTTGCACCAACAGATGCAGCAGAATTTCTGGCACATCTGTGGAATCAAACACCATAGAGTGCTGTATCATAAATACAGTGCTACCATAGCGTTGCTAAGGAGTCTAGGGCTGGAGCAAATAAAATGGTTCATCAATGCATTAGTTTTTAGTAAATGAGGCCCTGGGATTCTCCAGCCACCATGAATTATAAAAGTCTCAAAAATGTCAATGACATGCAACTGTGGCAGTCTCCACAGTCAAACAAATTGACAGCTTCAAAGGGTACCTCTCTATCATCCTAGCACGAATGCCACATTCCTATCATCAGAGGTAATAAAGATGGAAATCACCCTCAGAACTAATGACACCATACAACTAAAAATCCAAGAATGGCTCACCAAAAACACCACAACACGCTGAGGCAACAAAATGATTTGTTGTTAGCACTGATTCTGATGTTTCGTTTAAAATACATTGCCAAAAAACACAGAAAGCCTGGTACTAACTCTCACTTCTAGAATGATTTCTTAATTATGTACAGAGGGTATGTTTCAGATGTTTCGTTTATGAATTAATCATAATAGCATAAGTCGATTTGATAATGGCACTCACTCCAGTGGAAATCCAAATCTTACATCCCAGAAGTAGACTTCAGAAACAGGGTTCAAATCACTGGCCTTCTCACACCTGGATTAAAGCAATGCTCTCCTCCCTGCCCCTTTGAAAAGTCAACTCCTTGCCAAAGAACCTCTCTTCAAGTTAACTGCTCAATGTCTGCTTAATCAACTGTGGTTGCCTTTCCAAGCCTACAGTTTCTTCAAGACACACTGAATTAAATCTAAAAAGAAATAGGTAAGAGAGCACCTCCTTGTCTGCCTAAACACTCAGGGCCTCATTCACAATATTTTGGCACAGGCCTACACTGCAAGCTTCTTGTTGCGCTGCCCAGCATCAACAACATAGAACTGGAATGCACCTTATTAAAGACCTATGGCACCTTCCTGCCCCTTCCGCCTGCACTGGCACACAAATTGGTGCCTAAGTCACAAATTGGTGCCTTGCGCCAACAAGGGCACCCTTGCGCCATGGTGCAAGAGTGTCAGCGTTGTTAGCATGATTGTTTTGTGTAGGAAGGAACACTTTCCTGCACAAAAATAATCAAAGGAGGCGAATGCAGCACACATAGAAAGAGGGAAAAACAAAGAGAAATAAAGTTATTTCTCCTTGTTCTGGCTCCAGATTCTTGTAGACCTGAAAATATGTCAAAACTCATGGGTGTTGCCTGGAAAAACCCACTGCAATGCCCATGGAATGCCTCCTTGCCTTACTCGATATCTATGAGGCCATGCAAAGCCACGCAGGATGGCTTTGCGTCACCTCATAGGTATGATTGAAAGGCCTGCGCCACCAGAGTGTCATAAAAACTGACACTGCAGCAGCACAGGTTTCTGTTAAATGAGGCCCTAAACATCTTCAGGGATCAACATTAGAATCAAGTTACTCCAAGACTAAAAGAGATGACAGGTGCAGTGTCTGTTTCTTCTGTGTCACCTACTAGCAAATGCATTAGTTGTACTGCTGGGGCACAAAGGGGTCCAGGACAAACGGAACTGGTGCACTGGCACCACCACCTCCTTCCTCTCTTGAGGCTTCATTAGGAACTGAGGTTTGCTGGCTCCCCCTCCAACCTGCACCCTACTAAGAGGAGTTCCCCACTTTCTCTGCTCCTAAGCTTCCATGCTGTACAGAGCTGCTTTGCTCCAGAGATATGTTTGAACTTTTTAAATACTGATAAATACATCAATGCATTTGGAGCAGAGGTCATAGTTATGGCTCATACTCCATTTTTATAAAATGTAGTGCTTTTGCCATTGTCATACATGCTGTCAGCCACATGTGTGTAGAGTTAACCAGTTCGTTGTAAAAGAATAGTGGTTTGAGGGCATTAGTTTAAAGGGAAATAAATAGAATAAATATGAATACCCTGGGTCCTAAAACCTTAATACCTATTGTGTACACTCTGTGGTCAGACCCAAATGGTCCTAAGCACTGCTAGGTAAGTCATGCCGATAGCTGTTCTTCTATAGCATCTCTTTCAATGATAAGTTATGCTACTAACTTCAGTTTTATCCATGTTTTAGACCGCTATTTGGCTAGAGCTGTAGATGATTATTCTAAAACATACATATATATCACAATTGTATACCGGTCATCCATTAGGTTGCAAAAATGCAGTTGTAATGTTATTATACTTATCCCACATGCGACTTTTTGGCAGACAACCATTAACAGCCAACCTGTAGTTTGTGAAAGAGGATGAAGAGAGCGGATTGTGAGATGGGCAGATGGAAGCAATAGACAAGACCCATGTGATGCAAAGTAGTATGTTACATCAGCAAACCATTAGCATACCTCTTCAAAAGATACTTCCTTACCAGGAATGAACTCCAACCCCAAAGGCCACTAAATGAGGGTGAGGGACCAAAATCATACTGAAACACATTCTGAATACTATATATATAAATATATATTTATATATATATATATATATATATATATATATATATATTTGAGCTGTCATAGGTGATGTCATAAATTATATCATAGAACATGTAATTAGTGACGTCATATGTGAGGTCCTAAGCAGTGCATAGCGGGGGCACAAGTTATAGTTAATGCTGCTAACTGTAACGAGGAATTTCTGTGGTTCAAAATGTTGGTTTATTCACTGAATTGTTGAGGCTTTAAAAAAAACACAGACCTAAATATAACATTACTGTTAGACCTGACAGCCTTAGGGTGGTCACCCCTAACTTTTTGCCTGCCTCCCTCCACTTTTTAGATACTGTGTTTGCTGGTTTTCAGACTGCACACTTTACCACTGCTAACCAGTGCTAAAGTGCATGTGCTCTCTCCCTTTAAACATGATAACATTGGATCATACACAATTGGATTATTTAATTTACTCATAAGTCCCTAGTAGAGTGCACTATAAGTGCCCAGGGCCTATAGATTAAATGCTACTTGTGGGCCTGCAGCACTGATTGTGCACCCACTTAAGTAGCTCCTTAACCTTGTCTCATGCCTGCCATTGCAAGTCCTGTGTGTGCAGTTTCACTGCCAATTCGGTTTGGCATTTAAAAGTACACGCCAAGCCTAAAACTCCCCTTTTTCTACATGTTAGTCTCCCCTAAGTTATGCCCTAGGTAACCCATAGGGCAGGGTGTTGTGTAGGCAAAGGGCAGGACATGTACCTGTGTAGTTTACATGTCCTGATAGTGTAAAACTCCTAAATTCGTTTTTACAATGCTGTGAGGCCTGCTCCCTTTGTAGGCTAACATTGGGGCTACCCTCATATACTGTTTGAGTGGTAGCTGCTGATCTGAAAGGAGTAGGAAGGTCATATTTAAAATGGCCAGAATGGTGATACAAAATCCTGCTGACTGGTGAAGTATGATTTAATATTACTCTTTTAGAAATGCTACTTTTAGAAAGTGAGCATTTCTCTGTGCTTAAATCCTTCTGTGCCTTAAATCCATGCCTGGCTGGGTTCAGTTAACAGTTCCCTTGTGCATTCACTCAGACACAACCCCAAACACAGGATAATCAGCCTCACTTGCATACATCTGCATTTTGAATGGGTCTTCCTAGGCTGGGAGGGTGGAGGGCCTGACACTTACATGTCAAAGGACAGTATCCTGCCCTCACACAAAGGACTGCCACACCCCCTACTGGGACCCTGGCAGACAGGATTGAACTGAAAGGGAACATTGTGCACTTCTAAGCCACTCTTTGAAGTCCCCCACACATCAAAGGCACATCCGGGAATTTAAACAGGGCCTCTGCCTCTGCCAACTCAGACACTTCCTGGAGAAGAGAACCTGAACCAGAACCTGCAACCTGCCCAGAAGAACTGCCTGGCTGCCCAAAGGACTCACCTGACTACTTTCTGTGAAGGACTGCTGCCTTGCTGTTGCCCTGCTGCCTTGCTGCCCTCTGGCTGGGCTCAGAAGTGCTCTCCAATGGCTGGATAGAGCCTATCTCCTGTTCCCTGCAGTCTCAGGACTAAAAAGACTTCATCTCTACAAGAAGGACTCCTTGTGTGGCGAAAACATATCTGCCTATGTAATGATATAATCTGGCATACTAAAGTGAAACAGGTCTGAAATACACCTTTTCAAATGTTCAAGGGAATTTATCATAATTTTACATTATGTTTGATGTACCATGCTGTGGCAAGTACATGCCAAATGTTTCCATGGCTCAGATTGAGTCAGACACATGGCTCAACTCTGGCTTGGCTCAGACTATTAATTTTCCTGAGTGTCCTAATCTATTTGCATCTCGGGCTTAGTACATTAAGGCTTCTTGTAGCAGAGAAAAACACTGCATGCAATGAAGTGCATTTCAAATAAGTGATCCCAGGGCAGGAACTCCAGGCTGTTATGCTGTATGTGCCTGTAATGATGAGTTTCACCGGGGAGAACTACCATGTCCCTGTGAGATGGATAACGGTGTGGATTCAGCTGGGGTGTTTGACGTGTGACACCCCACACATTTAATCTTGGTTTGGGAGTTGGATCTGGAGGCCCTGAGCCTGGCCTGCTATTTCTATGTCAACTTTTCTCCTCATTCTTATTTCACCTGTCTTGAGTTACCAAGCATGTTAAAAGCAGTGAAACACCCAAAAGGTGATGGAGTGAATGCTTACAGTGAGTATAACTAGTGTCAATCATCCGGGCAATATTCTAACCCATCACTTGTTTCCCGCTGTGCCATTCTAGACACTCACCTACTGCAAATCAGTGCTTATTCTATTCCTCATGGAAACAGTATCCCAAACCCTGGTCATTTCACTTCTCCAACCTACAGCCCACAGCTTTTTAGTTGGGCCATTTGAGATTCACACCTACTGAGGGCCTCATTTACAAGAAACTGACGCATCGCCATTGGTGCGTCAGATTTCTTGCTCCTGCCGCACATCCCATAATGATGCCATGGATGCGCTGTATTTACAAAAAAGAGCTCCATGGTGCACGTTTTTACAGTTGCATCAGAAATTCGGATGCTAAAGTGACGTATTGCTGTATTTGTGTCCCTAAACTGATGCAACTCCAACAATGCGAGAAGAGTCCCACTGGAAAAAGCCCTGCGTCAATTTTACGCGTGGTCTGAGCAGGCGGTACAAATTTGACACAGTGAAGATGTAGAGTGACGCATTGAAAAGTTGTAAATTTCACTGCGTCAGTTCTCCATGGGTTTTTCCGTGGGAACGCCTACCCTCCATACATTATACCTGGCACAGGTATAATGTGACGCAGGGTACAAACTGATGCATTGGGCCCAATTCATCAGTTTGTAAGTATGGAGCAGTGTTTGCACTGCTAGCACTGCCACTGCGTCAAGAAAAAAATACACAGCGATGGCGCAAAGGGCTTATCAATGAGGCCTCGAAATTCACTGACAAAGCTATGCCCCTGTTTGTATACTTCGGACAAGTTGCTCTTAAACAATGTGCAGTGGCAATACAAAACTACACACAAATAGAAAGATACAGAAATGCACAAGGAGAATATATATTCAGAAATAAATAATGTAAAACTGAGCAACAGTAAATAGGTATTATAGGGAAATCATTTTAGGATCAAATCTTTTTATTATATTTTATAGAAAAACCAAAACATACAAAACATCGCACAACACAGGGCTGAAATGATATACATCAGCACAATGACACATACTAGTTTCATATAAAGGGTCCTCTCTTAAAACCCAAAACCATGCTAATATGGACCTCCATATATCCAATGGCAATAACCAATAGACCCCAATAATATCAGCCCCGCAATTAAGAACCACACAAACATAAATAGAACAACAAAAAACCATTACAACAGTACCTCCCAATGAGACCGTGTCATCCATCTATCCCTCCCCTCCTTAACCCCTTAATATCAATCGCCCTTCTCCTCCGGCTCCCCCTTTCGTGCTCCAACCCATAATTCAGGTCAACCTCAAAACTCTCAGGTAGGTCGGGCATGTCAACTCAGTAAATTCGACAGAGAGAAGCCGAATAAAGGGCTTCCACAGTGCACCCAAATCTTCCGCCCGCTGCTGGGTGGCCAGCGTAAGTTTCTCCATTGCGAGAATAAACCAGAGCTTCTGGAGCCATGAGACGTGAGTCGCAACCCTATCTGTTCCCCAGAGTGCTAGAATCAATTGCAGCGATGAATTGAGCGCCAACGCTATCTGTCTCCCCTTTAGAGATCGTAACGGAAAAGTAAGGGGGTTGGGTAGCCCCAGTAGGATATACGATGGGAACCTCGGAATCGTGACCTGGAATGCCGTATCTATCTCATCTATAATATTTTCCCAATAACGATGTAACTTGGGGCAATGCCAAAGCAAATGTACCAGTGTGCCCGTAGCTCCACAGCCTCTCCAGCAAAGGTCTGTCCTAGCATGATCCCATGCATGCACTCGCGCCGGAGTATAGTACCAGTAAGAGGCGATGTTATATGCTGTCTCTGTCCCTGCCGCGCTATAGGCTGTGCGGTGTGTTCTATAGAATATGTTGTCCCATTCCTCGTCCGAGAGATCCCTCTTTAGCTCCCTCTCCCACCTCAACTGGCCCTTTGACTTCGGCGGACGACTCGCTCCTTGTAGAAGGCGATAAAGCTCTGAAAGAATTCTCTTGTCATCCTTCTTTAAGAACAGCCATTTCTCAAATGGCGTAAGAGGCCTGTCCATCAATGCTCTGCTCGCCGGCAAGAGCGCCCAGTGCCGAACCTGGTAATACATTAGCCTATCCGCCTCAACTAAGCCATAGGACTCTCTCATCTGGTCGAAGGACAAAACCCCATGTTCGTCAAATAGACTTCCCACCCTCCTACAGCCCCCTTCATACCAACGTCTAAGGCTTTCCAGGCGCAGTCCAGGCTCAAAATCGGGATTCGCACCTATGGGGGTCATCGGGGAGGGAAAAGAAGTCAGCTCTGGAAATCATTTTAAACAGTATAAAATACAAAAATATAAAGAGATTTTGTACAATACTAATAAAGCTAAATTTATTACAACAGTGATGCTCATGTGAGAATCAATTTTAGTACGTTTCTAGTGTCAAACGATAAGAGATGTGGGTAAAGGTCAGCTGCCCAGTATAAGCAGGCTTAAGTTTCTGAAAGCGGTTCATAATATAAAGTCCTTCACAAACGTTTTTGGGCACCGATGCGATAAATTTGGTACCAAGAAAAGACCATTTCCACTTCCTGGGTGTAAAATATCTGGCATTAGAATAGATTTTCCACTGTCGTAAGGTTAGGATTAGGAGTAAAGAACGGAATACGAGAAGCTATGACCAGCAAAATACATAGAACACTCACACACTTATATGTCTATGGGTCCTTATGAATATTTTGTAGATGGTTCCACTGTCTTGGAATCATACGAAACTCTACTCTTGTTAAAGACAGGAGGAAGTAACTTTCGAGTGTGGGACAAGAAAGAATTCATGGGGGCGTACGAGTAGGGGTTTCCTGGCAAGAAAACATATGTTTCCTGTTAGGGAGAGATGTTAAAAGTACCAAAGCAATTTTTTCATGATTGATCTATGTGGAATTTTCCCTTCGTGGACAATTTGCGTCTTTGGACTTCGGCAATAAAGAGTATTCCAGCAAATCTAAGATATGGGTTGATTTTGAAGAGTTTTTACTGAAGCCCCAAAAAATCCGAAACCTACTCGAAATGTAGGAATAAACCAATGGGAGTGAATGTTTCCCAGCAGGGATTTTTTCTGGATCGGGCCCTCCATTCTGACACTTACCTCCAAGTATTAGTCTATGGTAATCTGATCATAAAAGTGCTGTCAAAACAGTAGAAAGTAGTTTGACGTTACCCGGGAACAGTGCTTCAAAAAAGCAAGGTAAGCTTTTGAAGAATAACTTAATTTACAATAGAAGCCTGAAAAGTAGAGTTTGTATTAGCATATAAGGAGCACCCAGTGTCAACGCGACATTTTACTAGTGGGCTGAAACTCATTGCACGGTTGTTGAAACTGTCCCATTTCTTTTAGCCACTACATTCGGTAATGAATGATCTTGCACAGCCTACGTTTAGATTTCTCACCTAAAGAAAGACTAGTAATGTGAGCTTTTCTGTCACAATCCTTATTACCACAGGTTCCAAACAAAAAAAATCACCTTTTTATATTGTTGTGGATTTAGTTGCATTTTAAGGACGTTTAGAACTGGACATACCAGATCTTATGATGCAATGCTAGTTCAGGCAAAAATGGACCCTACTCATTCAGGCGAAGTATCCCAAAAACGTAATGGATTAAATTAAAAATTTACAAGCGGTTTAAAAGAATACATATTTATGATGTTCGCCTTGGAGATTTTAGCAACAGTCACATCTCAGCAAAGGTGGACAATGGTATAAAACGGATGGGAACGGGAGTGTGTGGCATGACTTTGATAACGCGTCCTTCTATGTTAATTTATACACATTAGGACTCGTTTTAGGCCAATGAATCTTGTGACCCAGTGGTGAGACACCGTAGGACGAGATAACTGATCAATATGTCAAGCAATATATCAATAATGTCATCAATATTTACCATCACAATGCACTTTACTTTAGATAAAGTCATTAATCAAATTGTCTGCGCAACCATGGCCTTTCAGCCATGAATAACCACACCTTTGATAGAATTTTATGAATTTTATTCCCTATTGATTACAATCTACGAACAGATGAGTTAATCTCAATACCAGGAAGCATAAGAGCATAGTCACGATATGGCAACTGTGATAAGATTTCATTAATGCAAGAATCACAAACATAAGAACATAGCACGGCGTGAACATAGATCAGAATACAGTGAATATCATATATGTCTCAGTTCAGCATAGCGTAACGTTCAGTCATTTGTCTATTTTACGTCAGTTGAAGTGAACTCCTGTCCTAACCACTAATTAAGATCAGCATGTTGTGCTTCATGCAAAAACAATTTAGAACACCAATTTAGAAAACATCTAACTATGGTCTCTATCAAAATGAGCAGTTGGTACCTAGTAAGGAAAAGCAAACAGACAAATTACAAATTGCGTTGTCATAATTACCCTCCAAGGATTAGGTCAGCATACAGGATCAGTCTTCGTCTTCAGGACATCAGTCAAAACGCCGTCAGTCTGAACTTTGTCTAAAGGACAGGGGACACTTCCCTCATAAGGAGGAGAAGTGTATAGGGGCAGTCTATGGGTGAGGATGATTTAATAAGTATCAAAGTCACCAAACAGAGTGACAGAGTTTCTGGATAAAATCAATAGCATTCCCTACCTAGTTCTCTCGACCCTTTTGTGACATGGGCTTTTATCCCTTTTTCATAATACTTTCACCCAAAATTCTATTGGGGGTTTGCTATACCCCACTATCTTTAACCTATCAAATTATACATTAGGTAATTCTAATTGTCACCCCACGATAATTCATAACACTTTGATTGGTCTTCATAATTGACGTGTTCGGAGGTGGCACATCCGGAGGTTACTTCACAGCTTGGCACGTCTTCTCAGGTCATGAGTTCCTTTGTCCATGGTTTAAACGTCCTTGTACATTACAATAATCTACATTTGTTTCAACTTTGTGTATAAACTCATACTAAAGCAGCAAGCATGCAGATGAGAACAGAATTGTACCGATACATTTAAGTTGAAGAAAAGGAACATTTTGCAGGGTCATGGCCCTTTGCAAATCAGCACGCTGAAAAACAGAAAAATGCTTTTAATATGAGAGCTAGGCAGCTAAAACCCACAGCTCACGCTAACTTAAGGCCTATGAGATTTTTAATATAAATGCAATATCATAATCGTTAATATAACTTGATTAACCATAGCATTAATGATTCTATTTATGAATTATTAGTTTGCGTACATATTAGTGGCCACACACATTATAATCATAATTCAAATGCACGTTTAAGCAAACATTGTCGTTTTCTATGCAACATCGTTAAGCATTGATATGAGCATTTCATTTTAATATGTGTTATTTAAACTATGCTTTCTCAACTTGATTGGCATAGTCTTTCTCAAAATTAGAAGTTCGAAGCCATTTCAGAAAGAAGATACATTGGTCAAGACAAACTAATAGGCTAAACCCCACTGCCTGCTGTGGCATGAGTGCCAGTTCTCTATCTACAGCTGTGGTTCCCCTCCATTCCTCAGCTTTTTTGCTAGTCTTACAGCGACAGAGCCAACTAGAAAGAAAGCCTAGGAAAGGCACGTCAGGTCCGGCACGGGACCTTAATGACCTTGACACAGAACCTTTATGACCTTACCTTACCTGACCACAGAAGGCACTTTCGAAAGGATGACTGCCCCAGCCAATGTTTCATCACAGACTGCTCCTTCAAGACATCCCTCTGCCCTTGAAGTTGACCTACCTTTTGTAGTCACGTACATGTCAACTTTTCTCCTTGGTTTTGCCACACCAATGAAGGAATGGGAAGATGGATGACAGGCTGGGGCAGTGAGATCACATTGTTTACTATTAAAAATGGATTCTAAAAGATTGTAACGTGTATCTATGCCAAACATGTAGTCATGATTACATACTCCTAATTATATTGAGTTTGTTCAAACTACTTTGTTATAGGAAAACGTACGTTCATTGGTCCAATGAGTTCTAGCTTGTGAGAAGCATGAAGCCGTTTATATTTTTTATAAAACTTCATTAGCTCTCAATTAGTTTCCAGCACACACACAAAAGGACATATAAAGGTTTGTGAGAAAATGTGTTGTCACTCCCATTTTGTTGCTGAATTTTATTGTTGATTGTTAGACTCTGCAAGGTGGGTTCAGTGCCCAGGACATGTACTCTTACTCATTGACACTGGGTTACTGCTAGTAGGCCTATTTTTCCTATAAGGCCATACATAGTGTAGGATGTCCCAGAATATACCCATGGCATGAAAAGTTAAAAGTCATCAACAGACTACAGCACAACTGTGCCATATATTACTGTGATAAGACAAACCTGACTCCAGGCCTGCCACTGTAGTCTGGGTGCTGGAATTATAAAAATCCAACCTAATCTTTCAAAATAAACCCAGTTGACAGGGAAAAATGTCCTTTAAATATTAATAAGTAACCCCATAGGTAGGTCTTGCAGCCCAGAAGGCAGGGTCCATTGTATTTAACCATAGCAAAAGTAGAAATTTAAAGTTAAGATGTTCTTATAGTGACTAGCCCCAAAAAGCTATTTTCACATTAGGAAGTCTGGCTGGCACATAAAGATACACCAGGAATCAATATTAAATATTGTCTGCTATTTTTAGCTCAGTTTGAGGCCCACCTCTACTTGCAGGCTCCCGCCTGTGCCTCATCCCTGGTGGCCTAGTGGGCATCTGCATGTAAGTATCTTCTGTCTCGCTTTACTTCTGCTTTTACTTCTGCTTTACTTCTGTTTTTCACTTCTGTTTATTTTTCTGTCTTTTTATTCCATTTTGCATTTCTTTCTTTCCTTCCTGTCTCTTTCTCTCTCCCTTCACTCTCCCTGTGGTTTCCCACGCCGCTGTTGCCCCTGCTGCTCCGCCCCCATCCCTCCCTGCGAAGTGCTTTTCCTGCCCTCCCATTTCCCAGCTAACCGGACCCTCCACCTCCCTCCCCTTCTTAATGGTGGCCAATGCACACTGAGAGGGCGACTCCTCCGACCTCCTGGTCAGCATCTGTTGCCCTCCTCTTTGCAGCTCCACCTGTTTGCTGCTGCTGCCTCTGCCTCGAGCGAACTGAGAGCCTGTCTCACTCTCAATTCTAGGCCCTCCCTCATCTCATACCTTATGGCCTAGTAGTAATCTGCATGTAAGTATCTTCTGTCTCTCTTTACTCCAGCTTTTACTTCTGTTTTTTACTTCTCTTTATTTATCTTTTTATTCCATTTTGTTTTCTTTTCTTTCCTGTCTCTTTCTCTCTCCCTTCACTCTGCACATGTTTTTCCTTGCCGCTGCTGCCCCTGTGACCCACACCCCTCCCTCCCTGTGAAGCACTTTACCCGCCCTCCCACCACCCCGCTGACCGGACGCCACCCCTGCCTCCCCTTCTTAATGGCAGCTGTTTTACGTCTGTGCCCATCCACGCCTGAACTGCAGCTAGCACTTTTGACCCGGGTCCTCGCTCCGGCCGCCGGTTCAACTCCAACACACTACACACCCTCAACCCAGAAAGATTCTCAGCCTGCCACCTAGTCGATCACCACAGGATCCCATAACAAGCTCAGATAAGCAGCTCAAGTGCATAATCCTCAACACACACATCCTCGTCAAACATGCAGTAGAAGCCTGGGACCTCCTCGAATCAACTTCCCCAGACGTTGCCTTCCTCACTGAGACGTGGATCACCCCCACCTCGGCCCTGACATCGCCACGGCCATTCCGGGGATCTAAAAAATCATCCACAAGGACAGAGTTAACTGACCTGGAGGAGGCATTGCCATACTCTACAAGAATACCCTCTGCCTGACAACCACCAACGAGTCACAGTCTAAGTCAACCCTTGAACACCTGCACTTCCAGATGCAGACCAACCCCAACTCCTCCCTCCATGGCACACTCATCCACAGGCTGCCTGGACCCCCAACTTCAATCCTGCAAAGACAACACCGATCTCGTCACCCCCCCCCAAGCGCTCACCTCTTCTGACAACATCCTACTCGGCAACCCCAACTTCCACCTTGATATCCATGATGACCCCAACACCACAAACCTCTTGGACAACCTCCCAAGACTCAGCCTCAAATAACTTGTCAACGTCCCCACCAACAGAGCCGGACATATCCTCGACCCCGTCTTCTCAGCAAGGAACAACATCACCATCTCTCACACCTCTGAACACCATTGGACCGACCACAAATGCGTCCACTTTACCTTCACAAAGAACACTGCATGCCACTAAGCCCCTCTCCCCCCGAGCAGACACTGGGGCAAAGTTACAGAAGCACAACTCACCAACGCTCTCAGCCACTCCCCCCCACTGGATGGCGCAGACGTTAATGAAGCTGCACGCAATCTACACCGCTGGTTATCGGAATGCACCAGCAATTTAGCCCACCTCAGGAAACCAGCAGCAAACCGACATAGCAAAACACCTAATGGTTTAGAACAGACCTACAAGAGTCCAAACACTCCTGCAGATGACTGGAACGGAAATGGAGGAACAGCAAATCAACCGAAGACCACATAGCCTACAAGAACGCAGTCACCACGCACCACTAGAACATCAGAACTGCCAAAAAAGCTGCCATTCAAGAACACTTCAGCACCAGCGCTCACAACAGCAAAGAGATCTTCGCCATTGTCAAAGAGTTCACGAACCCCGGAACAGACACCTCATCCATCCCTCCCTCCCAAGACCGCTGCGACAACTTTGCCACTTTTTCCCACAGAAAAATCCAGGACATTTACGAAGGCTTAAAGAACCAAAATCCACCGCACTGCCCACAAATACCACCACAGACCCAGCACCACACCAGATCCTGAACTCCTGGACCCCCATCACCAAAGAGGACACCCAAAGACTCATGAACTCGATCCACTTGGGAGCACCCTTGGATCTGTGCCCTCATCACATCTTCAACCTGGCCAGTGCCACAATAGCACCTGAGCTCTGCCGAACTATTAACTAATCCTTCGAGACCGCCACCTTCCCATCAGACTGGAAGCACTCCTACATCAACCCACTACTCAAGAAACCCACTGCTGACCCAAGGGAGTTGAAAAACTGCAGACCCATCTCTCTGCTTCCTTTCCCAGCCAAAGTACAGAAAAGGCTGTCAACCAAAATCTCACCGAATTCCTCAAGTCACACCAAATCCTAGACCCATTCCAATCCAGATTTAGGAGCAACCCCAGCACCAAAACAGCATTCCTAGCAGCCACCAATGACATATGCACTATACTAGACCATGGAGGCACGGCCGCACTCATCCTCCTCGACCTCTCCAATGCACTCAGCACCGTCTTCCACTCCACCCTCTGCACCAGACTCCAGAATGTCGGCATCCAAGAAGCCCTGGAATGGAGAAGGTTCTTCCTCACCAGAAGAACACAGACTACCGCCGTTTACGTCAGTACCCAAAGATACATTCTGCGGAGTGCCCCAAGGATCATCACTCAGCCAGACACTTTTCAACATCTAAATGCCCCACTAGCCAAGATCATCAAACAACACAGGCTAAACATAGTTTCCTAAGCCAACGATACCCAGCTGATCCTCTCCCTATCCAATGACCCTGTAAAGGTGAAGATAAATTTCCACAATGGGATGACAGCAGTCGCCGCCTGGATGGAAGCCAGCTGCCTCATACTCAACTCAGACAAGACAGAGATCCTTGTAATCGGCTCCACCCCTTCCACCTGTAACTACTCATTGGGAAACACCCCGCTCCCGCAGACCACACACACAACCTGGGCATCATCCTGAACACCTCTCTAGCCATGACCAGTCAAATCAACACCATCTCGTCTCCATGGATCCACACCCCCTGACTCCTTGAAAAGATTTTCAAGTGGATCCCCTCCAACACAAGTAGACAGTCACCCAGCAAACTGGACTACAGCAACACACTCTATGCAAGACTCCAGAATGTAGCAGCCAGACTCATCCTGGATATCCCCTGACACAGCCACATCTCCTCCCACCTCAGAGACCTACACTGGCTCCCAGTCAACAAGCGCATCACATATAAACTCCTGATCCACATCTACAAGGCACTACACAACATAGGACTGGCATACCTCAACCACCACCTCATCTTCTACGTACCCAACAGACAACTCTATTTTTCCCAGCTCACCCTCGCAGCCATTGCCAAGATCCTTTTCCTACCTCGCATCCCAGACATGGAACACACTACCTCTCAAACTCAGTCAGACCGCATCACTGCAGCAGTTCAGAAAGGAACTCAATACCTGGCTCTTTCACTGAGCAGACCGCCCACAAACAGCACCTTGATACTCTACGGGTGATTATCTACACTTTAGAAATCACTGATTCATTGAGTGATTGAGAAAAACATTGAAGGCCTCATTATGAGTCTGGCAGTCTTTAGACCACCAGACCCATGGTGGCGGTCGAACCGCCATGGTCATTGAGGTCCGACTGCCACATTATGACCGTGACGTAGAGATGGATTGTGAATAAAATCTAATAATTAACATGAGAAGCTTGCAATATAATGCTTAGTGAAATCGCATAGAAAATGTAAACGTTAACGCATTAAATGTGCCCACGGGGAGTGGCCACCAATGTATTCGACGATTAATGAAATTGACTAATAATGAAATATTAATGTACTCATGTATGATTTTGTATTGGTATTAAGAGTTATATGTATTGAAAATTGCTAATTAATCACTAGGCCTTAGTTAGCATGAGTCGGGGCCTAGCTGCCCGGTTTCATATTAAATGTGTTTTTCTAACGTGCAGTGTGCTGACTTGCTGAAGGACATGTAGTTGTACTTTTCCAGAAGCTGGAAGATGAGTGTAACCATAGCAAAAACTTTTTCATGAGACTCGACTTGCCCAAGGAGACATTCTTGCTGAATGCAACAGTGTAATTTGCAAAAGGTACAAGGTCATTTAGACTAGGGAAAAAAATGGGACTACTGACTTGAGCAACAAATGTCACTTATTCCTCACCTGACTCTACCCGTTGGAGACGTCAATTACAGGAGCCAATAAACTACGTGAGAACTGTTTTGGGGTGACAATCATAATGTGGTGACCGATGGACTATTGGATGAAGATGATGGTGCGCTAAAACTTGCCCAATTGGTAATTGGGGGACTGTACAGCAAGACTGATATAAAATTCATGGAACAAAGGAGAAATTAGCATTACCAGGGGATTACCAGCCATTACAAGCCATTCCGAGGCATTATATGCCATTGCATGACGTTGCTATTGCCCAGCCACTTTGTTACTCTGCCCAGATATTTTGCTGCTTGAACTTTGCAGACCATCTTCACTTACTTTGCCTTGCCCGATTCATACTTTTCCTCCTTATGAGGGAGGTATTACCTTTTCCCCCGTCTTGTTGAACTTTGCGGTGTTTCCTGGCTGATGGTGAACTAACTGATGTCCTGAGGACGAAGACTGACTCTGTATGCTGACCCATTACGGAGGGTAACTATATGATGATGAAATTGTAATTGTCTATTTGCCTTTTCTTTCTAGGTACCAACTGCTTCTTTGATAGAGACCATAGACAGATGGTTTCTAAATTAATGTTGCTAAATTGCTTTGCATGAAGCCCAACATGCTAATGTTAATTCGAAGTTAGTTAAGGAGTTCACTACACGGACGCAAATAGACAAATTACTGAATCTATGCTTTGTTGAATAAATACGCTAATGATACTCTGCTAAAGTTAACCCATGTTGACGTCGTGCTATGTTCTAATATTCATGATCTTTGCTTTGATGAAATCTTATTCGAGTTGCCATATTATGACAATGTTAATGTGCTTCTTGGTTTTGAGACTAATAAACTTGCTAGTAGAGTGTAATCAATAGGGAATAAATATCATAAATCGTACTAAACTCTGTGTTGCTATTCATGACTGAAAGGTCATGGTGTTTTCCAAGTTTATTGACACTACTGATTACTTTGATTGATTTGTGATTATTGATGAGGTTATTGATTATTGATTGATATGTTGACTAGCTATCTCGTCTTAAGGAGACTTCAATCAGGGTCAAAAGATTCATCGGCCTAAAACGAGTCCCAGAGTGAATAAATTATCTAGATTGGGACGGGTTATCAGTTCTGGTAGCAGAGGACAGTTTAGGCCCTTTGGGGCCCTAGGACGAGGAACCATTGGTTTAGAATTGTTTTTGAAATAATGCAAATTGGAGGTATGATGTGCCCCTAAATCCCAAATGACTTTCCCGGAATCTCGGAGCTAGCCAAAGTGAGTTGGATATGTTCTCGGCGTTCTAGTGATAGTATGTGTGGTGTAGAATTAGCGCTTGCTCAGCTTATGCATACCGCAGGTGAATTGTGAGGTTTGTGAGAATTTAGGCCAGGTAATGTTTTAGTAGGAGTGTGCGTACTCCGCAGTATGAGAGTAGGGAAGTTGGCGAACTTCATGTGAGTGTGGCGCTTTTTGCTCAAAAATTGTCCACGTTGTTGTTGGTGATGTACGGACCCGGCGTGGTCCAAGACTCCGGAGTATATTGATAAGTGTATGAGACACTTGGTTTATGTTGTAATTTGCGCGGTTTATTAGGTCAATCGGGTGTGGTTGACGAGTCGAGTTTGAGTCAAAATGTGTGAGTGAAACCTTCGATGGAGATTTGTCAAGTTCTAAAGTGCACTAGAACGAACCATTGACAAGTCGAGAGTAGGATTTGCGGGTCGAATTCTGCTTGCGAGTGCGGGATCTGAGAAGGAGAAAGTAGCGGCCGATGCTTCAAGTGAAATCTCTGTAAAGTTCTGAAGCGATTGTGTTACCCTTCCTGTAGTAAACCGGCAAATTTGGTTTTGTTGTTAAAGTGCTCGCAATATATTGCATAGTTTTGTGTGAGTAGAGGGTGAGGAAGACAAGCCGCAAGACTTTGTCAGCTGCAGTGTGTGTGAGTGTGACGTCATTGGAGCCGCGCTGGGATAGGTAAGTTGCCGAGAGGGCTCGCGCACGGATTGGCAGCCGTCCGTGAGAGGCAATTGGTTGAGAAGGTAGGCAAAGAGTGTTCTGGGAATTAAAGTCACTTCCTAATTAGATTCTAAACAAAATAAAAGACACAAAAATTAAGTTTTTCAAGGCTTTAAAGAGTGCCTTGAGGGGAGATACATATATTACTGAGAGTGAGGGGAAGCCTACACCGCCAGAGGATACTCCGGCTTATGCCGTCATGGAGGAGAAGGGAGTCACCTTTGGCTAAAGTAATGGTGCAAATTGACAGAGAAGGAAGGATGCTTGGCATTTCCGGAACACGGAACTTTCAATATAAGGATTTTGGAAAATTTGCGGAGGGTGTTAAATGAGCAGAAGCCGCCTCCGAGACCAGTTCAGTTTGAGGCGTTAGCAATTTGGGAACTGGCGGCAATTCAAAAACAGCAGCAGAAATTTGAGAGAAGAATGAGGAAAGCAGAGAAGACTCTAGCGGAGGCTAGATGGGATAGTGAGACCAGGATGTGGAGAAGGGAAATAATAGATGGAGTTAGGATGTTTCCGGCAATAACTCAAGAAGCTGAAACACAGGGGAGAAAGGCAACTTGTTAAACAGACAAGGGGTCTAGAAAGCAAAAGGAGACTCAGAAGTCTTGGGCAGATGCAGATGATTCTGATGATGACAAGTTTCTAAATCATTTGTTACATGATCGACCACCACCATATGCTATTAATGACAATAGACGAGTACTAATGCAGGTCCTGTAAATACGACACAAAATCAGGGAGCCACAAGCGCAGCACAGCCAAATAATGTTATCACATCAGCCCGATACAAAATGGTGCTAGTATATCCACGCCACCAGACACGCAGATACAGTTGCAGCCACCGCCAATTCAGAGGCTTTATCCTGATGTCCCAGTATTAGAGACAACTACGACATTGATGGTGCCGCCTGATCCGGTATACACAAGATCAAAATGAATGCAGATTGAGCCAATTCTGCAATTGCTGCCCCAGCCGCAGCAACAGATGGTCCCGAATTACACTTCGGTCACAGGACTGCAGTCAGCTACAGCACCTATGATGAATCCAGCTATGGGAGTTAATGCTCCACAGGGAGTGGGAAACGGACAGGCACCAGCTGCTATATCATTGCCGATTACTGTTGGCCCGCCAGTACCGCTATATGCGCAGGCAAAGCCTAGTGTATGCGATCAAGGAGTAATGACTCAAGAGGTGATAAGAGGAGGGTTCACAGGAAATTCCCAAGGGACGACACCGGGAGAACAGACAGTCGAGGGATTTAGGTCCTTGTTGGACTTCAGTCCGATGGGGGTTCCTCTAGAGACAATGAGACAAGCTGGTTTGGGTTTACTGACACCACAGGTGCTGAGCGCAAATACATCACAAGAACCGACGGTGCAGGCTGGAAATATCTCGTTGCAAGGCTTGACAGCGCAATAGTTGACTGAGTGGTTAGACAAGCTTAGCACTCCACAGACTACTTCTGTAACAACAGAGCGATCAGAGAGAGAGGAATACCTGAACTTTGTAAGGTTGGGTGTGGAAGCAGCAGAATTAGTTGAAGGAACTATGGGAGTGAACAGATTAGAATCATACACTGAAGCGGAATTGAGGTTTCTGTGCCTGAAAATAACCAAAGAAGTGAGTAGGGTGCACCAGAGACTAGTGACCGTAGCGGACAAATACGGCATAGACTTAGACAATACTAAGCATTTGAAGAGGAGTTACAGGTTAGACTTCAAAACAAAAGATTTTGACCATATGAGGACTATTGGCAAATACGGCATAGACTTAGACAATACTAAGCATTTGAAGAGGAGTTACAGGTTAGACTTCAAAACAAAAGATTTTGACCATATGAGGACTATTGGGTTGAAGGCACACCTCAAAGAGATGCTACAGAGTGCTCAAGTTTGGGAAGCATTGGAGAAGTGGGAAGGTAGATGGGCAAAGAAAAGAGATAAAGGGAAAGGTGACTGCCCGGAACCAAAGCAGGTGAAAGCTGCACCGGACACGGGAACAATAAAGATGTTACCAATGAGAGAAACAGCTGGGGGGGTTCTAGTCCATGTACCGTGGTCTAGAGGTGATATTCTGTCATTCACAAATGATTATCCCAGGTTGAGGGAAAAGCCGATAGAGTGGTACCAGCAGACGGACAGGTTGGTGAAGCTTGCAAAGTGTCTCTGTGAAGACTTGAATACCCTGTTTGAGATTATAGTTCCAGCTGATTTGTGGCTTGAGTGTAAAAGGGGTGTGGATTGGCCGACAGAGGATTACTGGGGCACCGTCTCCTGACGTGATGAGGTATTACCATAAGGTGATTGAGTTTTTAAAACAAAAGGTGTCGCCGAAAGTCACTGATTGGCAGAAATTGATCAACGCCACTGTTGTGGTTCAAAATGATGTGCCAGGGATGAAAAAGATGTTACCATGCCATGCGTGCAGGGGCGTGGGACACTGGAAGCGGGAGTGCCCAATGATGGTGCAGGATGGTGTTTTTCAACAAAGCAATGATGTCGGTACATTTCAAAATGTGAGGGGTCCAAGAATGAGGGGTCAAAATCCGAACTTGCAGAATAATATGGTTCAGATGCAGGGTCTCCAGCCTATGCAACAAATGCAAATGCCACAAGTTCAACCAGCACAGTTGCAGCAAATACAACAGCAGGTTCCCATGGTACCTAGACAACAAATGCAGTTGCCATTAGCTCCGATGGGACAGAAACAGGTGATGCTTCAACAGGTCACAGGCAAACCAATGAGTCAACATAATACAGTACAACAGTTCCCTTTGCGTGGTGAGAATAGAATAAACGATGATTGGTTGGATGATTGTTCAGATAGTGAGGAGTGTAGGCTTGCAGCGTTCCTAGAAGGAAATCAGAGGGGACCTTATGTGCAAGGGAAGGTGATGAGTCACAAGGTTTCGTTCCTGGTTGACACAGGAGCTACACGCTCTACAGTGAGAAGTGCAGAGGTTCCAAAATTGCCGCTTTCGGGGCGTACCATAAGGGTGGTAGGAGTAGCAAATCAGCTCCTGACAAATCTGATTACAGATCCGGTCCAAGTTGAGATTGGTACCTTCCAGGGATTACATAGGTTTGTAGTCTGTGATTCAAGTCCCGTGTCCCTACTGGGGAGAGACTTACTGTGTAAGACAAGGTGTTCGATCACCTGTTCTAATAAAGGGATTGAGGTGGAGACAAACAGTGATGACGAGGGGGGCGATGGTCAGATCTCAGAGCCAGAGACGGAGACCACAGATGAGGAATACCCTTTGATAAGCTTCTTCCCGATATTCACAGTGACCGATTTACCAACCGAATTGCGGGGAACAGTGACAGAGAAGGTGTGGGACTTGACAGGAAAAGAAGTGGGACTGATAAAAGGAGTAGAACCAGTCAAAGTAGATGTGAAGCCAAATGCCGTGTTTCCCCAGGTACCGCAGTACCACATGGCACAAGATGTCCTTATACAAGTGACGCAGATAATTGCAGACTTTGTGAAGCAAGGGGTCTTAAAAGAAGTTTTGAGCAGCCCATGTAATTCGCCAATAATGTGGCTGAGAAAGCCTTGTGGGAAAGTTCGAATTGTCCAAGACCTGAGAAAAATTAATGAGATAGTGGTAAAATGTTGCCCCACCGTGCCAAATCCAGCCGTGATCATGTTTCAGGTTCCATTTGATGCAGAGTGGTTCACGGTTGTGGACCTGTCACAAGCGTTCTTTTCGGTGCTTCTTCATGAGGATAGCCAATTTCTCTTCAGTTTCAAATTCCTGGACAAGGTTTACAGTTGGTGTTGAATTCCTCAAGGGTTTTCAGAATCGCCTTCCATCTTCAGATATTGAAGAAGGATTTGGAATCATTAGAACTGCTTTTAATTCGACTCTAGTGCAGTACATTGATGACTTACTGATTGCGTTCAAAACGAAAGATGACTGCAGGTATGACACAATTGCCTTACTGAATCATTTGGGAAAGAACGGACATAAGGTGTCCCCAAAGAAGCTACAGTAATGCTAGAAAGAAGTGAAGTACTTAGGCCATCTAATTGAGAAAGGGTCGAGGAAAATCTCTAAAGAAAGAGTGACAGCCATATTGCAGATGAATCCCCCGACATCCAAGAGAGACGTGAGGATATTTTCGGGAATGGTGGGTTACTGTCGTCAGTGGATTCCCAACTTCTCGATTATTTCTCAGCCTTTGGTAAGGTTGACTGTCAAGGAGATTATGGATGGCCCGGGTACTCTGACTATGTCAGAGAAAGAAATTAAGGCATTCATTGAACTGAGAGAGAGCATGTGCAGGGCTCCAGCTTTAGGTATGCCTGACTACACAAGCCATTTGTACTGTTTTGTCATGAATGTGATGCTATTTCTTTGTCTGTGTTGACACAGGTCCATGGAGGTGCAAACCGCCCAGTAGTGTATTTTTCAGCTACTTTGGACCCAGTCGCAGCAGCCTTACCGGGTTGTTTGCGTGCAGTTGCAGCAGTTGGTCAAAGCCTTACTCAGTATGAAGGCATAGTGATGGGACATCCCTTAAAAGTAATGGTCCCGCACTCAGTTGGAATATTACTCACCCGAACCAAGACCCAGCATATGACAAATGCAAGACTCACGAAGTATGAAACTATTATACTGGAGTCACCTAATGTGTCTTTGAAAAGATGTAGTGTGTTGAACCCGGCAACTTTGCTTCCTACTGAAAATACAGATATTGATAATGCTGAGGAAGTAGAACATGATTGTCTTGAGGTAACCGAACTGTGCACCAAACCGAGACCTGATATTAAAGATGCCCAATTGGAGGAAAATTATTACATTGTCTTTGTTGATGGCTCGTGTCTAAGAGACTCAGTCGGAGTACTTAGAGCCGGATACTCTGTGTGTACAATCACCGGTATCCTGGAAGCATCTTGGCTTGAGAGAGTGTATTCCGCTCAAGTGGCTGAATTAATTGCTCTTACTAGGGCATGCCATGCTGCTGAGAACCTAAAAGTGACTATCTATACTGACAGCAGATTCGGATTTGGAATTGTCCATGATTTTGGCCAGCTATGGTCCCAGAGAGGTTTCCTGACCTCTTCTGGTTCTCCAGTGAAAAATGGTGAAAGAATTAAGAAATTGTTGTACGCGATTCAGTTACCTCTTGAAATTGCCGTGGTGAAATGCAATGCTCATGTTAAGTCGCAAGACTTTGGTGGTCATTACAACCCTGGCGATCGGTGCTAAAGCGGCGGTAAAACTGCCAACAGACCGGCGGGAAAAAAAATGGAATCACGACCCTGGCGGAAACCGCCAACAAAGACAGCCACTTTAACACTCCGACCGCCACGGCGGTACAAACAAACAGCGCGGCAGGCACCGCCAACAGACAGGCGGGAGTCAAAGTACCACCCACAGTATCACAACAGTCCAATCCGCCACCTTTTCCGGGGCGGATTCACCGCTGATAAAAACACGGCGGAAACAGCCATTTCGAAGGGAAAACGCTCACCTCTACACACCCCACGAGGACACCATGGAGCCGGAACTCCAAATCCTCCCAGCTATAGTCTTCCTGCTCCTCTACCAGGAGCACGTACGCCGGTGCAGAAGACAACGGTGAGTACTGCACCTACGACACAGGGAAGGGGGAGGGAAAAAACAGTGACACACACACGCAACACCCCCACCCCCACCCTCACCCACTACAACGCACACACTAATACATATCTATACATCACAGTTACAGCCCCCAGACCCCCTGGAAGAATGCAAAGACAAAAGGAAATGACTGTAACCATTGAAATATATTGAAATACAGCAATCAAAAATATATACACACTAAAAACTATTATATACACCAAATTCACAAGTCCAGGCATTGCACCAGGCATTGTCCATGGACCACTGGGCCCAAAAAGCATGGGCAAAGCCCACGCCGGATACCTGACCTCAACGGAGAGAACATTGCAGGGGCATCAGATAGCAAAACTACAGGCACCTCAGGGGGAAGGGAAGGGGGGGCACCTCAGCCGGATGAGTGCACCACGCCAGATCCACGAGGGGGCTCCATGCCCACTGTTCCATCCTGGGGAGTGCAAAGCCACAGTCTCTCAAGTCTCTACAGTGGGTGGGTTTCCCACTGTTCCATCCTGGGGAGTGCAAAGCCACAGTCTCTCAAGTCTCTACAGTGGGTGGCTTGCCCACTGTTCCATCCTGGGGAGTGCAAAGCCACAGTCTCTCAAGTCTCTACAGTGGGTGGGTTTCCCACTGTTCAATCCTGGGGAGTGCAAAGCCACAGTCTCTCAAGTCTCTACAGTGGGTGGGTTTCCCACTGTTCCATCCTGGGGAGTGCAAAGCCACAGTCTCTCAAGTCTCTACAGTAGGTGGGTTTCCCACTGTTCCATCCTGGGGAGTGCAAAGCCACAGTCTCTCAAGTCTCTACAGTGGGTGGTTTGCCCACTGTTCAATCCTGGGGAGTGCAAATCCACAGTCTCACAAGTCTCTACAGTGGGTGGGTTTCCCACTGTTCCATCCTGGGGAGTGCAAAGCCACAGTCTCTCAAGTCTCTACAGTGGGTGGTTTGCCCACTGTTCAATCATGGGGAGTGCAAAGCCACAGTCTCACAAGTCTCTACAGTGGGTGGGTTTCCCACTGTTCCGTCCTGGGGAGTGCAAAGCCACAGTCTCTCAAGTGGATAACAGTCTCCACTGGTTCTGGAGGGTGCCTGTTGGCCAGAGTGCTTCTTCCTGTGCAGGAATGAGGTAGTGGATTCATGTCTCCACTGGTTCTGGGGGGGGCCTGGTGCCCAGAGTGCATCGTGCAGCCCTGTCCGACACAGATGCGGCACTGCCCCTGCCGCTCATGGGCCAGCGGTGCGTGAGATGGCGGTCCCCTGTTCAGCGGTGCTTGAGATGGCGGTCCCCTGTTCAGCGGTGCTTGGCATAGCCGTGCCCTGTTCAGCGGTGCTTTAGATGGCGGTCCCCTGTTCAGCGGTGCTTGGGATAGCCGTGCCCTGTTCAGCGGTGCTTGAGATGGCGGTCCCCTGTTCATCGGTGCTTGAGATGGCGGTCCCCTGTTCAGCGGTGCTTGGGATAGCCGTGCCCTGTTCAGTGGTGCTTGAGATGGCGTTCCCCTGTTCAGCGGTGCTTGGGATAGCCGTGCCCTGTTCAGCGGTGCTTGAGATGGCGGTCCCCTGTTCAGCGGTGCTTGAGATGGCAGTCCCCTGTTCAGCGGTGCTTGGGATAGTCGTGCCCTGTTCAGCAGTGCTTGAGATGGCAGTCCCCTGTTCAGCGGTGCTTTGGATAGCCGTGCCCTGTTCAGCGGTGCTTGAGATGGCGGTCCCCTGTTCAGCGGTGCTTGGGATAGCTGTGCCCTGTTCAGCGGTGCTTGAGATGCCGGTCCCCTGTTCAGCGGTGCTGCCCATGCCGGGGTGCTCATGTGCCATCTGGCTTGGGCCTGGCGGGGCCCTCCTGCCCACCTGTCCTGTGGGTGCCGGGGCCCTCCTGGGCAGCTGTGCTGGGGCTTTTGGTGGCCTCCTGGGAAGGTGTGCTGGGGCTTTTGGTGGCCTCCTGGCCAGCTGGGATGGGGCTTGCGGGGCCCTCCTGGCCAGCTGGGCTGATGGCAGTGTTGTCGGGCGTGCTGCCCTTCCCAGCCTTTCCTGCTCTCCTGTGGCCCTTCCCCACCTTGGCCGGTGTCCCAGCTGCCTCGACACTCCCGCCGGGAGCCCTGGTAGGGGTTTTTGTCCCTGGTGTCTTTACCCTCTGCCGCCGTGCACTGTCAATTTTTGGATGTTTCTGAGGGGGGGGGCTGGCTGTGCTGTGGCTCCGTATCAGACTGGCTGCCCTGGTGGGCGGTGCACTCCAGTGTCCATGAACTACATGCACCACCGGGCCCGGTGATGTAGTGGCTGAGGTGCTAGCTCTGGGCCTATGACATGGACGGGGTGGGGGAGTTGAGTGAAAGAGGTTAAGTTTGGACAGGAAAATTTTTTGGGGAGCAGTGGGACAGGTAGGTGTAGTGGGTATGGGAGTGGAGGAAGAGGTTGTGGTTGTAGGAGGTGTAAGTGGGGTGGCTTTGGGTGCAGGTGCCTGGGCTGTAGGCTGTCGTGAGATGGATGGCTGTTGGGTGGGTGGCTGCCTGCGTTTGTGTATCTTGGGAGGGGGCGGCACAGACACACTGGGAGAGGACACAGGGGATGTGTAAATGGCAGTGGGGGTGGTGAGTGCACGTGTGCGGGGTGTTCTGGTGTGAGTGCTGCTGAGGGACGTAGTGGCTGAAGATGCTGTGCATGCAGGTGTGAGTGGAGACAAGACTGGCATGGAGGAGGGAGACATGGAGGTGGGGGACACAGTGGAGGCAGTGGATGTTGGTATGTCTGTATGTGGATGTTGCTTGTGTGACTGCCTCTGGGATGTGTGGTGCTTATGTCTGTGCGAGCTGCCCTTGGGTGTTGAGGTGTGTGCAGGCTGGTCTGATGGTGTGCTTGGGATAGGCAAAGGGACAGGGGATTGGGTCTGGGTGGAGGAAGTTGGAGGGGGGAGGCTAGACACAGGGACAATGGCTGCCATCAGTGCTGAGGCCAGAGATTGCAGGGTTCGATGAAGGGCAGCCTGACCAGAATGAATGCCCTCCAGGTATGCATTAGTTTGGTGCACTTCCCTTTCTACACCCTGGATGGCATTCAAAATGGTAGACTGCCAAACAGTGAGGGACCTGAGGAGGTCAATGGCCTCCTCACTGAGGGCAGCAGGGGTGACTGGGGCAGGGCCTGAGGTGCCTGGGGCGAAGGAGATGCCCACCTTCCTGGGTGAGCGGGCACGGGGCAAACGCTGAGGGGCTGCTGGGAGGGCGGTGCTGGTGCGGGGTGGCGGCTGTACCTGTTGTTGCGGGGGGCAGAGATGTTGCCGCCACCACAAGGGAGCTCCCATCAGAGGACGACTCCGATCCACTAATGTCCGCTCGTGTCCCCGCCGTGGAGCTCCCCTCGCCCTCCGTCCCACTGGCGATTTCAGAGTCGGTAGTGTGGCCCTCCATGGCCATGTGGGATGCAGCACCCTCGTCCTCTGGTGCCACTGCTCCTCCGCTTGATGATGCTAATGCACACATGAACAGGAAGACCACAAAAAGGGGGGGGGAAACAGAAGAAAGACATGTTGAGTGCATGCATTCCCGCTACCGTTGGCGGTCAGCACAGACACAGAAGCCCCCTGCACTACGCCGCGCACTTGGGGTCCACTTTGCAATCCCTGGGACATGGCCTACAAGGCTATGGACGACATCTGCACACATAGGTGACACAGGGCCATGAATAGCTGTACTTGGCACCCTACAGAGGTGGGGAGCGGGGGCACAGGGCTGTGCCTTACGGAGGGGCCTCGCCTACGGAACTTGCCCTGGCCTAGGGATACCCACAGCCCTCCTCCCCCACCCAGACACCTCCACAGCGCGCAAAGTTAGCAGAATGTGAGAGTACTCACCCCCTTGTGTCTGCTGTGATGCCCTCACGCGCCCATCCAACTCGGGGTAGGCCACCGCCAGGATCCGGAACATCAGGGGGGTCAAGGTCCGACGGGCACCCCTCTCACGTTGGGAGGCCATCCCCAGCTGAGCCTCCGCCGTCTTCCTGCTCCAGCGGCGAATGTCCTCCCATCTCTTCCGGCAGTGGGTGCCCCGCCTGTGGTGGACCCCCAGGGTCCGGACGTCCTTGGCGATGGGACGCCAAATATCCGTCTTCTGGTGGGCGCTGACCTATATGAAATGTACAGAGGGAGAAGAAAAGTAATAACCTTCTGCACCATCAATGAGTGGCCCCCCATCCCTACCCTTGCCATGTGGCACATGCACTCACCGTCGTTTCAAGCATGCCTCAATCTCTCCCCCCCCCATCTTTCATCCACCCCACTCAACACAGGCATAGCCCATACAGCATGCTCCCAGTGTATTTACCTGTTTGTCTGGAGGACCGTGGAGTAGCGCATACTGGGGGAGGACCCCATCCACAAGCTTCTCCAGGGGCCCTTTCCCCAGTCGCATGAGCCATTGTCCCTTCCAGACCGAGGTCACAGCAGCACTTGCAGGGTGGGTCCTCTCCTGTCGAAGATCAGGTATTGAGTGAATTAACAGAGGGAAAATGGCGGTCACGTCCGCGGCGGTGCGTACCGCGACCACCGGCGCACATCGTCATTGGCTCCTGAGACCCATAGGGTCCAATGTTAACCAATGCAGCATTGCGCCGCAGTCTTCGACCGCCTACCACCATGGTGTACACCAGCGCAGTTACCTCACATCCCATTGTCACACTTTACAGGTCAGGCAGCCGCCATTTCAGGGGCCTACATGCCTTACTTTTTGTACTGCGTCACACATACCTAGGCCTTGCATCCACACTCATACAAGCCATTCGATGGGTTAAGATCCGTGTTTTTTTTAAGCTGGGGTTACGTACCTCTGGGATGTTTGGCTCTGTGGTCGCTGTTGTCCTTCATAGGCACCGTCCGCTGGGACATGTGAGGAGATGGCGGCATCCTCCGGTGTACAGACCGCTGGTGGACCTGTCGACAATGAAGGAGAGACATCTCATCCTGACATACAAGCTTGACCGTGCCACTATTCTGGAACTGTGTGCCCAGCTGGAGCCAGACCTGATGTCACCCATCCACCATCCCACAGGAATCCCCCCTCAAGTGCAGGTGCTGTCAGTACTCCATTTCCAAGCAAGTGGGTCATTTCAAACAACAGTGGCCATAGCATCAGGGATGTCCCAGCCTATGTTTTCCAACGTGTTGTCCAGAGTGTTGTCTGCCCTGCTGAAACACATGCGGAGCTACATCGTTTTCCCTGAGGTGGAGGATTTGGCTACAGTGAAAGGTGACTTCTATGCCCTTGGACATATCCCCAACATCATAGGTGCCATTGATGGGACCCATGTGGCTTTGGTCCCCCCCCACAGGAGTGAACAGGTGTACAGAAACTGGAAGAATTATCATTCCATGAATGTCCAGATGGTATGTTTGGCAGACCAGTACATCTGCCATGTGAATGCCATGTTCCCTGGCTCAGTGCATGACGCCTACATCCTGCGGAATAGCAGCATCCCTTATGTGATGGGTCAGCTCCAGAGGCACAGTGTGTGGCTAATTGGTGACTCTGGTTACCCCAACCTGTCATGGCTACTGACCCCAGTGAGGAATCCCAGGACTAGGGCAGAGGAACGCTACAATGAGGCCCATGGGCGAACTAGGAGGGTGATCGAGTGGACCTTCGGCCTCCTGAAGGCCAGGTTCAGGTGCCTCCATATGACAGGTGGATCCCTATTCTACTCACCAAAGAAGGTGTGCCAGATCATCGTGGCCTGCTGTATGCTTCACAACCTGGCTTTGCGTCACCAGGTGCCTTTTCTGCAGGAGGATGGTCCAGATGGTGGTGTTGTAGCAGCTGTGGAGCCTGTGGAGAGTGAAGATGAGGAAGACGAAGAAGATGACATAGACAACAGGAACACGGTGATACTGCAATATTTCCAATGAACAGAGGTAAGAATACAAACCGGCCTACTACATGTACTTAAACACTACTACCTCTGTACTGTCTGTCCTTTTCACCCAGTGTATGGTAACTGAGTTGTCACTTTCCCTTACGATTTCAGAGATCTGGGTGCCACAGTGTGACATCTCCTTTGTTCCCCCATGGACTACAGCTGTGTGACATTGGTATGTTGGCATCACAATGTAAATAAGCATTTTGGCACTGTAATTACAGATAAATATATTCACATTCACAGACAGACTCCTGATTTTTTTGTGCAAAACGGTGTTTATTAAGGTGCAAAATATTGGATGGGTGTTGTAAATAGGTGAGGGGTGATGGTGGAGGAATGTCCATGGCAGGGTCCAGTCTATTAGTCTCACAGGTGCATTGTCCAAATGGGTCTGGGAAGTGGAGCTGGGGCAGTTTAAGGATGGACAGGGTGACAAAGTGGGACAGTGGGATGACTATCAGGGTGGTATCCTTTCTTGGCGGGGGTCTTGGCATCTTACTCTGTCCTCTTCCTGGATCTCTGGGACCGCTTGCGGGGTGGTTCTCCTTCTGCAGGGGGTGGGGTGCTGGTGGCCTGTTGGTCCTGTGTCGGTGCCTCCGGTCCACTAGCGCCGGCGGAGGTGGTGGGCAGTTCTTGGTCCATGCTAGTGTCAGGGGCCCTTTGTGGTGCCACAGTGTACCTCAAAGTGGTCACTACCAGATTCAGCACCCCTACGATGGTGCCCAGGGCGGAGCTGATGGTTCTGAGTTCCTCCCTGAAGCCCAAATACTGTTCCTCCTGCATGCGCTGGGTCTCCTGAAACTTGGCCAGTACCGTAGCCATCGTCTCCTGGGAGTGGTGGTATGCTCCCATGATGGAGGAGAGGGCCTCATGGAGAGTGGGTTCCCTGGGCCTGTCCCCACCCTGTCGCACAGCAGCCCTCCCAGTTCCCCTGTTTCCCTGGGCCTCTGTCCCCTGGACCGTGTGCCCACTGCCACTGCCCCCAGGTCCCTGTTGTTGTTGGGGTGGTGGGTTAACCTGGGTGCCTGTAGTGGTGAACACACTGCTGCTTGACGTGTCCTGGAGACAGAGGTGTGGGCCCGCTGGGTGGGTGCTGTGCTGGTGTTTCCAGAGGGGGGTAGGTCTGCAGTGGCCTGTGGCTGTGTGAGGGGAACCGACTGTCCCGAGGTCCCCGATGGGCCGGGCTGGTCATCTAGATCCAGGTCGACAGAGCTGCTGTCATCACTGTGGGCCTCTTCTGGGGGGGGGGTGGACATTTGTGGACCCTCCTGTGCGGTGACATTGCGTAGGGGTCCTGCAGGGGTATAAAAGCATGATTATTGCATCTGTGTGTGGAATGGTTTGCAATGGGTGGGTGCCCGTGTCCCCCAGTGCTTGCATTCCTGTGTGGGGGCTTTTGTGTTGGTGGTTTGGGGGGGGTATGGGTATGTGCAGTGGGCATGCTTTGGTGATGGGTGTCCATGCTTTGTGGTCGCATGCAGGGCTTGGTGTTGGGATGGGTGGGTTGTGATGGTGGGACATTTGCAAGCAGTAGGAGTGATAGGGGTGAGGCTGAGGGTGGGGGTATGTGTTGGCATGCAGGTGGGGTGGGGGGGATGAAGTAGTGAAGATGTGACTTACTAGAGTCCATTCCTCCAGATACTCCGCCGAGGCCCTCAGGATGCAGGATCACCAAGACCTGCTCCTCCCATGTCGTAAATTCTGGGGGAGGAGGTGGGGGTCCGCCGCCAGTCTTCTGCACTGCAATCCGGTGTCTGGATACCACGGAACGCACCTTCCCCCGTAGGTCGTTCCACCTCTTCCTGATGTCATCCCTATTTCTTGGGTGCTGTCCCACTGTGTTGACCCTGTCGACTATTCTGCTCCATAGCTCCATCTTCCTTGCAATGGACGTCTGCTGCACCTGTGCTCCGAATAGCTGTGGCTCTACCCGGATGATTTCCTCCACCATGACCCTGAGTTCCTCCTCCGAAAACCTGGGGTGTCTTTGCGGTGCCATGGGGTGGTGTAGGTGATGTGTGGGGTGGAATGTGTGGTGATGTGTATTGGTGTGTTGTGTGAAGTGCGTGGTATTTGTGTGGGTGATGGTAATATGTGCGTCTGGGTGCTCGATTCTTCTATATGGTCTCTCTCTCTGTGCGTCGTCCCGATTTTTTTGTGGTGGGGGTTTGTGGGTGATGTGGGTGTGTGTTTTATATTGTATTGGGTGTGTGGGAGTGGTGTTTGTATGTGTATCAGGTGTGTGTATTTGGATTTGTCCAATGTGGCTGTGTTTTGTAGGAGTGTGTGTATTTTGAGCGCGGCGGTGTGTACCGCCAATGGGATACCGCGGTTGAAAGACCGCCGCGTGGATTCGTGTGTCGTGATAGTATGGGCGTATTTCTGTTGCCGTGACGGTGTCGGTTTGGTTATCGCCAGTTTATCTCTGGCCTTTGGTGTGGCGGACTTCTGTGGGTGTCTGTATTTTGGCGGTTTCAGAGTTGTGGGTCATAATGACCGTGGTGGTTTACCGCGGCGGTGTGTTGGCGGTCTTCTGCACGGCGGTAAGCGCCTTTTACCGCCAATGTTGTAATGACCCCCTTTGTGTCTATGGGAAACGGATATGCAGATCAAGTCGCAAGGTTTTGTGCATTGAACTCTATATCGTTCAAAGATCAGTGGGAATTGTTATCGGAAACTGAAAATGAGACATGCACAGGTTATGCATTGAGGGTGGTTGACACAATGGAAGAGTTAAAATTGTTGCAGGGGCATGCCAGAAAAGAAGAGAAACGCTCTTGGCTTAAATTGCAATGTGTACAAAGACCTGATGATTTGTGGGTTTCAGATGAAGGAAAAATGGTTTTGCCAAACAGTCTTTTGTCACAGTTTGCGAGGTTTTACCATGGTCAAGAACATATTGGGAGAGATGCCATGATCAGGCTGTTTAAAATCGATTGTTTTAACCCGAAGTTCAGACAAGCTGCAGAAGTGATTTGTCACAGGTGTATTATCTCTCAGCAGATGAATGCGGGGAGAGGGACCGTGGTGAATTTGAGCCACATTGGGAGAGCAGGAGGTCTATTTAGCAGGATGCAGATGGATTTTATTGAGATGCCTGTGTGTGGAGGCCTGAGGTATGTGTTGGTGATTGAGTGTATCTTCAGCCACTGGATTGAAGCTCACCCTACACGTAGGAATGACAGCCTCACAGTCGCAAAGTTGCTCCTTAGGGAGTTAATACCCCGTTTCGGGTTTCCGATCTCTTTAGAATCAGATAGGGGAAGTCACTTCAACAACGAGGTGGTTAAGCTCTTGTGTGCCGCACTGAACATTGAACAGAAGTTGCATTGTAGCTACCGCCATGAAGCATCAGGACTAGTGGAACAGATGAATGGTACCTTGAAGTCGAGAATGGCAAAAATGTGTGCAGCTACAAACTTGAAATGGCCAGATGCGTTACCCTTAGTGCTGATGTCAATGAGAAATACACCCAAAAAGAAAACAGGACTGTCTCCGCATGAAATTCTCATGGGGCGAGCTATGAGATTGCCTGCAGTGCCCGCAAATGCTCCTGTGAATATCATGGATGATATGGTGTTGGACTACTGCAAGGGTCTTGCTGATGTGGTCCGCTCTTTCTCTCACCAGGTGGAACCACCACACTGCCACCGACAAGTGATCCAGGTCACAATCTGAAAGCCGGTGACTTGGTTGTTATCAAGAAACATGTAGTCGTGTTTGGAGCCACGTTGGAAGGAGCTGTATCAAGTGATACTGACAACTACTACTGCTGTGAAATGTGTGGGAGTTCCAAACTGGATACATGCCAGTCACACCTAGAAGGTGACGTGTCCAACTGATGAGGAACTTTAGTTGTTGAAAATAACAGCAACAGGAAAGGAAGTCTCAGGGCCAGAGAGTAATCAAAGGGGAACTGAGACTGAAGGAGAGCCCGTTGAGGACGGCTTGGTCACTCAACCAGCAAACAAAACCCGGAGGGGTGACAGTGAGCCTATCTCAACTGAGGCACCAGGGGAACCGACACAAAGAGAGGTTCTCCCAGAAGTAGACGGATACGGGTTTGAAGTTGAGCCCCTGATGGACCCGGAAGGCGAAGGAGGTGAAACAGAAGGAAGCTAGAGTGTTCAGACTCCTCCTGAGCTGCATGCAGAGCCATCAAGAGAAAATACCATAGCACAAGAGGAGGGCATTGACCAGCAACCCGAAAAGTCGAACAGTAAAAGGACACTGAAAGGAGATAAATGGCCAGGGCCACAACCTGCAAAAGAGAAAGTGGTAATAGATGAAACAACAGACGAAGAAGTTGATACCACAAGGAGGTAGGATTTGAGTGAAGGAGAATTGCAGGGTGATCGCAAATTGAAAAGAAAGCGAGTTGCAAACAGAAGATACGCAGGTCCTGAATGGGCTTATGCAACATCAGTTGAGTGGCAGCAAGAATTCTTGACATTCTGTTTTGATCTAGAAATTCTAGGTCAATACTACGGCACCTGAATTCGACCACAGAAAAGAGAGATTGTGTTAAAATTTAAATAAGGCTGAAAAGCTGAGAGAGAAAGAGACTGATAAATCACCGGATGTGACACTGTTAACCTGAATTGACCTGAGAAAACCGATTGTGACAAGCTGCTAACCTGATTTGACAAGGATCCTGGGAGTGAGTGAAGACGCTGTAAATACTTGCTAAAGAGAGACTTTGCTTAAGAGAAAAAAAAAAAAAAAAAGCTTTAGACCTTCCTCAGTTGAATATTTTGCCTCTATATTGTTCTGATTTCTGATTCTATACAGATCATGATTAACACTAGAGATGACAATAATAGGAGTAGGATTCGTAGATGGTTGAGTATTATTTTGGGTGTTGTGTGTGCGATAGTAGTAATAGCTGTGATTGTGGGAATACCACTTGTGGATAAGAGTGAGACTAACAATGCTTCAACTCCTGAGACTGCTACATTAACACCATGGGAGAGATTTGAGCAGGATACGAAATATTTGCATGAGGGGACTAACACGAAAGGGGAACTATCTACTAATGTCTTCTATCACTCGTTGAATGAGTATGTTGAAACAATGGATGCGAAGAATTGTTATGTGTGCAGAAAGATTCCTTTGTCAGTACAAGAAGGGGTTACTTATCATAGTCTGCCACTAACCTACGGGATAAGTTGCAGTTTGCTATTAACAAGGCTTTATGATCAAGAATATATTTAGTACTTCTATTCTAATCTAGATGTAGTGTTTTTGTTTGTGCTTATAAATGAATATTTGAGTAAGATAGCTAGAGATCATAGTATAAAAATAGTTAGGGGTTTCTTTGAGCCTACACTGACGTTTGGTACAGCTTATGCACATCACAATAATCTAACATGTTTACTAACGCCTGTAGAGAAGAGCTTTTTAGATCACACGGATGATAGAAGAAAAGCGTTAAAAGAAAAGCTAGAAAAGGATTGGAGAAACTAACGTTTGCAAATGATTATGCTTATAGTGCAATAAAGACACAAGGCAAATTAGCTATAGATGCATTACACGTAGGAAAGCTTTGTATATACAGGCCAAAATCTGATCATGACACTTTATTTGTGGGAACGAGTGAGTGCAGACATGTGTTTTTGTTTCAGAGTAAGTGGACGTTCATGTTAAATGGACAGGATCCAGCGATCCCTGGGATCTATTACATATGTGAGCTTATTACTGTCTTCCAAAGGGATGGTATGGGACCTGTTATTTAGGAATAGTTTTTCCAAAGATCTACCAATTTGACAACTTAAGGAAGTTTCCTAAATTGTCTGAATTACATCATACTAGACAGAAAAGAGAGACAGTGGCTGCTGTTGTAGGTGATATATTTGGAGCAATAATTCCTTCAGTGGGAGTTATCTTGAATTCAATAAAGATTAGAAAGTTGTCTATTATTGTGGATAACATGCTGACAAACTTCACAGGGGCTATACTCCTGATGGATACTGAACTTGCTGCGGAGAGGGCTATGACTCTTCAAAACCGGCTTGCGTTAGACATTCTTTTAGCGAAAAGGGGCGTAGTCTGTAGGATGCTTAATGAGCGCCACTGTTGTGCCTTCATACCTGATAATAGTAATAAGATTAGAAGTATGCTTACTAACCTAACAAGAGATAGTACAGATTTGAAAGAGCTGAAAGAACCTGGAGTTTGGGAAAAGGTTGGAAAGGGACTTGCTAAAGTGGGAAGTTGGTTTAGTAATATTTGGAATGGAATACTTGCAAAAATAATAGGGGGAATATTGATTGTTTTAGCTTGCCTATTTAGACTATGGTTATCATATAAAATTAGTAAAAGAATTAGAGGAAAATTGGCAAAGCGCAATATGAGGAGGGAAGAAAAGAAAAGGGAGAAAATATTCAAAGCAAAATATGAAAAGTCAAAAATGGGGAACAAATTTAAATGAAGGAATTAAGAAAGTGAAGGAAATGTAAAGAGTGGATTTGTGTGATGACAAGAGTCATCAGAGGAGGGATTGATGGAGTGTGATTAAAATCTAATAATTAACATGGGAAGCTTGCAATATAATGCTTAGTGAAATCGCATAGAAAATGTAAACGTTAACGCATGTGTATAAAATGTGCGCACGGGGAGTGGCCACCAATGTATTCGATGAATAATGAAATTGACTAATAATGAAATATTAATGTACTAATGTATGATTTTGTATTAGTATTAAGAGTTATATGTATTGAAAATTGCTAATTAATCACTAGGCCTTAGTTAGCATGAGTCGGGGCCTAGCTGCCCAGTTTCATATTAAATGTGTTTTTCTAACGTGCAGTGTGCTGACTTGCTGAAGGACATGTAGTCGTACTTTTCCAGAAGCTGGAAGATGAGTGTAACCGTAGTCAAAACTTTTTTATGAGACTCAACTTGCCCAAGGAGACATTCTTGCTGAATGTAACAGTGTAATTTGCAAAAGGTACAAGGTCATTTAGACTAGGGAAAAAAATGGGACTACTGACTTGAGCAACAAATGCCACTTATTCCTCACCTGACTCTACCCATTGGAGACGTCAATTACAGGAGCCAATAAACTACGTGAGAACTGTTTTGGGGTGACAATCATAATGTGGTGACTGATGGACTATTGGATGAAGATGATGGTGCGCTAAAACATTGCCCAATTGGAAATTGGGGGACTGTACAACAAGATTGATATAAAATTCATGGACACAAGGAGAAATTAGCATTACCAGGGGATTACCAGCCATTACAAGCCATTCCGAGGCATTATATGCCATTGCGTGACTTTGCTATTGCCCAGCCACTTTGTTACTCTGCCCAGAGATTTTGCTGCTTGAACTTTGCAAACCATCTTCACTTACTTTGCCTTGCCCGATTCATACTTTTCCTCCTTATGAGGAAGGTATTCCCTTTTGCCCCGTCTTGCTGAACTTTGCTGTGTTTCCTGGCTGATGGCGAACCAACTGATGTCCTGAGGACGAAGACTGACTCTGTATGCTGACCCATTACGGAGGGTAACTATATGATGATGAAATTGTAATTGTCTTTTTGACTTTTCTTTCTAGGTACCAACTGCTTCTTTGTTAGAGACCATGAACAGATGTTTTCTAAATTAATGTTGCTAAATTGTTTTGCTTGAAGCCCAACATGCCAATGCTAATTCGAAGTTAGTTAAGGAGTTTACTACACGGACGCAAATAGACAAATTACTGAATCTATGCTTTGTTGAATAAATACGCTAATGATACTCTGCTAAAGTTAACCCATGTTGACATTGTGCTATGTTCTAATATTCATGATCTTTGCTTTGATGAAATCTTATTCGTGTTGCCATATTATGACAATGTTGATGTGCTTCTTGGTTTTGAGACTAATAAACTTGCTAGTAGAGTGTAAACAATAGGGAATAAATATCATAAATCGTACTAAACTCTGTGTGGTTATTCATGACTGAAAGGTCATGGTGTCTTCCAAGTTTATTGACGCTACTGATTACTTTGATTGATTTGTGATTATTGATGAGGTTATTAATTATTGATTGACATGTTGACTAGCTATCTCGTCTTAAGGAGACTTCAATCAGGACCTAAAACGAGTCCCAGAGTGAATAAGTTATCTAGATTGGGACGCGTTATCAGTAGCCGCCATGGTCCGACCGCCAACACTGCCAGGCTGCCGGCAGCCTGGCAGTCCCGGAGATTGTAATCCACCAGGGCAGCGCGGCAAGCAGCACTGCCCTGGGGATTACGAGTCCCCATACATCCAGCCTTTTCCATGGCAGTTTTAATGCCATGGAAAGGCTGGCGGAATGGCGGTGTTGGGGGCCCCCATGCACAGCACTGTTGGTCATTACGGGCAGTGGAATGCGCGACAGGGGCTGCTGCACCCGCCGCACCACCATATTGGTGTCTGTTCCATTAGCCGGTGTCTATGTTAAGGCCCTGTTCACCGCAGAGCTGGCGGGCGGAATCGTTGTTTCCGACCGTCGGCCCGGCAGTGAACTTTTAATAGGGCCGGTGGTGTTCAGGTCGCACAGGCGGCCTGATGGAGGAACGAGTTTGACGGGTGGCCTCCGCCACCCGCCAAACTCGTAATGAGGCCCTAAGTCTTGCTTTTAATAGTTAGTTAAATACCATCTCAATGGTGAAGTCTGACTTTTGATAAATATTGAGGAAACTTAACTATTACAAAGTTATCTTTTCCATGCCTAATCCACACATTAGCTTCCAGCCATCACCCAGCTGGTAATGGCTAGAAGCTAATGATGTATGAAAACTGCTCCCATAGCAAAGAAAATGGCAAGGGTGTGGAAAAGTGTTTTGTTCCTTTAGCAGGAAGACCAGTTGGGCAGTGCACAGGAACATCATTTTCTTCAAAGGGTCCAGAAAGCAGATGTCTGATGAAACCTGTACAGGCTTCTTAGTTTGTCCTACCAGTCAGAAAAGGACGAAACCAAATAGGATGAGAGCTGCCTCATACCTGAATGACCACACATGAGAAGCTTCTCATTACCCTGGCCACACGTCTGGGTGGGCACACAGGCTCTGCACCAGGGGAGAAGGGTTTCTCCATCTTGGATATAGTGATTGAGGGGAGGTTTGGGATTGCTTGCCGTAGGACACATGGGAACTGCTGCAAAAGTGTGCAGGGTAACTCCTAAGAACCTTGACCCTTTTGGATAGGGAGGGGCCAAGAGTTCCTCCCACCTACAAGTAAATGTGAGGCATAAATGTGGCACCCCAAGGCACTTTCTTCAAAATGCTACTGGACATGCGTCAGAACAGAAGAAGGATTGATACTGTTGTTTGACACCTGTGAGAAAGCCTGTAGGATCTAGACCTGCACTCATTTGTACCCAGGACACAAAAGTGGACTCCAAAGGTCAAATTGGCTGACCGCCTGTAAGCTACAGAGCCACAACAAGCTGCAAGAGGTTTTTTCTTGAAGAGACTAGTGGACCATTTCCAACTGGACTTGACCTGTACCCTGCTGGTGGCCTCTTATAGAGTGATGCCTGACACCCAAAGTGCTGTCCTGTGTCCTGGTACCCTTGGCTGGATCTAACTGGAAAGCTCCAAACATCCCAGAAAAATCAGGACTTAAAACATTTTTAGACATGAAGACCTCTAGAGGATTAGGACAAACCTGCCAAGCAGATCGCCCCATTATGTGTTGCAGCTGGGCTAAAGAAAAAGGTTTCCCATACCTGGAGCCTCTCCACAGCAGCAAATCTTATTCACTGGAACCTCGCTGAGAAGGTATGCAGCCTTGTAGCGCCTTCTTCCAGACAGCCCATAGCCTTGCCCCACTAGAGGATTCTGAGTTCCAAAAAGAGACTTTGGCCCTCATTACAACTTTGACGGGCGGCGGAGGCCGCCCGCCAAAGTTGCGCCGCAGGAATACCGCACCGCGGTCTGAAGACCGCGGCCGGCATTCTGAGTTTCCCGCTGGGCGGGCGGGCGGCCGCCTTAAGGCCGCCCGCCAGCCCAGCGGGAAACAACCTTCCCACGAGGACGCCGGCTCGGAATCGAGCCGGCGGAGTGGGAAGGTGCGACGGGTGCAGTGGCACCCGTCGCGTATTTCACTGTCTGCAATGCAGACAGTGAAATACAAAGTGGGGCCCTCTTATGGGGGCCCCTGCAGTGCCCATGCCATTGCATGCCAGGGGCCCCGCGACACCCCCTAGGGTCAGCGGGAAACTGGCGGGAGACCGCCAGTTTCCCCTTTCTGACCGCGGCCAAACCGCCGCGGTCAGAATGCCCTGCGGGGCACCGCCGGCCTGTCGGCGGTGCCTCCGCGTCCAGCGGCCCTGGCGGTTACAAACCGCCAGGGTCGTAATGAGGGCCTATGTCCGAACATAGAAATCTTTTCTTTTATAACAACTTTTTATTGGGTACAATATATTAATCAGAAGAATACAGATACCACCACCATTATCCGATAAGTGAACAGGTACATCTAGCATATCTTTCAGGTGCCAGTCCCATACTGGTACCATTTCAACAAGACTTCTCTGTCAATTCGGCGAACATCCCTTACAGTGTTACTTTGGGTGCTATATTCCACTGTCATGGTGAATTTTGAAAAACTTAAAATGGGCAAAGGTGTCTAGAGTGTCTGACCGGTGAGAGGACTTCCCTGGTCATGACCTTTGAATTTCCTGCCCTAAGCTTTTTTATCCAAAACCAACAACTTCCCTGGGACCTTGTCAAAAACCTATCTCACATTGTGGAGCCTCCAGCTTGCTGACTTGCCCCACTGAAGGATTTTCACTTTCGAAAAAAAAGATTAAGGGGCATATTTCTTAAAGGATTATGTAATGCACGGCAGCAAGCAAAGTTGTAACGTTGTGTTGATTGAACAGGAAAGAGCTGAAAAGCGCTATATCTAATAAGATATGGTGCTCCTCAGCTTTCTCCTACTGCTGGCGCACTTGCTGCTGCCTAGCACCAACACAGACACCCTTGCACCATGGTGCAAGAGTGCCTGCCTTACGGGCAGGATTGTTTTTGTGCAGGAAGCAACCTCCCTACAAAAAAAAAAACAATCCAAAGAGGCAAATTTCTCTTTCTACGTGTGATGCTGAATGCATCAAGCATATAAAGAGGAAGTAACAAGGAGAAATAAACATATTTCTCCCTGTTTCGCCTCTCTGTGGTAAGCACACTAATTTTATGCAATTCCAGCTTTACATTCTGGAACTGGCTGAAATGCATGGGTGGATGCACGGGAACACCCATGCTCCACCCATGGAATGTCCACCACCAAAAAATGTAATGCAGTGCATTGCAAGCTGCTGCATAGTGTTAATTTTCTTTACAAAACCACAAAAATCAGGCCTTGTATGGCAAATAAGCCTATGTGTTGCCCTGTGTTGCTTTACACTATGCACAAGTGATGCAAACGTTTAGTAAATCTGGGCTTTAGCCCCAAGGTAAAACCTCTAACCTGGTTGAACCTCGTTGGTGTGTCCGACCCATGCTCCTTTAGGGTTGACCTGAAATCGCACATAAGTCCCGGTCTACCGGGACCAGTTAACACACATTGGAGCTCAGTGCTTTGGTACTATTTTCATATAATATGTTAAAAATTCATATCACTGACTACCTTTATTGGATTATTCTTGTCATGGTGTCATTTTGTTCAATTAAGTTTACTCTATGTTTCGACTTAACTCTTTGATACATCTAAATGCTCTACATTTAAGCCTGTCTGCTCTGTGCCATAGCGCCAGGGGTTGAACTTGGATTTAAGTTACTGAGATATTTAACTGGACCTAACAAGATAGTGACCTTATTAATTGTGATGGACTGCCATCACACCAATTAATAACTCACTTTCTCACAATGCTTATTTTGACCTGCATGAATTAGTGAGTGGTGAAATAAAGCATCTTAGGTCAAGAAACCAGCAAGATTCATAATGCTTTTGGTAAGACCCGCTATTTAGAAATGAAAGAGGAAATATGTATATTCTTAGTTCCTCCCATGTTACTATACGTTAAGGATGTCTACTCTGAAACCTAAACAGTCAATAGGAGAATATAATAGCAAGGTAAAATAATATGACTAATATCAGTTGGAATTTCATGTTTCACTATCTCCTTGTGATGCACTTGTTTGTCTTTTCTTTTGTACTTTCCACAGAATGCTATTGCAATTGAGTTAGAAGCATACATGAAAGAAGATGGGACAAGTTAACAAAACATATTCAAATCCCTCACTGCCTTACACCTCCTTCTACATTTTGCTGCTCTCTTTTCATTTCCTCTGTCTTTATAGCTCCTCCACCTAATTTATCTCTATGTCAACCTCATTACTCTTTGTCTCACCTCTTTCTCTCAGCTGTATACCTCACCCCTCTCTACTATACTCTCTCTCACCCTTCTCTCTACTTTATCACTCTACATCACCTCTCTTTCACTTTAACATTTCACTCTTTACCTCACATTCTCTCACTACTTCATCTCTCACTATCATACTGCCCTCCCTCTTTCTCTCCTACTACCTAACTCCATAATCTACTTCACCCTTCACTCACGACCATGTAACCTACCTCCCATTTCTTTCTCTGTGCCCACTACCTCACCGAAGTACCTTACTCCTTTCTAGGCACCTCTCTTTCCCGGCCTCTACCTATTGTTCTCTCATTACTTCCTTTCTCTGTATCTTCTTCTTGATTTCAACTCACACTATCATCCCTACCTCTCTCTACCTTCTCTCTCTTTGTATGGATCTCTGTTTCATCTCTTTGTCTTCACCTGTCTTGATACCACACTGTTTCTCACCCACTGTACCAAGCTTGCCTCTCTTACTCTTCCTCGCATTTGTTTTTCAGCACCACCTCTTTCCTCTCAGTGCCTCATCGTGATTTCTTCTGTCTGCTGTTCTTTCTGCCTCAATCTGTTTGCCACACCTGTCTTTCTATTCCTCACTTCTAATTGTCTCCCTCTCTCTGTCTCACTCGTATCCCTACTTTGCCTCTCTCTATACTTCTGGAAATACATCATGTGTCTACCAATACTTCTGCCTCTCCCTGCCTCCACCTCTTTCTACCTTATCCCTCTTTCTACCTCACATCTCTTTGTACCTTACCTCTCTCCCTACCTCGCCAGTCTGTGTACCCCATCACTCATCTTCTTATAAAGTTTTTTCCTATCTTTAGCTCTACCTCATTCTAAAACCTGATTTATCTCCGTACTTCTCTTTCTCTGTCCACTTGTTCCGTTTCTACCTGCCTGTACTTTTCTTTTTCGCCATCTCGCCTTTTTCCGTTTACTTTTAGTCTCTACTACGTCACCTTATTTCTCTACCTCATCTCTAGCTCTTCCTTTGGTCTCCCTTTACTAGAGGCGTCTTTCTACGCTGTTTTCTTCACCTCTCTACCCTCCTCCTCCTGTCTACTGCCAACTTCCATTACTCAGCAGAGCCAGTGGCACTGTCTAGCCAGAGGTGTGCACATTGAAAGATGTATAAGAAGGACAAGGCAGGGCAAGAGAGTTAAGGAGAAAGAATTCTGAATTTTCCTGAGGGAAGAGTGAAAATCTCTGTGTGCTGGTCAAATTTTCCCTCTTGCAACAGGAAATGCCAGTGGTCAGGGGAATTGTGTGTGATCATTTATATCTCGTACTTCAAGTGCTTTTTGTCTTATTTAATTCATATTCACTAGACCACTAAGAATCTATCGAATTACCTCTACTGCTTCTTTTCTGTGTTCACTAAACTACGCATCAATTATTATTGTTGCAGGGCAAATGTGATCCAGATTTAAGTACTATATGAAATGTTTTTCTCCTGCAACCATTGGCATGTGGACTTTGGACAGGTCAGATTGTTGTGTGCACCCATTTCCAAACATTTTATTTACAATTCAATGTTGTTTGATGTCATGAGGGTCTAAAATGACTAAGATGGGTGATAAAATTAAGGTTTTTCGAAAAGGGGGCTCTAAAAAAGTCAGAGAAACACAGGATGGCACTACATGTGCCTGCTTTTGATCTTAGAATATAGGCATGCCATAGTATTTAGTGCCAGATTTGTACGCATTCTGATTGGTTGAAACAATCTTAGCATTTTATAGAAGGTTCTAATTAAAGTTATGTCATCCAACGGGGAAACTTTGGAGCCAACAAAAAAAAGATAAAATGAGTAAAGCACGAACAATTACTTCGAAGAGATTTTGGTCTTTTAGAAAAACGTTTCCGAGAAAGCATAGGTGTCCTGTGGAATTATAGGGCTTTGGGGAATTTCATAATGGGTCCGTGCATTTTGTAGCGATTGTTGGGTGAGAGCAAATATGTGCTGATCCTCTCTGGAGAAAGCCATAGAGTCTGCACAGTCGTTTGAAGGACGAATGGTTGTGTTTCAGTATGAACCTATTTGTTAGTTTTACTTATGGTGCTATACTTTTATGGGACCTGATGGAAATGAAAAAAAAAATATTGGTGTGAGATCTTCCAGTGCCTATCACTATCCTCAGATGGGTTAGTATGTTTGTACTAAGTGAGGTGATCATCAATCATAAGGAAGTGTTGAAAACCCCACAGACCATTGTGCTAATTTAATTCAATAACTTGATTAATGTGCGGCTCCTCCATTGTTCTTAGTCCATCGCATGGAAGAAATAGCGTCTCCTCCGGTGCTATTAGCATAAGCTCCCGGAAGCGCGCTATAATCGCGAATCATTTTTTATTGCCTGCTTAAAAATCAAGCCACATAGACTGATCTTCCTTATGCTACAATTTGCGAAATCTGGGGCACAAAAACACATGAAGAGGGAAGAATGTGCACTGTGCTACTTGATCGAAAATGTCAGTACCAATTATGCCGCTGACACGATTTGAATACGGTTGTGACAATGCGAATTGTCTATCTATGGTAAGTAACCTTGTGAAACGAAACTTGAAAAATGTTGAAACGTTCTCCTTATTTCAATGTGCCATTTCCTTCACATCATCATGGAATAATTAGATCACTTAAAGACAGCTGACAGCCATCCATTGTAATAGAGTCTAATTGTTAAATTATAGGCTAACACGCTTATCAAAATGGCACCTGCAGTGTTCAGCTTGTATAAAACGTTAGAAAATTACATTTCACGTATCTTCGAAATACGTGTGCATTTGAATTGCACGGCTTTAAAGTGGCATTGTAGTAATATAATAATAATTTCAGTTTTTCCTGAATAATACATATTTATAACATATAATTAGAGTGTACAAGATACGTTGCATTTTTATACCTTAGGAATTGTCAAGTACAATAGAGACGGATTCGTTTTAAAAACTGTAGACTAAACAGATATTGTATGAAAATGGTTTATTGACGAGTTCAACATTTGACTCTAAAACAAAGGATAGAGAGAGAGAGCGAACAGTGGCGGTTGCAACTGGTTTGTTAGGTATACTTAAGTAGTCAGAGTTTCATAGGAAGTGTGTTTTTTGTTTGCTAATAACTTTGGTGCCATTTGACCCATATTCACGAAACTTTTCAAAACACAAAAATCTACAGCAGCTCCTTCTTGGAAAGTTCTGAAGTGAACTGTTAAGAAAGGGCATAGAAAAAAGGTGGTGACACAGAACTCGTTGTTCCCCACGCAATTTCCATAGGGAAAACTGTAAAACAATGCAGAGAAAACACCTTGACAGAATTACTCCAAATTTCACAGAAAGCTAGATATTTACCCAGAAAGCCTGCTTTTTGTGATTTGGTGCACATCTCTTCAGCAGTTTTAGAGAAATTAAGGTTTAAATTATACCAATATCTGTTGCAGATGAACTCCTGCAGGAGTTCAGTTGGAAAAAACAGCAAATAAAGCTTTCTGATTGGATGGGCCTGTGGGACTGAGATTTCTAATTGGTTGGGCACAATATGAGGAGAAATTCTGGGGCCATCATTACAGGATTCACAGGAAGATGGGTGCGAAGCCTGCGGGCAGGTCCTGCAGCTAACTCCACGCCTTGCAAGGCTGAAGTTTGTGCACTGATGGGGGTCACCCACTAACATAGGCTTGGGCACATAGGCTGCCTGCCCACCGGGGGAGGTTAAGGGCAGGGTCTGCAACAAAGGAAGTGCACAGTGGGAGTTGACTCCCCTAGTATGGGGCGGTTAGGTGCAGGACCTGGCACAGGCCAGGCCATGTGGCCAACACTTCCCACACACATATCCTGCTGGAGGCAAACATAGTATAATAAGATGTCACTTTATGTTAAAAAAACATAGCAATTCACTGTAAAAACAAAGGTTAAAATGGAGTTATATGTAAGCAAGTTAGTAAGCTTTCATCTTACCTTAAAAAACCTTTGAAATGCAGAAGGAGTTTGGCTGCTAGCGAGGGACCTGGTAAGTGTAGAAAAAAATTCAGAAGATCTATGTGTAGCTCCACTTTAACAAATGTGTTTTTTTAGTGATTTTCAAAGATTTCAAAGTTTTTTTAACATAAGATAAAATCTTACTCCTTAGTCAGTTGCCAAGATAGTTGGTCAAGTGCCCTGGGATAGTAACTGAACTGAGAATGGGTTCAGAGACATGATGTACACCTCAGCAGCCTCTACAGTGCAGGAACGTCATTACTAGTGTCTCTAGGTGGGGAAGGTGCGTCGAGTGAACAGTGTCAAATATCCAAGAGCATGTATCAACACAGTCACATGAACAACATTTCTACAATGGTAAAATAAAGTTAGTTTGGTACACCCTGGTTTCAGAATATCAGTTACTGGTACTGCAATCTCTACAAGGCTTAAAATGTCAAACAACTGAAATGTAACACTGCATCTGTGGCCTCGTAGTTGTGGTCATATAAGTCCTGCTTCCATCAACATATTGTAATTTGAGAAACATGGAATATGGCTAGTTTGGGCTATAAAAAGAGTAATCCTCAATGGTTAGATCACATATATAGCTACTACATCATTACGCTTCAAGAAACATGGTTTGTGAACCCGTAGCATGTGCAAGACTATGGGGGTCATTCTAACTCTGCCGGGCGGCGGAGGCCGCCCGCCAGAGTTCCCCCCTCCGAAATACCGCACCGCAGTCAGTAGACCGCGGAGGGTATTCTGAGTTTTTCCCTGGGCTGGCGGGCGGTCGCCAAAAGACCGCCCGCCAGCCCAGGGAAAAACTCCCTTCCCACGAGGATGCCGGCTCGTAATCGAGCCGGCGGAGTGGGAAGGTGCGACGGGTGCTGTTGCACCCGTCGCGTATTTCACTGTCTGCCAAGCAGACAGTGAAATACTTGTAGGGGCCCTCTTACGGGGGCCCCTGCAGTGCCCATGCCAGTTGCATGGGCACTGCAGGGGCCCCCAGGGGCCCCGCGACCCCCCCTACCGCCATCCGGTTCCCGGCGGGCGGACCGCCGGGAACTGGATGGCGGTAGGGGGGGTCGGAATCCCCTCGGCGGCGCAGCTAGCTGCGCCGCCTTGGAGGATTCCAAAGGGCGGCGGTACACTGGCGGGAGACCGCCAGTGTTGCCGGTCTGACCGCGGCTTTACCGCCGCGGTCAGAATGCCCTGCGGGGCACCGCCGGCCTGTCGGCGGTGCTCCCGCCGACCCTGGCCCCGGCGGTCTAAGACCGCCGGGGTCAGAATGACCCCCTATATGTCGTACTGTACACCAGCCACTCCAGGGCTCTCATGTAGGGTCTAGTGTGGGTTACTAACTCTGATATCCACTATATTTACTGGCCAAATCATTAAAATGGATTCGGACTCATCATTTCCACCTTCCTTGGCTGGAGTATTTTACTAAGGCGTTTTTGCTAATCAACTATTATATTAATAGCTTTGACACTTAACAATTGCAACATTAATAATGCTGTAAGCAGGGAGGTAGAAAGATTTTTCTTTCATTCGGGGGAGTTTTTTCTCTCTACAATGGATGGGTGAATTTAACATTTGTTGTTGTGGCCGGGATGGCATGGAGATTTGTGCCCTAAGTGATATTCATGGTAAACCTCTAACATACTTTCGCTCAGTCTTTTTGGGGATGCTATCAATGAGTTTGTTGTTAAATACAATTGCACTTGGCTTTTGACTCACTTGTTGGTTCCCCTGGCCACAACAGTCAGTGGCTCTACCAGGTCCATGGGGTCCGGCTGTAGAGTTGTCCTGGCTGTCCATGGTGCTGAATGGGGCTTCCGCGGTTAAGGGGTCTGTCACCTGGCTGGTAACCAAAAAGCCTTGGTAGTGGTAAGCACAACAAGATGTTTTGGAGACATCTGGAGGCTTGGGTGAGTGTGGTAGCAGCCTGTAACTTTGTGGAAGGCCGGACTATGACTCCCACAATGCACATCCCCAATTGTATCAAGTCGATCCCTTGGCCGGCCCGATGGCAGGCGATTCTTTGGTTCGAAAGTGTCTTTTTACGTGCGGTTTGCAGGGGACTGGTGCCACCAGTCCAAGGGATACTGAGGGTGCTTCTGGCTTACACAGATGTTCCTCTGGTCGGGAGTGATGAGCTTCAGCAAAGGACAAAGGTCGATCATGCAGTTCCCAGTCTGTTGCCTCAGGGACTGAGTTTTCCTCTTTTGCTTTGGAGCAGTGAACAGAGTCCGGTTGTCAGTGATGCAGAGTCGCTTGGTATTCTTCTTTGAAGTTAGTCCATCAAATCTGAGGTTTTGGTGTCAGGGGTGCCCCTTAAATCCTGAATTTAGGGTAGTTAGGGGTGTGGAGACTAGTGACCAATGGGCAGCTAGCTCCTACAGCTAATCCGCCCCTGAGGTGACCACATCTGGTGGGACAGGTCACCTTTTTGCTTCCCAGAACCCTCCATTCTGCAACTTCCAAGATGTCAGAAATCACAATTTAGTGCACAGTCTGAGCTACTCACCCTAGATGTGTGGTTAGTCTTCTGGGGATGTGCACAGTCCTGCATACCTAATTTCCTGCTTCCCCTCAATTAAATATGACTTGGGGCAGGGGGAGGGCTGTTTCTTCACTGGAGGAGAGTGCAGATGGCTATCAGTGGCGGTGCCGCCTTTGAAACTTACCACCCTGATGGCTCTATTCAGTAGCTCGGCTCGAGGTATGTGGGAGCTGTGACCTCATGCCTGCCCCTCACTTTGTTCTGACCCCTGGCAGCACCCAGGCTGCCTGGCAGGAGGTCAAAACTCTGTCTTGGCAGCAGCAAGTACAGGAAAAAAGGGTGGGTTGCTCGGCCAGAGCATAAAGGAAGGTGGCAAACAGGTGGGCAACCTCAAATACACCACCTGGGTGCATGTCAGCTGTTCCTCGACATGAGATTCATGTTGGGTGAGAGAAAGCATGTTGTTTGACACCAAACTCGACATATCTAGGTGGTACCATAATGGACCTAGCAGCCCTGGTCAACCGAGGCTTAAGTCCTATGTTATCCTGTGGGCTGGCCTGCACTTATAGTGTACCTTAATGGAAAGGATGCTATAGAGGCATATAAGGTTGTGGTTACATGCTTGCAACTCAGATATAATGCACCCTGCCTCCTGGGCTGTGGAGGCCTTCCTTAGAGGTGTATGACAAATATGTAGGGGAGTGCATGGGACTGTGCCATTCATGGTGAGGGCACAGTCGAACTTGAGCAGTTTGTACCGCTCTGGTAGTCTGCAATGGCAGGCCTGCATCAATAGTTTGCCTTGGTCACCTAGGGTGACACAACCTTGTGCTGCAACCCTGTGAATCCCTTTACCACTTATGCCCTGGGTATCATTTACTAGGGACTTACAAAGGGGTAACTTTTTTGCTAATCAGGAATTCACCATGTCAATATGACAGTTTAGAGAGAGAACACATACACTGGGGCCTGGTTAGCAGGTCTCAGTGCACTACCAGAGTCGAAAAATCAGGACCTAGGGGTTCAAATGGGGACAAAAAGTATTGGGGGCATCTGCATAGAGCCCACTGCTCGTACACACCAGCAGGAAACGCCACAGTATCATCAGCTTCAGTCTGTTCACAGAGGATCTTCTATGGTTTCTTTCTGGTTACGAAGTTCAGAATAATGTATTTAGTGATCACAATGTACTCACAAATGTCTTACCCTGCAGTTAACCACCCATGAAAACCTGTAGGGTATCTGCACCTCTACTTGCTACAAAAAAATAAAGGCATATTGCAGAAATGGAAAAGGTAGATAAATGGAAGTTGCTTAGCAGCATTGTCACACATAATAGGGAGACACTCCTCATGTGTTTGAATTTTGATGTTGCCCCCATTGATATTACAACATGCTTCAATTCTTTGGGTAAACTGAATGGGAAGATGCTCACCCTTCAGAATGTGAATCGTCCACAGAAGCCTTTTACATAGTTCAATTCTAACTACTCTAAAGCACATGTAGCCTTGTTGAAATCCATTAAAATGGTTCCACGTAATGCTGAACTTGTTAGGAAGTGTCATGGGTCCTATAGCTCAGCACTTGAGACCAGGAAAAGTGAGATCAGATCTGAGGCCTGGGATAGGAGCTAGTCACCTAAAAGATTCCCGGCTGTTTTAAAGAGTGATAAATAGCCCTCTTTTTAAAAATTTCATTAAGCCAGAGATCGCTACTGTGATCGCTCCTGATAAATGGGTAAAGCTCTTTCAAGAGGTGTATGCTAATTAAGAGTTACCAAATTACACTGGTGCCTCATCTGCAGAAAATCCAATGGTACATGTCACAGGAATGATGATCAAAATGCATGTAGTTATAGCAGCTATAGATAGATGCCCTGTAGAGAAGGCAGACGATCCTGATGGGGATCCCTGTGGATTTATTTAAAGATAATGGTGGTTTTTGAGCACCCCTGCTGACTAATGTTTTGAATGCCTTTTATAATACAGGGTCTCCAAGGCCGTGGTCACAATCTGTAATTGTGCCCATATTCAAGAAAGAAGGTAGGAGTAAGGACAATTTTATCACCCCATCTCATTGATCAATTCAACATCAAAGATTATGGGCAGAGTAATGTTAGAACGTTTAGAGGCTTGGGCCCCAAACAAATACATTGTGTCTGATTTGCAGTAGACTAGGTACTGGCACTGTCTGCATTTACAACTACTAACTAATGAATAACCCCTTGCTAAGCCAGGGAATGTTTATTAAGCTTTCATGAATTTCACATCCACTTTTGACCATGTAAATTGAACTAAACTTTGGGACATGATGACGGATCTCAAACTCAAGGTCAATATTGTTAATTTTTTAAGGGAATTACACAGTGAGGTATCAGTCAGTGTGAGGTATTCCTAATGAGGGAAACTAGTGACCGATTTATGCTTTCCAGTGGTGTATGACAAGGTTGCATTGTGTCACCACTTTCATTTACTTTATATATAAATGGATTGAAACAACACCTTGTCAATCTAAATGGGGATGCACCATATATAGTCTTCCATTCAGTTCGCCTTCTACTGTACGCCGATGTCCCTGTCCTTATCGTTAGGCCAAAACTCAGGTTTCAGAAGCTTCTTGATAATTTTATCACTTTAATGAATGGATTGTGAACTTCTCTAAAACCCACATTCTGATCTATATGCCCAAGATGAACAGGAGCAAGTCCTTTTCTGTTAAGAGAATTCAGATCATACCAGTCTGAGTTTCCATACTTAGGTTTACTTTTTGATAAAAATGGTACATGGAACCCACTCTGTCCTGCTACAGCAGCTAAATTTGTGTGTACTGAAGATAGACACTTTAAGTTTATAACTTACCTAGCATCCAAGCCTGTGGGAGTATATAAAGCATAATGTTTAGCAGTAGCTATGTATGTTGATTTTGGATTGCATGAAATTGGATAACGCCATCAACATTCCATGGCTAATGTACAGAAAGAACACAAGAAAGAGCTTCGGCTTTCCTGAATTACATACCAGAGGCCCTTGCTGCCAAACACATTTTAAAGGATCACTTCTCGAGATGGAAAAGTAATAGAAGAGACTGCACAGAGAACATCAAAGTACAGTTCGCCAGCATAGCTTTTAAAACTTAGAATCAGGCATGAAGTTGTACCTGATATAGGTAAATAATAACTATCAGTAGCTTTTGTTGATCAGGTTGAGACTAAGCACTTTGCACTTTATGGTTGCTTTCAAACAGCCAGTTAGGTATTCAACGTGCCTAGATTTGTTCTCCTGTGGCGGTCATTCTGCACAAACTGCATTACACCTCATGTTATTTTGTACATTTTAGACTGGCATCAGAAAAAATATTTTATTACCACTTTTAAAGGGAATTCATCTCAGACATCACAAGCAAACTACATTTTATTTACAAGCATTGCCTTCTTCAGGTGTATGTCTGACAACAGTGAACTATATACAGAGTGTAATTAAGCACAGTAAAAATGGTTTACAGAGAAATATGCTTGTCTGATGGTCTTGTTGCGCTTTACAATTGATACTTTCTGATGTTGTTTTACTTGTCCTTTAATCTTGAGATATGTATGAATTGCATTAAATGTTATTTTACTGATCATTGTATGTGTCTTTCATGGCCTTTTTCCTGAATACATTTTTTTCATGATTATATTACAATTTGTTTTTATAAAAAACATTTTTTTAAAGTTACAGACCTCAATGTTTGATTTGCAAAACTTGGAACTTAAGTACTCAATCCTTAATAGTGCAAGGGCTGTGAATTGAGAAACAGATAAAATAAATGGGGCATAAGATTGGTTACAGACTCCACTTATTCAAAGAACATGTCCATAGCCTCCTAAAAAGGACAATATCCCAATTAAGACCCAGCAGAATCAAGAAAGAGCAGTCTTCAGTTCCCAACCTTTATCAGCAGAGGTTCAGGGTGAAGATATGGTTGCGATACCATAAACTTCAAAAGGAAATGAGCACTCATTTAGAGGGCCTGGAGTGAATGAGAAGATAAGAACCTGCACTTTGTGCAACCATATTTTGTAAGGTGGCCACCACAGTGGTCTTTACTCATTTGGCATGCTGAGGGGATGATAAAACATCTAAGAACAAGTGATCCTAATGATTTTTCAAGGCTGACGTATAGTGGAGGTGACAGGAAGGGGAGAGGAGGCAGAAGGGAGAAGGGAGAGAAGCCCTGCAAGAACATGAAGATACTGAATCTAGTCTTCAACCTATTGCACAAAAAGTAAAGAAAGCTGGAGAGTAATTACTTCACTTTTGGACCCAAAAATACCATACAAGGTCTTTACAAGTGTTTTGGAGTAATTTTATTACAGAAATTAAAAAAGTATACAAAATGGTTCAAATGATCTGAAGAAGAAAAGAAAGAAAGAGAGAGAAAGAAAGAAAGAAAGAAAGAAAGAAAGAAAGAAAGAAAGAAAGAACCAAAAAGGTTTTAATGAGAGACACATACAATTAGAAATATTCAGTTTTTTAAATGAAACAAAGTAAAAAGGTTCAGGTTAAGAACTTTAAAATCCACATATAAATAACAAAATAAATAAATACTGTAAATTGAATGTGCACTGCAGGTTGGACACTTTCCTTTGCACACGACTATTGGTTGTGTGTTTCAGGATAGGCTGGATGCCCGCTGTGGGCCAATCCCTCCTGCACACAGCCAAACAACATGCACATTAGTGGTTGACTACCCACAAAATATTGGGTGCTAGTGCTTGGCCAAAGGCCAGCACCTGTGGCCATCCCCCTGCCATTGAATGTGTGGGTGGGTAATTCACAGAGCGTTCTGCACAGGACCTGGAACTAAGGCTAATCACCATTTTGCATTACCAAAGGCACAGTCTAGGGAACTCTCAGTGGCCAATAGACATGCTCAGCAATGGTTCGCCATAGAGCATGGTGTAATGCTATCTGTATTTAAACACCGACTCCATCTTGGCCCCTGACTCCATTTTGTGCTTAGCTTATCTTAAAACGCCTTCACATTGAGACACAGGTATTTTTCTGCGCACAGCCTGTTAACATGTTTTCGCTTTTCTCTCCAGGGAAGAGAACATAATATGGGGGAAGAAACCTAATAAGAATGTACCAGGCTGGGAATATTTATGGTAGAGAAGGGTACAGCTCAGTTTTGGAAATACACCAGGAGATTTGGGCAGTCTCTAGCGTGATTGTTCAACAATGACCTGGTACGGCCAGTGTTTGAATTTCACAACTTACTCAAAGAGAGGGGGCTTTCTAGAACTTTCCTCTTAAGTTTGTTTAAAGTATATAATGTAGGGAAGCTTGACACTGAGGGAGAAGGAACTCATCTCTGTGGGTGGACGTATTGCTCAGAGTACTTCTATTGGGGTTGTTCCCTTTTGTCTCAGGTGTCACGGGTTCCACAGCTTGACACTGCCATACAAAGGATGATGTTGGATCCAAGCCCCACGGTGATGCATTTTTAATTCTTAATATTTAGCTTTACTGTTTGCATACATAAATATACGTAGTCACTATATATATATATATATATATTTTTTTTTTTTTATTATTTTTTTTTATATATATATATATTGTTATATTCATTGTTAATGTATTGCATTGTCTCTGATTATTATGATCCCACTGTTGTGATTATTTTAAGAGTTGCTCGTGTGTTGCTGCATTCACATTAATTGCTCACGTTATTATCTTTGTGTAACTTGGGAAGTGCCTTAATAAATTCATTACTCAGACTAAGAATGCTGCATTCTTTGCATTCCTTTCACTTTGTTCCCTCTCATTCTGATGCCCAGCAGAACACATGGCCTGTGGCCAGGACCTACGCTCAAACTGTGACAGGTGGAGAAACACTGCTGCACTTTTGCTGTGTGCTTCAGCAGTCACCAGGGCCCTGATCACGGCCAGCTTCCTGGCTTCAGCAAAGTCCTGTACTCAATGAGCTGCAGCAGCCAGTCTTTGCTGTGCACTGCCATTGTTCATGCACAGTGGGTGTTGTCCACAGAGCCTGGCCAAATGTGTGCAACCTGCTCCAGTCAGTCCCAAAAGTACACAGCTTTCCCTACAAGGCTTCGCCTTAGTTCAAACACCGCACCCAGTCTGCCATAGGTGGCCATACCCCTGCTACACACTGCCATTGTCAGTGTTTTTAATTTTTATACAGATGGGTCCTATTGGGGTACTCTTGCCTCAGCCAGAGACTGAAGAAATGCTCACCCTGACCGCCCCTTCACCACATATGGCTCCTTTCATTTTTTTCCATTACTCAAGGACTTGAGTCTTCAGGAAAGACGTTGCAATCAGGTAATCGGGAAGCATCAGGTCTGCTTCTACAACTATGTGTTCAGGGATCAAAAAAGGAACGAGATCAGATCTGATAATAGTTTTCACTTTATATCTGTATATGTCTGCAAAGGTGGGTTCGTGGACTTCTGCAAATTAGCAGTCTAGATACCACTGAAATGTAACCTTATCATGTCCTCCCAAGCACTGATTTCAGAAAAAATATTGAATGGATTTGGATTTACATTAAACCAAGCAAAGACACTTCATTGAGCAATGAGTATCTCAAAATCTATTGCATGGATTCACATCAAACCAAGCCAAGGCACTTCCATGAGTAAAGTTCAACTTTCATGCCAGGTTTGGTGCAATTATGCTCAGAATTTTGTTACTGTAAAAGGCAGGAATGAATTGTATGGGAAAATGGAAAAAGTCACATTCTAGACCCCGTTTGACAGATATACATGAAATTCGGCATGCCAAACCTATAGAGAATAAGCACATTACAAAAAAAATGTTCAGATTTTTCGAACTATACAATGCCGGTTATTAAGAGAACAAAAATCCATTGAATGGGAATTCTGAGCTAACCATAACTACACAGGCACTATCGTCACCTGTGCATGGACAGGCACACACAAGCACACACAGGCTTTGTTCACAGTTGCACCTTGGTGGTGTCCCCCTCTAGTTTCACCATTGTTTTGTGATGCCCCTAACAATGACCTCTAGAGATATAACTGAGTCTCACCACTTTTTGGGGCTCCAATGGGCAGCCTCTTACCAGATTATAAAACATCGGGAGCATGTCTGAACTTCATTGCCATAAATCCTGGAGCCACAACTACTCTGTCATTAAAACTGAGAGATACTTGAGAGGCACACTTATGGTTCAGTGTTGTGCCATCACAACGTGAAGCAGACACTTCAAGCTTAACAAGAAAAACACTCACGTCAACAGTGCTTGACACTGGGCTGTCTTGTTAAAACTAGAAGAGTTTTTCATAGCTTAATTAAGGCAAGGACAGGACGTGAATTCGCAGCCGTAGCAGCTGCTAACCAGTTGTTGGCATTTGATACCCCTGGAACTGCTATAGATGCCCCTGGTCTCATAAAGGGAGCGGAAGATACAGATTGTAAGTAGAATACAACGGGCCATTGCTTCCAGCCACAACAGCAAGGGGCCATCGGTTTTAGCCATGGACCCTCTGGCACTGCAATTTTGTCATTTAGCCTGCACACGTGCGCACTGGCCAAAAACGAGCACTATAATGCAAGGCTGGTTGGCCAATACTTTACTTTCCGAGGGTTTTTGCCATTCTATAATTTAAATTTTTAGCTATTCGTGAGTGTTTACACTATCTCTCCAGATTACAGTATTCAAAGCCAATGACCCATTTTTTATACACATATAAGAATCACAATTGTCTCTGGTGTTCATTGGAACTAAAAAGTTTTCTTTACCTGTTCTAGGTATATATAGAAAATACAGGAAGCACCTCTACTGTTCTACAAGGGAGTCGGCTGAGGAGGACGACGTGACGAGGCGACGACCCAGGTGAGTGGGGTGGGGGTGGGGGTGGGGGGTCGGGGTTTTAGTTTTTGGTGCGTGTGGGGGGTTGGGGTATTTTCTGGTTTGGAGGCGGGGTGGGGGGTCGGGGTTTAAGGTTTAGGGCCGGGGTTGGGGGACGGGGTATTTTCTGGTTTGGGGGCGGGGTGGGGGGTCGGGGTTTACGGTTTAGGGCCGGGGGTGGGGGGTCAGGGTATTTTCTGGTTTGGGGGGTGGGGGGGGGGTGGGGTTTTAGGTTTAGGGCGGGGGTGGGGGATTGGGGGATTTTCTGGTTTGGGGTCGGTGGTGGGGGGACGGGGTTTAAGGTTTAGGGCCTGGGTATTTTCTGGTTTGGGGCCCGGGGTGGGGGGGTCAGACCCACATTGATGTCTGAATGTGCGTGTCTCTTTCACTTCCAACAACCGCACCCTGCTGACATAACTAATTGGCAGAGAACATGAAGGAGGAGCTGTGAGGAGCAATCCTTTGTATTGTATTGTAATATAGAGATAGCGCTTTCTCCCCTTAAGTAGGGTACTGAAGCACTTGCCTCCATAGGTAGAAGATTACAATGTGTAGAGAGTGTGGTTTAAAGAGTGTTGTCTTGTGTCGCTCTTGTATGGGAAGAGATCCTGTATTGTGCGTGACAACCACCAAGGTGCAGTTATCATGCTATGGGATGCAGCGTGTAGCAGTGCGAAGGATGAAGAAGTGAGAGGGATAGGTGCACAGTTTATGGCTTCCAGTAAACTGATAGTTTTAAGCAGGTCTGCAAGTCCCTTCATGGTATTTGTTATGCTTATAGTTCACTTAACTGGTTACTGCAATGAATTGTCCATTTTGAGATATGATTGGTGGTTTATTTGCTGTGAACTAGTACACTACTGGGCGATGAACATCCCCTTCAGCAGTTTTGTCTTATGTGAATGTAACAGAGTCAAGCAGTTAAAAAAAGGAATTTAGTATGTAGCCTGTATAAACAACATTCAACCGCCGAACCCCTGAGTGTTATTATATTACTACTAGTATGAGTTATATAATGTGTTTGGACTGTAATAGCATTAATATAGCGCTTGCAACCCCATACAAGTTATTGTAGCACTTTATGTCAGGCAGCACACTGCTCAGGATCCCAGGTTTAGTAGGTTTTTGGTTTGTTTTGGTTATGGGAATTAGCCTTGTAATCTTATGGAAGCATGTCATGCTTTTACTCCAGTTTCTATGTGGTAGATTAAGTTAATAGGTGTGAACTTTTGTCAGGGGGTGGGGTATGTGAATTCATGCATTGGTTGGCAGTTTTATTAGATGAGCTACAGACAATTAGGTATTGTTAGAATGCGGGGTAGGATTTTCGAAGCAGAGGTTGTGAGTTTTGAAACGAAGTGTGGGAAATCTGTGCAGATGCAATAATAGAGGTTAAGGCAAAACATACATGTGGCTTACAGTAGGCCATGCTCAGAGAGAGATGGCATGCAGAGGATAGAAAGGAAGGAGAGATTTGTTTGGAAGAAAAGTGAGTCACCAAACAAGTTCTAAGCTAAGGTCAGTTTTCTTGCAGAGTTTTTAGTAAGATTGTGGAGGTTTTGTGAGATAGCATGCAAAACTGTAGAAGGAAACAACTTTATTTTCCTCTGTTACAATGCCACTGTTTCCCATGAGACTCCAAGCATGCACACACTCCCTCACCACCCGCAGGTCAGTACAATTTAAATATGGAGGACCCCACCAAAACAGGAATGTTGAATTTTATATGACTGTGCTAGAGATGCTCCTCCCTTTTCCATTCAATAATCAGGGCAGGCTGAAAGAGACCAGAGTCTGTTTTAGTGGGTTCTCAGGACAGGTAAAATCGGGCCTGGCTCCAAACTTGAGCACCCACAATATAAGCACCATGAAGTGAAAGATGTTGCATCTAGCTGTCATTTTTAGCATTCTTGAGCAGCAATCAGACACACCTGCCCAGAGACTCCCCCACATGAGCAACAGAAACTGTAGTCTCACCTTTACTCTTCCCAACCATCAAATCTGCATTGCTCAGGGAACACAAGTAATCAGCAAGCCCTTCCCAACAGGCCCCCATTGAGCTTCCAATTGGAGCCCCATCTGCATTGTTCCCCACTCCTCTGTGGTCTCTACCCTCAAACCACAGAATGTGGACAGTATACCTCCACTGCCTAGGATGCCCATCCACAATTCGCTCCATGTCACCAATGTAGACTTTCGCAATAACATAACTGTGCTCCAATATGCATTCTGGGGGTGTATGATTCTTTGACGGACAGCTCCACAGCCCATAATATTTGAGTGATGACTCTGCTATCAGGAAGGATGTTGAAAAAGTCTGGTTTAATATAACAGTTTGCGGGAAGGGCGGAATTCCCTTCTCCTCTCCTAACTCTGTACTCAGTGCTTGGTTCTGAGCCATTTACCCAAGACTGGACATAGGCCAATTCTAACAACCTTCGGTTCTCCTCCACTGTGGCATGGTTAAGCTCATTTTAGAGGGCGGTGAGGCCGTTAAAATCATGAGACAATTTCCCTCTCTGCAAAATGATAATTTTTTTTACTGCGCGGTTTAATAACATCATAATATGACTGCTCTCACTTTTAGTAGGTGTCTACAGGGAGCCGCCTCCCTACCCATATTACAGGGGATAATTAGCATTAATTGTAGAGTGAGTAATACTTTCTTGTGCTTTGTGTTGCGTGTTTTTATGGAACACATTTATCATGAATGCTACATATTTGCTCTGTTTACAATGCATCATCTGGTGCTTTGTGTTAAAAACTTTTCATGGTTATAAGATAACTTATCATATGTGTTTTGATAATTGTTTGTCTATTTCTTACAACATGATTACCGATTTACTCCAGAAACAAGCAAGTATTTTGTATGCTTGGCATGAGTGAATGAGCTGAATGCATTTTGCCCCTTTAGTCTGTGAATAGAATATAATTAGACAGGGATTCACATCCTGACAAAAGCCAGAGACCTACACAGCATATCAGTTTGGCTAAAACATGCTTACAATGAATGGATGTAGATGATATTAAGGCTTAACTACACCCATATTAACTCTTTTAGTATAATATGAGGAATTCCTACATGTATAATTAAATAATTATTTCCCCAGGCAATTGTAACCTCCCTTTTTTCCCTACACACATTTCTAAGTGATCCCTCATTAGAAGTGGAGCCCACTCTGGATGAACATCAACCGGGGCAAAACCAATAATGAAGCATGCCACACTAATGGGTAAGGGTGTTTTAAATAAAAGAGGGACTTTTCCTCCTGTACAAAAAACTTTACATTTTGGATGGTTTTGTTGTTTTTAGTAGATTTCATTTTATGGTAATGAACTTCACCCGCTGCCAGTAGTGACACCTTATTGAACCAGCCAAATTGTACTCACTCATAAGTTTTTCCATCCACAAGGGTGATTTGTGTCTTGGAAAATCATTCATAAATCTAGCTGTAATTGTTTTTAAAACCAAAAGAAAACCATTTTAAAAAGTCAAATCTGACTCCAGAGCCCCGCTGCACTGGAAATAGATGCTAAGATCTGAGTGTTCCAAAGACATACATTACTGGGAGGTAAATGTTGACAAATATTCTTCTGTTAAAATGTCAGTTTGCTGAAAGTCCAATTGTATCTGTTTTCTTATTGTGTGTGTATACAAGTGGTGCTTTGGCTATTGTGATGCATGTGCAAGCATATTTTAGCCTTCATTTTCAGAGGGAGACTCGCATTTCAAAATCAACTGAAGATGGAATACATCCCCATCTGTCACCTGGCTTTAAAAAGCCAAAGCAATTTTGTGATTGCTATGAGAGGAAATGGAAAATTATTTGATCATGAAAACTAACAAAGGTTCTCTGAGCGCACGCGAGCTGCCATCCAAGATGGCCGCCTGACCTCGAAGCTCCACGTATGGTCGGACACTTTTTTACCGCCAGAGCCATTTTTTTTCCTTTTTTTGATAGCGCTTTATTTATAATAGCTGTGAGATTTTTTGGGTGAGCATTTTCAATGTTTTTATGGTCGCCTAGCTTATTTTCTGACTCTTTAGTTATGCTTTTACATTTTTCCTCATGAGAGCGGCCATTTTGAATCATTTTTGCTCATCATTACAATGTACTTATCTGTTTTTTCTTTGAATATTTGATGGCTCTGCTTGCAGTTTTTTGCTCAAGTCATGTAATTTATTTTTGCTGTCTCATCAACATATATTTGGAGTTCCTGTGTCACTCGTTTCCTTATTGAAGGCTTTTATTTTTATATGGGCAAACTAAAGAAAATAAAATCTCTGTTGCATCTGTTCTCCTCAACTGACAAACTTTTGCAGTTTTTACGATTGGACACTTCTGCTGCAGCGTCTTCTTCTTCCATGTCTAAGATGTCTTCCTCATCCTCTTCTTCGCCTAAAGTTTCTCAGAATATTTCTACAACTACTCATAAGAGGGTCAAACAGGACCCACCTTCACCAGTAAAGTTGGGTGGGCAATGTTTTTACTTCTCCTTCATCTACAAGGAAAAATTGTGTAATTTAATTGATTCATGGAGAACCTGTAATCCTGATAGTAGAGATTTTTCATTTTATTCTCCACCACATGGCTCCAGTCATCACAGATTTTGATTTGCTCCCGGTACATCCCAAATCCAATAGGTGGCGATTTAATAATTCTTTGTTGCATGATTCTACATTTTCCACTTCCTTTGTTGCCTTTGCGGAGGAATTTTTCAGATTTAATGAGGATTCTCATGTTTCTCCACAATTGTTATGGGATTCGTTTAAGGCTGCGGCTCGTGGTCATATAATAAATGTTGTCTCTAATAAAAAGAAAACTTTTAATGCACAGCATCAATCTCTGCTTCTCAAAATTAAACGGTTAGAACATCAATATTATTCTTCCTCCTCTAATTTTAATGTACAAGAACATATTCAAGCAAAATTGCAATTTAACAAAATCTCAATGGATAATGCCTCCTCTTTTCTTCTACTTGGTAGTGCCCGTTATTATGGAGGTCGAAATAGATCGGGAATTATTTAAAAGTACAACACAACGCCATACTGTGAAGTCTATAGTTACAGATACTGGTGAGTCCCTTTTTAAGGATGAAGATATTTTAGCTGAATTTGTTAATTATTACTAGACACTTTATACTCCTGAGTCAGTCCCGACCGCCTTACAGATTGATGATTATTTAAAGATTATTCCAAATCCCAATAAGACGCTTGTTGATGCTACTTCACTTGAAGTAGATATTTCTTCGTTAGAAATTTTTAAAGCCCTTCAATCTGTAAAAATTTACAGTGGAATTTTTTCTACATTTTTCTGACATTTTACTTCCCAAACTTTTTCAGCTTTTTCAATTCTTCATGGGTTCTGGTTGTACAGAGAGAACATTTCAAGAAGCTTCGATTTGCTTAATTCCAAAGGAAGGTAAGGATCATACTTTCTGTAAAAATTATAGACCAATCTCTCTTCTCAATTCAGATTATAAAATCTTCGCTAAATTATTAGCCTTACATCTTGATACCCTTTTACCTGTGCTGATATGTAAGGAGCAAACAGGTTTTGTCAAAGGTAGACTTGCTTCTGACAACTCTAGAACATTTTTCAATGTACTTAGCAAAGCTCCCGCTCTTTCGTACTCTTTAGCAGCAATTTCCATAGATGCTGAGAAAGCGTTTGATCGGTTAGACTGGTCTTTTCTATTAAAAGCTTTAGCCTGGCTTTAGGGCCTCATTTCATTTCATTTGTCTCTTTGCTTTATCAATCCCCAATGGCATCGATATTGGTTAAATGGGAAATTGTCCAGATACTTTGTATTACGTCGAGGTGTACGTCAATGGTGTCCGCTCTCTTCACTCCTATTTATTCTAGCTCTTGAGCCCATTCTATCCTGTATTAGAAATAACATTACAATTGAGGGTTTCCATTATGGCGAGAAACACTTAAAATCAACGGCATATGCAGATGCTATACTTTTATGTATCTCAAATCCTGAACTCTCGATTCCATTTCTACTTTGGGAGATTGAAGACTTTTCTTTGATTTCAGGCTATAAGATAAATTCGGATAAAGCTGAAATCCTTCCTCTAACAAAATTTTGTTTTAGATCATCGTTTTGATATTACTGGCTTTCACTGGAATTCTTCCAAGATTAAATATTTAGGTATTTGGTTCACCTCATCCATTAAAAAGTCAATTGGAGTAAATATCTCAGATGCTTTAGAGAAGGTTGATAGATCTATTGTGTCATGGAATCCCTTATTTTTATCTTGGTGGGGTTGTCTTGACTCTATCAAAATGATGATTTCTCCTAACATTTTATATATCCCATCCATGATTCCACTTCCTCTACCTGTTACTTTTTCTTAAACAGTTGGACTCCAGATTGTCTAAATTCCTCAGGAATAATAAGAAATCTAGAATTTCCCTTGGTCATCTTCGTCATTCTAAACAGGAGGTAGGAGCCAATTTTCCTGATTTCAGACTATATCACAAAATCCTTTTGTTTGCGTCAAGCTTCTAGATGGATCTCCCTGTCAGGCTCTATGTTTACTCCCTTATGGTTGGATATTGAATGTTATTTTCTTCTGCCTTTTCCCCTCGTGAGGTGGTATCCTTTTCTTATAATATTTCGCTTATCTCCTCCCCGCTTCTTAAACATACTTGTGCTCTTCTGCGTTCTCACTATTTACCTCCATCCGTCACTTATTCCTCTTTTCTGAATTCCCCAATTTGGCATAATCGTCTCATCGCTATTAATAAAAAAAACTTTATTTTGGAAATTCTGGAGACAGAGATATATAGCGTGGGTCAAGGATTTATTCTCCAATGACACTCCACGTTCTTTTTCACAATTCCAACTCCTATTTCATTGTCCCAATTCATTTATGCCTAAATATCTTCTTCTTATTAATATTATTCTTGATGTACTTTTTTCCTTGCCTTCACCGCCTTCTACTTCGGAATTACCCTTTTCTTTGTCCTCCTTTCTTACCTCATATCCTAAGGCATCAAATATTTATTAAATTTTTCATTCTCCTGTTTTGACACATCCTAAATTTAAATTGAGTCTCAATTGGAATTGGATTTGGGATGTACCTGGACGGTTTCCTTCTGGAATAAGGTGTGGCATCGATCTTATAAAATATCTAGATCACCTTCTATCACACAGTCACTTTTCTTTCTTTACCACAGACTTTATTTTACCCCTTCTACTGTAGCAACATTTTCTGTAACCTCCGCTTCAAACTGCTGGTCCTGCAATAGCCCAAAGGGAGATCTTATGCATATCCTTTTTGAATGTCCCCCCACTGTCTCTTTTTGAAGAAAAGTTTGGTGTCAGCTTACCTCTATTTTTCATTTGCGATCCCAATTATCTCCCTCAGTGCTTTTTCTAGGTAGGCTCTCTTCTGACATTGTTTCAGATGATGATGATTTAAAGCTGTTGGATCTCATGTGAGCTTTAGCCTTTCAGCAAATTGCTCTTAATTGAAAAAATTAATCCAACATTTCCTATAAAGCTTGGTGGTATAATGTTTGCCACTACCATAGACTAGATATTGCTTTTACCTCTTTATGCTGCCTCTCCATGAATAGAGATTTGTATTGGTTACCTTTGACTGATTATCTTAATGCTGTTGCTTGTAATTCTACTAATTGTACGTTATCTGAGAATTTTAAGCCACCATGAATTCTTTATTTTCTCTGTTCTTGAGTGAATTTAAATTTAGCTTAACTTTATGCTTTATTGAATATCACTTTTTTCTTTTTTTAGCTGTTTAAGACCCAATGTATCTTTCTTATTTTAACTGGTCTTGTTCCATTTTCATCGTTTCTCCCCCATTTTATACTTTAAAATGTTAAACAGCTTTTACAATTCCTTTCAAAATTATATCATTATCATTGTGACAGATATCTTGTATTGTTATTATGTGACCCATATGTGTTTTGTTTTTTCAATAAAGCTGATTTACCTTAAAAAACAAAGGTTCTCTGCATGCTACTTTTATACCAAAGCCAGCCTGTAGGTGGGGTCAGTCGTCATTTGTCCATCCTCTAAACCAGTTCTTGGCCTCCCACTGGGTATGGAGCCAGCCTGGCTAGAAAGACAAAAGGGAGGCAGGCATTCCTAAGTGTGAGCTTCATAGATTCATATGCCAGGGACAGGATAGGCATGCTCTGAAGCGCAGGAAGGGGTTGGGCACAGCTCGCTACACCATCCATTCACGGAGCGAAACTCCCCTTCCACACTCAGAGCCTTTTATCTAGCATCTGGGTCCAATGTGCATGTCATCACCGTGGAGCCCTCATTAGTCAGGTAACAATTAGACCCTGGCACAAAGTTCATTTCATTTTAGGCATGAAAAAGACAACTTTCTCAAAGTGTTTTTTCAAAATTGTAATATAAAATCCAATCTTCCAATCACATTGAATTTTAAATTAGAATTAAAGAAGTCTTTAAAATATTTATTTTGCTATTTCCAAACTGAATTTAATATATTTTTGAGTGTAATAATGTAAACCAGTGCTTTCCTAGGTGAGCGCAAACTCACCAAAGTGGCAACATTTAAAACTTTAACTATACATGTCCTGCTCTTAAATACCATGCACCTTGTCAAATGGGCATTTTAGGCCTATCACATGGGTGACATAAATGTTTCACAAAGAAGGTTTAGGGTTGCCAAAAGGTTATTTTCATAGGTTGAAGTGGCAGTATAAAACTGCACACCTAGGCTGTAGTGGAAGTTGTCATAGATGGGGAGAAGGAGTACGTGTGTCACTTTGGTTGTGACAGATTACTCCTTGGCAAATGGGCTGGAAATAAATATTAAAAGATCAAAATTATGAATCTCCCAGAGAGCAGTTCAAAATGGAATGTCAGCTGGTTCCTCGATAGAAAGGAGCTTGAAGAGACAAAAGATTAAAAATATCTGAGCCTCTTGTTCAATAATAAAGGCTCTTTCAAAATGTACAAAGACATAATTAACAAGCATTTGAAATGCAACAGTTCTTGCATTTCTCCGAGTTAGAGCTATTAGCAGTTGTAAACTCCCAACCAGATTATTCTTGCCACATGAAATGAAAAAAAAAAGCGCAATTGTGCTGCTACAATTCACTCGTAGTGAAACTTATTGGCAAAAGTGCAACTATCTACGTAACCGGCAAGAGAGCAATTAACTATGTAACAGGGTCAATGTCTTGCAAAGCGCTCGACTTCTGCCAATTGAGATCAACTGCGAAAAAAGATAAAAAGTAGTCCACAACCTGGATCGAAAACAGCAAGCCTCGTTTGTTTTCAGTACTTGGTCGCTGCGCTCGACGAGTGCTAACCACCAGAAAAGGTATGACGTATGCATGCCTTCCACTAATGAAGGCAAGCAGATTTTAAAAGGCAAGCCCATGAATCAAAGAAAGACACTGACGTGACATTGACGGGGCTACGAGCCCTTTTCTAACTACTAACGTGTCTCACAAGCGATACGCATGCGCAAGCACATGCAACACAGACTTCACCCTAAAAAGAAGGGGATTGACATGGCGGCAGAGCTTTCTGTCCTGTTCAAGAATTTGAAGGGTTACTCATTCAGTCCCATTTTGGAAATCGTAAAGACACAAGTGTTTTCAACCTTGGCCTACGGCTGTGAGGCTCTCTGGGGGAGAGAATCACCAATTCTGGACACCACAATAATACGTATTTACAGGCAAATATTCCAGCTCCACACTTATGCATCACCAGCCCAGATTAGGCTAGAGTTTGGGCTATTAAAACAGTCTTTCGCCAAACATGGTGCATTTCTCCTTTTTTGCCACAAGCTTAAATCTGCCAAGATAAATACAACCAATCACCATATATGGGAGGAAATCTTGACAAAGTCTCATTCATCAGCAAGAGACTACCTAAATGAAACAATCACTCGTTTTGGACTGGCCGATCTATGATTGGCCGTAGTGAGCCATGTCATTTTCTAGAAAACTGTCAACAAAATCACGAAAATTCTTTCCCCACTAGTCGATAAGGCTTATTTATAAAAATGCTGTCATGCCTAGACTATACTCAACAGATATAAGGTCTTAAGCCCACTGCAATAAGTTGGGAAAGCCCTGAACTGCTGGACCAAGAGCAGGTATCTGAACTACCACCTTGGGATTTTACCATCCTTTACCCACAACAGCCCCCGGCTGAGGATAGAAGCGGCAAAGAACAGCTGACTATGTAGCGCCACGATTGAAGATCTGGTACACACCATTTGCTTCTGCAGCTCCTCCATCGGCATTCGTAGGAAATGGCTGTGCCCACTCTGAAATCAGTTAGGGCAGGGTTCTGCAAAGTCGGTCCTGGAGAGCCGGGTCCATGCTTGGTTTTTAGCATATCCACATTTAGAAAAAAGATGTTTCAGAAATCTACATTCTTCTAAATGTGTATATGCTAAAGATCTGGCATGGACTCGGCTCTCCAGCACTGACTTCGCAGAACCCTGAATTAGGGGGTTGGTACATGCAGACATGCCATTCTGGTATGCCTGAATTCAGCAGATCAGAGATCTATCTCACTGACCGATAAATATTGACCTTTAAGTCTTATTTTTACGCTCTATTTAATGATGGTTAATTTTAAACCAATTGTTTTTAGCCACTCAAATTTTTTTGAAAAAATGCTTTTTTATGATTTGCACTTGCACTTTGCGGCTTATTCTGCATATGCATTTTGAACAGCTGAAATATTTTTGTTTGTATATTGTAATGATAATAATTATTCTAACAATAGATTTGACTTTACTGACGGTTGTGATAGTACTGTTAAGGTCTCTGCCAGGCAAAGAATACAGAGAACCACACCTGTAGTAAATGCTAGAGATGTGGTGGTCTTGGTCATTTGTCCAATAGTTCCGGGTGCTTTGTAGAAACTTCCACACATAGGAATTATGGAAAAAAGGCTATTACACCAGGGTGTATAAAGGTGGGAGAATTCAAAGTGTGGATTGTGTTACCGAGGGCACAAGGAACAATGGGCCAAATGTAGGAACCGGTTTGCATGGCGCAAACTGCGAAAATCGCAGTTTGCGCCATGCAAAACGGCCATCGTGATGCTCATTCACATTTTGCGAGTCGGTACTGACTCGCAAAATGTGAATGCGACTCGCAAATAGGAAGGGGTGTTCCCTTCCTATTTGCGACTCGCACCACGATGCAGAATTGCTTTGTGACCGTGAAAGCGCAGTTAACACCCACTTGAAGTGGGTGGTAACTCATTCGCAAAAGGGAAGGGGTCCCCATGGGACCCCTTCCCCTATGTGAATGTCTCTTAAAATATTTTTTCAGAGCAGACAGTGATCCAATGGACCACTGCCTACTCTGAAAAAATGAAACCAAATGGTTTCATATTATTTTTTGTATTGCAACTCGTTTTCCTTTAAGGAAAACGGGCTGCAATACAAAAAAAAAAAAAATGCTTTATTAAAAAAGCAGTCACAGACATGGAGGTCTGCTGTCTCCAGCAGGCCACCATCCCTGTGAGTGCAGGGACTCGCTATGGGGTGGCAAAAAGCGACCCACCTCATTAATATTAATGAAGTGGGTCTTTGCGAGTCGCAATTCATGGATTTCCTACATCTGGCCCAATGTTCTTAGTGTCAGAGAGAATGGGAGTGTAGACTGAACCAGTGGTGTTGCTGGAATGCAAGAGAGTGCCATATGGTAAGAAGGTTATGGTGTTAGCTGATTCAGGTTCGCTATAGACTATGGTAGATAGCTAAATTGTGGAAAACAATTCAGATGTTAAACCTGTAGTTAAAGGAGGAGGAAAGATGGATATTCTGAGTCATACAGTAAAGAAGGTCCAGTTTCAAGACAAGTCAATCATAGGAAAATTCTGTGGCCCAGATATAAGAAAAGTGTTATGAAGGAACACGTTTCTTGCCACCCATTGCACCCCCCTAAAGCCACCATGTGTGCACTGCATTTAACATACAGCACACCATGGCACAGGTTAGGGACAATAACGTCATAATTCTTATCTCTATTGTTATACTTTGCAGGATTAGGGCCAAAAATGTTGCACTAATCCTGCAAAGTACATAGAGGCCCATTAAAAATAATGGCGTGCCTCGTTTTAACACCTGCTCTGTGCAGCCGTTAAAAATGGCGCTAAAAATGGCGCAGTGAAATCTCATAGATTAATGGGGGAATCCCTCCCTTCGGGTTCACTATGCCTGGAGCAGGCATAATGTGGTGCAAGGGTTTGCAAAGTAGCGCAGTGCATGCATTGCACCACTTTGTAAATATGGCGCTGATTTTTTGCCACATTAGCACCATATTAATATTTAAAATATGACGCTAATGTGGCAATAGTTGGCACAAGGCCCTTCTTAAATTTGGGACTGTGGGGGTCATTCTGACCCTGGCGGTCATTGACCGCCAGGGCCAACGACCACGGAAGCACCGCCAACAGGCTGGCGGTGCTTCCTGGCCAATTCTGACCGCGGCGGTAAAGCCGCGGTCAGAAAACGGAAACCGGCGGTTTCCCGCCGGTTTTCCCCTGGCCAAAGGAATCCTCCATGGCGGCGCTGCACGCAGCGCTGCCATGGGGATTCCGACCCCCTTCCCGCCAGCCTGTTCCTGGCGGTTTACACCGCCAGGAAGAGGCTGGCGGGAACGGGTGTTGTGGGGCCCCTGGGGGCCCCTGCACTGCCCATGCCACTTGCATGGGCAGTGCAGGGGCCCCTAACAGGGCCCCAGCAAGATTTTCAGTGTCTGCTTAGCAGACACTGAAAATCGCGACGGGTGCCACTGCACCCGTCGCACCTCAGCAAATCCGCCGGCTCCATTCAGAGCCGGCTTCATCTTTGCTGGGGCTTTCCCGCTGGGCCGGCGGGCGATCTTTTGCAGATCGCCCGCCGGCCCAGCGGGAAAGTCGGAATGCCCCCCGCGGTCATCTGACCGCGGGGCGGTGTTTGGGCGGTTTCCGCCCGGCCGGGGTCGGAATGACCCCCTATGTTTCCAGAAATGACAGATTATTGGTTGGGAGAGTGGCACCAAAGCGATATGGGCACCACTTCAAATCTCAATGTCCCTGAGCAAGCTCTACTAATGGCAATGTAGGTGATGGTCAGGTCATCACTGAGGAATTACCAGGGTTTTTCTAGAAGGAGTTGGCATTGTTAAGTAAATTCAAACATAAAATAGTCCTTAAGAGAAGTGCTGTACCATCACTTCACAAGATTAAAAGGGTATGAAACGTGATGCTTGAACCGCTACGAGAGGAACTCCAAAGGCTATTCACATTAGAAATGATTGAGACGTTTGAGAGGTTGACCCAGGTCATTTTAGCACCCAAAAATGAGTGGAAGTGTCTCAAGAAGCATGTCAACCTTAGAGATCCCAATAGACATACTTGGATAAATCTCCAAATACTTCCAAACATTGCTCAGTGTTATGGATTTGTCAACTGTGTACCATCAAGTCATGTTTCATCTAGGGGTGGGTAAAATTGTTTTTCGCTGGCAGAATTGGAGGAATTTAGTAATTCTGCGTTACTCATGTCACATGGAATTACTAATAAATTCCACTGCTCCACCGGCAAATTAAAAATCATCACTGAAAGCCATCCGTAAAGATTATGGCCCGTATTTATACTTTTTTTAGCGCCGCATTTGCGCCGCTTTTTGACGCAAAACAGCGCAAACCTACAAAATACAATGGTATTTTGCAAGTTTGCGCCGTTTTTACGTAAAAAAACGACGCAAATGCGGCGCAAAAAAAGTATAAATACGGGCCTATATGTGGGATAATCACATGCAGGCTTGATTAGTTAATGCATTTCTGACATGAGGTGCTTAGTATAATTTATGCATGGCTCTGAAAAGGGCAATGAAACCACCACTAATGCTAAAATATTGCACGCAAGCGCACTCCTTTGATAATGTTTATGATGGCTCTTTCAAATTCAGAGACAGGAAGGTGGCTGTCAGCAGGGGAGAGGCGCTGAACCTGTGCAGGTCAGCCATGGAGTGGATACTCGAATTTCAAGAGGGCTATATTGCTGTAAACGAACCACATGCATCATGGGGCATTTAGTCTTCCAACCAGGGCGCACAGAGCTGCATCACACATTACAGACTACATTTCCCAGGAAAACCCGGTGACACACTGTCATAGTCTTGGGATGACTTTACTGTGGTCTGCCCTGGCACTGCAGACAGTCCCTGTTTCAGCAGTGCGGACACGCGAGACAGCAGTGAGGGGGCTTGGAAGCTGTTGTGAGAGGCTACAGTGAGGGTCCTGTGAGGTCACTCATGGCAGGCTGCAGCCTGGAGGGGACACCATGCTGCTGAGCATCAGAAGTCTCCTCCCCCAAAAAATCCCCTCCTTTGGTCAGTAGCAGTGCCTCCTCCTCCCTCTGTTGTGGCCCATGGGCTGCCTTTTTCATGCAGCAGAAGCTCTATCCTGGGTGCCTGTCGGCTGTCCTGAGTCTGGTGGAGGAGTACCAGATGCTGGTGTCACCTAGCATAAGTGAGGCGCGCTGAGATAAGGAGGCTCTTCCAGGAGCTGGGCGAGACCAGCCAGGAGAAGATCTAGGTGACCGAGTATGGGCTGGTGTGCTGGATGACAAGCAGCAAAATTGACGAGCAGGAGTAGGAGACCAAAAGTTGAGTAGCTCAAGGAGGTGAGCACAGCCCAGAACAAGCCTGCATGTTGATACTGGCACTGCATGCACTGCAGGGTTTGGAGATCTGTTTCTGCAGTCCAGATCTGTGTCTGCAGCATGCATACTCTGCCCATTTGCAGAATTCAACAGAATTCCACAGAATCAAGCTCTGCCAATTCTGCCAAGGCCTAGTTCCATCAAGATTCTTACCACCTTTACAGATTCTCCCCACCTTACATCCTTTTGTTATGCCTTTGGATGATTACAGATTTATCTGGATGCCATTAGGGTTTACGTTGGCAGCACCTTCCTGCAAAAGAGTGATTAAGGTGTTGATGGTATACTCCAGGGGTTGTTCTTCCACGGCGAGATCTTGATCTTTGGTAAAGACTGGGAGGATCATGACAAAATTGTAGAGATGGCTTTAAAGAGATTGGTAGATTCTGATCTTTCCCTAATGAAGGAGAAGCTCAGATTTCTGGTGAACACTAATACATGTTTGGGCAATATTATTTCTTGTGAGGGAATAAGCCTGAAGCTGGAGTTGGATGAAAGGATTGTGAAAGCCCTTAGTTCCTGAAGATCGAGACCAGGTGAATTCTTTCCTGGGTTCAACTGAGTTTCATTCTAAGGCCCAGATTTATAAAGCCTTTCCTTTGTCCTTTTGTCATGCAAGGCAACGCAAGGACAATACAAAGGCTTCAGTAGTATTTACAGAGCCATGCAAGGTGTGATTTGTGCCACTTTTAAAAATGGGGTCTTTGGTTGGCAGTCAGGTTACCCCCTGTCCAAACAAGGACCCTCACTCTTGTCAGGGTAAAGGAGAATCACATTCAGTTAACCCCCACTCACCCACTTGGTGGCTTGGTACAAGCAGTCAGGCTTAACTTTAGCAGCAATGTGTAAAGTATTTGTACCAACACACACAGTAATACAGTGAAGACACTACAAAATGGACACCACTCCAGTTTGGAAAAATAGGCAATATTTATCTAAATCAAACAGGACCAAAAGGAGAAAAATCCAACATACACAAGTCAAGATGTGAATCCTCAAAAGAATAAGAGTCTTAAACCTTAGAGAACTGTGAGAATGCTGTTGTTACACAAAGTACCTGGTTAGCTTAAAAAATAAAGCAGCACAGTTGAGCATGTGTCAGAAAAGGGTAGCGATGCGTTGATTCCTTACTTGCAAGTGAGGCTTGTGTAGTTTCCTTCTCCGGTCAGGTCAGTGATGCATTGTTTTTCTCCCTCGCAAGAGAGTGATGCGTCAATTTCCGGATGGAGCACCTTAGATCCGCGCAGATTCCAGAAGTGATCTAATTTTCAGGCGTTTTGGGTCCACTACTTATATCCCTTGCTGCCTTTAATGTAGGCAAACTTTAAACGAAAGGCTCTCTTGTTTGTAAGATCCTGCCTTGCCCAGGCTAAACTTTACTGAAAGATGTATTTTTAAATTGTGAGGTCAGAGACCCTAAGCTCCAAATTTCTATCTGCTCCCAAAGGGAATCTGCACTTTAATAATAGTTAAAGGCAGCCCCTATGTTAACCTATGAGAGAGATAGGCCTTGCAGAGTGAAAACCGAATTTAGCAGTATTTCACTATCAGGACATATAAAACACATTAGTATATGTCCTACTTTAAACATACACTTCACCCTGCCCGTTGGGCCACCTAGGGCCTACCTTAGGGGTGCCTTATATATAATAAAAGGGAAGGTGTAGGCCTGGCAAGTGGGTACACTTTCCAAGTAGAATTGACAGTTTATAAACTGCACACACAGACAGTGCAGTGGCAGGTCTGAGCCATGTTTACAGGGCTACTCATGTGGGTGGCACAATCAGTGCTGCAATCCCATTAGTAGCATTTGATTTACAGGGCCTCGGAATCTCTAGTGCTCTGTACTAGGTTCTTACTAGTAAATCACATCTGCCAATCATGAAAGGCCAATTACACATACATTTTATATAGGCCCACTTGCACTTTAGCACTGGACAGCAGTGGTAAAGTACCCAGAGTATCAAAAACAGCAAAAACAGAGTCCAGCACACATCAACAACCTGGGAAACAGAGGCAAAACGTTAGGGGAGACCATGCTTTGTAAACAAATAGAACATAATGTAGCAGCTTGCACTACATTATGTTACATATCAAGCTTGGATCCATTTCATGAGTGCAACATGGGCATTGCCATGTGTCTACCCATGGATTTTGGCCCATTTACTAAAGCAACTAAAACGGGCCCTGTGCCAAAATGCTGTGTCCTACCCAGTGAGGTGTAATGAGGAGAAATATATTTATTTTTACTCATTACTTCCACTTTCCAAATGTGCTTCATTCTAAAGCACACATAGAAAGGGCAATACTCCTCTATGGATTGTTTTTGTGGGGAAAGGTTTCCCTTCCTGCACAAAACAACCCTGCCTGTAATTCAGGCACCCTTGTGTCATGGTGCAAGAGTGCCTGCATTTACTTTAGAAAGCACATAGTGGGCAAGTGCAAGAAGAGATTAGAAATATTCTGGATCTTTGTCGATATGGAGCATTTCTGCTCCCTTCCTTTCATGCAACACAGACCAGCAACGTTGCTTGCTGCCCTGTGTTGTGTGAAAGATTTGTAAAAATGTTGCTAAGTTGTTTAAGAACTTCACCAGTGTTGTGCGACGTTTAATAGTCTTGCTGAAAAAGAATGCTAAGTTTGTGCGGTCCAAAGTTTGTGAGAAAGCATTTCGGGGCACATGTGCAAATATTTGTAATTGCGATTCCATGCGAATCGCAATTAGGGAATCGCAATTCCAAATGTAAGAAACTCCATTGAGTTTCTTTTGCTGTTCCTGGTGGGTCACAACTAGACCTGCCTCATTAATATTAATGATGTAGGTGGCAATTTGCGGCCCTCCGGGAATCGCAATAATCACAGAGATGATGGCCTGCTGGGGTCAGCAGACCACCATGTCTGTGATTGCTTTTAAATAAAGCAATCTTTTTTAAAATGCAGCCTTTCTTCCTTAAAGGAAACCAGGCTGTGTTTAAAAAGAAAAAAAATTAAACGTTTCAGTTTCATTTTTTAAGAGTAGGCAATGGCCTGAGGGACCACTGCCTTCTCTTAAAAAAAGATTTTGCATACATTCACAAAGTGGAAGGGGTGTCTTAGGGACCCCTTTCCCTTTGTGAATGGGTTAGCACCAATTTGAAATTGGTGCTAACAGCGATTGTTTTGCAACCGCATTCACGGTCACAAAACAATCATACATACCACTTAGATTCGGTATTAGGAAGGGTCGCCCTGGAAACGCCCCTTACTAATACCAAACCACAAAACCCAAATTGCAATTCGGTAATGAGTTACTGAATTGCAGTTTGGCCTTTGTACTTCCCAAAAAGAATTTTTCTAGTTGCAAACGGGACGATTCGCAACAGAAAAATGCTTTGTACATGTGGCCCTTGGTGTGGTTAAAAGGGGTATTAGCCAGATGCCTACAACTCAACATTTTGATATGTATAAGAAGAACTTGTTGATTACTTGGTGTTAGTCTCTGTGGTTTAGGGTCTGTCCTGTCACAGCTAGTCAATAGAGAAGAAACATTGTGGCATCCACCTCTCGCTCCCTCAAATAAACAGAGCAACATTACACCAGCACTGAAAGGGAAGCCCAACCTGGAATTGGGCAATTCACCAGTTTAAGTTCTCTCTTTGGGGTCTCCCTTTCACAGTCTAGTCTTACCAACAACCCCTGGTGTAGATCTTTTCTTGCAAGGGTGCTGAGAATGGTACCCGAGGGCCACGGAGGTGGATACAAGTTTTGAGTGAAGATAATTTTCATGTTGAGTAGTTCCCTGGGGTCATGAACCGTGGGGCTGACTGTCACAGCTCTTGATCGAAGGGTATGAGGAGCAAAATGAATCAGTGAATATGAATAGGGTCAAAGAGGGTGTGATTGGTGAAGAAGAATGGAAATGTGCTAGAAAAGGAAATGGTACATTCCACACACTCTAGCGGTTCGTGGTGAAGGGCTTGCTTGATTTTTTGTAATCGGTCAGAAGCCTTTAGAATGGCTAAAATAGAATTACCAGGCTACCTGTGCGCATTTACTGGGTTGCGAATGATGGCAGTCTTATACGTGCAGCCCACACACATGCTCATGTATAATCAGCCCAGTGCACCTTACCCTAGCTGCGTCACAGCACTTTACCTGAAAAGGCAGACAATGGCGATAACATTCAAAATACAATGAAATTACTGGGGGTGAAACTCAGATAGGGAGAATCATCCACCTTAAAGCTAAAAAAAATCCTGGTGTACTAAATGGGCAGAACCCATTTGCAGCACGAACAAATTATGTTGTTATTGGTGGACAACATCTTTAGGTGAACAGTATCAACATGTGTGAGTCCAGTCAATACCAGGGTTACAGCCACATTCTTAAAAGAGGAGTTGCACAAGACAATGTTATGACTCAATCTTGTGCTTTATGTGCAGTGGTTATTACTCTCCACACTCATGTCATTCCTTCTCCTGTGGTGCCTTTCTGTTTCAAGTACTCCATGGCTTCCTCCTCCCTGAAGACCCGAACTATTGTCCCTTCCGTTCCATTGCTATGCAAGTTTAGGTGCGTTAGGACCTGATCTTCTGGAACACTCTTGGCTTCCTGCATAAATAGCCCCTCTGAACTTGCATTTGGGCTTGGACTCGTACCTGTATCCGGCTCCTCCCAGTTTATTTCAAGTCCTGCACAAGCAGCTTCCCTGAACTCACCTTGTGAGCTGTCTGAATCTTCCAGTGTTCCTGTCCAGCGCAAGCTTCTTCCCTGCACTCATCTCCTGAGTCGCCCAGACCTTCATCACTCCAGTCCTGCTCTACCTCATCCCTGCACTCATCTTCCTAGTCATCCAGACACCTTCCAGTTCTCTAGTCTTCCAAGCCCTGTCCAATGACTCAGAGATTCTGATTTCTGCAACACCTCGACTGTCTCCCACCATGAGCTTAGATTCCACCTCTTCTCGAACATCTTACAATGACCCGCCTGCCGCCTTTGAACTCCAGTAAAGTGCTAGTCCAGGCTAAGTACTTGCTCCCAGGTTAGTGCGCACTAATCATTAGTAGTATTTTTAGGCTTGTCTGTCTTGGTTTCTGAACTGTATTGCTTATGGGCTAGAGACTGTCTCCAGAACCAACCTTATACCTCCAACTTATGTACTGAATGTAATTATGTTTTCTAACCTTGGAGTGCACCTAACTCCAGCTGTGTACTGAGTGTAACCGTGTTTTCTAGCATACCTTGGGAGTGTCTCTAACTCAAATCCATGTTTCAAGCACAAGCTTGTAAGTGTCAGTAACTCCAATATTGTGCCGATAAGTAGCCTTGTTTCATGTATTGCCTTGTTTCAGAGTTTAGTCAATATAAATAATCTTGTTCCAAGTTTACCTAATTCCAGGTGTTATCTATTTCTGAGAGTAACCTGGTCTCTAACAGGCCTTGACATTTTATGTAAATTCCAACCTATGTGTCAAGAGCAACCTGGTTTCCAATATTCTTGTTAGTGTTTCTGATTCCAATGTATGTATCAAGTGCAAGCCTGGGTGTGTCATCAACTCCAACCTATGTTCTGAGTTTACCCTTGGAGTGCATAACTCTACCCAGTACTTCAAGTTCTTCTTCACGTCTTCCCGAATATTCCATTTGAGTATCTGGTTTATCTGCTCCCATGTTATGATTAATAGGAGATCTAGAAGTGTGAAATTTGAAGCACTGTATTGTAACCTGTCCAGAGGATTTAATGCACTGAGGGTTATTTCCTCTTCTTGTTGTTTCCAGTGAATTGTGTTTCCATGATAAACAGAAGTGCTGTCTCGAAAACATCCACCTTCCACAAAATCAGAAGGTCCCAGAAGTGGCAATTCTGTTAAGCAGAGTTGCACCGCAGCTAAGCAGAACCAGTACCACAAGTGTGCTTTTATTATTCTGTCCCTTTCCCCTCTGGAAGTTGCCTGGAACTAGGAGTACCATCACTGGACCCAGCTTCTTCCAGATTGTGAGCGGGGTCCAGCATTGGCTGCAGTGTCATACCTGTGGTTGGAGCCAGGTGACTGCGTGACAGACAACAGGATTCAGTTTATGTAATTGGAAATGCATGAATTCTTGAAGGGTCTGTCTATACGTAATCTAAGAAAAGCTCTCTGTTCTCCCCAGGCCAATGATTTGGCTGAGCATTTGAATAGATTTGTCAAGTCAAGTTTTCAGAGGGCTAAGCTTTCAAGAACCCGCTTCAATGATGTGCTTCATGGAACATGATCCACAAGTCAAATCTTTCCTGCCTGAAGTGAAGGCTTGCCGATATCAAACTTAAGCATAGCTGGCTAAGAGGCAGTCTCAATTTGTGTGTGCAGGGGAGAGATGGTGAAGATGTTTTTTCTTCCAGGGGGAGCGATTACCTGAGAAGTCACAAAACTTGCTTTGACAACAAACATTGTGTCAAATGTCTATTGTGGAAGGTGGGTGAGCAACATTTCACCAGGAAAACACAGGTTTGTTCAGAAAGAGAAGCTGCAAGTTCAAGGGGCCCTTCATAATGAGAGAAGTAAGAAGGACCGTGGAGGTACTTGATTCTGGGGAGATGTGAAGCAAGTACACGCAGGTGAGATCCCTGCCTACCTCCTGTGATGGGAACCCTTCATATGGTAGTTCTGTGTACAAGAAACGTACTTCTTCTTCCTCTCTGATGAATCATGGATTCTGCAGCGGACCATCTATAAAGCAACAGCGGTGGAACAATTATAAAATGGAGTGAGCGTTTTCAGCTCCTGTTTTTTCTGTCTAATGTTGATGGAATTTTCCTCTGAAAGATGATCCTTCTTGTATTTCTTCTTCTGTCTCGGTATGTTGTAATTGCTCTTCCTCTGCCTGGTCTTCCCTATTAGTATCCTGCCTTCTTGCTTTTATTAGTACAGTTTTTATCTTTTCTAGTTGTTGTCAGTGATGAGGAGGATGTGTTGTGACTGCTTACAATTGCAGCTGTCTAACCTTCTGTGTACCCTGTGTCGTCTTGCTCTGATGGAATGTTGTGGGTGTCACACTGATGCTCTGAGCCCAAGGTTCCAGAGTTGGCAATTAGAGAGAAAGCTGCACTGTAGATGATTGGTGGCCATTTCTTCCCTCCTCTTCCTGAATAAAACAACTTGCATACTGGTACGAGGCGGCTTGCAAGAAGTTGCTATTCTTTGTTTCTTCAAGAGGAACAGGAAGAATACTCCAAGCAAATAGTATAAATTCTTTCAATTAAAAAATGAGTTGGAAATTACATATTATGAGATTATGGATACATAGACTTTCTGTATTGCAGCATGCCAGTGCATATGTGCATGTCACTATTGGATTCTGTGTCAGGTTGCATAGTCTTTTTGCTACTGTTAGGAATTACCTTTCTGGTGTTGCTATATCTGCTTCTTGACTCTTTATAGGGTGTAAGACAATTTGATTAAATAACATTTAATACAATTAACATGTATAATAAAGGTGTAGGCCCAATGTGAACTGCAGTATTTTAACAGCAGGTTTGTACAGTAAGTGTAGGAAGTTGGCTCTGTATGTGCTATTTCAAAGTAAGGAATAGCATGCACAGAGTCCAAGGGTTCCCCTTAGAGGTAAAATAGTGGTAAAAAGAGATAATACTAATGCTCTATTTTTGTGGTAGTGTGGTCGAGCAGTAGGCTTATCCAAGGAGTAGTGTTAAGCATTTGTTGTACATACACATAGACAATAAATGAGGTACACACACTCAGAGACAAATCCAGCCAATAGGTTTTGTTATAGAAAAATATATTTTCTTAGTTTATTTTAAGAACCACAGGTTCAAATTTAACATGTAATATCTTGTTTGAAAGGTATTGCAGGTAAGTACATTAGGAACTTTGAATCATTTCAATTGCATGTATAGTTTTCAAGTTATTCACAAATAGCTATTTCAAAAGTGGACACAGTGCAATTTTCACAGTTCCTGGGGGAGGTAAGTTTTTGTTAGTTTTACCAGGTAAGTAAGACACTTACAGGGTTCAGTTCTTGGTCCAAGGTAGCCCACCGTTGGGGGTTCAGAGCAACCCCAAAGTTACCACACCAGCAGCTCAGGGCCGGTCAGGTGCAGAGTTCAAAGTGGTGCCCAAAACGCATAGGCTATAATGGAGAGAAGGGGGTGCCCCGGTTCCGGTCTGCTTGCAGGTAAGTACCCGCGTCTTCGGAGGGCAGACCAGGGGGGTTTTGTAGGGCACCGGGGGGGACACAAGCCCACACAGAAATTTCACCCTCAGCGGCGCGGGGGCGGCCGGGTGCAGTGTTAGAACAAGGCTCGGGTTCGCAATGTAAGTCAATGAGAGATCAAGGGATCTCTTCAGCGCTGCAGGCAGGCAAGGGGGGGCTTCCTCGGGGAAACCTCCACTTGGGCAAGGGAGAGGGACTCCTGGGGGTCACTTCTGCAGTGAAAGTCCGGTCCTTCAGGTCCTGGGGGCTGCGGGTGCAGGGTCTTTTCCAGGCGTCGGGACTTAGGTTTCAGAGAGTCGCGGTCAGGGGAAGCCTCGGGATTCCCTCTGCAGGCGGCGCTGTGGGGGCTCAGGGGGGACAGGTTTTGGTACTCACAGTCGTAGAGTAGTCCGGGGGTCCTCCCTGAGGTGTTGGTTCTCCACCAGCCGAGTCGGGGTCGCCGGGTGCAGTGTTGCAAGTCTCACGCTTCTTGCGGGGAGATTGCAGGGTTCTTTAAAGCTGCTTCTTTGGATAAAGTTGCAGTCTTTTTGGAGCAGGACCGCTGTCCTCGGGAGTTTCTTGTCGTCGTCGAAGCAGGGCAGTCCTCAGAGGATTCCGAGGTCGCTGGTCCCTTTGGAAGGCGTCGCTGGAGCAGAGTTCTTTGGAAGGCAGGAGACAGGCCGGTGAGTTTCTGGAGCCAAGGCAGTTGTTGTCTTCTGGTCTTCCTCTGCAGGGGTTCTCAGCTAGGCAGTCCTTCTTCTTGTTGTTGCAGGAATCTAATTTTCTAGGGTTCAGGGTAGCCCTTAAATACTAAATTTAAGGGCGTGTTTAGGTCTGGGGGGTTAGTAGCCAATGGCTACTAGCCCTGAGGGTGGGTACACCCTCTTTGTGCCTCCTCCCAAGGGGAGGGGGTCACAATCCTAACCCTATTGGGGGAATCCTCCATCTGCAAGATGGAGGATTTCTAAAAGTTAGAGTCACCTCAGCTCAGGACACCTTAGGGGCTGTCCTGACTGGCCAGTGACTCCTCCTTGTTATTCTCATTATTTTCTCCGGCCTTGCCGCCAAAAGTGGGGGCCGGGGCCGGAGGGGGCGGGCAACTCCACTAGCTGGAGTGTCCTGCGGTGCTGTGACAAAGGGGTGAGCCTTTGAGGCTCACCGCCAGGTGTTACAGCTCCTGCCTGGGGGAGGTGTTAGCATCTCCACCCAGTGCAGGCTTTGTTACTGGCCTCAGAGTGACAAAGGCACTCTCCCCATGTGGCCAGCAACATGTCTCTAGTGTGGCAGGCTGCTGGAACTAGTCAGCCTACACAGATAGTCGGTTAAGTTTCAGGGGGCACCTCTAAGGTGCCCTCTGGGGTGTATTTTGCAATAAAATGTACACTGGCATCAGTGTGCATTTATTGTGCTGAGAAGTTTGATACCAAACTTCCCAGTTTTCAGTGTAGCCATTATGGTGCTGTGGAGTTCGTGTTTGACAAACTCCCAGACCATATACTCTTATGGCTACCCTGCACTTACAATGTCTAAGGTTTTGTTCAGACACTGTAGGGGTACCATGCTCATGCACTGGTACTCTCACCTATGGTATAGTGCACCCTGCCTTAGGGCTGTAAGGCCTGCTAGAGGGGTGACTGACCTATACTTGCATAGGCAGTGAGAGGCTGGCATGGCACCCTGAGGGGAGTGCCATGTCGACTTACTCGTTTTGTTCTCACTAGCACACACAAGCTGGTAAGCAGTGTGTCTGTGCTGAGTGAGAGGTCTCCAGGGTGGCATAAGACATGCTGCAGCCCTTAGAGACCTTCCTTGGCATCAGGGCCCTTGGTACTAGAAGTACCAGTTACAAGGGACTTATCTGGATGCCAGGGTCTGCCAATTGTGGACACAAAAGTACAGGTTAGGGAAAGAACACTGGTGCTGGGGCCTGGTTAGCAGGCCTCGGCACACTTTCAATTGTAAACATAGCATCAGCAAAGGCAAAAAGTCAGGGGGCAACCATGCCAAGGAGGCATTTCCTTACAGTAAGCTTCCATAGTCACATATTTTTTGCTAAAGTCACTGGTTAATGCATTTTACTTTCTTTCTTTTATCCCGACCGAGGTTGGGAATTTGAGATATAAACCTTCAATGACGCAAATGTGATTTTGCGACAATAGAATGAATAAATGTAATATTATGCTTAATCGCACCTGCATAACTTTTCTAAAATAAAATAATATTTTAAAATGTTTGTTTAATTTCTTACAATGTTTCTTTATTAATATGTTTTGTTAATAGAAGCGTGTGGGAAAGGGAATGACTTCCTCTAGTAATGTAATGCTCTCACCATTACCTGTTTTTTGTCTTATACCAAGAAGCACTGGGAAACTAAACTGACTTTACAGTTGAGTTACATTTTGTGGCACATTTTCATCTTATGTTTAAGTAGCTCATTGATTAGTTTGAATAGTCAACAGAAGCTGTCCGTTCCCATGATGAGACTGCTGTCTGAGTGGGCAAGATGATGGCCACTGCTACAACTTGTTGCATTTGCAGATATGAAAGAAATGTTATAAGTCTGTATTCCTAGAACATGATTCAGTATATTCTCACACTCTAGGGTTTTTCCTTTGACTTCTCTATAGACCTGTTAGAAATGGGGTCTTTGGTTGGCAGTCAGGTTATCCCCTGTCCGAGCAAGGACTCTCACTCTAGTCAGGGTAAAGGAGAAACACACCTGGTTAACCCCCACTGACCCCATTGGCAGCTTGGCATGGGCAGAAAGGCTTAACCCAGAAGCAATGTGTAAAGTGTTTGTACCAACACACAGAGTAATACAGTGAAAACACTACAAAATGGACACCACACCAGTTTAGAAAAATAGGTAATATTTATCTAAATCAAACACAACCAAAATGCCAAAAATCCAACAAACACAAGTCACGAGATGAATTTTCAAAAGAATCTGAGGCTTACTCCATAGAAAACAATAGAAACTTTGATTTTAGACAGAGTACCTGGTTTGCATAAAAAATAAAGCTGCACGGACGAGCATGCGTCAGAAAAGTCAGCAATGCATCGATTCTTTACTTGCAAGTGAGGTCGTTGTTTCTTCTCTGGTTGTGAAGGTGATGTGTGTAGTTTTTCTCCCTCGCAAGAGAGTGATGCATTGATTTCAAGACTGGGCACCTCGAATCAACGCAGGTTCATGATGACTTTGACACCCACGGACGGTGCGTGTGAAATCCGAACGCACAGCATTAGAAAACCATGCTGTGTGGGGTTTGCATCGTTATCAGCAGCCGCAAGCAGACGTTGCATCATTTCTCCAGCCACAATGTGTCGGTCTCCCAGCCGAGATGCAGGTGGAGCATCGATTTCAGCCGCGAAGCAGGTGGCGCGTCGTTTATCAGCCGCGTTGCAGATGGTGCATCAAACATTTTCCCACACGGTGTTCTGTGTGTGTGGATTTCAGCCCTTATTCTGCCAACTTCACCTTTCAAGGACCCAGGGATTTCATAGGGCACCAATTGGCAGGGCGGGAGTCTCAGCAGAGAGTCCAGGTGCTGGCAGAGGAAGTCTTTGATGGCCCTGAGATTTCAAAACAGTCCAAGTCCTTGGAGATTTTTCACAAGCAGGAATGCACAACAAAGTCCAGTCTTTATCCCCTTTCAGAGGCAGAAGCAGCAACTGAAGGAAAGCCCAACAAGGCACAGTCACAGGCCAGGGCAGCACTTCCCCTTAGCTCTTCAGCTCTTCTCCTTGGCAGAGGTTCCTCTTGAATCCAGCAGTGATCCTGAAGAAACCTAAAGTCTGGGGTTTTGGGTCCACTACTTATACCCCTTTCTGCCTTTGAAGTAGGCAAACTTCAAAGGAAAGTCTCTGTTGTTCACAAGATCCTGTCCTGTCCAAGAAAGGCACATCACACATCACACATCAGGGGGTTGGAGACTGCATTGTGTAAGGGCAGGCACAGCCCATTCAGGTGTGAATGACCAGTCATCTCTCCACTCTTGCACAGATGTCTAATCAGGATATGGAGGCTACACCCCAGCACCCTTTGTCTCAGTGTCTAGAGTGGATTCACAAACAGCCCACCTGTCAGTCTGACTCAGACAGGGAATCCACAAACAGGCAGAGTCACAGAATGGTTAAAGCAAGAAAATGCTTACTTTCTAAAAGTGGTATTTTCAAACTAACAATTTAAAAACCAACTTCACTAAAAGATTTATTTTTAACTTGTGAGTTAACAGACACCAAACTCCATATTTCTATTTGGTCTCAAAGGGAATCTCGCTTTAAGAATATTTAAAGGCAGTCCCCATGTTAACCTATGAGAGAGATAGGCTTGCACAGTGAAAGCCAAATTTGGCAGTATTTCACTGTTGGCACATGTACATGTCCCACTTTTAACATACACCGCACCCTGCCCATGAGGCTACCTAGGGCCTACCTTAGGGGCGTCCTACATGTAAAAAAGGGAAGGTTTAAGCCTAGTAAGTGGGTACACTTGCCAAGTTGAATGTGCAGTGCACAACTGCACACACAGACACTGCAGTGGCAGGTCTGAGCCATGTTTACAGGGCAACTAATGTGAGTGGCACAATTAGAGCTGCAGGCCCAAGAGTAGCATTTGATTTACAGGCCCTAGGCCCCTCTAGTGCACTTTACTAGGGACTTACTAGTAAATCAAATAGACAAATCATGGATGAACTTATCACCAATACAATTTACACAGAGATCATGGTAAACAGTGGTAAAGTGCCCAGAGTCCTAAGGCCAACAAAAACAGGTCAGAAAAATAGGAGGAAGGAGGCAAAAAGATTGGGGATGACCCTGCAAAAAAGGGCCAGAACCCTTGCTCACACTTCTCAGATTTACTCTGAGAGATCCTTTATTTCCCTGCCTAAATCTATGCTGCTCTGAAATGCTATTGAGTTTCTTGAACATCTATTTATGGGAAGTTCTGCTTATGATCTATATGAAAGCTTAATGGTGTCACATCTTGAACTGAGAACTCTTCATGGGTTCTATTCAACACTTTACTCACGCTCTCCTAAGATTAAAATGGGGATTAAGTTATATGGAAAGCTATTTATCTTTTGTTCTGTATTGTAGTGCTATTGTTATTGATTAACACTGATGACTTTCAATGAAGAAATATTTACTGAAAGATTTAAAAAAGCATTTAAACTCATATCCATATCTCATCTTTGACTCCCATGAAAGCATAAATTGAATAGTGATGATGCATAGTTTGTTTTTTATTTACAGTTTCTGAATAATTCTTTATTTATGGCAAAGATCTATAGAGCTTGGACCCAGGAAGAGCAGGGACTAATTCCATTTTACCCAATGTAACTTTTCCACACTAAGATGGTGTTTGATGCCGAGTCATAATGAAAAGAGTCTGTCTAAATGTAAACTGTAAATGTTAACTGATAGTTAGCAACTGTACGTGTTAGTATGTTTTTTGTCGTAGCTTCAGTTCGCACCTGGCCTCCCTTTGCTGCTGCTTATTAATTTTCATCCACGTCAATTGGTTCCCTTTCTTCAGAATTAGTACTTCCATGGTTCATATTCTGTTTACTGCTGTTATTTTTCAGTTCTTCTCTTCCAGAAATCTCCAGATTCAGTCTGATGGTGAAATAGCTCAATAGTCTTCAGGTGGCAAGTGAACGGCTATCATTATAGTTATATGTTAAACAATCATATAAATTGCAAAATGTATTTATCCTGCAACAGCCCTATCAAGTACAAAGCACGAGGAGTTAGACTAATGCATTTTAGTGATGGTGTCTGCATCACTACACTAAAATGCATTAGCCATGCATTGCTGAGCTCCTAGCAGTGCAAAATGAGTCAGTGCACTCCTGCTGCAGGCAATAATGAACTAGGCTGGGAAGTGAACTGATTGCTGTAGAGTCCCCCGCAGCGCGCCTTCAACAAAAAACTGCCATGCCCAGCTCCAGGCCATGTTTCTTTTTCAGACACGCAGTTGTTGAGTGGCTGCTGGACCTGGCCCTTTCTCAAACTTTTGCCTTCTCCTCCTAATTATTCTGACCCTTTTTGGCTGATGTTATGACTCTGGTCACTTTAGCACTGCTAATTGGTGCTAAAGTGCATGTGCTCTCCCTTGTAAACTTGATATGATTGGCTTATACCTGAATGGCACATTTACTTTACCTGTAAGTCCCTTGTACAGCTGTATCCCTATACCTAGGGCCTGTAAATGTAATGCTACTAGTGGGCCTGCAGCACACCTTGTGTCATCCACAGAAGTAGCCTTTCAAACAGTGGTATCTCTATACCCGGGGCATGTAAATTAAATGCTACTAGGTGGCATGCAGCACTGCTTGCACCACCCACTGAAGTAGCCTTTAAAACCTGTCTCAGGCCTGCTAGCACAGGGCCTGTGTGCTCAGTTTTCTGCCACAGGGTCCTGGGATCTAAATTTACTTCCCAGGCCCAGAACTTCCCTTTTACTACATGTAAGTCACCCCTAAGGTAGGCCCTAGCTAGTCCTATGGGCAGGGTGCTTTGTAGGTAGAAGGCAGGGCATGTGCCTGGTAGCGTGGCCTGTCCTGGTAGTGACAAACAGCCTATTTGGTTTCTCACTGCTGTGAGTGCTGCCTTCTCCTAGGATTGCATTAGAAATGCCATGCCTTTTGTCTATAGGGTATTGTCTGATTTATGAGGGTAGCGTAGGCATGTTTGGTATAGTTGCAATGGTAGTCAGAAGTGCTGCTTACTAGTGTAAGTGGATGTTTTATTACCATTTAGAAATGCCACTTTTAGAAAGCGAGTATTTCTCTGTGCTTGTAACTCTGGTGTTTTGCAGCTTGACTGCAATCCACGTCTGGGGCAGAGTGACAGTTGGACTTTGTGCATACTTTTCAGACAGCCTATACACTGGGAGGGTTGAGGTGTCACAGAGGTGCATCTGCATATTGAAAAGTCTTCCTGGGCTGAGATAAGGAGAGGCAGGGTACACCTGCATTTGTAAAGGCTGTGCACTGGCCTCACACAAAGGGCTTGTTTACCCCCCCCAATGATGTCTGGAGCCTGTGCTGGAGGAGAGAAGGGACACTCCTAGAACTAGTTGGGACTTGTTAGATCCTCCTCTCCCCCCTTTGTAACAGTTATGCAAAATGAGCATAAGTACAGGGGACTTTCCCCCACAATTTTAGACATTAATGGACTACTGAATTGGACGCAGAATGCTGCTGGGTGGACTCACCAGGAACCACCTTGGACTGCTGCTGTTGTGCCGACCTGCTGGGTCACTAGGATGAACTGCCACCTTCTGCAACTCTTGTGCTGGCCTGTTTGTTGGGCCATGCAGCCCTGTGCTCCCCATTTCTGTCTCCAGGGGCTGGGTGCTGTGTTCCCTTAATCTACTTGCTGCTCCATAAGAGAGCAATTTGCCGTGGATTCCTGAAAGTGCAAGGAAGAGCGCTGTATTGTATGGACAAGCGCCTTTGAGAGCGCGTTCCCTTTGTGGCCATAGCGATTTGAGAGTGCTTTTTCTGCACCATCCCAGGGGCCAGGTTTGGTGGGGGTGAACAGTGCTCTGACTGGTGTGGTGCTGTGGTGCCTCCCTTCCCGCTTCCTGAGCACCAGAGAGACAGAGAGGAGCCAACTGCAACCGCTCTCTGAGCGTCAGGCTCGCTTTCTCTGGGGCCGCCGGGGCAAGGAAGAGCCCTCACTTCAGCAGGAATCACTGCTGCAGCCCGGGGAAACTGAACAGAGTGACACGGAAGCCCTGGAGGGCTTGGGCTTACCCTCAGGGGAATGAGTCCCCACAACGGATTGGAGGCGCTGCAGCGCTCCCGGACTCCGGATGGAGTAACCCTAAAGCCCAGGAGGGTTCTGGGTGTGCTCCGGGAAAAAGAGGTCTCCCTACCCGCTTCCCATGGACTGCACCATCCATACTTGCGCCCCCCCTCATCGGAGGTGAGAGGCTGTGGTGAATCTGTGCCCTGCATGGAGGAGACCCTGAGAAGTCTCCTCGTTGACTTGGGCCTCATTTTCTTGCTGTAGGCTTGCCACAGGATTTGCGGCCTACAGCCTTTGATCCCCCTCTTCTGGGACATCGTTCTACAGTGGCACGTTAGGAACTGCTGGCAGGACGGGAGAGGGAATCCTCACCTGAGGGCCCGTCCCTGTGAGCCTTGTCTTTACTGCATTTTCCCTACCAGGAGCACTGGAGCTCCCGATCTCCACCTGGTGAGTGGAGACACAACGCTTTATAGATAATGTAAGTGCAGGAGCGCCGGGAGCCTCGCAAATGAGGGTTATGATGATATCTTGCCATTCATGCGTCTAAAATGACATGTGCATTGCTGGTCATTTTTGCATATGGGCTGCCTGAATTTCATTTTCTGCTCTCTGTATGGCTGCCTTGGTCTGCTTCCTATGACCTGATTATGTTATTGGTTGCAATTGCCATGTTGGGATGACCAGTCTATGCTTAGGCTCTAGTATCTTGGCATCTATAATCTTATGTTTATCCTGATAGGTGCTTCTGTTAGGAATGCCCACCTGACTACTGCTTATGTTGTGGGATAACCAGCAACCTATGTGTTATAAATGACTACTGCTGACTTTTGCAGAGTAATATCACTGTGTAATGTTCTGACAACTGCTTGGGTAGCAGGGTATTATTAAGGTGTTATGTTTGGTCTAATGATGTGTACAATACAAATTATTTTTATATAACTTGGTGTTGTGTTCCCCTTGTGATGTATTTATTGCATCACGTGTGTAGTGTGAGTCGTGCAAACGCTTTACACATTGCCTCCAGGTTAGGCCTGACTGCTCGTGCCATGCTACCAAAGGGTGAGCAGGGGTTATCCTGGGTGTGTAACCCCCTCGCCCTGATTAGAGTGGGTAGGTCCTGCCTGGCTTAGGTGCATACCCTAGCCAACCAGAAACCCCATTTCTAACAGTGGCCATAGCCAAAAGCTCTTTAATATGCTGTTCCCTGCTCCTACACTCACCAAGACAGGATGATGCTGTGTAGCCAACACTGTACTGACATGCTGTGGTAGTCGAATGTCACTGGGGAGCAAAATAACGGTCCTCTCTCCCGGGCCCCCACCCCAGACATGATTTGGCCAAAGCTGGATCATTTTTGTTGTCAAGTTAAGTCAATTTTTTGTATTTGGACACCCACCGGCCCTCCGGTCATGTGACACAAGGATACACCAGGGGAAGGTGATCCCCATCCAGTCTGGCATGTGGCAAACTGTTCAAAGTGCCAGCTACAACCTCTCCTGTCTGGACTCCTGTCTGACCTTGGACCACCCTAGTAGAGCAGAGTCCAATGGCAAGCAACAAAGAGGCAATGAGTTTCTATCTCTGCACTGTTGAGAGATTGCTGCATTATTAATGGCCAGTCACCAGAAGAAATCCATGGCTGCCTAAGGCTGTTGCCTCTAATTATAAACAGCACCTCAGCCCGGTGGCCCCCAGCCCGACCTGAAGACACTCTTATCCTAGCACTGGGCTGACATTCTCACAGTTAGTGACACAGGTGTGTCAAAATGAAGAAATCCAGTACACTGGTGAACTTTACAAGAGGCTTACAGACGGTCTCTGAGGGAAATAGGCGTCAGCAGGAGGAGATAGTGGGAGCATCTTGATGTCCAAAGAAGCAGAGGTCTTAAAGTTCTGAGATGGATGGAGGGCAAAAGAGTAAGGAAATGTTCGCTCTATAATCAGAATGTTGAAGTACTAAAATTCTGTGACTACCTTAACGGTTTTTAGTGCTTGAGAGTGTATCTTTCATTGTGTTGTCAAGATGCATTGAGGTGTCCTCAGTTTAGATGTGATTTTCTTTGATGTGATAGTTGTCATTTTATTTGTTGTGATTATGTGTCTTTATTGACATAGAAAAAAGCCATAAAAGATAATTGGTGCTGCGTGCACCACGACCTACGAGCTGACCCTGTTTGTGGTTGTTTAGAGTTGACCATTTGGCACCAGTATCAGTCACTCATCGTTTCCTCGTCCCCATCTCGGATATGTACAGCAAATATTAGGCATTCACTGAATCAAGGTCAGCTACATGTACTAGTGCTGCGTTAGTTCTAAGTGGACTCACTGAGATTTGTTGTTTACTAATAAAAACATGTGGCTTCAAAAGAACTCGAGAGCCGTCAAAGTTGCAATGAGAGAAGCGTCACTCAAAGTGTCACACATCTGGTAGTAGAATGTCACTCATAAGTAAACTGAGTTCTTGGAAATGACACAAATAAGTACTGTGAAAGCTTGGCAGCTACAGCTACGCCACCCAGTGCTTAATTTATAAAAGGATAAGTGTCGAAGCCCAAAATTTTGATTAGAAGCCAACGGCAAGCACTATCGAATGTCAGGAGTGCCTAACACTTGATTCCTCCTCAGCCTCTTTAATCCACCACCAGACACTCTTGTCTCTTTATCTCCCTCTTGCGGATTATTTTTCATCCCCGCGTTCTCCCTTTGCTGCTGATTTTCTTTGTCTCTCTTCGTTCTTCCCCCTTCAATTGTCGAAAAATAGGTGCCGATCCTTCAGAATGTTTGGGGTGGGCCCCACCTGCATCCACTGGCTCACATTAAGCACTGGCCCCACCTGTGCTAGTGTTTCCCTAATTCCTATCCCATCTTCTCTGTTTCTCCTAAAACTAAATTAGAGTGTTTTTGAATTATACAAGCGCTACTTTTCCACGCCCGTGAGATTGTCCTCGGGTATTCATCTGAGGTCCTAGTGATCGATACAGCTAGAATTCTGATACTTTCCATACTGCGCCATGTGACACGGTAGCCTCAGTAGCAAAAGTACCCCCTTAGACAGACATAGGCTAGCAAGTTGCTTAGATTTCATACGGTAGTCCATTATGCCTGAGCGAGAGGCTCATTTTCAGCAGAATGGTGCACACCTTTCCGATATAGGCTGCACCTGATGCGCAAAGATCACTTCCTTTGATTGGCAGCATCAAATATCTCAGACAAAGGCAATCTAATTAGTAGCGTCACCACCTTCTTTTCCCAGGTGGCATTTCTTCAGAAGTTTCTGGATGCGTGTCAGCGGGTGCACCTCAGTGACGCCTACGGCTGGAATGCATTATCCACTACATTAAAGAATTGCCTGCGTTTTGAAGGAAATGTCACTCCGTGAAAGAGGATCTTTGAGACATCGAAGCAAGCCTCAAGCACGCTGTCAGATTTGGAAAATAAATATGTGCGTAACCTTTCAGGCGGTGTTCTTCAAGCTCATAATTATTGCTCTGCTTCAAAGCATGGCTTGTCTGCATAACCTAGTATCTATGTGGGGCCGTGCACTCGTGTTCAATAGATAATGTTGATTCCAATTTATTCGCTCACTTTTTTTTCTACCTGGCTATCTTAATTTTTTCTCTCTACCCATTTTTTCTATCAATTATCCTTAGGCTGCAGATTATCATATTTTCAGAAGTTGCACACTGCAAGAAATTACAATGTAAATATATTGCACAGGGGTACCTACAAGTAAATTCACGCACTCTCACAAGCGAACCGGCCAATATACAAGGTATACTTGCTTTAGATGAAATTTGGTTTACTCTTCTAAACTCCAGGTGAACATGTATCTCCAATGAAATTTTTCATAGTTATGTTTATTTTGTGAACTTCTAGCGCACTTTTTACACAATGGTCTTCTAGTGCAGTGTCCATAAAGAGATCACTAATGTGTTCCATTTCCTGGGAAAATAAAGTAGGCTTAGTGTTAACCTAATAAACGTGGAATTTTATGACAAGACCGGAGGCTCCTATTATGCGTTTCTTTTCTTACTTTATTCTATAGCAGCAGTCAAGAAGAAAAACTACAAATCCCATGAGGCTAAAAGAAACAGCCAATGGGATTAAAAACGTAGTACAAACATATCCAACAATGGTAATACTCTCATGCCATTATGATGTCACTTGACTGCAAGCAGCCCTCTTTTCTTGCTGCTGCAGTCAAGATAAATTAGCTTTTTAATTTCTCTTATGTCTTTCGTCTTCGGTATTATTAATTAAACGTTTTTTCATTGCATTTCAATTTTAATGTGCTGTGTATAAATTACAATGGTGCCGGCAAGTTGCCGCATTTTGTTCTTCAGTATTTCCTTCGTGGTCAGCTTTTTGTTCGGTCTCAGGCACCAGCGGTCACGCTGCTCCTGAGCGGAACATTTTCTGCATTCTAAGGCGCTTCGCGCGCGTGGCGTTCCTGGAATTCTTTCGCCTCAGGCAGCAACCGTCATTCCGGTTGCGCCTGACACAAAGCAATTCCTTGGGAAACGCTCGCGCGTTTACCGGTGTTTGTACCTACAAATATCCAGCATTTCGTTGTGTTCACACCGGCAAGTCTCGTCTGGCAATAATTCTTGTTGTGCTCGTTTAATTATAAAAACTCTGCCCAGGGGAGGAGTTTTGACTCTCTCACTTCTTTTTCTACAGAGTTAACCCCTGGTTGTCTGGCAGGTTATTTCAGAAAAGACTATATAGCCTTAGTTTTTTCATTTTGCTGTGGTTTTCTCTTGTTTTGCTTTAGCTCCAGAATTTATTTATTTTTCTATCATGGAGCCTGACATTCCTACAATGGAACAGGGTGTTTCTAGTGATTTGGAGGACATCAGACACGAACTCTGTAACTTTATTAGGAGTTCTGTACATCAGGCAGTGTCGTCCTCTATACAAAAATTTTCAAAAACTGTGGAAATCAATTTTTCTAATTTGTTATCAAAATCTTCGGCCCAAACTGCGGGGGAATGCAGTCAGCGCCCATCAACCAAGTCATCTGTTTTGGCGCAAAAGGAGAGTGAGTCTATCTCACACATGTCAGAGGACGCGGCTCCTCACAAGGCTCCTGCCAAGGAGTATAACAATATGGCTTCCAAACCTTCTTTGAAACGTAAATTTAAAGAACGTAATGTCGTTCTTCCTGTTCCTATTTCCTCCATCCCGGATACAGATGAGGACATGCCTGATGTGGACTCAGACTGTTATGTGTCTGACAAGGATGATGATGATTCATTTTCCGTGCCTCCTCCAAAGAAAACAAAAGTTTCCTCAGCTGTTTCTCCTCTTTTTGATTCGGAAGGTTTTCCCATGTTTGATCCCTCACATATTCATCACCCTAACTCAACGGAATGGTTTCCAGCAGACCACGTGGGTCGCTATGTGGCTCAAAAATTATTTTCACCACTAGACAAACAAACTAGAACCAAGTTGAAGTCTGAATGCCCTCGTCCTGTTCTTCAGAACAAGTCTACCATTACTCCTACTATTGATCAGCAGATGTTGACCTTCTTTACTAAGCTGGGTAAGGACCCTCGTAAAGGAGTGGACAAAGCGTGGTCGTCCTGTCAGGACAAACTTTTGGACGTTATTGGTCCACTTACTAGGATCTTTGATCTGGTCGAATCGCCCAGGTTGGAAGGTACTTTTTTAGACCCAGAAGAATTATCTTTGTGGGTTCAGCGCTGCTTCTGTCTACTGGGGAACGCAAATTCCTCTCTTATTCATGAACGACGCAAGGGCCTCTTTAGCAAACTGGATCCCAAATTAATTAACTTGGTGACCGTACATCCTCACGTTCAAACAGAAGGACAACTTTTTGGGGAATTTTTCTTAAAGGACCTCAGTAAATACGTGGCTACATTTATCTCATTGGATAAAGCTCAACAGTCCATGAGGAAAATGTTTAATCAACGTGTTTTTGCCAGGGCCGGTAGAGGCAGGGGCCGCTTTACCGGCCGCGGATTCGCTAATCAAGACTCCAGAGGATACTACAACACCTCATATCAAGAATTTAGACTGCAGTTCTATCCCCAACGAGGCAGAGGTTTCCGTTCCAGGTCCTTCAGGAAGTCAAGAGCATCCAATCCAACAGGTAAGCCCTCAGGTCGGTTTCTTTCCGACAGGGGGTCGTATTTACCATTTCCTTTCAAATTGGTTAACAATTACCTTAAATGCATGGGTTCTATACACGGTTCAGGGTTACAAAATAGAACTTTATTCTACCCCTGTGCAAGTGCATGCTCTTCCTCCTCCCCATTTTTCCTCAGAAATGGTTCATCTAATTTCTCTCGAGGTAGACTCCCTGTTACAAAAACAAGCGGTCTGAGTCACCCGTCCACATCCGTTGGGCTTTACCAGCCCAATTTTCTTAGTTCAAAAGAAGAACAAAAAGATGCGGCCAGTTATCAATTTAAAACATTTCAATCGGTTTTTGGTTTATCGTCACTTCAAAATGGAGACCATTCTTCACCTCAGAGATATCCTACTCCAAAACGACTGGATGGTCCGACTGGACTTACAGGATGCTTATTTAGTGGTTCCGGTGCATCCAGAGTCCAGAAAATGTCTTCAATTTCAATGGTTGCATCAAATTTATCACTTTACCTCTCTACCCTTCGGTCTATCGTCAGCCCCTTGGTGCTTCACCAAGCTCATGAAGCCCGTGGTTGCATTCTTGAGGGCTCAGGGGATAAGACTTCTAATTTACCTGGACGATATCCTCATCTTAAGTCAGTCTTCTCAAACTCTTCTCTGTCATTTACAAACTGCTTGTTCTCTTTTAGAAAATGTAGGCTTTATAATAAACAAAGAAAAATCTCTCTTAGTTCCCACTCAAGTCATCGAATTCTTGGGATTCCAGATCAATTCTCTTTCCGCAACTCTTCTTTTACCTGCGGTAAAATGAAAATCCATAAAGTCAGAGATTCTACAAATTCGTCGCAGCTCTCTCATTTCTCTCAGGACGTTAGCTCGAATAGTAGGCCTTCTTTCCTCCTCCATCCAGGCAACCTTTCCCGGTCCTTTTCACTATTGGTCACTTCAAAGACTGAAGATCCAACATTTGAGAAAAGGGCTTTCGTATTCAGACCTGGTTCCCCTAGATCTCGAGTCACGCACGGAGCTTCAATGGTGGATAGACCATTTAGACGCTTGGAACGGGAAAAGTATTTTTCCATCAGCCCCGGATCTTGTGTTAGAATCAGATGCAAGTTGTCTGGGTCGGGGGCCCGCTGTGGTCCCATCTCGACTGGAGGTATTTGGTCATCCGAGGAGTCCAAATTGCACATCAATTGTTTAGAGATGCTTGCCGGCTCCTTTGCAATCAGAAGCCTGGCAAAACACAAAGTTCATTGTGCAATCCTTCTCAGCATGGACAATATTTCGGCGGTCAGATATATAAATCACCTCAGCGGCACAAAATCCAAACCTCTTGCGGATTTAGCCAAGAGCTTCTGGGAATTTTGCCTTTTACACCATCTTTCGGTTCATGCAGAATACCTTCCAGGAGTTCTCAATTCCATAGTGGATTGGCATTCTCGTCATCTTCGAGACTCCAGCGATTGGAGACTACATCCATCAATCTTCCACAAAATTCAGTCATTATGGGGTCCTCTTTCTATAGACCTGTTTGCTTCCCATCTGAATACTCAGCTTCCTCTGTTTTACAGCTGGCGTCCAGATCCCTTAGCTTTGGCATCAGATGCTTTCTTACAGGATTGGTCACTTTCCCTCAACTACGCCTTCTCCCCTTTCATCATGATCAACAGGGTCTTAGCACATCTCAGACGTCAACATGCCTCTATAATTCTTATAGTCCCATTCTGGCAGTCCCAAGTATGGTTTCCCACTCTTCTGGAACTTTCAGTGGATTCTCCCTTACTACTCCCGTCCTTTCCAGACCTACTGTTGGACCCTCTTCAACGCCCTCACCCCCTCATTGTGGACAATATTCTCACCCTATCCGCTTGGAAAATCTCAGGAATCCCCAACCTTTCCCTCTCATTTCGGCAGAGGCTTCTCAATACATCTCAAATTCCTGGGCCCCTGGTACCAAGAAGGCCTATAAATCGGCCTGGTCATTATGGTATAGCTGGTGTTTGGGAAAACATATCGATCCCTTTTCTGCGGATGTAATTTTTGTAGTAAATTGTTTGGCGGCAGAGGCCAGTAAAGGTAAAGCTTTCCGCACTATCAATCTTTACAGATGAGCCATTTCCTTTAATCATGCCCACGTCAACGGGAAACCAGTAGGCGAACATCCATTGGTATGTCGATTATTGAAGGGAGTAAAATTTTCCAATCCTCCTCTACCGAAGTACAACCTTTTGTGGGACGTTAATGTTGTTCTGAAATATTTGATGTCTCTGCCAGACAATTCACTTTTATCATTAAAAATGTTATCTGCTAAACGAACAATGTTATTATGTTTGGTTTCCATTAAACGGTTATCGGACATTAAAGCTTTGGACGTCTCCAACCGTCAATTCACTCCTTCGGGGGTGTTGTTCTCGGCTGTACGACGAACTAAGACTAACTTATCATCAGTTTTTCACCCTTATTTTCCACAACATCCGAAATTATGTGTGGGTCAATGCTTAAAGGTTTACGAACAAAGAACTGCAGATTTAAGAACATCCTCTGCTTCCCCACTTTTGATCTCTTTCAGGAAACCCTATAATCCGGTTTCGTCTGCCACTTTGGCACGTTGGGTTAGATGGATCATGTCCTTAGCGGGTATTGACATTTCCAGATTTGGGGCCCATTCTTCCAGAGCGGCCATGGCTTCCAAAGCCTTTTGGGCTGGCTCCCGTCTGGAGGATATTCTAATGACAATGTATTTAAAGTTTTTTATTGCAAACCTGTTGATAGTGTTTCATTTAATGTAATTAATATGCTTTAAACTCGCATAATAGGAGCCTCCGGTCTTGTCATAAAATGTAGATTTTCCTAGTTTATGACGGAAAGTCTTAATTTTATTAAAGACATGGAGGCGAGTACTATCCCGCCTCTAGTTTCAATACTGTTTCTCCCTCCCTTTCTTTCAGCGGCAGTTTCTTCCAATCAACCGGCGACTTAGAGGTCCATCCGGCTTCAACACCTCGTTTCGGATGAATTCTCAGTTTCCTCCAAGTTCGGAAACTTCTCCTCCTGGCTTATCGGAGCGTACTTTCCTCTATGGAATTTTGGACTTTTGCTCTGATGTGTTCCCATTTCTTATGGCATCGTTTATTTTATGTTCATTATTTCCGTTATTTACTTATGATTGACTTTGTTAGCAAGAAAAGAGGGCTGCTTGCAGTCAAGTGACATCATAATGGCATGAGAGTATTACCATTGGTGGATATGTTTGTACTACGTTTTTAATCCCATTGGCTGTTTCTTTTAGCCTCATGGGATTTGTAGTTTTTCTTCTTGACTGCTGTCATAGATTAAAGTAAGTAAAGAAACGCATAATACTCGCCTCCGTGTCTTTAATAAAATTAAGACTTTCCATCATAAACTAGGAAAATCTACATTGTGCTCCACAACGGTGGTTCAGCACCAATAATGAGCAGCCACCTCTCAGGGTGGGTCAAAAACAAAATACCTTGACAAATAGTCAAATACAAAGCGCTACCGGGCCTGTCTTTGGATTCACAAGACCTAAACTTGATTTTTCTATGCAACTCAAACAACTCTTAAAACCGCTCTGGCTACGCAGTGAAGAACTCTTTATCAACACCGTCTTGAGGAAAGAACCAGTACCACGCTCAATGTTCTCTCTGTTCCCGCATGTGTGAATGAACAAACCCACTCTTCGAGGAAATTCAGTTCTCAGCGTGAGTAGCATCAGAAACTTAGCAAACCTCTTAAATGTGTATATATGTCCTACTTATTTGAGCTTAGCAGGTATCAAAAGTCCCTTAATGTATTATCTATTTCTGTTTTCACGAAAATCTTTGCTTTATTCTGGTTGTGTAAATCATATACTGATGGCAACCATCTTAGCTACTTCCCTTGAGGTGTTTGGCAGGTTTTGCATCCAGGGAATTAACAATAGAGTGATTAACTATGCTCCAAATTTCATTAGAACTTGATACTACATTTAATAGTAATGTTTATCAATCGCAACTTGCTAAGGTTTTGCTGTTGGAGGGTTATGCTTATTTGTTCAAGATAAAAACAAGGGATGGGCGGAATGCTTGAGCTAATCTCACTGGTAATTACACCACACATTGCAGTCCTTTGTTTTTTGCTCACTGTACCACTATAGGCAGGAATCAGTTTGGTGCGACAGGAATTAGCTATGGTCTTCTTCCATTAGGAGCTGTCCAACCTGAACGTCTGGGGAATACAAGCAACTGTAGAGCAGTTTCAGTCTGGTTGTATTTAATCAGTGAGGTGCAGCTTGAGTCTTATTGTAGTAGGTTGTGGGCCCAGGTGAGAGCACAGCAATTGCACTTGAGACAGGTGAGTGGAAAAAAATAAAAGTGATGGGTGGAATGCCAGCATTAACTGTGGCCACTGGTAATTACTATGGGCTGCAATCCAGCCCTATTACTATTTTGTTCACTGTGTCATTACAGACAGGGACCAACTAAATTCAAATCATCCCGATTCTAATCCATTTGGAACAGCCCAGCCCAAACTGCTAATACAAGCCCATTGAACAGGCAACACGCATCTCCAGGTTTCACCCTTGTGGGCCTCATTTGTAAGGGATGCAATGAATCCTATGGCTTTAAGCATAAGCAAACCACACATGGTAGACATAGACGCCACTCTTTGTGCGTGCTGCTGTCTACATTTATTTATGTTGCACCATCATATGATTTGTTGCTAAAAACATATTGTACAAAACTGTGCAATCAATTCCTTACTTTGTGTCTGTCACAGTGCTTAATTTGTAAATAAAGAGGTGCCGGTGCTCAAAGCCCTTCATTTAAACACAAGGCTGCTGTAATTAAATCTGCCAGCACTGAATACCGAGGCAGCGTAATCCTGAAGCCATCTCGGGCCTCTTCAATCCATTTACAACCACCCCTGCCCCTTCAGCTCATCCCACAACTTTCTACTTTCTCCCTTTATGACGCTTTTTCGTTTTTCCTTCTTCCGTCTTTCCCATATGTGTCTTTTGCTCGCAGCAGAAGAATAAGCTCCTGCCCTCACAAATAAGTGCCGGTGCTCAGCACTGGAAACAACAAGCACAAATTAAGCACTGGTCTGTCATGAGTCTGCTGACAGCTCCTGAGTGTTAAATAGGTCCTGGTTATTTTCTAGGCATGCCATACCTCTATTTGACAACATCTGTCCAGCCGCTAAAAGATGGAGAGGTCTATGCAAAGGGGAACAGAAGCAGTATCGACTAGTGCTATGACCTGGATCAGTTTCTTGCCCCCCACTCCTTCCTTTCTGTAAATAGACAACTTCAGTATTGTGCATGCTGGCTTAAACAATTAACATCTGTTTGTCTATGCGGGGAATTAAACACTTAGGCCTTGTATTGATATACAGAACGACCATCGGCTGCCTGCTAAAGGCAGTATTCAGTTCAGGGTCACCAGTTTAAACTTTGAGGGCAACACACTATGTATAGTATTTTTAAAATAGGTCCCTTAAACATGCCAACATTCACAGGACAGGATTTGTCAGTGTCTCCCTCTTTCTAAAAGGGAGGAGGAGTTTAGCAAGCACCTCTGGTTAGGAGATGCCTCCATCAGTTTCTGGAACAGAACTCCTTGCGAGCAATCTGCCAAAATAAAGCAAAATTAGCAATTCAGTGGAATAGAAAACTGTCTGAGCAGTGGGCGCCTGCATGGCGAGCCTTTTCAGGCAAACTGTCCAGCACAAGCAACTCAGTTTCCCAGCGATTCCTGTCTCCTTTAATAGAATACAGCCAAGACAAGCGCTTTTTCAAGTTTAGAAACATTGAAGGGGTCTTCAGGAAAGGTGAGTGACAGTGCGAATATCCTGACACCAGGACATAGACATTTTGCCGACTGCTGTGTGTTGAGTGGTGTTAAAATCCATAAAGTGAAAGTTGATAGAAAGTTGATATACTGGTCTCATTTTTCAAGCATTTCGCTAAGAAATATTAATTTGAATTTCGATTGATGTTAACTCCTATTACTACAGGTTTTGAAGATATTTCAGCAGCCTGCACATTTTGCAGATATTTAGACTACCCGTGTATATGTTTAAAATAAATGGGATTATATTGACACAGCTAAATTAGTGTCTGCAGTGTTGCAAATCTATGTTAATGGCTGCCACTCTAGAGCCTCCCTCTTGGCACCAGTCATTCCCCCTTCCTTTTTGATGTTTTTACACAATCTCGACATGTAATTCAGGGAGATACATAAACTCTGTAGGCAATTTTGAACTTTTCCTAATTGTAAAGTGGCATTCAGGCAGATATATACACTCAGTAGGCAATTTGAAACTGTTCCTAACTCTAAGCAAGCATTGGAACAAGCAATAGGGCTGGCCTGCATTTAGAGTTTAGAGTTCTGACAAAACACTTAAATAAAGATTGATAAAATGGAAAAAACAAAACAAACAAGCATTGGCAAACCCAATGGAGCTCAGCTTTATTCTCTTTGCTAGTAGCTGTTTGTGTCACAGGCAAACGCATGCATAAAGCCACATACACATGCATATCCAGCAATCTTGTAAGGGGTTTCCTTTTAAAGGAAACCCGTTTCAAGATGGCCACAATTAGTAATGATGCACGTACATTCACGCGACAATGCATGAGTTGGCATGTGTCATTAAGTTGCGTCATAATTTCTGGTGCATGAATGATGCTTACATTTGTGCACATGCAGCATGATGTGTAGGTCCCCATGCATCATTATGTCATTTCCATTTTGTGTTTTTTTTCTATAAAGGAATGGTAAATTTTAAAAAAGTAATAAAATGTACACAAAGGTGCATTCTAAGATACCCCTCCAAGATAAATAATAATAATTTAATTTAAAAAAAGGATGTGTTGTTGTTGAGTAGGGAAGCCATGGTAGTGTGAGCAAAGGTTGGGAGAAAAGTAAACACAGTTGAGTGCAAGGTGGTGGGGGAAGGGTAGTATTTAACAAATAAAATAGAACAAAAAGCGCAGCGGAACAGGCACATGAAGCCAGGAACGATCTTGAGGGATTATGCGGGGGGTGGAGACATGTACTCCAAGGGAGTGTTTAAATTAAAATAAAAAGCGTTCGCTCAACTATGCAATTGAAGGATACAATGTATTCAATGAGAATAACGTGAGAGACAGACATAGGTGTAGAGACTGGTGCGCGTCTCTCGTGAGGGAGTCAGACACAAGTATAGAGAGGAAAGTAATCACATCACACTCAGGGAAGTGAAATAGACAACAAAGCCATCCATCATGAGCAAGGGGCCAGACCCAAACAAACTCCAAGTATATTGGAAAAAATAGACCTGGCCAGATGGAGCTGGAAATGACTACTTTCTATATACAAAAGATCTATAATGTACAATTTCATGTGTCATGAGTCAGTGTATTTTTGAGATGTAAAATGGTCTCACGTGCATGGCAGTGCAAGGACTCTATAGGAGATAGAACGATACATCAATCTGTCATTTGTGTGAGGTAAGAGAGAAATACGTCACTGGAAAGTGCCAAAGACCCTTCTAGGTATATTTTGAAGAACTGGTAACAATAGATTTTGCAGCGAGGTCGTAAAAACGTGTCCATACGCCGAGATAGAATGAGCCATGAAGTGCACCAAAAAAATCTGTTCACTCACTCACCAATAGACTTGCGTGAAAGGATCGACAAATCATTTAACTTCTTCACACAGAGTGGCAAAAGCAAAGTTACGTGGAGTTGGAAACGCACTGCCTTGGGCAAATTGATTAATTTCCTAATTGCATTTTGATCTTCAAAAGCTCTTCATTTTAAATGCATTAATTTTGGGAACGTCCATACAGCCTGTGGAACTTTACCTTTTTGAAATACTGCCAGTATAAGTCATATCCAGATAATGAATCCATTTCAATGCTGGCCTTAGGTGGCTGGACGGAATGAAAAAACACCGTTCTTTCACAACACAGCTAAATCACGTGACCTGAATGCTGACTCTTTTCATGATGACTGTAGATGGGTTCACGCTTCATGAACCATAAATCCCGCTCTTGCATATTCATGCAACCAAGCCTATCAGGTTTATTTCCTTCTTCCTCCGGGTGCATATTAATGTATAGAATTAATAGTGCAGCCTCAATTGTGCAGCGTTAATTTGACTTTTTTCTGGGGCGTAAACCTCATTTGTGACAGTTAAACCCCTTGGTATATTGAAGAAACATGCAGGAAAGTTGTTTTTTCCACCCAAAGATTTCTGAAATGTTGAAAGAAAAGTATCGTAAGGGTGAAAGTAAACCATACACTAAAATCTACTAGTGTCCTGCCTTGTATTCCAGCCCCTGCCAAAAAATGGCCATCAGAAATAGACAGTGCTTTCTCAGTGTCATGGAAAATAACTTCCAATGGAGCCTGATTGTGTTGGTGTGCAGTTTGGAAAGCAGGTAACCCTGTTATTGTGAAATGTAATGTTTTCCCTAGGTATAAAACTCACACAGAGGAAGCCGAAGTGGACTAATGGACAGAGTTACAAACTTTGAAACTACCTCAACTCAACATTCTGGTGGTCATTATGAACATGGCGGGAAACACCGCCGACAGACGTGGCGACGGTGAACAGATGACCGCCATTGGCGGTGAACAGCACACCGCCATATAATGATGCCAAAATCAGAAACCTCCAAAAATTCAGCCAGGGCCCTTGATGGCGGAAAGGCTGCACACTCCACCCCGCCACTCCCAAGCAGACAAATCCTCCGCCCTCCAAATAATGATGCACAAATCACCGTGGCGGTTAGTGGATGTCGAACGACCATTGGCGGTACGGACCGCCACACCCAGCAACTGGACACAACAGCAAGAAATGCACACATTGGCAAGTTTGAAACCCACACACCTGACACACATCCACAACACTATAAAACACACATACACACCCCACAATCCTTTGCATTGCCAGTAGGACAACTGAGATTGACTACACAAAACACAGACACTGAATGCAACATCACACAAGTCACACACCCAACCACACAACAGCACCCTCACCACTAATTCTACAACACACCACCCACAACACACACCATGACACCCCCAAAGCACACCTGCTTCACAGATAGGGAGCTAAGAACAATGGTGGACGAAATACTGAAGGCCGAGCCACAAATCTTCGGGGCACAGGTCCAGCACACACCCATCGCCAGGAAGATGGAGTTATGGCAGACTATAGTAAACAAGGTCAACGCAGTGGGAAACCATCCACGCACAAGGGACGCCATCCGCAAGTAATGGAACGACCTGTGTGGGAAGGTGAGGTCTATGACATCCAGGCACAACATTGCGGTACAGAAGACTGGGGGAGGACCAGCCTACACCCCGACTACACCGACTGGGAGGAGTATGGAAGGAGTATGTACTGGCTATCCTGCACCCTGAGGGCCACACTGAACTCACTGGAGGACTGGACTCGATTAAGTCATCTACAATTACTTCATATCCACCACACCTGTAATGCATGTACCACCCCACCACTCCAAATACCACCAGGACCACTACCCCACCCAGGCCACAATCACTACATCCAATCACTCTGCATGCCCACAAACCCACTAACAGGCCCACATCCCTCCCCCTTTGCACAGCCACCTACCCCTGCAAGGAATCACAATGGTACTACTGCACCCACAATGCACTTCCACATCCCATGCAAAATGTAAGGACAACCCCACAATAGGTCCCTGCATGGCCCGACAGGGGAATAAACAGCACAAAATAGGGCAGAGCTGTGCATCCTTATTCTAAGTAGTACATGTAACATACATGTCCATTCCCCCCCAAGGCACCACCACCCATGTTACCCTAATGGAAAGGCCAAGAGGTGACAGCGCCCCACATGGAGACAGAGGCCCTACTCAGGACACTGGAGAGGGATGTATGGACAGTGAGGATTACCCTGGCCCGTCACACAGTCCTGGACTGTCACCCTCCAGCAGCCCGACCCAGGATACAACTGACAACCCTATCACCCAGCCACCAACATCAGCTCTGGCCAAACGACCCCACACCAGTGTCTCCAGGCCACAGACTGGCAGACCACAAGTACAGAGGCCAGAGTCACTACCAACTAACAGGCAGGATGATGATGGCCCTAGTGCAAGTGGGACTGCCAGACCTGTGCAGGGGACACAGCACAGGGGGCTAGGCCCAGTGGGAGGGCATCAGTGGCCCAGAGGGGAGGCCAAAGGATGGATGCTGCAGCCCAGGAGGTGACCTCTGAGGTCCTGGTAGCACACCACCATACACAAGACAGGATGGGACAGATTCTGGCCACCCTGGAGCAGAGTCAAATGCTGAAGATAGCCCAACATCAAGAGACCATGGAGCAGTGGAAACAACTCAATGCCACCATGGCCACTATTGCAGGGGTCCTGCAGCACCACTACCAACCCAGCCTGAGACCCCCACAAACCTGGACGCCCCTACCACTGGCCAGGACACAGACCTACCCTCTACATCAGCAGCAGCAACTGTACTGGTAGCACTGATAGAGGACACACAAGAGACCAGCACCCCTACCAATGCAGCCCAGCACCAGACACTCAAACGGGCCCTCAGACTGAGATATGGCACTGGAACACCTGCCAAGACCAAGGCCCCCACTAAGAAGTGACTTTGACCTGAACTGTCTCCCAAGTGTGCCACTGTGCTACCATCCTCACCCGCCAATAGCAACTTAACAACTTGCAAGGGACATATGGACCAATACCCACTGCCACCAATCGCTGAGCCCATGTACCTAGTATGGACATCTAGCATGAGACCACTCCCTATCACTGTACAGCGCACCAATGCAATTGTGACACCAAATAAAACACATTTACACCAAACCGTACGTCCCCTGTCATTGTGAATATTCAATTGTAAGTGTGAATGCATTTGCCAGTCAATTCCATATTCATACCTTTATTTCAGGAATGGTACCCCACGCACAACATTGTCTGGAGTAAACCAAAATGTACACCATGTTTGTTTTCATGGCACATGCCACCTTATTCTTCAGGTAACAGTGTCAATGACTACAGGCACCACATCCCCAAACAAATGAGCCAGTCAAACATTATGCAGTGCAGACAACATCATCAGTGAACAGTACCTCATAGTCACTGGAAGTATAGTTGGATCAGCTGGTTCCTGGAGTGGACATCTTCCCCCTCTTCATCCTCACCTTCACTCTCATACCCTCTCAGAGGTATCAGGTCTGGATGTGCAGCACCCTCCTCCTCTAGTAGGGGGGTAGCTCTCCTCACAGCCACAGTTCTACACACAGTGTCAGGGCCATAGCACAGGGATCCCCCAGAGAGATGGAAGCAACTAAATCTAGCCTGCAGGAGACATATTGTGCGCTCAATCACCCTCCTAGTATGTCCATGGGCCTCATTATAATTCCTCTCTGAAACTGTCCTGGGATTTCTCACAGTTGTCAGGAGCCACTGCAAGTTGGGGTAGCCAGAATCACCTGCAAAAGTGGTTGAAACAGGACTGTAACAAACTGACATTACTGGCAGACAGCCTGGCTGTTAGCTATGTACTGATCCAGTGTCATACACACTCACCTATGAGCCAACCTCTGTCCTCTTGTAGTTGTTCCATCATGTGTGGCACACTGCTGTTCCTCAGGACAACGGAGCCATGAACTGATCCTGGAAACATGGCATTTACATGTGAAATGTACTGGTCAGCAGTACACACCAATTGTATATTCATTGAGTGGAAGTTCTTCCTGTTCCTGTACACCTGTTTATTCACTCTTCGGGGATGAGAGCTATGTGGGTGTCATCAATGGCACCTGTCACTTGTAGAATGTTAGCAAAGGCATATAATTCAGACTTGATGGCAGGAAGTTCAACCCTTTGGGGGAACTTGACATATGTCTGCAGGTATTGTACAAATACATCCAGGAATTTGGACAGGAGGAGGCTAAACATTGGCTGTGAGAACCCTGCACCAAATGCCCACTCTCACCTGAAATTAGCCCGTAGCCAAGAAATGGAGTACAGAGAGCAGTTGCACTTCAGTAGGGATGGCATGCTGATTGCAATTAGCTGGTCTCAGTACAGGGTCCAGTAAAGCACATAGGTCATAGATTGTTGTATGATAGAGTCTGTAGGTGACAATGATGTGACCAAAATGGTTTCCAACTCAACAAGAGGTCTGTACACAGATGGGGCCCTCCCTCGTCACATGGTTCTGTACCTATGGGGAGGAAAGAACACATATGAGGGGCACACATACACATGCAAAACATGTTGTGAATGAATAACTGCTGTACAATACGTTGGTGACACACACAAGTGACGTATGATGGACACCTTTTGGGACATGTATGTAGTGATACCTCTGGACTGATGTGAGGAACAGACGCTCATGCGGGCAGGTGAGAAAGGGCTGGGACCTGAAGGCCCTGAATGGGGCCCGTGACCAGGAAATATGTAAGTGGTGCTGGCAAAATGACAGCCTCCTGCCATCCAGATATAAAGGAGTGGAAGTGACATCATTCCGCTGGCGGTAGTTGTCGTGGCGGAAGGCAGTGTTCCCCTCCGTGCACCCATTCATTGGTTTACATGGTTGTCAATGGGGAACCGGGACCTATCATGATCGCCGCCGGCGGTGACAGTGCACACCGCTGCAGAGCATACGCCATGTCGTCGCCCCAATTTCACTTGACTCCTGGATCCTGTGCATGAAAGTACTCCACTGAGTGTGCTGCTGTGTCCTGACTCTGGTTACTCCAATGGTACATGTCAAGGAGTAAAGGCCCCAGCCTTCACCAGGGAGGAGCTGGAGGAGCTGGTGGACAGGGTCCTACCCCTGTATGCCAAGTTATATGGGTGACCAGAGGTAGTTACTGCCAACAACGGTGGAGCGGTGATTGCCGCCATGTTCATAATGAGGGCCTCTGTGAGTTTGGGAAAATCACTTGTGTTAGAAATGGGGTCTTTGGTTGGCAGTCAGGTTACCCCAGTCCAAGCAAGGACCCTCACTCTAGTCAGGGTAAAGGAGAATCACCCTCAGCTAACCCCCGCTCACCTCCTTGGTAGGTTGGCGTGAGCAGGCAGGCTTAACTTGAAAGTCTAGGTGTAAAGTATCTGTACCAACACACAGTAACTCAGTGAAAACCCTACAAAATGACACAACACAGGTTTAGAAAAATAGGAAGTATTTATCTAAACAAAGAAGACCAAAACGATAAAAATCCACCATACACAAGTCAAGTTATTAATTAAAAAGCAAAAAGAGTCTTAAATCCTTGAGGAAACATAAAAACACTATTAGCATTGAAAAGTACCTGGGTAGCATCAAAATAACATGCACGGTTGAGTCTGCGTCAGAAAAGTTAGCGATGTGTCGATTTTTCACCGGCAATCGAGACCGTGCGTCGTTTCTCCTCCTCCGGTTGCGCCGGTGTGTGTTGTTTCTTCTCTCCGCAGGAGAGCGATGTGTCATTTTTCCGCGTCCAGCGATGTTGCATCGAAAATCCAGGCGCACGTATCAGGAAAACCGCGCTGTGTGGGTTGCGATGTTATCAGCCTCCATCAGCGCGTGTTGCACGTTGTTTCTCCAGCTGCGTGAGTCGATCTTCCAGCCGCAATCGTTTCTCAGCAGTGTCTCGGAAGGTGCATCAAAAATTTCCCCGCACAGCAGTCTGTGTGTGGATTTTCAGTCTTGATCTGCCAGCTTCACCTTCCAAGGCCCCAGCAACTAGATGGGGCACCATTTGGCAGGGCAGGAGTCTCAGCAGAGAGTCCAGGTGCTGGCAGGAGAAGTCTTTGATGGCCCTGGGACTTAAACAACAGGAGGCAAGCTTAGGACAAGCCCTTGGAGATTTCTTCACAAGTAGGAATGCACAACAAAGTCCAGTCTTTGTCCCCTTTCACCAGGCAGAAGCAGCAACTGCAGGATAGCTACACAAAGCACAGTCAGAGGCAGGGCAGCACATCTCTTCAGCTCTTCTCCAGGCAAAGGTTCCTCTTGACGTCTAGAAGTGATCTAATTTTCAGGGGTTTGGGTGCTCTTCTTATACCCATTTTGTCCTTTGAAGTAGTCCTATTTCAAAGGAAAGTCTCTCTTGTTTGTGAGATCCTTCCTTGTCCAGGCCAGGCCCCAGACACACATCAGGGGGTTGGAGACTGCATTGTGTGAGGGCAGGCACAGCCCTTTCAGGTGTAGGTGACCACTCCTCCCCTCCCTCCTAGCACAGATGGCTCATCAGGATATGCAGGCTACACCCCAGCTCCCTTTGTGTCACTGTCTAGAGAGAGGTGCATACACCCCAATTGTCAAACTGACCCATACAGGGAAACCACAAACAGGCAGAGTCAGAATGGTTTAAGCAAGAAAATGCCCACTTTCTATAAGTGGCATTTTCAAACAGACAATCTCAAAACCAACTTCACTAAAATATGTATTTTTAAATTGTGAGCTCAGAGTCCCCAAACTCCACATGTTTATCTGCTCCCAAAGGGAACATACACTATATCATATTTAAAGGTAGCACCCATGTTAACCTATGAGAGAGATAGGCCTTGCAACAGTGAAAAATGAATTTGGCAGTACTTCACTGTCAGGACATAAAACACATTAGTATTTATCCTATCTCAAACATACACTGCACCCAGCCCATGGGGCTACCTAGGGCCTACCTTAGGGGTGTCTTAAATGTAAGAAAAGGGAAGGTTTAGGCCTGGCAAGTGGGTACAAATGCCAAGTCGAATTGGCAGTTTAAAACTGCACACAGACACTGCAGTGGCAGGTCTGAGCCAAGTTTACAGGGCTACTAATGTGGGTGGCACAACCAGTGCTGCAGGCCCACTAGTAGCATTTGATTTACAGCCCTGGGTACCTCTAGTGCACTGGAGTAGGGACTTACCAGTAAATCAAATATGCCAATCATGGAAATCCAATTACACATACATTTTACATAGGAGCACTTGCACTTTAGCATTGGATAGCAGTGGTAAAGTGCCCAGAGTAACAAAAACAGCAAAAACAGAGTCCAGCACACATCATCAACTTGGGAAACAGAAGCAAAAAGTTAGGGGAGACCACACCAAGGATGCCAAGTCTAACACGTGTCCCCCCCGGCTGAACGTGGGGAGCAACTACGCAACCTCATGGGAGTTCCCATCACTAAGGCAGAAGAATCTGGACAGACCATCATCATTGGTGTGTTCTGTGCCAGGGCTGTATTCCACCATAAAGTGCAACCCCTGTAGGGAAATGGACCACCTAACAGTTTTGAATTTTCACCCCTCATCTGCATTAACCATCTGAGGGGCCTGTGATCGGTATGAACCCATAAATGAGTCCCAAACAAGTAGGGGCTTTTTCAGCGCCCAGACCAAAGAAAAAGCTTGACGCTCTATGGCACTCCACCTACGTTCCCTGGGAAGTAACCTCCTGCTAATGAAGGCTACAGGTTGCTCTAGGCTCACTTCATTAAGCTGTGAGAGTACTGCGACTATACCATGCTCTGAGGCATCTGTTTGCACAACAAACTCCTTGGAATAGTCAGGTGCCTTCAGCACAGGTACTGTGCACATGGCAGCCTTCAGGGTATCAAAGGCGGTCTGACAAGCCTCTGCCCAGTTCACCTTCTTTGGTTGCTTCTTGGGAGTCATCTCAGTCAAGGGGGTAACAATGGTGCCATACTCCTTGACAAACCTCCTGTAGTAGCCAGTGAGGCCCAAAAAGGCTCTCACCTCAGTCTGGGTCTTGGGAAGCTCCCAAGCCAGAATGAAGTCGATTTCTGGCTGTAGGGGTGCCACCTGGACACTCCCCACCTGGTGTCCCAAGTACACCACAGAACCCTGCCCTATTTGGCACTTGCTTGCCTTATTAGTGAGGCCTGCCTTCTGCAGGGCCTCCAACACTTTGTGGAGGTGTTGCAAATGTTCCTCCCATGTGGACCTAAAGACAGCAATGTCATCCAGGTAGGCGGCACTGAACTCATCCAGCCCAGCCAACACCTGGTTGACCAACCCCTGTAAGGTGGCAGGGGCAATTTTCATCCCAAATGGTATCACTTTAAACTGAAAGTGCAAATCTGGGGTAGAAAATGCAGGCCTCTCTTTGGCTCCCTCAGCCAAGGCAATCTGCCACTACCCAGATGTTAAATCAAACGTGCTGAGGTATTTGGCAGCTCCCAACCGATCCATGAGCTCATCAGCTCAGGGGATGGGGTGTGCGTCAGTATTACTGACCGCATTGAGTCCCCGGTAGTCCAACCAGAACCGAAGTTCTGGAGTGGCACCAGGTGCAGCAGCCTTTGGGACCAAGACCACATGGCTGGCCCAAGGACGGCTGGAATGCTCAAAAACCCCTAGGGGTAACACCTTGGATACCTCATCCTTAATGCTAGCCCTGACCTTGTCAGTCACCCTGTGAACCTTTTGTTTGATGGGTGTACTGTCCCCAGTGTCCACATTTTGTGTGCACAAGTGTGTGACCCCTGGGATCATGGAAAACAGTGAGGCAAACTGTCCCAACACCTGGCAACAGTCCCTCTGCTGCTCTGCAGTCAGGAAGAGGGAGAGCATCACTCTCTCCACAGACTCATCTTTCTCTCCTGCAGGCAGGAGGTCAGGAAGAGGCTCACTCTCCACCTCCACCCCGTCATCTGTTGCAAGGAGAATGGACAATTCAGTCCGCTCAAAGTGTGGCTTGAGCCAGTTAACATGCAGGACCCTTAAAGGGTTCCTAAGAGTCTGCAAGTCCACCAGGTAGGTGACTTCACTCTTGCGCTCCACCACCTCAAATGTCCCAGTCCACTTGTCCTGGAGAGCCCTAGGCTCAACTGGTGCCATCACCCACACTTTCTGACCAGGTTGAAACTTGACCAGAGTGGCATTCTGGTCATACCAACGTTTCACATTCTCCTGGTTTGCTTCTAGGTTCTCCTGTGCGAGACCCCTGAAGCTGGCAGTCTGGTTTGTCAGAGCCAGCATGTAACTGAATACATCCTGGGGGGAGTATACTATGAGCTTTTTCCAAAGCCTCCTTTACCAGACTTTAAGGTCCCCTCACAGGATGGCCATAGATCAGCTCAAAGGGACTAAAGCCAAGTCCCTTTTGAGGCACCTCCCTTTAAGCGAACAGAAGGCATGGCAAGAGGACGTCCCACTTCTGCCTCAAGGGCTCTGACAGGCCAATGATCATGCCCTTCAAGGTGCAGTTGAATCTCTCAACCAGACCATTGCTTTCGGGATGGTGGGGTGTGGTGAACTTGTACGTTAACCCACACAGCTTCCACAGAGACTTCATATAAGTAGATATGAAGTTAGTAACCCTATAAGATACCACTTCCTTGGGGAACCCCATGCAGGTAAAAACCCCCATCAATTCACGACCCACCACAGGGGAAGTGATTGACCTCAGAGGAATGGCTTCTGGGTACCGGGTGGCATGGTCCACCAAGACCAGGATGAACCTGTTGCCCATGGCTGTCTTGGGGTCCAGAGGCCCCACAATGTCAATACAAACCCTTCCAAAGGGGTTACTTACTACAGGAAAAGGTTGGAGGGGAGCCTTACATTTCCCCCAACTCTTGCCACTTGCCTGACAATTTTGGCAAGACCTAAAATGAGCCTCTGAGTGCCTGTGCATTAGGGGCCAGTAGAAGTGGGTGACAAGCTGTTCAAAGGTTTTGTCCTACCCGAAATGTCCTGCTAAAGGCACATCATGAGCCAAACCCAGTACAAAGGCCCTGAAGCACTGGGGTACCATCGGCACACGGGCTGATCCAGGCTCATGAACCTTAGGCTCACTATAGAGGAGGCCGTCCTCCCACTATATCGGGTGAGATCCTGTCTCCTTGCCAGCTGCCTGGTCTGCAGCCTGCTGCCGCAAACCCTCTATAGTAGGGCATGTCTTCTGTGCCTCACCGAATGCCTCCCTGGTGGGTCCCCCTTCCTGCTGCCACTGTGACAGCTCAGGGACCTCCCCCAGTTCAGCCATCAGTTCCCCTGTAGGCTCCCTGGGCGTCACCCTCAGGATCCGCCTCCTCCCGGACCGCGGGAATTTCTGGGGCCTTTTTCCCATGCCTCCTGCCCTTCCTCTACTTGGCGGGTCCCTGGGCCACTGTTTCAGGCTCCAGGGGCTCTTGACCACCCTGACGGGCTGCCATTGACCTGGTGGATATGCATCCCCACCCAGGCAGACCCAACATCTCCAAGTGTGACCTGTGTTCCACCTCCATCCAAGGGGAATCCTCCAGGTCATTGCCAAGCAAACAATCTACAGGCAAGGTTGGACTCACAGCTACCTTCAAGGAACCTGAGACCCCCACCCCATTCAAAGGGACCCTGGACCACTCTGCACAGGCATTCTGAGTAGTCCATTGCAGCTACCTGGTGAAGTACCCGGGGATCTATCTGCTCTTCAGACACCAGGTGACTCCTCACTGTATTCACATAGGCTCCTGTGTCTCTCACAGCCTTGATGGTCACCCACTGCCTGTACTTTTTAGTGTTCTCAGGCACTAGGGTTCTCTGGACCATCTCACTGTCCCCTAGTGAGAAAAGGGTTATCTCAGCTGACTCCCACCCACCCACCTGGAACCAGCTCCTCCCCAAGCGTTACACTAGCCAAACCCTGCGACTCCGCACCAGTGGATGCCGGTGTACTCTTGGGACATTTGGGGTCCCCCTCACATGATCCAACTGGTCACATGCATAACACTTATGTGGGAGACCTCCTGCCACAGGTTTGCCTTTAGAGAACCATGGCTTCTTCTCACTGGGGGGGCTGGGAATCCTTACCCTGGGAATTAGATTGGGGCCCTTTAGAGAACTCCCCCTGTTTACCCTTACCCCCCTTTCTTCTAAGTGGGACCCTGCCCACCCTTGGCGTGGTTTCCCCCATACCTCATCTGGACCCTGATGCTTCCACAGTGGTCCGCTTCCGGGGGTCCGTCAGCTTGCTGTCAATTAGGTGCTGGCACAGCTCTGGAAAACATAAACTGTACAAGTGCTCCCAAGCAATCAAATTGTAAAGCCCCTTGTACGTTGTCACCTTACTGCCCTTCACCCAACCATCCAGTGACCTGCAGAATGAATCAACACATTCCAACCATGTTTGGGATTCCTTCCTCTTATAGGACCTGAACTTTTCCCTATACTGCTCAGGGGTGAGACCATATCTTGTGAGTAGGGCATCCTTCATGATAGAGTAGGTGAGCCCCTGAGGATCCCCTAAGGACGTCAGAGTATCCCTCCACTCTACCTCAAAGTGCTTCCACAGACCCGCCCCCCAATGAGCTTCAGGGACCAGATTCATATGGAGAGCAGACTCATACCCCTTCAACCACAAGAATATGTCATCCTCCCTCTTGTAATCCTTCACAAGATCTTTAAGAATGTGCACCCTCCTATTAGGCTGCACTGTGATATTGCTGCAACCATCTCTACTGGACTGGCTCCTCTGATCTAGCTCCCTCAAGCTAAGCTCATGAGCCAGCAGTATCTTATTTTCCTCTATTGCCATCCTCCTTTCTCCCATCTCCCTTTGCATCCTAAACTTTTCCAACTCCAACTGGTGAGCCCTCTCTGCCTGTCTGTCCTGTAACCCTTCATGGGTCAGACCCTTGGATGACACACTGCTACCAGCCCTGGAGAATCTGTCCCTGGACATAACATGCCTCACCCACTATTCCATTGTGAATGGATAGCTCTTCCTTCTCCTCATCCTCATCTTCATCTTCTGTGTGCCCTCTAGCTTCCTTGGTTGCCACCCAGGCCCGCAGTGCCTTTTGCAGCTCCTCCTTCTTGGTGGAGCTCTTAATGCGGCAGGCAAGATCCTTACAGAACTGTTTCAATTTGGCCACTGTGTAACTTTCCAGTTTCTCTAAATCAAAAGCAGCTCCAGCTGATGCATCCTCAGATTGAGACATGATGGGGAGTTAAAAGTGCAAAGATCCAAAGGCAGAAAAAAACGTTCTCAAATGAAGCTCAAGAAAAGTCAATCAAGGGATCAGCAAAAATATTGAAGTAGAACAAAAAGAGTCCCAAAAGAGAAAAACAAAAATCACAAGACAAGTAGTATGTGGTCACGTAGTGGTCTGCACTGAAAAAAGTAGTGTACAGTTAATCACTGTATGTCAAGTACAAATACAAGTCCAGTCCCATCCGCTGATCACCAGTGTTAGAAATTGGGTCTTTGGTTGGCAGTCAGGTTACCCCCTGTCCAAGCAAGAACCCTCACTCTAGTCAGGGTAAAGGAGAATCACCCTCAGCTAACCCCCGCTTACCCCCTTGGTGGCTTGGCACGAGCAGGAAGGCTTAACTTCAGAGTCTAGGTATAAAGTATTTGCACCAACACACACAGTGAAAACACTACAAAATGACACCACACAGGGTTAGAAAAATAGGAAGTGTTTATCTAAACAAAACAAGACCAAAATGACAAAAATCCACCATACACAAGTCAAGTTATGAATTAAAAAGCAAAAAGAGTCTTAAATCCTTGAGAAAACAGTAAAAACACTGTTAGCGTTGAAAAGTACCTGGGTGGTGTCAAAATAACACGCACGGACGAGTGTGCATCTGAAATGGCTAGCAATGTGTAGATTTCTCACCTGCAAGCAAGACAGTGCGTCATTTCTCCTCCTCTGGCCGCACGTTATCAGAAAAACTGTGCTGTGTGGGTTGCGACGTTATCAGCCTCCATCAGCCGGTGTTGCACGTCATTTCTCCAGCTGCGTGAGTCGATCTTCCAGCCACGATTCAGGAGGTGCATCAATTTCAGCCACAAGCCGGTGGCGCGTCGTTTCTCAGCCACATCTCGGAAGGTGCATCGAAATTTTCCACACATGGAGGTCTGTGCGTGGATTTTCAGGCTTGATCTGCCAGTTTTACCTTCCAAGGCCCCAGGAACTGGATAGAGCACCACTTAGCAGGGCAGGAGTCTCAGTAGAAAGTCCAGGTGCTGGCAGGAGAAGTCCTTCAACACAGTCTGCCACCACACTCTGAAAATCCTCCTCCATGAAGCAGGGATCCAAGAGAAAGCCCTCGACTAGACCACATCCTTCCTCTCCAGCAGAAACCAGAGAGTCCACCTCCCCCCTTTCCAATCCGAAGCCACCAACATCATCTGCGGCGTACCCCAGGGCTCATCCCTCAGCCCGACGCTGTTCAATATCTACATGGTCCCCCTCGCACAAGTGGCCCACCAACACAACCTCAACATCATCTCCTACGCCGACGACACCCAACTCATCCTCTCCCTCACCAAGGACCAACACACCGCCAAAACCAACCTCCACGAGGGCATGAAGGCCGTCGCTGACCGGCTGAAACTGAACTCGGACAAAACGGAGGTCCTCATCCTTGGGCCCACCCCCTCCGCCTGGGACGACTCGTGGTGGCCAGCCTCGATGGGGACCCCACTGACACCAACTGACCACGTACGCAACCTTGGCTTTATCCTCGACTCATCCCTCTCCATGTCAAAACAGGTCAACACCATCTCCTCCTCCTGCTACAACACCCTCCGCATGCTTCGCAGGATCTACAAATGGATCCCAACCGAAACAAGAAAAACAGTAACACAGGCCCTCGTCAGCAGCAGGCTCGACTACGGCAACATACTCTACGCAGGCATCCCGTCCAAACACCTGCAACGCCTCGAACGCATCCAAAACGCCTCCACTTGACTCATCCTCAACATACCCCCGCCGCAGCCACATCACCCCCCACCTGAGAGACCTGCACTGGCTCCCCGTCGACAAGAGGATCACTTTCAAGCTCCTCACCCACACACACAAAGCACTCCACAACACTGGACCAGCCTACCTGAACAACCGACTCAGCTTCTACACCCCACCCGTCAGCTCTGCTTTTCCAACCTCGCCCTCACCTCCGTCCCCCGCATCCGACGAAAATCCTCTGGCGGCAGATCTTTCTCCTACCTCGCTGCCAAGACCTGGAACACCCTCCAGACCGACCTAAGAAAGATTCAAGACCTGCTCACCTTCAGAAGACACCTCAAGAAGTGGCTCTTCGAGCAGTAGCAGCACCCCCCCCCCCTTTTTTCCCAGCACCTTGAGACCCTCGCGGGTATGTAGTGCACTTTATAAGTGTATTGATTGATTGGTTGATTGATTGATTGATTTGTTGGCCCTGAGACTTCAACAACAGGAGGCAAGCTCAGGACAAGCCCTTGGAGATTTCTTCACAAGCAGGAATGCACAAAAAAGTCCAGATTTTGTCCCCTTTCACCAGGCAGAAGGAGCAACTGCAGGATAGCTCCACAAAGCACAGTCACAGGGAGGGCAGCACTTCTCCTCAGCTCTTCAGCTCTTCTCCAGGCAGAGGTTCCTCTTGATGTCCAGAAGTGATCTAATTTTCAGGATTTTGGGTGATCGTCTTATACCTATTTTGGCCTTTAAAGTAGGCCTACTTCAAAGGAAAGTCTCTCTTGTTTGTGAGATCCTGCCTTGCCCAGGACAGGCCCCAGACACACACCAGGAGGTTGGAGACTGCATTGTGTGAGGGCAGGTCCAGCCCTTTCAGGTGTAAGTGACCACTCCTCCCCTCCCTCCTAGCACAGATGGCTCATCAGGATATGCAGGCTACACCCCAGCTCCCTTTGTGTCACTGTCTAGAGAGAGATGCAAACAACCCAACTGTCAAACTGACCCAGACAGGGAATCCACAAAAAGGCAGTGTCAGAATCGTTTAAGCAAGAAAATGCCCACTTTCTAAAAGTGGCATTTTCAAACACACAATCTCAAAACCAACTTCATTAAAAGATGTATTTTTTAATTGTGAGCTCAGAGACCCCAAACTCCACATGTCTATCTGCTCCTGATTACGGGTTTTGTGGTCTGTGCATCGCCATGGCGGCGGTGGCTGGCCGACTGCTATCGGCTTGGTGGTCAGACCACTGTATTAGGATTTTGGCGGGCCTAGGCAGCAAAGACCACCAGAGTTCTGCTGGCACTGCCAGGCAGAGCAGACCACCGCAGTGACAAGGCAGGGCGAACAGGCTGACAGAGCCAGTGTTTACGCCAGACTCATTATGAGGCTGCACACCACCAGCGTGACCATAGCAGTCCAGCCACCACATCCAAGCTGGTGGAAGTGGAGAGTATAAATTAAGCAACTCACCTGCAGGCAGAGTTACACAACCTGTGCACCATGGAGCCCATCACACACGTTCTGCTGCTGCTCATTGAAGGTGCACAATATCCACGCTACCGTGGATGGAACGAACAGTAAGTACACACACCTACCTGTGCCATTAACCAGAACAACAGATCGTAGTGCCATCATCCACATGATATGGGGTCCAGGCTACAGTCACCACAAGTACACGCGTCATTGTGCCCACAGTTGGATTCATTCACAAAGAAGGACACATTAACAGACATGAAACCCCCCCTTTTGGCAGGACACTTACACTGTGCCACCAACTACACAGAAGCACACATCTGCACATCTTAGGCACAATCAAGTGTACAGAACATTATGTCACACAACAGCAACAATGCAACATCACATCTACCAATACAACTGATATCTTCACATTGCACACTTGCCATGATCATCAGATTTAACGCACATATGTATGGATGTATCATGGAACACAAACACCCCTCCCATGAAACAGCCCTGCAATGGACCCACACATCACCCATACTGCAACACAATGGAAGGACAATGGGATGCACAATAGTCAAAGAAACAAATATCAAAAGTTCATCATGCAAACAATACCTGCCGAAAAGTGATGAGGCATCAGGAGCACTCAAGGAAGGATACTCCCCTTGGATACTTGACACTTTGTACATGCCCCTAAAACAACATTTGCACAGGAACTGGTCCTTCAAGGATCTCAGTGACAAACAATACCAGAGCCAAGTGACATGTCCATCTGCATAATGTGGACGAGCAAGTCAAGAAAGCAAATACAACTGCAACGGCATGAGACATACATCTAGATTAATTAGCTGCAAGGTACACCCAGCAAAATGGACACATGCACAGTCAAATGCAAAGGAAGCTAGCACAATTAAACACCCTCCATGTCTGGACAAACATAACTCAAGCCTTCACACATGAGACAAATCTACAATCTATATCAGGGGACACGTCTAACACCATGCATGCTCACATTGAACCACAAAACGATGAAATACATACCATACCCAACATAACACAATGCAATGACATCCCAATTGGGTTAACAAACACATATCCATACAGTCAACATTTACATTTGTCTTGGGTGACACCAGCACTGCCCACAAAGTCAGATAGTGTGAACAACAGCAAATGGATCAGCAATCAGGCTGAATCACACACAACTGTAGGCATATAACACAAGTTACTCAGGAACAACATAAAGGTAGAAAAGGAATGGCAGGACAAATGTGTACCCAAAAAAACAATTTGGGCCTAATAACTCAAAATGCATGATAGCAAAGGCCATTGGCCAGTCCATTTGAAAGTCTCCGCACAGTATTGTGCCCTCACTTGACTCCTATCACTGCCAGGGAACCTCTACAGGAAGGGGCATCAAGTGGGTCAGCAGGAACCTCTGGGATCATCCTTGGGTGGGGTGGGTCGGTTTTGGGATGGGTGGGTTTGGGATGGATGGACTGTTTCTTTGGAGGGGTGGGCTTCTTCTTAGGGGCAGGGGTATGGGTGCTTGCAGGGAGCAGGTGTGGCAGGGGAGGACTTGGATGTGGAAGAGATGGGTTGGGATGTGGGTGGGGGCCTCAGGTTTGGAGGGAATAGGGGAAAGGGCAAGCTCAAAAAGGGGAATCTCCTTGGGAACATGGCCATGGTCATCAGAAGGGGTTGGGGATTCAAAGGTTTAGGGAGTGGTTCTCGGGTGTGTGGGTGTAGATTTCTTGGGTGTGCGTGTGTGAGGTATGCTTCTGTTTGGGTGGTCTCTGCTGCGTGTGTGAGTGTGGGCATTTGCATGTCTTGGGGGCTTGGAGGTGGAGGTGCTGGACTGGTGAATGTGTGTGTCTGTTGGGGTGGTGTCTGTGGGTATGCTGGATGTAGTAGATATGTGTGTGTCTGTTGGGGTGGTCTCTGGGTTTGCTGGATGTGGTGGATGTATGTGTGTCTGTTGGGGTGGTGTCTGTGGGTTTGCTGGATATTGTGGAGGTTTGTGGGTCTGTTGGAGTGGTGTCTGCGGCTATGCTGGATGGGGTGGATGTGTTTGTGTGTGTTGGGATAGTGTATGTGGGTATGGTGGGTATGGTGGATGTGTCACTGGCTGTTGTGGTGGTGCCTGTGGGTATGCTGGATGTGGTGTGTGGGTCGGTGGAAGTGTCTTGTGAAATGGTGGCTGATGTTGTGTTTGTGGGTGTATGTTGAGTACCTGTGTGCTGGTGTGTCTTTTGGTGTGTGTGTCGATGTGTGCTGCTTGTGGGTGTTGAGATGGGTGCCTGCAGATGTGTCTTGGAATTTAGATTGGGAAGAGGGAAGTGGGGAGATTCTGGGGGGTGACTGGCTGCCATCATTAAGGAGGCCAGAGCCTGAGAAGATCTCTGTAGGCCAGACATGGCACTATGAATGCCTTCCAGGAAAGCATTGGTCGGCTGATGTTGGCTGACCAACCCCCTCAATGACATTCATAATGGCAGTCTGCCCCACAGATATGCTCCTCAGGGGGTCAGTAGCCTCCTCACTCAGTGCAGCAGGGGTAACAAGGACTGGGGTGGAAGTGCCTGTGGCAAAGGAGATGCCCAACCTCTTGGGTGAGCGGGCACAGCCAACTGGGTAGGGAGCAATAGGGAGGGTGGCGATGGAACTGGCAGTGGCAGATAAAGATGGTACAGGAGTAAGTCTCGATGGGTCCGCCACCACTAGGGAGTGACCACTGGAGGTCGAATCTGATGATGAAGATGTTGATCCAGTCTCCTCAGTGGCACTCCCCTCACCCTCTGGGCCTCTGGATCCCTCCATGTCGGTGGTGTCTTGACCGGAGGTACCGTGGCCAGATGCTTCCTCACTTGGTTGTTCTCTGTCTCCTTCACTTACCTGGGATGATGCTGCAAATACAAGCAGGAAGAGGGTCACTGCATGTTTCTGAACACACTTAAACAACAGCTGTCATTAGCACACATTATCATGACGTCAAGTAGGCCCCAGCAACAAACTACATGAAAGTGGCTCCTACACGTACCATATCATATGCCTGCATGCTATCTGAACTGTCAACAGTTGCCCATAGGAAAATCTGGATCTCAGACAACTACAGTTGTATGGCTGAAGTTGTGCAATGACAGCAACCATTACACATTACAAGTAGGAGACCACATCACCTTCAATGCTTTGCCTCATGGAGCATACCTCAGTTACCTGTCATCATTCATTAGTAGCCCAATGCCAAGTTCGTTCCCACAGATGCCACACTACGTCATGCATACATCTATTTGTCACATAAGCAATAAAACAACATTATGAAGTGATGCTCCACAGCAGTACAGCAGCCTGGAGAAGGTGACATGGAAATACTCATGGCCCACTGGAAACATACCAACAATGCACACTTCCCCAGGTGAAATTTGTCCTAATGGAGTCATGGAGCTGTTACTGATGTTGCTCAGATATGCTAAACATTTGGTATGGAAATAGACACTGTAGACAAGTGTCTGGGAGATATGTCCCTAAAATACACAACAGAATGAATCAGCAAGCCCCAGGGAAATCACCACTAATGTTTGGCACCCCTTACAACGACATACTTTGATTGCATCAGTAGATGCCATTAGTCCTTTGTATGTTGGAGAGGCACAAAGATTTACAAATACTAGTAGAAGGCCATCAACATGTTGCTCAATGGGAAGCTATATCGCTATCTCCGTTTTGGTCCTACAAACCCATATGTCTGTGGATGAATGGCTGTGCCTGTCAGAGTCACCAGATCCTCGAGGTCTGTGCACGTTCCCAACACGTCCACCACTGAACAGCTCCAAGACTCTGATAGATAAATCACAGAGCCTAAGAGAGCCTAAGAGAGTTCAAGAGGGGAAGAGGGGATTAGGAAGGGAAACAGCTGGGAAGGAGACCTGTAGTAAGAAAAAGGTTAGAACACACACTATGAAAATTATATCTTCTGAAATCAATACTAGACTATGATTCTAAGCATAGTCATTCTGAAAACATGAACAATCTGAGAATTACGTTTAAAATGACTAAGTTTCAAGATGGCTGGATACCTGTAAGGGAATCAAGATGGATTAAATGAAAACTTTCTTATTCAAGTACATTTCCTTTACATTAGAATCAGAATAACATTCTGACTAAATTTTAAACCAGTCATATAAATCCTTTTTTGAGAATGCATACTAGGACCATACAATATCGCATCTTGAAACTCCGATCTTCTGTGTACTCTTAAAATGTTTCAACACAAATTGCGCATATTGTAGATTTATATATATATATAGTAAACACCATAAAAGGATTGTGCACCATGAATAACACAATATGGATTCAGGAAAATAATTCACATAACATGTCAACATGTCAATAAACAACATGAATTAAACTTGAGGAGAGAATCGTGCGTCTTGCCGATTCGAGTGTCACCATGTAAAATGCCAAGAAATGGTAGTACGCAATGAATATCAAAGTCAAATCATCATTAAACGAATCGCGCGTCTTGCCGATTCTTAAGCCACCATGCAAATGTCAAGAAATGGTAGCGTGCAATGAATAACAAGATTAAATTATCATGAAACGAATTGCGCGTCTTGCCGATTCGCAAGTCACCCTGCAAATGTCACAAACACTTAAGCGCATATTTCACATGCGCAAAGTACTCTGTCAAATCATAAAAGAATTAGGCCCAAGAACATGAGAGTTCTCGATAACGGCGTCGGGAGGACAGCCCAATCACCGTCTTACCGCCCAGAACAAGGATCTCCAAATGAAGAATGAAAGTCAGAAGATCAAATAGGCCACCGGGACAGGAGCTCAGGAAGTAGCTGTTGCTCTGCACCGGGACCTCTGAATAGTGAGCACTTGGAGCTGGGCTGGCTCCTTTTCAGAGAGTCTTGGCCCAGCCCACAACCACACCCAGGCATGTTGCATGGAAAGTCTCTAGAAGGCCCTGGAAAGGGACCACACCCTAACACAAACCCTCCTAATTGCACATGTGCAGTGCAGTTTTCCCATGATGCCATGTCAATGGCATAGAAATGCATATTGTGACTAAAACATCTAATCATACGTGTCGGGTTCCTCATTGCTACTACAGTTGTACTTGCCAAATGACATGCAATGACGGGTGAGGGTATGTGTCAGCCAACAATCAATGGTGACACACTCCTGTCTGTGGCACCATCTGAAATGTACCCCCATTGCAAATGTCTTATTCCAAACAGGTTGGAATGCACATATATGTGAGGGAATACAGAAAACATCCAATGAGCGCAGGTAGACCATGCATGAAGTAGCAGTGTACACATTGTCAAAAGAGAAAGGGACACATGTTATCATGCAAGCACAACAAATATCGGCAACAGTCATGGCACACAAATCATGTAAATGGACATTTCCCAATTACCAAGGGAAAGCATTAATCAGTAGCTGAGCCAAAGAACAATGTATGCTCTGAAACATGTATGATGGCCATCTTCACATTACAGACAGTAGCGAAGCACCAGCGCTCATCACACACTGAATACAAGTAGCCTCTGGGGGCCAAATGCCAATATACTAATTTGACCAGACACATGGCTGAGGACAGTGTTCTATCGCTTCCTTTCCTTTGGTCTACAACACTGAGGAGTAGGGGTCTGTAGCGCAGAATTTACTACCACAACAACAGCAAACATTACTTTATTGGTCAATGTACACAGTCATGTATTTTCCCTGAAAAGCAATTAGTTTGTGGTTTGTTCCCAGTTGTGTCCTAGGTCCCTGGGCCAATAAGCAAGGCACATCAGTGTGCACCACATTACATATCTATACAAACAGTTATTTATTGCCTTTGTGACACATGGCTCATCCCTAATCGCCAGGGGGAGATGTCAGAACCTAACACATAAACTTGTCAATGTGACAGGCAAGAATATGCCCGGTTGGGAGGACAGCCCCAGCTGAACTTCTGCAATCTTCCGGGCCCAGCGTCCCAGGTCCTCCCACTTCTTGTGTCAGTGGGTGCTCTACCGGCTGTGGACCCCCAGAGTCCACACCTTTCAGGCAATGGCTCTCCATATCTCCTTCTGATGGGCGTTTACCTGTATGGATGCAAAAGACAAATCAAGCAATTATATTCACAAGTTTTGGCACAAATGGTTGTGTCACACACATGTCAGAAAAACCAAGCTAAAAATTTGCAATTTGTCAACACACCACAAATGTAAAGCACACAAGCCAATAAGTACATGGACATAATTACAGATGTTTGTATCCATCTGCAGACTGACTCACTACCCTACTCAAGGCCTACAATGACTAAGCATGCCCACTCACATCTGTTAGCCAAAGCTCCAGCAACATGTACTGTTATGTGACCACAAAGGAACACAACACACTTTTGTGGCTTCTGAAGGGTAAACTCATTAGGCTTGACAGGACCAATACATTCATATTCTGCAAGAGAGATTCCACTTCAGCCAAATTCTATAGTACAGAATTCACCCTTACAATTAAATGACAATGAAGGGGCTGTCATGGCGAGTACAGTAAGGCCCTCATTACAACCCTGGCGGTCAGTGATAAAGCGGCGGTAATACCGCCAACAGGCTGGCGGTAAATACTGGCAAATTATGACCACGGCAGAAACAGCTCAGACAGGCAGCTGCTTTAACACACCGCCCGCCAGGGCGGAAACAACAGCCCCCACGGTAGTAACCGCCTACAGCCAGGTGGAAGTCAATGTTCTGCCCACCGTATTATTAGACAGGAAACCGCCACCTTTTCCGGGGCGGTAGCAACTACATCAAAAGCTTGGTGGAAACACTGCACAGAAGGAAAATGACTCACCTGTGGAGACTCAGGGAAGAACCACGCCGCCATGGAGCCCGAACTGTATGTATTCCCAATGCTCTTCTACGTCCTCCTCGACCACGAACATCAACGCCGGCGAGGACGACCACGGTGAGTACTGCCGCCTAGCAACCAGGGGAGGGGGGGAGGAAAAAGAGAGTGACACACACACGCAACACCCCTACCCCCAACCCCATACACACAAGCAGATGCAGTAACGAAACATATTTACCCCGTACCCCTCAGGAAAAACGCAAGGACAACACCAATAGATCACAGTGAGTGTAATTAGATAAATATAGTAGTAATACGTGCATCCAAATCTAAAACTATATGCATATTTACAAATGAAGGGACACTGCCCAGTCCTCAATGTTCGTGGGCCACAGGGCCACATTACAAAGTCCAAGGCCCCACTTGTCTCCTGCAACAACACAGAGAGAACACTGCAGGGCCATCAGTTCAAAAATAGGCAGGCTCCTCATAGGAAAAGGGAACGGGGGGCACCTCAGCCGGAGATGGAACAAATCCACTGGTCCTTGAGGGGGCAACGTGCCCTGTGCTTGGTCCTGGGGAGTGCAAGGCCACAGTCTCTTAGGTGGGTGACTTGCATACTGGCTCTGGAGGGGGAATAGTGCCCTGTGATCCTCCTCCAGGGGAGGATGGGGTGAATGGATGGCTTCTCCATTGGTTCTGGAGGGGGCATCATGCCCTGTGATCTTCATCCTGGGGAGAATGGGGTGAATGGATGTCTACTCCACTGGTTCTGGAGAGGGCATTGTGCCCTGTGATCTTCATCCTGGGGAGGATGGGGTGAGTGGATGGTTTCTCCACTGGTTCTGGAGGGGGCATCATGCCCTGTGATGCTGATCTTTGGGAGTGCAAGGTCACAGTCTCTCAGCTGGGTGTCATACCCACAGGATTTGCAGGGGCAGCCCGCACAACAGCCCATGGATGCAGGACTACACTCTGTCCACCGGCAGTCACGGCTGCTCAGTGGTGGCAGTGGTGGTGCTGCTGCTGGTAGTAGTGGGGGGAGGCTCCAGCCCATCCTCTGTAGCCTCGGACAGCTGTCCACTGGTGCTGCTGCTGCTCGTGGTGGTGCTGGGGGCGGTGCTGCTGGTGGAGCTGGTGGTGGTGATGGGGGGGGGCTCCAGCCCATCTCCTGCAGCCTCAGATGGCTGCCCACTGGTGCTGCTGCTGCAGGTGGTGGTGGTGGTGCTGGGGGCGGTGCTGCTGTTAGAGCTGGTGGTGGTGGTGTGGGAGGCTCCAGCCCATCCCCTGCAGCCTCGGACGGCTGCACCACTATGGTTGGTGGTGTGGGCTCCGACTGAGTCCCAGCACCAGGCCCCTTGTCCTTTCTGCCTGATGTTGCAGGCACCTTGCCCTTCCTTACAGCAGCTGGGGGGTGGCACCTTTCCCTTCCTTCCAGCAGCTGGGGGTGGCACCTTTCCCTTCCTTTCAGCAGCTGGGAGTGGCACCTTTCCCTTCCTTACAGCAGCTGGGGGTAACACCTTTCCCTTCCTTTCAGCAGCTCGGGGTGTCTCCTTGCCCTTCCTGGTAGCACTTGGGGCAGGTACCCTTTCTGTGTGGCTGCCTGGTGCCCGGGATCCTTTCCCACCAGGAGTTGCTTTGGACACCACTGGGCCTGTGGACTGGGTGGCTGAGGTGCTTGCCTGGGTTTTACACACCCTGGCCAGACGTGAAGGACGGGGGAAGTGGGGGAGGGAAGAGGTCAACAGTGGAGAGGAAAAGCTTCTTAGGGACATTGGGGCGGGAAGAGGGAGAAGGTTTGGGAGTGGAGGAAGAGGGAGTGGTTGTGGGAAGCATCAGTCTGTGGTGTTTTGGTGCAGGTGCATGGGCTGGATGGTGTTGTGAGGTGGATGGCTGTTGGGTGTCTGAGTGCTTGCGTTTGTGTACCTTGGGAGGAGGGGGCACAGACACAGTGGGAGAGGTCACAGGGGACGTGTGCATGGATGTGGGGGTGGTGACTGCCAATGAGGTGTGTGCTCTGATAGGTGTGCTGGTGATGGTGGTAGTTCATGAGGATGTAGTTCATGCAGGTGTGAGTGTAGACACAACTGGGAGGGAGGTGGAAGACGAGGAGGAGGGCGACACAGTGGAGGCAATGGATGTTGGTATGTCTGCATCTGGATGGTAATTGTGTGAGTGCCTGTGGGATGATGTGTGGTGCTTGTGTTTGCCTGTGCTACTTTTGTGTGTTGTTCTGTGTGCATGCTCGTCTGCCTGTGTGCTTGGGATAAGTTGGGTTGAGGGGAATGGGATGGGTAGAGGAAGTTGGAGGGGGTGGGTGGAAACAGGAACAATGGCTGCCATCAGAGAGGAGTCCAGAGCCTGGATTGATCTCTGTTGGGCCGCCAAGCCAGTGTGAATGCCCTCCAGAAATGCATTGGACTTTTGCATGTGGGCTGCCAGTCCCTGGATGGCATTCACAATGGTTGACTGCCCAAAAGAGATAGATCGCAGGAGGTCAATAGACTCCTCACTCAGGGCAGCAGGGCTCACTGGGGCAGGGCCTGAGGTGTCTGGTGCGAAGGAGATGCCCACTCTCCTGGGTAAGCGGGCACGGGCAACTCGATTAGGGGCTGTTGGGAGGGTGGTGCTGGTACGGGGGTGGCGGCTGCGCCTGTAGCTGGGGTGGGCACAGAGGTGTCCACCACCACCAGGGAGCTTCCATCGGAGGAGGTATCCATGTCTGAACTGTCCCCTCCAGTCTCCGCCGTGGTGCTCCCCTCGCCCTCCGTCCCACTGGTCCCTCACCATCGGTGCACTCTGCCTCCTGTGGGATGCAGCTCCCTCCATCGCCGGTGCCACTGCTCCTCCGCCAGATGATGCTAATAAGGGTGACAATAAAAAAATGGGGGGAGAGACAAAGGATACACTTGGTCAATTGCTGCACCGACACCACAGTTGGTGTACAAAACACACTCACACACAGGGAACAGCCCTACGCACTAGGCAATGCACTACCAGTAGCAATGCTAGTCACCAGGGTATGGGGAGGGACACATACCGCCCACTGCAGCATACCTGGGACCCACACAGCCCTGCCCAGTAGTGGATGCCTACTAGCTCGTTTGGAGGAAATTCACATCAGATCCCTGCCCAACATGGAACCTACTCTGCAAGGCTGTGGCCTAGGGGCACCCACAGCCACACATCCCCCACCCGGACAGCACCCCACCAGGCATAAGTAGTGATGATGGGCACTGTACTCACCCCCTTGTGGCTACTGTGATGACTCCAAGCGCACATCCAGTTCCAGATAGGCCACCGCCAGTATGCAGGCCATCAGGGGGGTCAGGGTTCGACGGACACCCCTTCCTCGTTGGGAGGCCATCCCCAGCTGGGCCTCCACCGTCTTCCATGCCCAGCGTCTCAAGTTCTCACACCTTTTCCAACAGTGGGTGCTCCGCCTGCTGTAGACCCCCAGGGTCCACATGTCCTAGACGATGGCACGCAATATATACCCTTCTTTTGATGGGCACTGACCTGCAGAGAAATACACACAGGAAATGGTATCAGTCACACTCCCCTGCTTGTTACAATTATGGCCCACCAGACCCCTTCACATCGCCATTTACACACATATGGCCCAGCACACAAGCTCTACGCAGCCCAGGGGACATCCACCCACTCCCCCTACACAAGGCCTTCACACACATCAATCCATGCATTCATGCCCCATGCATCCTGCTCACAGTGTACACACCTGTTGGTCTGGGGGCCCATACAGCAGTCGGTACTGGGGTAGGACCCCATCCACCATTTTCTCCAACTCCGCTGAGGTGAAGGCAGGGGCCCTTTCCTCAGTCACACGAGCCATGGTATGTTCCAGTCACAGGTTACAGCAGCACATGCAGTTTAGGTCCTCTCCTGTTGAAGGTCAGGTAGCAAGTGAGTGAACAGATAGAAAATGGCGGTGACGTCCACGGAGGTGCATAACGTCACCGCCAGCATACATCACCATTGGTCACTGTACCACATAGGGCCCAATGATAACCAATGAGGAGTTGCACTGTGGTTCTCAACCGCCTCATGCAATGGCGCACAACGTCAGCGGAACTACCTCACTTCCACCTGTCCCTCCATACAGGACAGGCGGATGCCATGTCGTGGGGGGCTGGCCATGGATCCTAACTGCGTCACACTTCACAATTGTATATTCAGAACATATGCCACTAATAAATTATAAAAATCACATCATGCATTGAACTGTAGTGGTTACAATGTACAGATAATGACCGGCTCCTCACTCTTATGCCCCATAGATTGCAACCGCTGCGGATGAATAGGAGATGGAGACATCCCCCCATGTACAGACCAAAGGTGGACTTGGCAACAATGGAGGACAGGCACATCATACTCACCTACAGACTGGACAGGGCCACAATCACAGAGCTGTGTGCCCAATTGGAGCCTGACCTGATATCTGCTATCTGTCACCCCACTGGGATCCCCCCTCTTGTGCAAGTCCTGTCTGAGCTCCATTTCTTGGGACCTGGTTATTTCCAAGAGACAGTGGGCTTGGCAGTAGGAATGTCTCAGCCAATCTTTTCAATAGTGCTGACAAGAGTGTTGGGTGCCCTGATTAAACACATGTGCAGCTACATCGTTTTCCCCATGGAGGATTTGGCCACAGTGAAGGCTGACGTCAATGCAATGGGACATAGCCCCAACATTATTGGTGCTATTGATGGAACACCTATAGCATTTGTTCCCCTCCCAAGTGAAGTGAACAGGTCTTCCGAAATCGAAAAGGTTTTCACTCGATGAATGTGCAGATGGTGTGTTTGGCGGACCAGTACATCTCCCATGTCAATGCTAAGTATCCTTGGTCGGTGCATGAAGCTTTTATCCTGAGGAATGGCAGCATCCCAAATGTGACTGCCCAACTCCAAAGGCACAGGGTGTGGCTAATAGGTGAGCCCTGGTTCCCACCCAGTGGATGTTGGTGTATGGGTATGGTGTGGGCCATAAGGTTTAGTGTGTGGCTAATAGTTGTCCCTCGATATTTGCAGATGACTCAACCTCTCATGGCTACTGACCCCTGTGAGGAATGCCAGGACAAGGACAGAGGAACGTTACAATGAGGCACATGGGCGAACAAGAAAGATAATTGAACGCAGATTTTGCCTCCTGAAAGCGAGGTTTCGGTGCCTCCATCAAACAGGTGGATCCCTGTGCTACTCACCCAAGAAAGTCTGCCAGATCATCGTGGCATGCTGTATGTTGCACAACCTTGCCTTGAGACGCCATGTGCCTTTTCTGCAAGGGGAGGAGGCTGGAAATGGCGTGTGGCAGCAGTGGACCCTGTGGACAGTGAAGATGAGGAGGCAGAGGATGTGGATGAGGACAACAGAACTGCAGTGACTCGTCAATACTTCCAATGACACACAGGTAAGACTGTGTAACTTCACATTTCATTGACAGTTTAATGTTTGACATTGTCACTGGCAGGCTGTGAATTCCTACGTCTATGGCCACTCACTGTACCCTTTGACATCTCTTTTTGCAGATGTTGGTGCCCCACTATCGCTCCTGGTGTGTTCACTGCAGTCAACTACAGGTCTTTCATATGTAACCATTACTGTACAGTTGGATTTCAATGTTTAAACCTTGTTACACGAATACACATTTGAAATTCTCCATACTTGTATTTTTACAAAGTGTGTTTATTGCTGTACTATGAAGAAAAGGGAGACAGGCATTGGGCTGGGGGGATAATGGAGGAAAGTCCAGGGTACAGTCCAGTCTATTGGTAGCACAGGTGCATTGTCCAAGGGGGCATAGGAAGGGGAGCAATGGCAGTTCAAGGTGGACAGGGTGACAGAGTGGGACACAAGGGTGACAATCAGGAGAGTCTTATTTTCTGGCCGGGGTCGTGGCAATAGTCTTTGGCTTCTGTCTGGATCGCAGGGAACATTTGCGGGGTGGTTCTCTTTCTGCAGGGGGAGGGGTACTGGTGGCCTGTTGGTCCTGTGGCGGGGCCTCCTGTCCACTAGCGGAAGCGGAGGTGGAGGGCTGTTCAGTAGTCTGGCTAGTGGCAAGGGCCCGCTGATGTGACACTGCCTCCCTCATACTGTTGGCCAGGTCTGCCAGCACCCCTGCAATGGAGACCAGGGTGGTGTTAATGGACTTCAAGTCCTCCCTGATCCCCAAGTACTGTCCCTCCTGCAGCCGCATGTTCTCCTGCATCTTGTCCAGGATCTGGCACAGCCTATCCTGGGAATATTGGTATGCTCCCAGGATTGCGGTGAGTGCTTCCTGCAGAGTCGGCTTCCTGGGCCTGTCCTCCCCCTGGCACACAGGAGTCTTCCAAGCTTCCCTGTTGTCCTGTGTCTCTGCCCCTGAAACCGTGTGCCCACTGCCACTGACCCCAGGTCCCTGATTGTCCTGGGTTTGTGGGATGCCCTGGGCTCCCTGTAGTGGTGGACACACTGCTGATTGACGTGTCCTGGGAACAGAAGTATGGGCCCGCTGGGTGGGTGCTGTGGTGGTGTTTCCTGAGGGGGAGGCTCTGTGGTGGTGTGAGACTGTGCCTGGGTAACCGACTGTCCGGAGGTCCCTGATGGGCCAGGTTTGTCATCCAGATCCAGGCGAGCAGAGCTGCTGTCATCACTGTTGGCCTCTTCTGTGGGTGGACTGGATGTTGCTGGCACCTCTTCTCCGGTGACATTGGCTGGGATACCTGTGGGGATGTAAATGCAGTGTTATTGTTTCTGTGTGTGACATATTGTGCATGGGTGGGTTGCCCTCTATGGTTGTTATTGCCCTGGCAGCTTTGCCTTCTGTGAGTTGGTATTTGGTGGGCTAGCTGTTTCCCTCTAGTGTGCATGCTTTAGTGATAGGTGTCCATGCAGGTCTGTGAGTGGTGTCCATGCATTGGTATAGCATGCAGGGCTTGGGATTGGGAAGGGTGAGATGTGATGGTGGGGTGTGTGGGAGGTGGTGGAGTGATTGGAGTGAGGGTGGGGTTATGTGATGGCATGCAGGTAGGTTGTAGTAGTATAGAGTTGACGTACCAGAGTCCAGACCTCCTCCTACTCCTGTCAGGCCCTCAAGGTGCATGATTGCCAAGATTTGCTCCTCCCATGTTGTTAGTTGTGGGGGTCCACCACCAGTCCTCTGTACAGCGAGTTGATGTCTTTCTCCAATGGAACGCACCTTCCCCGTAGGTCGTTCCAGCTCTTCCTGATGTCGTCCCTAGTTCTGGGGTGCTGTCCCACAGCATTGACCCTGTCCACAATCCTCCGCCATAGCTTCATCTTCCTTGCAATGGATATCTGCTGCACCTGTGATCCAAATAGCTGTGGCTCTACCCGGATGATTTCCTCCACCATGACCCTTAACTCCTCCACAGAGAATCTGGGGTGTTGTTGTGGTGCCATGGGTGTAGTGTTAGCGGTGTGGGTGAGGGTGTGTAGGGTGATGTGTTGAGGTGTGTGATGTAAGGTGCGTGGGTGGTGTATAGGTGATGGTGGTATGTGGCTCTGGTTGTGTGGATGCTCTTGCTGTCTCTCTCTGTTGGCAATTATTTGTAGTTGTAAAGGATTGTGGGTAATGTGGGTGTGTGTTTTATAGTGGTGTGGGTGTTTGGATGTGGTGTGTGTATGTGTCTCAGGTGTGTGTAGTTTGAATGGACCAATTTAGTTTTGTTTTGTTTGAGTGTGTGTACTTTGAGCGCAGCAGTATGTACCGCCAATGGTTTACCGCCATTGAATGTCCGCCGTGGTGATTCGTGGGTCATAATGTTATGGGCGTTGTTCTGTTGCCGTAACGGTGTGGGTTTGGATACCGCCAGTTTATCACTGACCTTTGGTGTGGCAGACCTGTGTCTGTGGCTGTATAGTGACGGATTGGTATGTGTGTGTCATAATTTGGTAAGCTGATATCCGCTGCAGCAACGGCATGGTGGTGGAAGTCAGCATGGCGGTAAGTAAGATTTACCGCCAATGTCATAATGAGGGCCTGAGTGTCTTCCCTGTGCATGTGTGGACATGTAGACTAACAAATGCAGACTCATACCACTTCGGGGGTAGAGGGTTCTGTGATATGTAACTTTACCACAGAACACTCCTTGGACATATGTGTCTAAACTACAGAGATGGCATCCAACATACAGTGTACATTGTACAATTACTGCTATGTGACCAAGCTACTGACTTGCATGTCATGGCCTCCCAGGAATCAACACATTGGCCCTCATTCTGACCTTGGCGGGTGGCGGAGGCCGCCCGCCAAAGTCCCGCCGTCAGGTTACCGTTCCGCGGTCGAAAGACCGCGGCGGTAATTCTGACTTTCCCGCTGGGCTGGCAGGCGGTCGCCTTCAGACCGCCAGCCAGCCCAGCGGGAAAGAGGCTTCCACGATGAAGCCGGCTCGGAATCGAGCCGGCGGAGTGGAAGCTGTGCGACGGGTGCAGTTGCACCCGTCGCGTATTTCACAGTGAAATACATGTAGGGGCCCTCTTATGGGGGCCCCTGCAATGCCCATGCCAGTGGCATGGGCACTGCAGGGGCCCCCAGGGGCCCCGCGACCCCCCCTACCGCCATCCGGATCTCGGCGGTCCGACCGCCGGGATCTGGATGGCGGTAGGGGGGGTCGGAATCCCCGCGGCGGTGCAGCAAGCTGCGCCGCCGTGGAGGATTCAATGGGGCCGCGATACACGGGCGGGACCCCGCCAGTGGTGCCGGTCCGACCGCGGCTTTACCGCCGTGGTCGGAATCCCCATTGGAGCACCGCCGGCCTGTCGGCGGTGCTCCCGCGGTCCTCCGCCCTGGCGGTCAAAGACCGCCAGGGTCAGAATGACCACCATTGTCTGTACCGTGGAAGTGTAATTTGTGCAATAAGCCTGTACAGGACAATTATGACTTATGTGAAGGTGACAACAGACCTGTGGGAGTAAGGGACCTGTCATGAGTCAAATACACACATTGACAATGATTCAAAAATGCATATATGGACTACTTCTGGGATGTGCATCTTTACCCATTCCTAATCTAGTCAATGGACTGAGGCATTCAGGGCAAGGTTTGCCACTAAGCATCATATAGTCCACATAAGATAATCAGCTGGTGTGCAGAAAGTAGGCACAGTGCCACAGTTGCATAGCCACAGTGACTCTCATACAGCCTAGACTAGGTCCCATACTGGGAGATACATGCAACAGGCCCTGGTCTCTGCAGGCTGAGCATACAGTACCTATATGACACTCACATTTCTATCACTTCCATGCATGACAGTACATCATGCGGCTATCAGCAATGTGGTATGTGGTTTGTGTGGCAACCTGAAGGGCAGAGTGAGTCATGATATACTTTCTAGACAACAGTTGTGCAAGGCCAGATGTGGGTGGAAAGATATGTGGTACTATACACATCGCTTACAAGACCTTCAAATCGCTCAGCCAAGATGCATACACAGGTCCTGCTGTCATGTACATACATGTTGTCCAACATTCACAATGAACATGAAGAAAGAGATGTAATTGGATGGCAGTAAAGTCTCCTTGCCTAGTTATGTGCATCCAACATAAGGAGGATCTAGGACCACAAAAATAATTACACAACACAATGTTCATGAATACAACATATAGCACTGGCCACCAATACCTGCACAATGTACATCCCATTGATGCCACACGGACTGCAACAACAGGCACACAAGAAGTCTAACTGGCCCACAGGGGCGCATTGTGGCCTGTGAGGAGGGAAATGATGGTGTTGAACTATGTCAATTGTGCACCGGAGGAACTGACCTGCTCTTCTGGTGAGCAATAGAGCTGTCCATAGAGGGGAACGACCTCTTTGACAAGCCTCTCCAGCTTCTCTGGAGAGAAGACAGGGGCCCTATCACCTGCTGGACGTGGCATGATTGCTCCCAGAGGCGGCACACAGCAGCTTAAGTAGCAAAGGTATTGCTGGCAGCAGTGTCAGGAGTCAAGTGAGAGAATTTGCACAACATGGAGGTCACGTCCGTCACGTACACTGCCATCACTGCCGATGGACACAGCCATTGGCCCGCGACCGGCACAGGCAACAACCTTAGCCTATGGTTGTGTCCCCTGTGGTTCGAACTGCCTACTACCCTGACGCCTTCCACCGGCGGTTGCAGGCGGTTCCTAATGTCCAGTGGAGTCGGTCAAGGTTCTACTTTTTTGCAGCCTGAAGTACTGTTTTTGACTTTGTAAACTGCATCACACCTACAATATATGTGTTGTAGTATCACAAACATCCTTATTCTGTCTTGTCATGTAGGTACTACTACACAACTAGCAGTGTAGTGTGCTACAGGGCACAGATGGGACTTGATGGTGGTGCACAGTCCACCACCACCAATGTTTTTTTGGCAGTCAGAATATACAGTCACATTTTGAGGGGCAATTGTGTAGGAGGTAGTTGAGTTTCAGCCCAATTCCATGTTATGGACACATGTGTTGACAACCACGGGGGTCACATGGGACCCTTGTGTAGTTGTCCACTGGGATTTGTACTGTAATGTCTATCTGGTCAGAAATGCTTTATCACATGATATTATTGGCATGCATCATGTATGTTGCTGTGGACACACTGACTGCTGTTAAAAATCATGTCTTGTCACACACAGGTATCCAGGGAGAGGGAGGATGCGACACCTTCCTATCTACCATCCACTGCCAGACCTTCAGACCATGGAGTAATGGCATATAATTCAGTTGTACCGACTGGATAAGCAAACAATAGTGGATTTATGCTGTTAGTTGGAGCCAGATCTGATGCCAGCTAAGAGTAATCCTTACTGCATACCGCCCATTGTTCAAATCATGTCAAAATTTCCCTTGGCCCTATCTGCTGGTATGTCCCTACCTATGTTTAGTCGGGTCTTGAAGGATTTCCTCTTAGCAATGTTGAAACACATTGACAGCTATATCAGATTGCCCCGACATGAGGATTTAGCCAATGTGAAGGCTGACGTCTGTGGTTTTGCTCGCCTCCCATTTGTGGTGGGCCCCATTGATGACACACACGTTGGCTTGGTGCCACCGCAGGCCACTGAACAAGTCTATTGCAACAGAAATAACTTTTCCATCAATGTGCAAGTTGTATGTTTGGGGGATTTCTACATCGCACATGTGTGTGACCTTTATCCTGGTTCAGCCCATGATTCCTTTATAATGCAGAACAGCACCATACCTCAGCTGATGTCACAAGTGCACCCAGAGAGGGCCTGGCTGGTTGGTAAAAAGAACAGATGATGGACGGAATGCAGAGCAAATCAAACATTCACCACGCCACTCCAGCTTGGACCCAGCATCCTAGGACCAGTTTCAGGGTATCACCCTTCATCAGCTAGGCTAGCTTGAATCCAGTGGCGCAGTGAGCACGGGACCCACATCTGGGCATACCCTTACCACTTGGGGCGACAAATACAAAAAGAACAGACAATGGACGGAATGCAGAGCAAATCAGACATTCACCCCCAGTCACAAAGATCTGGGTCTAATCCATCATTTATTTGCTCACCACGCCACCCCAGTTTGGACCCAGCCATTTGCAAATCAGTCTTGACCCTGTTCCTCATGACAACAGCCCAGCCCGAAATGCCAAGCCAGGTCCTCCCTTGACCAGAAACAAGCATCCTAGGACCGGTTTCAGGGTATCACCCTTCATCAGCTAGGCTAGCTTAAATCCAGTGGTGCAGTGAGCACGGGACCCACGTCTGGGCATACCCTTCCCACTTGGGGCGACAAATGCAAAATGAACAGATGATGGACGAAATGCAGAGCAAATCAAACATTCAGCCCTAGTCACAAAGACCTGGGTTTAATCCCTCATTGTTTTACTTACCACACCACCCCAGTTTGGACCCAGCCATATGCAAATCAGTCTTGACCCTGTTCCTCATGGGAACAGTCCAGCCCGAACTGCCAAGCCAGGTCCTACCTGGACCAAAAACTAGCATCCTAGGACCGATTCCAGGGTATCACCCTTCATCAGCTAGGATAGCTTGAATCCAGTGGCGCAGTGAGCACGGGACCCACATCTGGGCATACCCTTACCACTTGGGGTGCCAAATGCAAAAAGAACAGAAGATGGACGGAATGCAGAGCAAATCACACATTCACCCCCAGTCACAAAGATCTGGGTTTAATCCATCACTGGCTAGTTGGTAAGTCACATCTATCCTGCTTGTGTGTGAGCAATGTCAGGTGCTGCAATGGCGAAGTGAATGACTCATTGTAGCAGTTATGTCCCATTCCTTAACAGGAGACTCAACATATCCAAACCATCCTTGGTTGTTGACGCTGCTGAGAAATCCAAATAGGCCAGTGGAAGTTTGCTTCAGTGAGGCCCAGGGAAGAACAAGGTGGGCAGTGGAGTGGGCTTTTGGGCTCCTGACGGACAGATTTCGGTGTCTGGACACGACTTGAGGAGCCCTCCTCTACTCACCCTGGAAAGTGTGTCAGATCAGTGTGGCATGCTGCATGCTCCACAACATTGCCCTGCAGAGGAATATCCCATAAATTCTGGAGGAGAGGGAGCCTGCAGAACCTCCAGTGAGAATCCTGAAATGGCAACTGAGGATTACAGTGGTGAAGAGGAAGGAGCTGACTTGTGAGAAGATCTCATCCACAGCTACTTCTCATGAGTATAAGTATGTCTTTTGATGTCATGACTGTTACTGTACAATGAACTGTAGTTGTGAGAATGTTTTGAGTTGAGTGTTTTTGATACAGCTCGAGAACTAATTCTCTGCAAAATCAGCCAAACACTGCTTGATGAGATAGCTTTTGAAACATCCCCACGTTGATGCTTTGTTTGTGTTAGTTTCCTTACAATCTACATTGTTTTCCAGTTGCTTCATATGTGACTTTTGTCATATGTATGGTGTGAGAAAACAGGGCTGATTGCAGAGGCCCCCTAACCTTTTGCCCCCATTTTCCACTTTTGGCTGGTGTTTTCCTGACTCTGATGGTGCCCTGGGTACTGCTAACCAGTCCCAGGGCCTGTGCTCTGTGTAAAATCAATATGCAAATTAGGCTAATTGTAATTGGCTAAGTCAACCTACCTATAAGTCCCTAGTATATGGTAGGGCATGGAGGTTTAGGGACCACAGCATAGGTAGTGCACCCATAGGTGCACTGCTGAGGTGCCCAGTGTCATTTTAAAGGCAGGCCTGCCTTGCTGGCTGCTTTTAAATTAAAGTTATATGCAAATTCGACTTTGGAATTAAAAGTAGTTCCAAAGTCTCAAACTACCTTATTTTTACATATAAGTCACCCCTAAGGTGTGCCCTATGTGCCCCTAGGGCTGGGTGACATGTAACTATAAGCAGGGGCCTTATAAACGTAGTTTTATAAGCCCTGGTGAGGTAAATCAGCCAAATTCGTGTTTCCCTCATTGTAGTGAATGTGTCGCGCCGCTCGGTGCGGCGCGAGCCGAGAGCTCGACTCAAGCCGGGCGTTCGGCTCGGGCCGCACACCGCGTCTTGAAGACGCGGCGCGCACCCAGCCTCTCCTGCGCTTATCGAGGCCCCAGACATAGCATGGGGCCTCGTTCTACTTTCTGCTCTCCACTATGCTGGGGTCTATGACCCCTCTTACCTGTCTTTTCGTTTCTTTTCTCTTTTTCTTCTTTTTCTCCTTTTTTTTTCTTTCCTGCAGTCTTTTGTTGTGCCTTTCTTTATGTCTTTTCCCCCTTCCCAGATTCCTGTTCTTTCCCAGCATTCCTTGTTCCCTATTCTCTATGGTTCCTGTTCTATTCTGTTCTATGTGTTGTTTCCCTGTCTAAGATGGTGTCCTTTTACTTCCTGTGGGTCACTTCCTGTTTTTTAGTATATAAGGGCTGTGTTTTCTTCTTTCTTTGCGCTGCAACACTTTCTGCTCAGTTAGTGTCTTCGCTCCTGATTTCCTCACCGTTTGGTTCTGGATTTCAGCATTCTGTGTTTCCTGACTTTTGCTCCTTTTGGATTCCTGTTTGTTTGTTCTTGTTTTTTCCAGGAATCTTCCTGTTTGGAGGTTTTTTCCCCTTTTTATAAGGGGTTTTTCCTCTGGCGCTATTTTCTGAAGGGCACGGTCTGTTCTTGGCGTCTCCATTGCCTACAGCACCGTGGCTACCAGAAAGAGTCGCCCCTTTTTGGGCCAAAGTCGAACATTGAATATCCACGCCACCAGATCTGCAAATTCCAGGCGCAAGCAGCACGTGAGTCGTGACAGATTGCAGCGCCCAACCATTCCGACGTCCTCAAACACCATGGATGACACAGTGGCGGCTGCTGCAGATCCGGAACAATCTCTTTTGACCACGATTCAGCAACAAGCTCAGGAATTGCAACAACTACGCAATGAAAATGCTGCGTTACGACAGGCTTTGGCCCTCCGCACCAGTGATGTTCCAACTATCTCCGCTTCTACCCCTTGTTTCTCTGGTGAACCAACCAAGCTTCGCGAGTTCCTGGATGCATTAACAGTGTACTTCGCCTTCCGACCTACCCAATTCTCCCACGACAGGACCAAGGTGGGTTATCTTATCAGTGCCTTATCCGGTCCAGCCTTGGCCTGGGCAACCCCGATGGTGTCTTCCAACGACCCTGTATTGTCGGACTATTCCACCTTTGTGAGTCGCTTCAAACAGATGTTTAGCCGTCCTGGATTGGAAGCCTCTGCTGAAGAAGCCCTGTGTGACATCCAACAAGGCTCGCAAGACGTCCTGCATTATATAACCCGTTTTCGTCAGTTGGCGGCAGAGACCACTTGGGTGGAACGTACTCTGGTAACTTTATTTCGTAGAGGACTCAAAGACGAAATAAAGGATGAACTAGTACATTCTACCAGAGCGGAAGATCTTCGTGGCCTGATGGATCAAGCACTGTCCATCGAATATCGTCTTCAGGAACGGAGATCGGAAAAGAAAAGGAGTAGAGGGTTTTCCCAGCCAAGTAGCTCACGAGCTTGCCTACAGCGTTCCGAGGAACCTCGCACTCCTGCTAGAGACATCGAAGGGGAACCCATGCAGGTGGATACTACCCGAGGTCCGCTCTCTGCTAGTGAACGAGAAGACAGACGCAAGAGAGGGTTGTGCCTGTATTGTGGTTCTGCTGGTCACATGCTTCGTACCTGTCCTGTACGTCCGCCCAGGCCTTCGGGAAACGCCACCTCCCGTCCTCTGTAAGAAGGGAGGGGACGGGATCTACAGCTATACCTTCCATCAGCTCCTTTAATGACAATACAACCGCCTTGTTCATTTTTCCAGTCCTGTTACAACTTCCTGACGGTCGTAAAGAAAAGACTATGGCATTACTAGATTGTGGTGCTAGTGGTATATACATGGACAAGACGTGGGCTGCTGCTCACCAAGTTCCTACACAAGCAAAAGAAGTACCCGAACAGGTACACACCGTGGATGGATCCTTGATATCCTCGGGTCCTGTGGACACCACTACCCTGATGTTAGGTCTACAGGTGGGAAACCATCAAGAACACATTTCCTTCGATCTTATCACGTCCCCCAACCATACCATCATTCTTGGAATTCCGTGGTTCATCAGACATAACCCGTATATAAATTGGGTAACCCGGACAGTTTCTTTGTCTTCGCAATTTTGTCATGAGAACTGTTTTACTTCCGACAAGTATTGGTCTCCGAAAAGATCCTTAGATACTGAAGGTGCCACTGGTATGTCCATTAATACGGTCCAAGGGGTCCCAGACCACTATTTGGATTTTCAGGATGTTTTCCAAAGACCGTCGAAACCTGTACTACCTCCACATCGAGAATATGATTGTGCTATTCCATTGGAACCCGGCACAATTGTTCCTTTTGGGAGGATGTACTCTCTCACGGAACCCGAAAGGGAAGTTCTAAAAGAGTATCTGGATGAAAATATACAGAGTGGTCTTATTGTTCCATCGTCGTCTCCGGCTGGGGCTCCTCTCTTTTTTGTGCCCAAGAAGACAAAGGATCTTCGTCCTTGCCTGGATTTTCGAGGTCTGAATAAAATAACAATTAAAGATCGTTATCCTTTGCCTCTCATCAGGGACATACTAGAAGCTATCAGAGGGGCTCAACGTTTTACTAAATTAGATCTACGAGGAGCTTACCACCTTTTACGCATCAAAGAAGGCGACGAATGGAAGACAGCTTTCAGGACTCCATTTGGCCATTTTGAATATAAGGTTATGCCGTTTGGTCTCACTAACGCCCCCGCAATCTTCCAGAGATTTATGGACTCAGTGTTTTCAGACCTTCTGAATCAGACAGTCGTGATCTACCTAGATGATATTCTTATTTATTCTAGAAATCCTGAACTCCATTCTTCCCATGTGAAACAAGTTCTTCAAAGACTTCGTGCTCATCAACTATTTTGCAAACCAGAAAAATGTGAGTTCGACATGACGGAAGTCAAATATCTGGGCTATCATTTAAGTCCCACCGGCATAGCTATGGATCAAGAAAAGGTACAAGCTATCCTAGAGTGGCCTTCTCCTTCTTCCATAAAAGAAACACAATGTTTCCTAGGGTTAGCAAACTTCTATCGACAATTCATTCCAGACTTTGCCAGACTGACTAGCCACATAACTCACACCTTAAAAAAGGAAAATTTAAAGAAAGGGTTTGTCTGGACTGAGGCGGCTGAAGCAGCCTTTCAAGAATTAAAGAGAGCCTTCACCCAAGCCCCCATCTTGAGACATCCAGATACCACCAAACAATTTATAGTCGTAACTGATGCTTCTGAGAGAGCCATCGGAGCTGTCTTACTCCAACGACAAGAGGATGATGGTCTTGAACATCCTGTTTTCTACTTGTCTCATATCCTTTCCACAGCTGAACAACACTATTCTGTACTGGAAAGGGAATTATTGGCTCTAAAAACAGCCTGCCTTGAGTGGAGACAGTTTCTGATGGGTTCCAAGGAACCATTTGAGGTGAGGACAGACCACCGTAACCTACAATGTTTACGAAATTTTGTATGCCAGAATAGTCGTCAGGCCCGCTGGGCCTTTTTCTTCAGTCAGTACGATTTTTTCATCACATATATTCCTGGATCTCAAAACATTCTGGCTGATGCTCTGTCTCGCCGATATCCAGAGTGTACTCCTTCCTCTTCTCAGTATCTTCTGGAACCCAGTAAGATCATTGGAGTGGCTCAGTCTTTCCTGGAAGAAGTACAACTGGAATACGCCAACCTACCGGACCACGACATAGAAGAACTAAGACCATTATTACACAAGAAACAAGGATATTTTTATTATCAAAACCTGATATTCCTCCCTACTAACAAGGTGCAAGAAAAGGCATTACAAATGTGCCATGATTCACCTGTGGCTGGTCATAGAGGCATCAAGGCCACACAAGAACTTCTTTCACGATTTTTCTGGTGGCCTACCTGGAAGCTGGATGTGGAAAGATACGTTCAGGCCTGTCCCATATGTGCCCAAATCAAGATACCCCATACCAGACCTGCAGGATTACTACAGCCTTTGCCTGTTCCACCGGCCCCATGGCATACCATCTCTACTGATTTTATGTGTTCACTCCCACCATCAGCAGGAAACCGGGTCATCATGGTCACTGTGGATTCTTTCACGAAGATGGCTCATTTCACTGCCTTGAAAAGGCTACCTACTTCTCAAGAACTAAGTCAAATATTCATTGATCATATCTTCCGTCTCCATGGACTTCCACATACCATAATATCTGATAGAGGACCCCAGTACATTTCTCGATTTTGGAGGCATTTTTGTAAAACACTAAATATTAATAGAGCCCTGTCTTCAGGGTTCCATCCTCAGACCAACGGCCAGACCGAGCGTCTGAACCAAGGACTAGAGCAATATCTTCGATGCTTTTGCAATTCTACCCAAAGTAACTGGAACACTTACCTCTCTATAGCTGAATTTTCCTACAATAACTCAGTCCATAGTGCCTCCAAGGTCACTCCCTTTTTCTGTTCTTATGGTTTTCATCCTACCTCTTTTCCTACTTCTCCACAATCCAACTCTCCTCTACCCGCTATTACCTATTTTTCCAAACGCCTTCTCCAAATCCATAGACTAATTCGATCTAATTTGTTACATACCAAGAGATATATGAAGAAGGCTGCAGACAAGAGACGTGCAACCAATCCAGACTATCATCCGCAAGATAAAGTCTGGCTCTCCTCCAAATTCCTACCCTCACGTCTTTCTCAAAATAAGTTCACACCCCGTTACTATGGGCCTTTCCGTATTCTTCAGTTGGTCAATCCTGTCACTGTCCGTCTTCACTTACCTCATACATGGAAGATTCATCCGGTCTTTCATGTTTCTCAGCTTAAACCTTATGTGCCTGACCCTTACTCACGTCAGTTTCCTTGTCCACCTCCGGTACTCGTGGATGATGTTCCTGAATATGAAGTACAGGAAATTTGTGACTCTCGTCTTTTTCACAAACGCCTTCAGTATCTGATTCATTGGAAGGGTTATCCTCTCAGTGAATGCTCTTGGGAAGATGCATCTTCCGTTCACGCACCGCTCCTGATTCAACGCTTTCACTGTTTATTTCCTCTCAAACCTGGACCTTCGGGAGGGGGACCTACTGTCGCGCCGCGCGGTGCGGCGCGAGCCGAGAGCTCGACTCAAGCCGGGCGTTCGGCTCGGGCCGCACACCGCGTCTTGAAGACGCGGCGCGCACCCAGCCTCTCCTGCGCTTATCGAGGCCCCAGACATAGCATGGGGCCTCGTTCTACTTTCTGCTCTCCACTATGCTGGGGTCTATGACCCCTCTTACCTGTCTTTTCGTTTCTTTTCTCTTTTTCTTCTTTTTCTCCATTTTTTTTTCTTTCCTGCAGTCTTTTGTTGTGCCTTTCTTTATGTCTTTTCCCCCTTCCCAGATTCCTGTTCTTTCCCAGCATTCCTTGTTCCCTATTCTCTATGGTTCCTGTTCTATTCTGTTCTATGTGTTGTTTCCCTGTCTAAGATGGTGTCCTTTTACTTCCTGTGGGTCACTTCCTGTTTTTTAGTATATAAGGGCTGTGTTTTCTTCTTTCTTTGCGCTGCAACACTTTCTGCTCAGTTAGTGTCTTCGCTCCTGATTTCCTCACCGTTTGGTTCTGGATTTCAGCATTCTGTGTTTCCTGACTTTTGCTCCTTTTGGATTCCTGTTTGTTTGTTCTTGTTTTTTCCAGGAATCTTCCTGTTTGGAGGTTTTTTCCCCTTTTTATAAGGGGTTTTTCCTCTGGCGCTATTTTCTGAAGGGCACGGTCTGTTCTTGGCGTCTCCATTGCCTACAGCACCGTGGCTACCAGAAAGAGTCGCCCCTTTTTGGGCCAAAGTCGAACATTGAAGATCCACGCCACCAGATCTGCAAATTCCAGGCGCAAGCAGCACGTGAGTCGTGACAGAATGGCCTCCATCGGCTAGAATGGGGAGACTTTATTTTAATTTTAAAAGTCCCCTTTAGTAATGGATACCAAGAGTTTGGTATCAAATTAATTGTTATAATAAATCCCACAACTTCCAGTTGTTGGATTTAATATAACTTGTTCAGGTAAAGAGTTTTAAACTTTACCTGAAAAGTTGCCAATTTCAGCCCTGCATTATTTTTGCTGCTGTGCTCTGCTTGGCCAGCCTCTGGCAGCCTGGCCAGGCTGCCTTGATGAGGTGTGAAGTGGCCTGGCTTCACAAAAAGAGATGTGCCTGTGGGAGGGAATTTCCCCTCAGCAGATGGTGAGGCTGGAAGTGGGAGGGCTGCCAAACTGGTCTTCAAAGGCAGAGAAAGACATTTGGAGCAACCCAGCAACACCCCCAAATCCTGCACCCCCAGACAACTAGGTGCCCCCTTGATTGGATTAGGAGAGGGCAGGAGAGGGGTGTGTTTATGATTTTTAGCCACACCAGTGGGTGGGCTCAGCCAGATGTAACCTCCAAAAATCCAATTCAGCCATGATGGATTTTTGAAGAAAGTTGCCTCCTGGGACTGATTTTTGCCACACTTCCCAGGAAGTGGTCATCACAGGGGGAAGGACCCTGCACCTGATTGGAGAATCAGGACCCCCCTGTTTTTCACCCAGGAGCAAGGATAAAACTGGCAGACCTGCACTCACACCTCAGTTCCCTACCACATCCCTACCAGGAAGAACTACAGAAGAAGAAGGACTGCCCTGCTGGACCACTGGCCTGCACCATGAACCTGCACTCTGAAGGACTGCACCAGCTGTACACTTGGGCTTCATCACAAGAAGGACTTTACCTGGCTTCAACTGGTTCAAGGAGGGACTCCCTGTTTGCTACAGGTGACATATTGCTAACCAGAGTCCCCTGCACCAACTCCTGAAGAAAATCAACGAGCTGATCACTGCCCAGTGGCCAAAAAGGAGTTTGCGCCAGGTGCATTCTGGGAGTTGTAGTCCACACCCCCAAGGATCATCTCAGAGCTTCTGGACCTTTGGGGTGAGCTGTGGACCCCAAACGAGCCTTACAGGAACATCTGGGAGAAGATCCAGAAGTTTGGAGAAGTTTGGAGAACTTTTGAAAAAAAGCTCCATAGAGGGACCGACCCGCCGCAGCAACTCTAGCCGGCTTGCTTCAACCACGACCTGTCCTGATTTGCAGGTTCGTCCCTTCAAAAAAGAGACTAAGTCCGAACGTAGAACGTAGAAAGTTGACCGGGACCTCCCAGGCAGCGTATCCGAGGAGGGCTCCAGGGACATCGGATCAAGATCCAGGTTTGGCCCGGTCGAAGGATTTTCTCCTCGAAAAAACAACTAAGTCCAAAGGTAAAAATCTCCACTGAGGGCTCCCGCGACGCGTATCCGGAGAAGAGTTCTAGGAGGTCGGATTGGACTGGCAGGTTTGTCCCGCTGAAGAAAATCTTCAGAAAAGAGACTAAGGGGGTCATTACGACCCTGGCGGTTGACGGAGAAGTGGCGGTTTTACCGCCAACAGGCTGGCGGTAAAGATTTTTGAATTATGACCATGGCAGTTACTGCCATGGTCATCCGCCACTTCGCCGATCAGACCGCTATGGCGGAGACGACTGCTGGCCTGGAGACTTGGGTCTCCAGCCCGGCGGCCGTCACAAGACCGCCAGCGGTATCATGACCCGGCTTACCGCCATGGAGTTCATGGGGTTTGGAACCACCATGAAATCCATGGCGGTAAGCACTATCAGTGCCAGGAAATTCCTTCCCTGGCACTTATAGGGGTCTCTGCCACCCCCCACACCCTCCCCCGAGTCCGTCCCCAACACCCCCACCCCCCTGCCACCCCCCAAAGGTAGCAGGACCCCCCTCCCCACACCTACCCCAACATCACAACACAGACACACACCCGACACGCATGCAGACACCACCAACACACATTCCTGCACACACACGAACAAACATGCCAACAGACACACCCACAGTCATACACGCACACCCTCATTCAGACATACACGCACACATCCATACAGACATACATACAGACAGACACGCACATATTTCCATTCACACTACACCCCTGCATGCATACACGCACTCACACACCCCCTCTACATACTCACACGCACACCCCCATGCACCCACACATCACACAACACCCCCCATCCCCCTCCCCTAACTGACGATCAACTTATCCTGTCCGTTGATCTTCCGGGAGGGGATGGGATCCATGGGGGCTGCTCTGCCACTAGCACACCGTCAACAGAACACCGCTGCGCCGAATCACAGAATGTGATTCGGTGGGCGGTGTTCTGTTGACGTGGCGGTGGAGCAACCTCCACTTCCCCGCCGCCCGCCAGTATGGCTGCTGGTGGCTCTCCGTCCGGAAAAGGAGGGAGGGCTGCCAGCAGTCATAATACGCCGAGCGGAAAACCGCCACCACTGGCAGTCTTCAGCACGGCGGTCCCTCGACGGTCTTGTGAAAAGACCGCAGATGTCAAAATGACCCTCTAAGTCCGAAGGTAAACTTTTGACCGAGGCCTCCCGCGAGCTGTAGCCGATCAGGGCTCCATCGCGGTCGGCCTTAAACTTTGACTTTGCCCCGGTCGAGGTGCAACCAGATGACCAGATTGGCGCTTTTTGTTTCTAGGCGCTAGAAAACAATAATTCTTTAAAAATTCATATATCTGGTTCCCCTTATCCAATTTTATTAGTTTTTGTGTCATTTTAAAGATAAAAATATAATCTATTTTTATAAATTGGTTTTGGATTTTTAAACTGTTTCCTGTGTTTTATTTAATTATTGTTTTGTGATATTTGAATGCTTCACACTCTGTCTCGTAAGTTAAGCCTTGTCGCTCGTTGCCAAGCCACCAAGGGTTGAGCTGGGTTTAATTTATTGAGACCTAACCGGACATAAGTGGAGGTTAGTGGCCTATTGCTAAGTGGAGGTACTTACCTGCCCTTACCAATAACCCATTTTCCAACTTATGGATTCAAGCCTGTACTCCTTGTTTTGTTCGCTGTACAGGTGCCTTCACCATGACATCGTCATGTGGGCATTTCAGAGTTGTGGCGGCAAGCATGTGACGCTGTTCTGACATACGAAGTGGACATAGATTGTTCCAGGTAATGTAGGACACAGAGTGGCATATTTATACTTTTTGATGCAAAACTGTGCTAACTGAGTTTTGCGTCAAAATGTTTAGCGCTGACTAGTGCCATTTGTTAACACCACCTGTGCGTTATATTTATTCTGTGACGCTGGGGGGGCCCTAAAACTAGGCTGGAGTCATTTTTCCTGACGCTAACCATTGCACTTTGTCATAAGGCAAAATTACGTTAACAGAGGAAAAATGACTCTAATCCATTATACGATATATAAACACGTCGCAAAACAGAAATGTGCCATTTTTGCCAGCAATTGCGTCAAAAAGAGATGCTAACAGAGTAAACAGTGCAAGGGAGAGGCAAGATGAACCAGAAAGCCAGGAGAGACCCCAGGGAGACTCCAGACAACCAGGAAGACACTGACAAGACCCAGGGGAGAAAGAAGAAAAAGAGGAAGTGTTGTTTCAGTGCAGAGGAGCATGAAATACTGGTTAGAGAGGTGACGGAGCACCAACATCAACTCTTCATCACCTCAAAATTGCCAATTGGAAAGAGAAAGGCAATTTGGCAGTAGATAGTGGACAAGATTAACAGTGTTGCAGAGGTCAGTAGATCTGTCACTGAGTGCAAGAAAAGTTGGCATGACTGCAAGCGGAGGACAAAGGGAAAAAAAGCAAGGAAAAAGAAGGCAACACTGCAGACCGAAGGTGGGAGTCCAGTGCACAAGAGGACCTGGATGAGATGGAGGAGATGGTTGCAACAGACATCCCGGAAGAACTGGTCACTTGTATCGCAGGACAGGACAGCGCAGGCTACCAGGAAACAACACATATGCAGGGTAAGTTGCATGGGGGAACAATATCCCAACATTTCAACTGCAAGAAGGGGGAGGCACATAGGATTCACACAATGCATGTCTGTCCTGCAAATCAGGCAGTGGAAAGGGCAAAGAGCCAGGGCATGGGACCCCTTGCACTGCCCATGCCAGGTGCATGGGCTGTGCAGGAGCACCCAGGGGCACACCACAGCACAGCACCTACAACCTGTGCATGGGGGTTCACCGCCATGCCAAGGCTGGTGGAAATGCTGAAAAAGACCAGGAGGGTAGCGTTGAATGTAAAACTGGTCTGGTGTCACAGGACAGCTTGTATTGCCAGTATGTCATCTGAGGAAACTGCCCAGTGCCAGGCCATTGGCCCAAGGGGCATTCCCCAATTACAGCAGTTGCCACTAACACCTGTGCTGTAGGCGCTGGTCATTTAGGAAATGGCAGTTAGGTGCCCAAAGGACAAACACACTCGAAATGAGGGTTCAGAACAATCCCCATCAATGTAGCATCAAGCTCTGATCCAAGTGCAACTCCTGTAAAGTGGTCATGTCCATAGACTCAATAACTGTCACATACATAGGCCCTCATTATGAACATGGCGGTCTGTACCGCGCCGCCGGCGGTGGTAGTAAAAACCGCCAACAGAGGAGCGGTCCAGACCGCCAAATAATGAACCAAACGAAACACAGGCATCCAGAAAACCACCCACCGCCAGTAGAGGAGTGCCGACAACGACGGCAGAGTCTGCCCACAGGCCAACGGAAAGGCCAAACCCGCCCATCAAATAATGAACCACCAGTCCGCCGCCAGTTCCGGGGCAGGAACCACCGCCACGCGAAGCCAGGCGGAAATGAACCAAATCCAATGAACCACTCTCCGGAGGCCCGCACAACGTGCCGAAGCACACATGGATAGAGAGCTGCAGATCATGCCAGCCCTGCTCCTTGCCATATACCTCCACGACTGAGGCCTCTGACGAAGACAACAACGGTATGTACCCCAACCTACAAAACAAGGGAGGAAAGGGCACAGTTACATACCCACCAACTACACCAACCCTGCAACACACCCCCAACCGTTCCCAGAAGCACAACCTATACACCCCACAGCAAGAGTGACTTAACCGAAACAAGGCAAATCCAACTTGACCATAGGACATGCAAGTGCCCCACACCCATAAACAATGAAACGAAAGACCAGGGTTCAACAGTGTGCCGCCAAAACACAGGCCACACAGAAATATTTTATTAAAGCTCACAGAGCCAACTACTTCAAACAGTCCGTACCGCTACAAGTGCCATGGGCCACAACGGACCCAACTTGACTCCCAGAAGTGCATGATACTCCACCTAATGGGACAACAAAGGGGCATCCAGGCACCTCACGGAATGAGGGCAGGGGGTGGTGGGGTTGGGGATTTGCGATGGGGTGGGCCTTGGACTTTCGTTTGGAAGGTGGAGGGGGTGTGGGCTTGTCCTTTAAAGGTGGGGGGTGTTTTGAGTGGGTGGAGCCAGATGGACTTGGCTCTGCCTGGGCCTTTTTTTTCTCTGGGGAAGGGGCACAGGAATGTGAAGGGCGGACAGGGGTGGGCTGTGAGGTGGAAGGAGTGAAAAGGGCAAGGAGGTGAGCACACTTAGGGACAAGACGGGGTGGGCCAGTGGGTTGGAAGAGGTCTGCATAGGAGAGGAAACGTTTTTTCAGAGCAATTGGGATGGTCCTGGATGAGGACGTGGGAGTGGAGGCAGTGGATGTATGTGGTGTAGGGGTGCGTGTAGTGGGTGCAGGTGATTGGACAGGATGCTGTCGTGTGGTGGATGTGTGATGGGTGGGTGTCTTGGAGCGTTTGTGTGTTTTTGGAGGAGGGGTGGACACAGTGGGAGAAGACAGGCAGCTAGTGTGGATGTATGTTGTGTGGGTGTCTGAAAGTCTGGTGAGTGTGCTGCATGTGTCAACTACAGTAGTTGTGGTGAGTGCAGGTGTGGTGTATGGGGTGGCAGAAGAGGTGGGTACACTGGGGGAAGTGGATGTTGTTGTGTGTGCATGTGTCTGTTGGCTGTGTGAATGCTTGTGGTGGGAGGTGTGGTGCTTGTGTTTAGAAGTGTGCTTCTTGCGTGTTGATGTGCCTGACTGCATGTCTGAATGTGTGCTTTGGATGGGTGAAGGCAGTGGGGTGCTGGAAGGGGTAGAGGAGGTTGGAGGGGGGGCGGAATGGCCAGGGAAACTGGCTGCCGTCCAAGAGGAGGCCAGAGCCTGAAAAGATCTCTGTAGGGCAGACACGGCACCATGAATGCTTTCTAGATAGGCATTTGTCTGCTGCACCTCTGATGCTAGCCCCTGGATGGCATTAACAATGGTTGTCTGCCCTACAGAGATGGTTCTCAGGAGGTCAATAGCCTCCTCTGTGAGGGAAGCAGAGCTGACTGGGGCAGGGGAGGAGGTTCCTGAGGCAAAGGGGACGCCCACCTTTCTGGGCGAGCGGGCACAGGCAACTTGGTGGGGAGCAGAAGGGAGGGCGGTGATGGACTGGGGGATGGTGGAAGATGTCACTGTAGTGGTGTGGCCACTAGGGTCCGCCACCGCCGGCGAGCCCCCATCGGAGGAGGTCTCGGAGTCACTACCTCCAGTCGTAGTTGCCTCCCCCATGGAACTCCCCTCCCACCAATGGTCCCCTTGGCGTCGGATGTCTCTGCCTCTGAGGATCCATGGGCCGCTGCTTCCCCACTTGCCGGTGCCTCAGCTCCCTCGCTAGATATTGCTGCTGTACCAAACCAACACAAGAGAGCAGGGATGGGGAGACAAAACAGGAGAGACACTTGTAAATAGCTGAATGGAAGTACATAGTGGCTAGACATACACCCACTCAGAAGACACCCCCAAACAGGCAGCACTGCTCACTATGGCCATGGCCATGCCCCTGACTGCTGACCAAAATACTGCTCCACACTCATCCCCTGGACTACCTAAGGAGGCAACGTGTGGGAGGCCTGACAAAGACACCCCTACACCCTTTGGGGACCATCATGTACATGGACACCAGTCAGAGTCCCTGCCTCTAAGCAGCATGAACCCTAATGCACACAGACATCCTTCCAGACTGAAGTATGTGACATGAGTACTCACCCCCTTGTTACTGCTGTGCAGCTTTCAAGCGCCCATCCAGGTCTGGGTACGCCACCGCCAGGATATGTCGCATGAGGGGGGTCAGTGCCCGACAGGCACCCCTTCCACGTTGGGAGGACTTCCCCAGCTGGGCTTCACAGATCTTACACGCCCAGCACTGCAGGACCTCCCACCTCTTTCTGCAGTGGGAGCTCTGCTGGTTGTAGACCCCCAGGGTCCGCACCTCCTTGGCAATGGCATGTAAAAGTGCCCTCTTCTGGTGGGCGCTGACCTAAAAGGGTGACACAGATATGGAACACAGAGGTCAGGCACTTGCAAGATAGGTACAGCTGGCTATATGTCCACTATGGGACGGACAGTACTCTCAGACTTACTGGCCACACGCACGCAGCATGCCATGCACCACGACCCATGCAGGCTCAGAGGTGCACACATATGTCCATTCAACACCATTCATTACACCTAACCAGTGCCCCACGAACCCAGACTCACCTGTACCTCTGGCCGTCCGTAGAGTTTTGCGTACATGGACAGGACCCCTTCCACTAGCCTCTCCAGTTCCTCCTGGGTGAAGGTCGGGGCCTTTTCCACTGCAACACGAGCCACATCCATGACCAGAGGCAGGCCACACCAGTTCACACTGTGGAGTACCTGTCTGCACGAGATCAGGGAGTCAAGTGAATAATAGATGACGAAATCGCGGACGTACCGCGGCAGTATGCACCGTCACCACCGGCGACAATCATGATATGCCAGTATTCCCCATTGGCATCCATGTTAACCAATGACGGTGCGAACAGCGGTAAACACTGCCTTACGCTGTGTGTCAACCGCTAGCGGTATGAGGTCTCTTCCACAACGAAAGTCCTGGATTACAGTGGACAGGCTTTTTGGCAGTAATAACGCATCTCAAAATATAAATGTGCACAATGCAGGCCCTACTAGCCACATGAAGCACCTATGCATGTGACCATTCCGTAATATACCACACATGAAAAACACTGTTCCCTCATTGAGGTGTAGATGTAGATCTGTCAAGAAGCAGTTAATGTTAAGTCACTACAATGAAATGTGCAGTGCACAATTGATGACAATGTGTGCCTATGTATGTGTGTTCATCACACCTTTTTGATACCCCTCGTAGGTACCGACCCTTGTGCAGACCACTTGTGGATATGAGGACCATGGTAGAGCATCAGATCATAATCAATTAAAGACTCACACGTGCAACAATTAAGGAACTTTGTGCTTTACTGGATCCTGCACTAACTCCGGGAAATCTTAATCAGCATGCCATCCCTACTGAAGTGCAGGTGCTCTTCGCACTCAACTTCCTGGCCACAGGCTCATTTCAAGTGACAGCGAGCATGGGTGCAGGATTTTCACAGCCAATGTTCAGCATGGTACTGACAAGATTTCTAAATGCATTTGTACGAGACCTGCAGTCCTATGTGAGGTTTCCCCAAAGTACTGACCTCCCTGCCATCAAGTCAGAATGCTATGCCTTTGCCAACATACCCCATGTGATAGGTGCCATCAATAGCACCCACATACCGATCATCCCCCCAAGAGTCAGTGAACAGGTGTACGGAAACAGAAAGAACTTTCACTCCATGAACATCCAATTGGTATGAACTGCAGACCAGTACATCTCACATGTGAATGCCATGTTCCCAGGTTCAGTCCATGATTCCTTTGTGTTGAGGAACAGTAGTGTGCCACAGAGGATGGAACAACTCCAAGAGGACAGAGGGTGGATCATAGGTAAGTGTGTCTGTCACTAACTGACACAGCCAGGCTGTCTGAGGGGCTTAACAATGACTACTCTGTATTGCACCTTTTTTAGGTGATTCTGGCTTTCCGAACTTGCGTTGGCTACTGACACCTGTGAGGAATCCTAGGACGGATGCAGAGAGGAATTACAATGAGGCCCATGGACGTACTAGGAGGGTGATAGAGCACACAATAGGTCTCCCGAAGGCTATATTTTGTTGTCTACATATCTCTGGGGGTTCCCTGGCCTAGGGCCTGAAAAGGTGTGTAGAATAGTGGTGGCCTGCTGCATGCTGCACAACCTGGCAGTGAGACATTCTATCCCCCTCTTGGAGGTGGAAGGTGCTGTATGTCCTGACCAGCTTCCTCAGAGAGGGGAGGAGAGTGATAGTGATGATGCGGAAGGGGAAGATGTCAATTGGGGTTTGTGACAAGTACTGTCAGTGTGCTCAGTCATATGGGGGGTTGATAATGATATGTGAAACATGGTCCAGGTCTGCATGGTACAGATTGATATTTTCTGCATTTACTTAGGGCCCACATTTAGGCCAACAGGACTCCCTTCATGCAAAGATTTGACAATAAAGTGGTTATGAGTCAGTTGTATCCATACTTCTCTTTGTTCACATTTTAACAGAGGGGACAGTGTTACAGGTGTGATATGTGTTTTATTGGTTGCAGGGAGCGAATAGTGCTAATTACAGTGATGGCAAGTCGTAGGGGGTGGGTGTTCTCAAAGACAACATGGAGGCAACCTTGTTGGTAGTATTGATAGGTGCATCTTTTCTTACATTAGTTCATATTGCCTCTTAGCAATGTGTGGTGGCTGATTGAGTTTAATGGTTGCTGTGCAGAGTGTTGCAGAGTTACTTCTTGAAGGGGGCCTTGTTCTTTGCTGGGGTTCCAGTGCTATATCTTGGCCTGAGGCGCCTGCTGTTGAACTTGAGGGGATGACATGGTAGGCCCTTGGGTTTCCTATGAGGGAAGTTCCTGGGATGTTTCTGCTGATGGTGTAATTTCATGGTGGGAGTCCGGTGCTATAGTGGGGGCCTTCTGTCCTGTGTGAGTCTCAGACTGGATTTATACCAGCTGCAGCAGTGCTCCTGCTATGCTGGCCATTGTGGCGCTGTGCTGTTTTCACAGCTCCATGGCCTGTTGGTGGTGTTCCTGCTGCTTCCTCTGACTGTGCTCCAGGGTGGACACTATCTGTGCCAACCTGTCATGGGTATGCTGGTAGAGCCCCAATACCTCTGATATCACGTCCTGGGCTGCTGCATCCATCCTGTGGCCTCCCCCCTGGCCCACTGACACCCTTGCACTTGCCCTAGCCCCCTGTGCCTGTGTCCCCTGCACAGGTCTGGCAGTACCACTTGTACTTGTGCCCTCGCCTTCTTGCATGTGGCCTCTGTACCTGTGTTCCACCAGTCTATGGCCTGAATACACTGGTGTGGGGACGCTTGCCCTGGGCTGCTGGTCTTGACTGGGTGGTAGGGGTGACAGTGGTTTCCTGGGTGGGGCTGCTGCATGGTGACAGTCCAGGACTGTGTGAGGGGCCTGCCTGCACATCAGTGTCCAGGGATCCTTCACCAGTGTCCTGTGAGGTGCCTCTGTCTCCCTGGTGGTCACTGGCACTCCTTGTCCCGTCCGTTATGGTGGCATGGGTGGTGGTGCCTGTTGGGGGACATAGACATGTCTGTTACAGATGTGTGAACGTTTGGGGTAAACAGGACTGGGCTATTTTGTGCTGGGGTTACTTTCAGTGGCCTTACAGGGTGTCTTTGTGAGGTTGACACTGCATTTTACTTCGACTGTGGGGTTCCATTGTGGTGGGGGAGTCGTTCCATTGTGGGTACTTGCTGGGGTAGGTGGCTGTGCACAGGGGGAGGGATGTGGGCCTGTTAGTGGGATTGTGGTCACGCGGGGTGGATTTAGTGGCTGTTGCCTGGGTGGGGTGTTGATCCTGGTGGGTGTGGGTGGGGTGGGGTGGGGTGGGGTAGTGCATGCATTACTGGTATGGTGTATATGGGGTATATGATGACTTACCCGAATCCATTCCTTCAGTGAGCATAGTGAGTCCCTCAGGGTGCAGGATGGGCAGTACCTTTTCCTCCCAGTCTGTGTATTCTGGTGGTGTTGGTGGCGGTCCTCCCCCAGTCTTCTGGACTGCAATGTGGTGCCTTGATGTCATGCCCCTGACCTGCCCCCGCAGGTCCTTCCATCTCTTCCGGATGTCGTCCCTGGTGCGTGGATGGTGTCCCACTGCATTGACCCCACAATGGTCTGCCATAGCTCCATCTTCCTTGCGATAGGTGTGTGCTGCACCTCAGCCCCGAAAATATGTGGCTCCACCTTCAGGATCTCATCCACCTTGGTCCTTAACTCCCTTTCTGTGAAGCGTGGATGTTTGGGGGGGTGACATGGTTGACAAGGTCAGTGCTGCCAATTTTGGAGATGTGTTGTGCATTGTCACCTATCCAATTCAATGGGCCTCAGTGTGGCATTTCATCTGCAATGACATATGTCTAAATGGATGGGATATCCAGGCCATGTAGTGCAACCATGTTACCACCACATCTGAACCTATTATGTGTGTGGATGTATCATGTCCCCTCAAAGCACACTGATACATATGGGACACTACACAACGCATGGTACATACATACTGACCAACAGTTAGGAAACCAAATCATATATCCCAGCTCCATGAGCCAAACACAAGTTGTCATGTCTAACAACCCAGTGCTGAGAAGACCTTACAGAAGGCCAGGATCTCACACCATACCACAAACACATGTGAGTCACAAACAGCACAATATATCAACTGCCATGCTGCATGACAATCCTATTGCAAGCATTAACTAAATACTCACTCTCATTATCTTTTGCAGCAGATCAGGGTTATGGTATTCAGCCATGGATCATGACCCCATTCCCCAATCCAAGCACAGCTGCAGAGCGTGCCTATAATGAGGCACATTGGAGGACACGCACCATTTAGAAAGGACTTTCGGCATCCTAAATTCCAGATTCAGGTGCCTGGACATCACAGGAGGCAGCCTCCTATATGCCACACACATTGTTTGTAAAATTATACTGACCTGTGCTATCCTGCACAACATTTGTGTGAGGATGAACATCCAATTATATGAGCCAGACCAAGAACTGCCTGAGGAGGAGGAGGATGGAGGCAGGGAAAATGAGGGGGAACAGCAGAACACAGCTGCTAGAATGCGCCGCAGACAGCAAATCCTACACAACTTTTTCACTTTATAGTCACTCCACACACCTTGTTAATATTTGTAAATAAACACCTTACTTGATCACATAATCCTGCTCTGGTGTCTTCACCCACTATCACATGTATCTTAGGAATGTGAGTATTACCTCAGGGAGCATGTAACAAATAGAAATCTGAAAACTTCTGTTGCAATATCACATGTGATGTGTATGATTGTACTGCAACCATCACACACAAAACAAATGGACTCATCACTTGAATGTCACAACTGAAGGGCACAATCAATGACCCACAACACATGAGTCACATCCACGTTGCCAGCTTGTACAACTGTGGCTCATGACACACAACTATAACATCTCCAATAATGAGGTAAATATGGGCCCCATACATGAGACATGTAAGATATCAGAGAACAGGAATGTATAAACAGACCACTGACATCACTGTGAAACTTGCAATGTCTGCAAGGAGTATGTGGTTAAGGGGGGGTATCATTGGTGACAATCGATAGCATGATTGTCCAAGGTATGACAAACAATGTTCAAAACTCTTGCCCTGCACAGTCTATCACTGGAAATCAGTCCTGCCACTGCCATGGGCCCAATCCTGAGATAGGGTACACATGCCCACACACTTGGACTGGACACTTCTGTGGAATGCTCATCAGAAATAATGAGAACACATGCAGCTAGGGCAGCAGGTCTACCACAACAACACAGGAAACATAGCTAAGTGTAATGAGTTCAAACTGACGTGTTCAAAACATGATATGGGTGGAATTTAGGCACAGTGTGTCAAACACAGTACGTACCAAATATGTACACATGTCAGACATTTGTGTAGTCCACACACAAATTACCGTGAGCTCATTACCAACATTTAGAGACAGTTGAGGGTAACATATCCTACATAGCACTCATCAGCCATCATGAACAATGCCTGAATTGTTTATGTTGTCTTAAATGTAATGCCCTGTAAGTCAAACAACTACACATCACATGAGTCAACACAATTCATAAACACATACCACGACTGTTGTAAATCACTGACTGTCATCAAATGTAGATACACAGTTGTCACACATGCATACTTATGCACAACGTCCAAAGTTTTGCATATCATTAATTGAGAAACACACACATCGGTGTAACAGACCATACACACCCAAATCACAAAGTTGCATGGTCTACCACATGTGGCCATATGCAATATTACACACTACAGCCCATCCCATCCCATTTGCATGTTGTTACAGGGTGCATCCATGGTCAATGGAACAAAATCACGCAATCACGTACAGAGTAAAAATATTTGACTCAAATGCGTCGAAAACATCTGCAAACGCAAAGTTTCTAACCATGGGCCCTTAGTGTGAATTCCACCCTCGCACTACACTCATGCAGATATCCTGTAAAATTGATGCATACAGGTAATGCATCACATATTGAAGCACATGTAGGTAATGCGTCAGAAATAGTCATGCAAACATCTTATGCGTCAAAAAAATACATGCATGACGTAAAACATGACGCAAGGGGACAGGAAGTGATGTAATTGGAAATCCTGTTTACTGGCATCGTACAGTGGGTGTACTTTGACTTTCACTTTACAGTCTGTGCATCTTTCGACTTTGTGGCTGTGTCTTCGTGTTTGTGGTGTGTTTTTTGCGATTTTTGTATCTTGTGGTATCTCTCTTGCTGTGTCTGGTGTGAATTGTGACTGTTACTTGTACCAGTATCTGTGATTTTGTGTAGTTTTCTGTATTTCTCTTTGTACTGTGGGGTGTATGTCCGGGAATTAAATTAGTTGGGTTAGTTGGGGTTAATAAGTTCGGGCTGTAAGTTTCCTTTTTTTAATCAAATTTTATTTTCCTATTTACTGTTATACATTGTGCTTGAGTGACATGTCAGGAAGGGCGAGGCTGACACGGATGGGGGAGGAGGAGCTTGGAGGCTTTTTGTGGTTGGTGGGCCACTTCTCGCCAATGATGCTTGAGATGGGGAGCAGATTGATACAGGGGTATCAGAGGGAGGCAAGGCGGCTGCGGTGGGGCAGGGTGCTCCACCACCTGAAGAGGGTGTACCGTAGCAGCCGTAACAAGCACCAGCTGAAGCATCGCTGGGCTGAACTGGTGGCCAGAGAGCAGGATCTGTTAGACCATCTGGGTGTGGTGATCGGTTGCCCTGTTGGTGAGTATCCCATTGACATACGTTTACTGTAGAATGCTCCTGAGTGACAGTAGCAGATGTGTTGGCGTGCTGCATGCAATGTTTGTGGACAGGTTGAATGCAACCAGAACTAAGTGTTACTGTGCCAGTATTGAGATGGAGTTCACATGTCTATACTTTTAACAATGCAGGTCAGAGGTTTGTTGAGTCATGTATGACTATCACTTAGTCACACATTTCAGGGGCCATGGCAACACCTGTGCCCCTGCATTGTGTCAATGATGATAAGGCAAGACACCGGCAGCATACCATAATTCAATGGATCCTGACAGCAAAGTGGGTAAACCATGTATAGCGCTACATTGTCATCATTACACACACACATTATTCCTGTTATTATGTTGGCAAAAGGGGTATACCTGCCTTTGGGGACACTGGCATTGGGGCATTTGTTACCAACATACAACTGTGCCACATCAGTCATGGATCACTGAATGCATGATAATTGCAGAATAGAAATTGAGCCCCATGTCCATCAAACAGTTACTTTGTGTGCCTTGAAGCACAAGCCACAATACCTGAGTCACTTGTATTGCAGTGCACCAGGGTAGTACCATGGATTTGTCACCCAAATCCAAATCACGCCATGGAGTACCATTTTCAATGAATTGCCCACATATGGTTGTTGTAAGGTATAGCACTACATGAGTCTTAGGCCCAGTGCATGTTCGCAGATGTGTGGCTCTCAATCACCAGAGTGTCAGTGTCAATGTGAGTTTCCAGTGGTATGTCGGTTGTACTGTTTTCAAACAGGATCACTAGCTCACTCATCTAAAATGTTACACACTGTGATATGTTGTCCACTTGTAGTGACAGTGATATGACACTGAGCATGTTTTTCCATCCATGTCTTACAGGTGGACCTGCCCCCTACACCATTGGAGTCGTGGCAAGATTTCAGGACCCTGATGAATCCAGTAAGTGTGATAATGTCTTTCCTGTATAGTGATTGCGATTGTTCTATGAGTGAGTCTTGCGTTTTGCACTCAATGCTAGATATGATGAGGTGGCACATGATAAGATTTCAAAGTAGGCTGGATGGTGACATTGTGTCCCATGCAAGGGTTACCCGTTCACAAGCAGAGAGTCATATCTTGGGGGTCTTGTGCTGCGCAATGGGCAGCAGTGTGTGAACAAGGTGATAAGTAGCCACATGTAGGCCCATATGTGACTTGGAAGTGCACCACTGTCAGTATATTGGCACTGGGTCATACCGTCATTCTCACAACACAGTGATGCGCCTGTTTTCCACACAAATTTGTGCATCCCTGTATTGTAATGTACATGTAGTACTGGGTGGGTAACTGTCCCCAGCATGGTGCCCCATAAGTTGTACGTCATTGACATGACACTTATGTGGTATGTAATGGGCGTGCACGCAGGTCAAGGCCAGATGTGTGCTGGCACCAATGAGGGTGTTTAGGGAATTGTGTTGGCAGATCAGGTGTTGATGGGTGTCCACACCTGGACACATGAATGTAGATGTGAATGACCTATGGATACCTGCTTCCTAGGTGGCAGCCCTCCTCACATGTGGTCCACTCCCTAACTTCATGTAGAAGTGGACATGCCTTAGTGGTTTACCTCGACAGTTGTGATGATGGATTGCATGGCCATACCCCTGAGGCACAGGGGTAAGGAGACAACATATTTGTAGGTAGATGTGATGGTCACAGTGAAGATGACAGCCATCTCAATCAGGCTTGCATATGTCCCAATCAGCACTGACCCCTTATGATTAACAACTGCATGCCAAACTCCCAATTACATCTGCTAGTTACTGGTGTTGTATGGTTTAAAGTTGACTCAGATGAAGAAGATTAGTGGCCAAGGCCCATGTGAAGTTGTTGCTGCCTTTGCATTGTGACACATTGCACTAAATCAATGCCCAGATTCATTTTTTTGGTTCTAACTCTTGTTGTGCATCACTTTGGTGTCAATGACATGATAGGTAGGCACAGTTGCTGTTACATTCGTCAGGGACATTGTATTATATAGAATGTGATTTGGAGTGCTTGTGCAAATCGAGGTAGAGTGTTAGAGTATCATATGTACATACATCACATAATGCTGACACTGATGGTTGGCTGTCTCAATTTAACAGCTGCCAACATGGACGGTGAAAAACTCAGGGCATTCCAGAAGAGGGCAGTGCGCTATTGCCACATATTGGCAGTGGAGTCTGGGTACCGCAAGATGGCACAATGCTATCAGAAGGAGCGAGCCACTGGGGAATGGCGGGCATTCAGCCTGGGGACCCACACTGCCCACACCAAGTGGAAAGAGCACCACAGCAAAACAGGGGCCACAGCCACCACCGTCACTTCTGCCCCCCCTCAACACCCTCTACATCGGCACCACAGCCCACCACACCTGCTGCCATGGACAAGTCGGACATTAAGGACCTATGGAGGGACGTGCATCTGGTCCTGAAGAAGCTGGCCAGCCTCAAGAAGGAGGTGGACTGCAACTCTAAGAGACTGAAGACCATCAAGAGGATACTCAAGAGGGCCAACCTTATAACTGATGCCTCCCGTTCAGCCCCAGTTCAGTCCCCTCCCTCCTCATTCGTTATCATGTTTTGTAGTGGGTTTTAGGGGGTTAATGATAGGTTAGATTAGTTTAATTGTTTAGGTAGGATAAGTAGATTTGCGGGTGGGTTTTGAAATTATGACATGTTAAGTTGTAGGTGGGTGGGTGGGGGATAATGTTGGGGCACTCATGTGTACAAAAAATCATATATTTGTTTAGGATTAGATGATATGTGTTTAGGTTAGTATATGTTGTCCTGTATGTTTATAGTGATATAAGGGGAGTGGGGGGGCAATGTTTAGAGTGTGTTGTTACATGTAGTAAGTAAGTTTAGCATGGAGTAGTTAGGGCCAGTTGTGGTTAATGTATAGGGAGGATAGATTAGGTTAGGACAGGCGTTTTTCATAGTTTTTAGTTCAGTTTTATACCTATATAATAAAGGTTTGGATACTCCCTTACTGCATGTGTCATATGCTTGGGTCTCAGGGTCTTCCCATGAGTGTACAGTGAGAATTGAATGTTGGCCTGGGGATTCCATCCTGCATCCAGATTCCTCTCCTGACATGTTCATTCCCACTTACAACTGAGCTGCCACATTGGCAGCTACAATACATCAATTTGTCAATGCATCTGCCATCCATTATACTCATCGCTCAAGGTTTGGACAGGTAGGTCTGGTTTCTAAGCTGTCATTGTTTGGGTCCTGTATCAGAATGTTGAGCACTGTGGGACGTCTAAATACAGCCTGCAGTTCATGTCAACACTGCTAAGCTGTGCAGTGCCAATTTCAGATGAGGTTAAGTATATCTGTTTCACACCAATGTGTTTCACTGGGACTCCCAGCTGACGTTATTGTCCGGGTACTCTTTCACAGCCATTCCTGCTGTATGTAGTGGGTAAGGCATACATGTGTTCAACATATTTCACATACACAGTGACTTGCTCTTAGGAGATGTGTCCAGCATTGACGTTCATCATGTGGGTACTTTGTGCGTAGATATGTGCCCCCAATATTTCTGCACTCTTGTCCTGACACTCTGTGAATATAGGCATATTACACGCATCACAATTCTACAGCATGGTAGATGTGTCACATTACACAGAGATAATGTGGTTGTGTAGGTGCTGTTTATTTACAAGTGCTGTAATGCAATATGCATGATATCAAGCGCAGGACAAAGAGAAATCACTGCCCATTTGGCATTGGCTGGGGCTACTGGGTACTCCTACTGGTGAAGATGGTCTGTTCCACATCTTCATCCTCTGATGTGTATGTTGTCTCCTCTGCCTTTGATGGTGGTGGTGGGGTAGAGGAGGCCACACACACTTAAGTGGTTGGAGAAGTGGACACCAAATTCCCGGCAGCTGCCATCTGTGGAACTACATATGGCATCACTGCAGCAAGGAGGAGCTGCTGATTTTTTAGTATGGCAGCAACATCCCTGTGGTAGGCAGCCCTGCCCTGAAGGAGGCCAGTTCCCGGTGCATGGAGTCCTGCTTGTTGTCATGCATGCTGCAGCAAGATTGGGAGGGCAGGTGTCAACTTCCTCTTGACAGTGGTTAGGTCCCCAGACACTGCTAGACTCCGTGCAGTGGGGATTGTGTGCCTTCTTTGGCTGCTGCTGCTGTCTGTTCAGTGGCTGTTATGATGCACGTGCACATCTCAAGGCTGGCTCCCATACTTTGCATCCTCGCCAGCACCTCCTTGGCCAGCTCCCGCTGGACTCCCACTACTGTCCTCTCAAAGGTGGTCCCTGTATCTTCTGAGTCCTCAGCTGTGTTGGAGCTGGCAGGTCGTACTATTACGGTGGTGGGTAGGGCCTCTGGGATGGCTGCTACATAAATGCTCCTCCTTGTGACTGGAGGTGGTGTCTGGAGGGTTCCCAGGACATCTTTGAGGGTCTCCTGGCTGATGATTGTCAGCTGGTCATCCAGGTCATCAATCCAGGACAGGCAGATCCGCAGAAGAGACAGTATCCTCTGCAATGAGATATTGTACAATTAGTGTGTCTGTGTTGTGGCAGTTAATATGTGACGTCACTGACTTCCTATTGGTGGCTCATTGTCATCTTGCTTCCCATACATTGTTCCTGTATTTAATGTTTGCCTATAACCCACCTGCATGTCACATGTAGGGAAGGGCAGTTTGCGCAATTGTCTGCAACACATCTTCTAGGTGTGAGTTATCTCCTATTCGTGGCTTGGCAACTTCTTGTCCTCATCAACCCTCCCTATGCTTCCATTTGCATGGTGAGTCCTTGCAATGGGTGTTGCTGTGCTTATGCCACAGCACCACACATGACAATATGCACGATTGTCCCATGTGTGACTTGCTTCTATGCAACCCTTTGTTGTTCCCAGTTGCCAGTTGCTCATGTGTAGCCTTGCACCTACACTGTTGACCTTGCACCAGGGAACCTGGCTAACTGCCTTGTGGAGGTGGATGTATCTGTGCAGGAAGGGCAACCTCCCTATACATATGCTGTTTTGATGGACAATTGCCTGTTTCAGTGTGTGCAGCAGTGTGCAGTATGCATTGGTGGCACATTCATATGTGTTCATAGCACAGTCCACTTCCTTATTGCAACCTGCAGACGGCACCCCTGGAGTGCTGTTTGATGTTAGCATGGCATCAGTATTTCCGTGTCACCTGCATCTGAGTCAGCATCATCATGCTATGTGTCTCATGGTGTTAGACCTGCTGCAACACACATTGCACACCCCTTCGACACTACATACTGCTTGGGAGGGTGGCCGATTGACTATGTGGCCTCAAGGAATTGGAAATAGTTATCTTCCAAGTTGTACTTACAGTGTAGGCCATGACAATGTCACTGTGGCCTTTAACATTGGTCCCTTGGTGCTCCTAAGTGGCAGCTAATGTTTGTGACACCGTCAGTTGTCCAAGGGTGTGTATCCCAATATGTCAGGGTGTACGACATGACTATCATTGTCATACCTCAGTGTCACCCTGCCTGTGTGTCAATGTAGTGGTGTATGTATGTGTGTCCTACAGGGTTGTTGTGCTATGTGTATGTTGCTAGGTTTGGAGACTTACCAACAAGTAGGCCATTGCCATATTGTCCATGCTGTAAGTGCTCATTAATCCTGCTGTGCCGGAATATGAAGGAGTCATGGGCACCATCAGGATACTTGGCTGAGATGTTAGTGACTCCCTGATGGTCAACTATGGCTTGCACATTGGTAGAATGAGTGTGCTTACTGTTCTTGAAAAGGTGCTCTGTTGCTGCAAGTGGGACGATCCGGACATGGGTGCAGTCAATAGCACCGAGAACATGTGGGAAGCCATGGATTTGATAAAAACCCCTGTTTTATCTCCTGCTGCTTCTACTGGGTGTTGGGGAAGCTGATGTGGCAGGGTGTCAGGGAGATTATGGCATCTAACACCTTGGGCAGGAAGCCAAGTATGAGGGCTTTGATACCCCAGCGACCAGGGCACCCATTGTCTGGAAGGAGCCACTTGCCAACATATGCAGGGCAGCTAGCAGCTTGGTCACAGGTCGTATGTTGTGTGGTGTTTGCAGGCTAGCTGTTAGTTGTGGCTCAATATGGCGCAGCAGCTGCACTATGGCTTGGCAGTTGAGTCGATAGCTCCGAATGATGTCCTGTTCCCTGAGGCCAAGGAGGGTTGTCCTGTTTCTGAAAAGTCTCTCCTGCCTTCTAAGTTCCCTTTGTGGGCCGTGTTGGGGTGGTGGTGGTTGCTGCCATTGTCCTGTGCTCAGCGTTGTCTTGCATGAGTAGCACCTCCATGTTGTCCTGTTGGTCTGTGATGTTGATGTGTGTGTTTTCCTTAAGTAGTGGTAGGTTTTCCTCATTTGAATGCCTGCCCTGACCCAGGCATCAAAATTTGATGCAAATCGAAGTTAAGGTCACTTTTTGGCTCCGCATCCTACCCGTGCGTCATTTTTGTCCAGTTGGATAAATATGGCGCTAGGGGCTTTGAGTCATATTTTGGACGGGAACCTCTACTTTGCATCTAATTGACGAAAGGTGGTTTCAGACATCCATAAAATGAAATTATCTCAATATTTTTTAAACTAGATGGGTCTAGCGCCAAAGTGTAAATATAGAGTTAAGTGTGTGCAGAATTAGCGTGAAAAAAATACACAAAGAGTATAAATATATGCCAGAGTTTGGGTGTATGAGACCTGTGCCAAGACAGCTTGCACAGTGTTTGGGTGGAATGTCAAAAGTGCCCATTGGACATGTGTGCTGTGATGGACCGGATGCATCATGTGTGTCATATTGTGGACATGAAATATGTAGTGCTAGGTTACGACCAAATAATTTTTCCTTCACATTGGCTAAACACTCTTTTTGTATGACCTGTATGTAGCTGTATATGTGTTTCATCATTGTAGGCCACAGTGCCTGTGCCACAACACTGACATATGTTTATGTCATACCACCAGATACATGGGCATGGGATTATGATGGCCCTGTGATCAGGGGCTGTTGTACTGCCACCTGTATGAATCTTGGATTATGTGATGTTGGATTACTTTGGTGTGGGATGTGATAAGGCTCAAGCTGCTGACATCAACTACTTTAATGTTTGCCTATTCTACAGGACAAATCCCTTCCTTCATTGGTCTGGAGGTCTGCATGTTAATTTACTCAGTATGAGTCAATCAATTTGCATTTCCAATAGGCCTGACAGATTGATACCTTATGTGCTGAACACTGTAATAAATGTACGCTTGTATGTATGTGTTTGTGCGGGAGGGTTTTAATCCTGAACTGGAAACTGTGTCCATTCAACATATCCCATCTTGAACAAGTAGCTTTGCTAAATATGAAATAAAAATCAGCCTCCCTTCCAATGGCTGGCAGCGATGTTACTAGGCCTGCTGTTGACTGGCCAAAGGAAGGGGCAGACTGTTGTTGTAAAGCCCTGCTCACGGTGATATGTATATCCTTCAGCACCCCTTTTAGGGAGACCATGTTGGTATTGTGGGCCTCCATCCGTTCCTGTATGTCCCTATGCATGTCCGTAAGTACCTGCTTGATTTCCCAGAGTTCAGTCAACACCTGGCCCATCACACCTTGGGACTCCTGATAGACCCCAAAGACATGGCTGATGGTGTCCTGGCCAAGAGCAGCCCCTGTGGCCTCACCCAACTGGCCAACAGCATCCCTCACACACACCCTACCCCCACGGGCCTGTGTCCTTGCCACAGAATGCCCCTCCCCCGAACTTGGTCCTGGACCTTCATTGTCTGAAGTGTTGCGCTGCACCTCAGGATCCAGCACTGGGAGGCAAAAGATGGTAGACATTGTGCTCAGGACACAGGTTGGGGGCAAATGGTTACCTGTGAAGTTGAAGCAAGAGGGCTGGGAGGTGGCGTTGTGGACACAGTGAGACTCACTGTTGCCGTCTGACCAGGTTGCAGAGATGGGCCAGAACTGTTCTCTATGTCCAGATATCCAGGAGTGTCATTGTCACTGAGGGTTTCATCCAGGGGGGTAGTGGCAGTCTGTTCCATGGGCTCTGTATGCCCAGCGGCAGATCCACCTGTTGATGGAAAATGTATATTGTTACTGGCTGTTTTCTGACATCTACTTCCAACGGTTTAGAGTTACAGTAAACAGAGACCTTGTACAAAGATAAGTTGTAGTTAATCGAATTGTGACAAGTAACCATAGTATTGGGTGAATTGACATGACGTGTGAAGCATGCCAACTCATTTTGAGCTGCTGAGATATGCAGATCAGTTGCTCTTGCGAGGATGGCCTGAAAATGGCATCTTCCCACAAGTGAAGCTAACACAGTAGATGGGAAAGATATGGCTTTGACCATATGGAGGCCTAGTTGAGGGGGATGCAGGCAGACCCAGGACTTGGTTGCATATGTGACTGGAGTCATCATGTGCACAGTGCTGGGTTAATATGTCTGCTGCTACCAATCTGGTAACGCATCTTGAGACCTTAGGAATGCTTCCTGCACATACTGGGTAATCTGTCTTTCCTGTCCTCAAGAGTTTCATCTTGGATTAGCAAGTCAAGATTGAGTTAGATAAGCAGACACATCTCTGATTTAAGCATGATCTGTGCTTGATTACTCCCAGGTGACTACACTTCAGGGGTCTTTGGACTACAGAAAACTGGGCTGGTGGTTGGAGTTGCAGTCAGGTCACTCTCTATACTACACACACTCGACTAATGTTTTCCCCCCAGGTGAGTAAACTTCATTTGAGAGTTGACAAACGCATGTATTTGGGCATGTGACCCCTGTGCTGGTTGGAGTTATTGGAAGAGGGCCTGCTACTACACAGACTAAGCCAATGTTACCCCTGAGAGAATCTATTGGAATATATCAATTTGAGATTAAAAGGTGCAAGCAGAATATTTTGAGGAAAAAATCAATGGTGCGGTTAATTCTGCCTGTGAGATGTTTCAATGTGTAAAGAATCTTCTGGAAGCTTTCTCAATGGTTTCAGCTCTTGAACCTTCAACATCATGATGCAATGAACTGGCACATTTCTTCTTGACTAAGATTCAGAACATCTATGATATGCTCCACCAACCTGATTAAACATAACAACACACTCAGGGAGATCTCACCTCATACCAGCCCGTACTTGCTTAAAGAAATCCCCCCCATGACCGCTGTTAATTTTACCAATATCATAGGTAAAATCAAGTCTGGGTTGCCTAAGGATCTTATACCACTCCACATTTTAGGAAAAGTAACAGATGAGGTACTCCCAGTTATGTTAGGGATGGTGAATCTTTCTTGAAATTTGGGCTGCATTCCTAAAATATGGAAATATGCTATGGTCAAAGCCCTTCTAAAAAAAGTCCAATCTGGGTCTTCTTGACATGGGTAACTATCGCCCCATATCCCTTTTTCAGAGGATAAGCAAAATTGTAGAACAACATGTGAATCTTGCATAGTCTGCGTTCCTTGAGACTCATTGCAATTTACACTACAAACGGGTTTCCAGCTGTATCACAGTACAGAGCCAGCCCTTCTAGCTGTGATAGAAGAAGCCAAAAAACTACTTGACCAAGGAGGAATGGCAGCAAATATCCTCTTTGATATAAGCTCTGCTTTCAACATTGTAAGTCCTAATATCCTTATTCAGCTGTTACAGGGTGCAGAAACCTCAGGATCCGCGTTATCTTGGCTGAAGTCCTTCCTAGAGGACAGCACTTTTCAGGTCTTCGAGGGTAACTGCATCTCAGAAATCCTCCCACTAAAGTGTGGAGTTCCTAAGGGATCATCACTGAGCCCTACTCTTTGCAATCTATATATGAGACCACTGGTGGGCATGTCCTCCCTTTTGGTATTTTGTTAGTCTTCTATGCAAATGA